>NC_140592.1:946522108-947122108 GCF_964204655.1 Triturus cristatus | reverse complement strand
ATAAAAGTCTGTAATGAAAAGGCATAATGTGCTCTGCTTAATCCCTATTAAAGGCTGCCACTTGGGTTCTTAAGGCACCATTCACAGGCATTCTGAAACATGCGCATCCACGGTAAGACTGTGAGGGCGTTGCGCCAGTCCTCAGGCATTCAAGGCCAGTGCCAGGTGAGGACGGAATGCTCTGGATGTGGCATCATAGCCAGATGGCGGCCATCAGATGAGCAAAGCCCTGCAATGCTCAAAGGTGAGCCATTGGGGTTCATAGGGTACTCCAGGGTGGGCTCTCCACAGTCATCCGTATACCAGAGAGGGGCCAGTTGATGTGATGTTACATCTTGTAAGATCTTCATACACTTGTTCATATAATATAAGTCAGCGCTAATGCGCTGTTACCGCAAAAACTGATATGCTGCTTTGTCCTTAGTCTTCTTTTTCTATTACTTTATGTGCAGGAAACTGGAGCGCGGGAAGCCGAAACGAACTCCATAAGTATGCAGGTGAAAAGAACTCGAGCAGAGGAAAGCCGCGTCCACGCCAGGTGATAAATCACGACTAACAGGAATCACCGGAGAAAAAGAACCCGAGAGCAGGAACGCCACATTCCAGCCGAGTCCACCGCGAGGAGCGCGACGACCCCGAAGAGATTCAGGTGAGTGACCGAGAGCTTCCCAGAAACACTAGAATGCAAAGCGCTGCGGGTAGAGGAAGGCCAAGCTTTAACTCGCCTGACCCGTTCTTGCGCATGCGCGTTCTAGACCGGCCGTCATTTTGGTAGTCCGGTCTTCACTGTACACTCGTGACAGTACATCCCTCCCACTGACCCCCCTACCGGCTTGGTTTATCAGGATGTCTTCTGTGGAATAGACGCCACAACTGAGGGGCGTGTACATGACTGGTCGGCTACCAAGTACGTTCCTCAACCCCGTAAACCTTCCAGTGTATCAGATATTGGAGCTTGCGTCTCACCCTGCGTGAATCTATGATCGCCTCGACTTCATATTCTTGTTCATCATCCACAACTACAGGCGTAGGGACGTTAGGGAGACGCGTGCCCGGTTCCACTGGTTTCAGGAGAGAAACATGAAATACTGGATGAATTTTCATTGAGGCGGGAAGGTCCAACTTCATAGCGGCAGGGTTCACTACCTTACATATCTTGTAAGGGCCTACGTATTTGGGTTTGAATTTACAAGATCCTCTCAAGGTTACATTTTTAGAGGATAGCCGGACCCTTTCACCCTGTCTGTACCCTGGCTCTGTACGCCTGTGAGCATCCACCCCCCTTTTATAAGCAGCCTTGGCCCTTTCCAGGTTCACCTGCGTACTCTCGTGTACCTCTTGAAATTCCTTTACGAAGTCTATGGGTGCAGGAGTAGAGCAAAAGGAGGACAGTGGAGACAGCATAGTTCGGGGATGAAATCCATAAGTTTAATAGAAAGGGGAGTAACCAGTGGAAGAGTGGCAACTGTTATAATAAGAAAACTCAGCTATCCATACCATCTCATCCCAATCGGCAGAAGTATGTAGGACCTGGCACCTGATGTATTGCTCAAAACATTGGTTCACCCTCTCGGTTTGACCGTCTGTCTGAGGGTGGTGACTGGAGGACAGCCGTACGTCTATCTGCAGTAAGTTCCACATCCCTTTCCAGAACTTGGATATGAACTGAGTATCTCTATCCGATACCAACACTGAGGGGAGACCATTTAAGCGTACTACTTGCTGAACAAAGACAGAGGCTAATACTCGAGATGTGGGAAGATTTGTCATTGGGATGAAATGGGCCATCTTGGTCAATAAGTCTACTACTACTAGGAGGGTAGTGTTCCCTTTTGCAGTTCTTGATAAGTCCACTATAAAATCCAAGAAAACTGTGTGCCAAGGACTAGGTGGTGTAGGTAAAGGTTGTAACAACCCTGCAGGGTTCTGATGAGAGGCCTTCCCCATGGCACATACGTGACATGTCTGTATATAGTTTTTTGTGTCTTTTCCCATACTCGGCCACCAAAAGTGTCTCCGTAATAAGTCCAGTGTTTTCTTGTACCCTGGATGCCCTGCAAGGGGGTGAGTGTGCCACCATTCTAAGGCCTGTAATCTCAGCTCTTGAGTGGGGAGTACCAACCCTCCTTGTACATAGGACAGTTCTTGTTCTATAGGGACTTCTTATGTATCTGTTATTTCTTCCATGTCTGTGGATGTTTGTGCTTCTTTAACTAATCTCAGGAAGCCTTCTTCGGAACAAATAACCCCAACTATTCGCTCTCTGGGTATTATATGGGGGGGGGGTTCACCATGTGGTTCTATGGTTTCGTAACCTAAGCGGGACAAGGCATCTGCCTTCCCGTTCTTTTTTCCCGTTTGGAACTGTATAACAAAGTCGAAATCACTAAAAAACTGAGTCCACCGTAGTTGTCGCATGGATAGAGCCCTTGCAGATTTTAAGAATTGTAAATTACGGTGGTCTGTTAGGACTGTTATCGCATGATTGGGCCCCAATAAATACTGCCTCCATTCCTCGAATACCCTTTTTATGGCTAATAATTCCTTGTCTCCTATAGAGTAGTTTATTTCAGCTGGAGACAATTTGCGTGAATAATAAGCCACTGGATGAAGAACTCCTGTTCTAGGATCCCTCCGGGAAAGTACCCCTCCAACTGCTATCTGTGAAGCATCAGCCTCAACCACAAAGGGGCGTGAATGGTCAGGATGCCGTAAAATGGGTGCTTGTGTGAAGGCTTCTTTTAGTTTGCAAAAGGCTGCCTCGGGTGTCCATTGAAATTTCATTCCTTTTTTCAACAGTTTAGTTATGGGGGAAGCTAAATCAGAAAACCCACTGAAAAAGCGTCTGTAGAAACTGGTGAAGCCAAGAAAACTTTATATCTCCTTGATATTTTGAGGGGCTTGCCAACGATGGATGGCCTCTACCTTCTGTGGATCCATACGGAGTCCCTGTGGGGACATTATGAACCCCAGGAATCCTACTTGCTGGGTATGGAAGTGACATTTCTCTAGCTTACAACACAAATGATTGTCTCGTAATCGTTCTAGTACTCTTCTTACATGGATTACATGTTCCTGCATGGAGGGGGAATAAATCAAGAGATCATCGATATAGGCAATGACAAATATATCCAGCATGTCCTTAAGTACCTCCTTGATAAAGAACTGAAAAGCGGAAGGGGCATTACATAGCTAGATATTCATATAACCCACATTTGGTACAAAAAGCAGTTTTGCACTCATCTCCCTCCTTGATTCTCACAAGATGGTAAGCCCCTCGCAAATCTAACTTGGTGAACACTTGGGCATTTTTTATCTGATCAAGGAGGGAGGAAATTAATGGTAAGGATACCTATTCTTGATGGTGATGGTATTCAGTGCCCTATAGTCTATGCAGCATCTGAGAAACCCTTCTCTCTTTGGTATAAAAAAAAGAGAAGATGAAACAGGTGATTTAGAAGGACGGATAAACCCTATCTTCAACATCTCATCCAGGTATTCTCGCAAATACACATTCTCCTTCTCTGTTAAGGAGTACACTCTACTACAAGGTATGCGTGCTCCACCCTGTAGATCAATTATAAATTATAAAAATATCTCCCTGAGGTCCTGGTAAACGGGAGGTAAAATACATTCCTCTGTACTAGTGAATGAGATACTTTTCTCAGGATCACGGGGATCAGGAAGAATATGCTCTCTACAATTGTCGTGACTGAAGGTTAATGTCATTGTCTTCCAATCAATAAGCGGGCTATGTTGACATAACCAAGGTACCTCCACAATAGCTGGAAACTGGGGAGTCTGAATCAGGTCAAATGCGATGTATTCTTGGTGTTTCTTTTCGATAGTCAGTGTCAAACCAATCGTAGCGTGCTTAATGGGACCAGATTTCAAGGTACTACCATCAATTGTTGTGAACTCTTCCCAAGAAGTTTTAGACACCCAAGGGATTTTCTGACTCCGAGCCCATTGTGCATCCATAAAATTACCCGAAACACCAGAATCAACCATTACTTGTATGTCTACTACCTGATGTTCCCATTGAAGACTTGAGGAGAGAAGAAAGTGATGTGGCTGAGATACCGCTACCTCCATAGATGAGACAATTAAATCTGAGTTACCCGAAGTCCTTGTCTCTTGAGACTTCGGGCTTACTAGTTTTCTGAACGCCTTAACTGTTTTGGTTTGACAGGACACTCCCTAAGAAAATGGCCTTGCTTTCCACAGCACAAGCATAACTTCTCGTCACGCCTTCTCTGTTTTTCTTCTTCGCTAAGGGGCCATCTTATACTCCCTATTTGCATAGGTTCGGGCTCTTCTGCTGCTCTCTCAAGATCAGGCTTTCTTTCTCGATAAGCAAAAACCTTCCCCTCTGACCTGCCTCTTTCTCTCTTACGCTCACTGATTCTATGGTCCAATTTGACCACCAAGTCAACAAGGGCATTGCATGACTCAGGAGGGTCTACCACTTGTGCCAATGCATCCTTTAAGTCATCTCTCAACCCCTTATAAAACAAAGCACTACGCTTTTCCTCAGGCCACCCAGCTTCAGCTACTAATCTGTAGAATGTGGAGATATATGAGGTTAAATCCTTAGGTCCCTGTTTTAAGGTTAACAGTTAAGTGTCAGCTGAGTGTGTAAAGGTATGTCTATCAAACAATTTACTGAGTTCTCTTTTGAAAGCACTATAATCCTGTAAAAATGGATCATTTCTCTCAATCAGAGGTATTGTCCAATTAGCTGCAGACCCTCCTAGATAGGAAATAATGAATGCTACCTTAGCTTGATCTGTAGGGAAACAGGAAGCTTTGCACATAAAATGACACTGACTGATAAAGGCAGCAAACTTAGTAGTATCACCAAGAAAACGCTCAGGAGGCGCCAAAGGGATAGAAGGAGGTGGTGTTACTTGTATTAGTGGAACATTAACACTGGGATTATGAGGCCCTACACCTGGACTTGTTCTCATTTTGCGCTGTAAGGAATCCACCCTGGTTGATAGGGCCTGAGTTTCCGCTTGCAAATTACCCAACATGTGTGCTAAATCAGCTAGTGTCACCTGACCGACATCCATGACATCCGGGCGGAAAAGAATAACTATTCTTTCTGGGCTTCGCGTTCTGTAGGGATCTCACCTATGTTTCCACGGGGACGTCAGGGATGCGAAGTATAGTCCACAACTTCTCCAAATCATCCAAGTGCACCTAAGACTTAACAAGGTGGCAAATGGTAATCCGGAGAAGAAGGGAAACAAAACAAGGAAAAAGGGAAAGAGACTCCACGTCGTGTCTTAAACAACCACAGGATTCACCAGTACAAGTCAAGAGGCTATGAGCTGGAAAGAAAATCAATGCATAAATAAAAGGAAAAAAGACTATTCAACTTGTATGTATTTCTTGTCTTTCTTTTACACCCTACCTTATGATATGCCTTCTTCAGTGACTGGGTAGCAATGTAGTAATGGTTAAGGCTTGTGTCTGGCACTAAAATAAAAGATAATAATATAACGTAATGAAAAGCCCCTTTTGGAAATGAGGAATACTATATGCAGGAATCTATGTGTGCGTCTACCTCTTTCACCCTGTGTTGCTAGTGGGAATAATTCCAAATAACTATCTGTGAACAACTTAAATATCTGCAAATGAATAATCCTTTTACTCAGGTAACATAACTTTTCTTTGTTTTCCTTTTAAAACCCAAAGGAAGAGGCAGATAAGCACAGCGCAGGAAACAGAGGATATGGTAAGTACACACACAATTGTTCATATAATATAAGTCAGCGCTAATGCGCTGTTACCGCAAAAACTGATATGCTGCTTTGTCCTTAGTCTTCTTTTTCTATTACTTTATGTGCAGGAAACTGGAGCTCGGGAAGCTGAAACGAAGTCCATAAGTATGCAGGCGAAAAAAACTCGAACAGAGGAAAGCTGCGTCCACGCCAGGTGATAGATCGCGACTAACAGGAATCACTAGAGAGAAAGAAACCGAGAGCAGGAATGCTGCATCCCCGCTGAGTCCATCACAAGGAGCGCGACGACCCGGAAGAGATTCAGGTGAGTGACCGAGAGCTTCCCAGAAACACTAGAACGCAAAGCGCTGCTGGTGGAGGAAGGCCGAGCTTTAACTCGCCTGACCCGTTCTTGCGCATGCGCGTTCTAGACCGGCGGTCATTTTGGTAGTCCGGTCTTCGCTGTACAATCGTGACACGAAAAGCTTCAAAATGAGCATGGGCAGTGGCATTGAAGATCACCGAAGCCGCCCACCCTGCTGACTGAGAAGCCTTCACATCCTCGGACTTTATGCCTGGATTTACTTCAAATTATCTTCCGTTTTCCTGACTCATTTCCTACTCGACATAGGGCACAACTTTGTTGTGTTATTTCAAGGCGAGTTTTTCACTTTACCTCATCTCAGAGATTCCTCTTACCTGAGCCTTCCTGACAAGTGCAGATCTTTCTGGCAGCCCCGACTCAGTGAGGGACGCCTAGGGATACTTCCCACTTGCTGGGCAGCCCTTTGTCCTGAAGAAGACCCGCTTTGACACCATACTAACACATTATCAGGGTCAAAACGTCGACGATAATACATAGCTCAGTCTTAACAAATCTCTTGGTGCACACTAATGAGCGGTCCTACCATAACCAAAGATATTGGCTTAGTTGTTGTTCTGACCATTCTTCAACTTGTACATATTTGTATATAGCTTCACTCTTGTATATATGCACTGCACCATCAGCACTGGGCACCCATTGTCACTTTGAAACACTTATTACTTTATAATTATGCCTCACCTTGACACCCTTCAAAAATTTCTTTTCAATATGTTTTGTGAAAAACTAAAAAATATCAATTAATAATAATAATAATTTTTGCAAACAAATTTGGAGTTTTTTGTTGTACCATTGTGTTCCATTGTATTCACCTTGTTGCGTGCTGAGATTTAGCCCACTTTTACTTTTTACTCTCTGGCATATTGCTTAAGCAGTGAGTCATATAAAATATTGGTAACAAGAATCATTGTCATTTGTAAAGTAATTGTTTTCTCCCTGACAGAACCACTGTAGCTTTACCTACACCCTTTAGCAGATCACAACACGTCTGCATAGCTGAATGCTCCAACAAAAACTAAACCTCTGAAGGAGTCCAGGGTAATCACACCTGAGCAGAGGTCCTGCATGGTCACATCCCACACCTGAAAGCCAGCCATCAGTAGGGCAGCCACCATCTCACGGTCCCCATTACTCTCCTCCTCCGGCAGGACGGCAACTCGAGGTGGAGACACATCTATTTCCTGAAGAAGTGGAGACTGTTCTGAAGGGTCGAAGGAGAGCTTGAACCTGGATCCACTGCGTGTGCTAAGCCCAGCCTCTTCCTGCGATACACAGACTGGATTTGCCTGCAGCCTCTCCAACTGAAAGCTGGTGGACTCCCACAGCCCCCTGAGGTAAGCCATCTCCTCGCAGAGCACATTCTCACCATTTACACAAACTTTAACCAAAGACTATGGCCGCTCTCCTGAAGTACAGCCAATATTTATGCGTTGCACTCCTGCCGCTCTGCACTTCTGAGACACTGTGCCCACAGCAGATTCCTGGACCTCCAACACCAAGCCCAGTTCCTCTGCAAACAGGATCTCAAGAGTACTGGCTCCAAGCACAGAATGGTCCACTTCCATTCCACAGGTTCCTGCTGCAAATGCCACCTCCAGCAGGCAGGTAATGAGATCCCCATCACTGACGTCATGGCCAGCATTAACTAAAGAATCTTCTAGAAAATTCTGAGTAATATTAAAGCAGGCAGTGAGCACTCCTGGATTCTCCAAATTAGGACAACAGTCTCCAAGCTGGGAGTAACACTGAGCCAATGGACTCCCTCCAAGACGATTTTGGCTCAGATTAATTGGCACAAAAAAAAAGTATTCCTTTCCCTAAAGGATTCTTGAGATCAGGAGTAACAGTAGCAGTGATGTCAGGACAGACAATATAGACCGAGATAACAACTGCCCCAGGAGCTTTCACTGTTTCTGCAACCACACGTGCTACCATGCTGAGAGAGTCCTTGCCTCCGTTAACTGCACTGCCCAGCTCAGCCATGACATTACACATTATAACACAGGCATCGTACAGTGCTGCACCCTCTCCTGGAAGCTTTGCAGTCCACATCCAATTTCCACTGCACTTAACATCCTTCAGGTTTGTGACACGGGCGAAAACCAGATTAGTTAGTGCCTCTCCAACAACCATGCGGGCCCCTGCTGCAGGGTCCAGCAGCCCTTTGATTGGCTGCGCACCAATAGCTGTTGCAGCTCCCACCTTATCAAAGTATGACAGAGCAGCCACAGCAACATCAGCCAGAGGAGTGTGTAGAGGTCCCACACACTGTTGCTGAGCGATGAGTCCTGTCACTGAGCGATCAACCTTGCTCGTGAGGTATCTTTTACTGCCAACAGCTGGTAACTTCAGCACACAATGAAGGGCGTCTTTCACTGTGAGGTCACTGGAAAGGATCAGAGGTTTGAGGACAGTGACATTTCTACTAAAGGCAAACTCCTTTCGGGGCATCTTGCCCAAAACCCACTCTAGTTGCAGGTCCACAGGCTCGGATTTTCTATCTTCTGCATCAAGTACAGTATTCTGGACATGCCTGTCCAACAACACAATTCTGCCATCACCAGTGACTTCTCCCACAAAATCGACAGGACACTTCTCACGCTAACATACTTTCTTCAGATAGTCTGCATCCTGAGGGTGCATGAGAAGAGAAGTGGACTCCTAGTACACAACACCCCAGATCTCAAGCACACTCAAGGTGGGATCACCCAGCTGGAACTTGCCAGCATAGATCACAGCTCCAGCAGGTTCACTCAACACCTTTAACATGTTTCCATTGCCTCCTGCCCCCTGGTCATGGATACTACAGATAGGGTTCATGTTCTGGCGCTCCACACATGCCCGGCGCCAAAATTGTTGTGAAGTGTCCTTCAAAAGAAGACCAGCAGACAGTGCATGTAATGAAGACCTTTACTTTAAAGCACAGCCTGGCATCCGGCCCCCTCAATGACACAGCTGCAACTGACAGTCGTGGAGTGTCGTCAACCTTACATTCCAGGAACACGGTAAGGAACGTGGTGAACATGAAAACTCCAAGTCCGCTAAGAAACCAGCAGAAGAGAAAGACAGTGACAGAGAAACAAAGGTAAGTAACTTCACAACAGGCTCGAACCTGGTTCCTCAGCTTCAAAGTTGGCAGCTCTGGCCATAAGGCCACAACCTTTCCCCAAACGCTTACTACAAATATGATGGCGATGATCCACAGGTACGGCTGAACCCCATGCAGAGCCAACCGTCCTTCTATCCGGATCGCTGGGGTTGGATTAGTGTTGTTGGTGAGATGGCTTCATCACGGAAGACAGGATAAAAGAAGATGATGATTTTTGCAGGTGTCGGAGAGGAGTGTATGCAGCAGTTGCACATTAAATGCACAACCCAGTACTGGTGAAGGGTGTCTTGTGGCAGTGGGGTGCGGTCAGTGTGCATGCTTGTGACTGCCTAAACACAGTCGTGTTCAGTGCTGCGCACCAGCCTATCTAGACGGCCATCTAGGAAACGTCTTTCAGCAGACGCACAGCGTTAGAAGCTAAACGTCGTAACGCAGCTGCTATTTTGGCGAAGGTAGTGGGAGCCACGTTCTGGTCATCACCGGTTTTGAAGGCCTCTGTTGTCTATTGCGCGGTGATGCGCACACCAGCAGTTTGCTCTTAAGGTACATCGTAAGTGTGTCGTGGACAGACACAGATATACATAGATCGTCGGAGAGTTCATTCAAAACAGTGCACTGACGTGCACACCCTCAGGTGCCACATCGTCCTCTAGTGGTAATGTACATCGGCGGAGTATTTGGAACTTGTGTTATCTACATATTCATCGTACTCAACAGCACGATGACGCGCACACCCTCTAGTGTCCTCTGAGC
Source organism: Triturus cristatus (assembly GCF_964204655.1). Lineage (NCBI taxonomy): Eukaryota > Metazoa > Chordata > Amphibia > Caudata > Salamandridae > Triturus > Triturus cristatus. The sequence continues at coordinate 947,112,135 of NC_140592.1, read as the reverse complement.
TTACTCCATAATTTTTTTAGGTTTTTCCACAGCACGGCGGTGCGCACACATTCCAGTGTTTTCAGAGTTAAGCACATTATTTTTATTTCAACAACTGTAATGCTGAAAGCCATAACCTACCATAGTTTTGGGGTGCTTTCACTTTAGCAAGTCAGAACGACTTAGGATTAGCTCATAGAAACGTGCTTAGAAGAGTGAGTGTTACCTGGGGGAAATATTTCCTATGGATGTTTTGGGGGATTTCTTTTTTCTTTATTCACTAGCATATAATGTATTTTTGTCATGCAGTTGGTAACACCTCCACCATCTTTTTTAGAGGTACAAGATATCCCACCAATTCCTTGTAAGAAGTGGTATGACGCTTATGTAACCTACTTAGGAGATATTGGGGCGTCAAGGTACCGCCCTGAAAGAAAATAATTCTTACTTCCCCATTCATTAGGTTTCGAGGGCAGATCCATATTTAAACATTTGCCACCATTAGAGAGGAATCAAGGAGAGGAGGATATTGATGAGTATGTCGAAACTGTAAAAAATCTGAAACTACGTTTTGTTGTTCAGCCTAGTTTGGTTGGGGAGGATGTGGACACTTTTGTCTCTGCACTCAGGCAGTTGAGTGCAGATTGTCAATTTCAAGAGTTTAAAGAACAGCTGCTCAGAGACCAGTATATATGTAAATGCCCAGACAAAACCATTCAACAAAAACTGTTGTCTATGGGAAATCCGTCACTGGAAGAAACCATCCGCACTGCTAAAAGCATTGAACTATCTAAGGTTTCTGTCAAAGAGTTGGAGAACAAGAGTGATGAGATAGCTGCTGCAGTCCGGTCAAAAGAATTTAAGTCTAATGGGGTACTACGTCTTCTTAACAATCCATTTTTCAGGCAGAGTAATACTTGTTTCAGATGTGGTAATGCGGCCCATTTTAAGGGGGCTAGGTTTTGTCCAGCAAAAAACTATCATGTGTAGAGTTTGTGGTAAACATGAACATTTCACCCAAGTGTGTCAGAGTGGAAGCATGGTGGAGGCAGTGTGCACAGGAACAAAAGTAAAGTTAGGTTGTCTAACATTGCAAATGTTAAGGATTTTTCTCAAAAAGAGCAGCAAAAAATATAGGATATTAAGGATGATTTTAGGGATATGGTACTTGTTGTGGGTGAAGAACCAGTCATGGTGGGTGATGCATCCACTTCCATGGATCCGTATGTTGAGATTGGTGTTGGAGACAAGAAGTTGAGTTTACTGGTAGACTCAGGAGCAAGGATTACAACAATTGCCCAAGAATTGTTCGAAGAGACTTGGAGTGGTCATGATTTGGAACCTCCTGACAGAACTCCCGTCTCCTATGAGTTAGCCGTTTTTTTAGGATATTCTGGAATATAAGGGAAGAAAGATCCTGGGTAAAGTTTATGTTGCAATCAAGGGGTTGTCTATCCTGGGTTGGTTTCACCACGGACTTTCTAAAATGGGTCTAAGGCCCAGCTCTAAGGGGCAAGCTAATGTTGTTGACACCACTGATTACACGAAGAGCATCATCCAACAGTTTCCTAAGGTTTTCAGTTGGGAGTTGGGGAAGATCAATGATTTTTGCATGAGATTAAGGTGAAAGACAGTGCTATTCCTCATAAGCACAAACTTTGGAGTGTGCCTTCTAGCGTAAGGGAACATTTAGAGCAGGAGCTGAATGAACTGTCTGCTAAGGGAATCGGAGGACCCATTGAGCCTTTCCTGTGGCTTTCACCTTTGGTCCTAGCGAGGAAAAAAATGGAGATCTGCGAGTTTTGTGAAGATTTACGTAGCTTGAACAAGAACATATGGGTAGATTCACAGCCCCGTGCCCAAGATCACTGAGTTGCTGACAATGACTAATGGGTCCAAATGGTTCGCATCTGCATATCCTCAAGAGGTTCTGGATCCATCCACTCGTCACCTCACAGCATTTGTGTTGCCAATCGGTTCATACCAGTATTGTAGAATGCCATTTGGGTTGGCGTCAGAGGTGGCTGTATTTCAAAGAATCATGTGTAACATGTTGAAAGATGTCAAGGGTGTCACTGTGTTTCAAGATGATGTTTTGATTTTTGGCAAAACTAAAGAAAGTCATGACAATACCCAGCTCAAGTTGTTGAAGATTATGCAGGAGAATGGTGTGGTTCAGAAAAGTGTAAATGCTTGTTCCTCAAGGACAGAGTTGAGTATTTAGGACATGTGGTATCACAACATGGTGTTGAACCAAGACGAGGTCTAGTCAAAATTATTGTGGAGACAGTTGCGCCCAATGACAAAAGTGGTTTGAAGTCCTTCATTGGTCTATGTGAGTTTTATTCATGTTTTGTGCCAGATTATGCATCTTGTGTTAAACCCCTCACCAATATGTTAAAGAAAAATTTTACCTTTCAGTGGGACACACATTTTCAGAAGTGTTTGTGTGGATCAAGTCCCAGTTGATTGGTGCTAATATCCTCAACTCTTATGACCCAAGAAATGTTTTTACTATTAGTTTTGATGCCAGTGGGCTTGGGCTCGGGGCTATTCTCACTCAAGACAGTCAGGGCACAGAGAACACGTGAGGATATCCCTCTAGGGCAGAGTTCTTCAAACTTTTTGATGCCGAGACCCCCTTGCCAAACCTTTTTAGGAGTAAGGACCCCCTCCTGACAAAAGTTTCTAGAACTTGGTACTCCTCATCATCGACAACCATAAACGCCCCCAATTCCCACACAAAATAATTTTTACAGTGTGGAAATAATGTCAGACAGTGTTTAGCCAACCAAAGGCCAGTGAGCGTGGGGGCGTCGTTAGAGGTGTAGCTAAAAACAAAGGTATGAGGAGGGGGCCAGTGATCTTGATGAAGTAAGTGGGGTGTTTGGGGCCTCGTTTCCAGCTTTTGGACGGAGTTCCCCATGCTGATCGGGTACTCCACCTTTAAACGATTTTCGTTTCTCTTTCTCGCCACACATATAGTGTGTGACTACAGGTCCGGCCCCCCCACGGGATTCATGTTGCTCACTCTGAAAATCTCATTGTAAGCATTGTATCATTTTCTTTTTTCATGTTATTAAAACCACGAACATACCGATAACTCGACACTATTGATCAAGGGACTGAAGCGTGCGACACATATCTGGTCAAACAAACCATAACTGACCATCACTAACTCACCATACACATAGGTCCTGATGAAAGCCAGCATACACAGCAGTCTGGCTGAAAGATGTAGACCTCATTCTTATGTTTACAGGATATTGGAGACATAATTGTAACTCCTCACATATCTGCCTTGTTGTTTTAAATACTGCCAAGGGCCCATTATTAAAATCCTTTAGTCAATCGGGACCCATTGGACAGCTTTTAACTCACATTCATTCACTTTACTGCACTCTCACTACACAAAACCAGCTCTGCTGTAGTCAGGCGACGAAGCACACCCAAGTTTCATAAAAAACAAAAGGTTTTTCCTCCCGACATGGACATCGAGCTTCCACTAATAAGCTAGTTCTCATTGATATTTACCTATTGTACCAGGGGAAGTGAACTAGCCCACATTATTCCCCTCTCAACCGTTTGATTATTAACAAGCTAAAAATAAAGGGCCTCATTTATGAGGAATTGGCGTTGGGCAGCGCCAGAAGTAGTCTTGCTGCGGTGCTCTGCGCCAATATGAAAATGCAGGAACGCATCATATTTATCAAATACGGTCCATTCCTGTCCTTTCCTCTTGTGTTGGCGCACAAATTGCTGCCTAGCACCAACATAGGCAGGATTGTTTTTGTGCAGGAAGGACAGCTTCCTGCTCATAAACAATCCAGAGAGATATTTTCCTCTTTCTATGTGAGCTGCAAAAATGCAGCACATATGGAAAGAGGAAAAAACAAGGAGAAATGTTTTCACTGGGGAGGCATATGTTTTTGGTGCTGCCCCAGGTTTAAGTGATTTTGTAAGTATGGGGCAGCATCAAAATCCATGGGTGTTGCATGGGAACACCCACGCAGCGCACATGGAACACCTCCTTGATGCAGAATTAGACAAGGCGGCATCTTGCCCTGCTTTGTCTTACTCCATATCCATGAGCCCATGCAAAGCCATGCAAGGTGACTTTGCCCTGCCTCATAGATAGGGTTGAGACGTTTGCGCCTCCAGAGCGTCAATAAAACTGGTGCTCTGGCAGCGCAAGCCTCTCATAAATGAGCCCCAAAATATTCTGTATGTTTTTTTAGGTCTTTCACTATCAGGTACCTACATATAAAATAATGGGCATCGTAAATAAAAAAATTAAATGTAAAAAGACGTTACTCGGTGGGAAATGCACTGTAGTACATTTGAAACCTCTATTAGTTAATGCACTGCAGAGGTCTGTGTGTAACCAGAGAGACACATAATTAAACCTTAGTTGGTGCATTGGAGAATAGGGTATTTTTAGTGCTATGAGTATGGAAGTCTTTATTTTATACTTGCATTACACACAGTGAAATATAGACTGATACAAAATGTGTAAATAGTTTTACAATAAAATGGTTCTTCTAAAATGTAGATTTTAGGAATACCAGGGCTTATGTAATGCAATTTATATTTTAAATAACTGTCGCTTCAACACCTCCTTAGTGGTAGTAAGGGCTGTGTAAGTGCAGTTATTTTTAAAAGCAAACACTTCACAGCCCATTTGTTAACTCTTTGTTCTACCACTCAAAAAAGCAACTCTTTGTCATCGCAATGCTATGAGTGATTCATGGGGTCCCAAGCACCCTTCACACTTACAGATTAACTAATTGGGCACATTTGCATTTCTTTTAGACGATCAGGCACCCTGGTGCAAAACCTTTATACAGCACAGGAGACTCAGATACAGCATTTAACGAGCAAACTTTGCTGTTCCAGGAGGGCTGTCTTTTTTCCAAACCGAAAGCAAATGTTTTAGAATCCAGGCAAAGTGAGGCTGGGGAATGCGCGACCCCCTTCCCAGGACTCCACGGCCCCCCTAGGGGTCGCGCCCCACAGATTGAAGACGTCTGCTCTAGGGTATTGAGGGGAGCGGAGACTAGCTTTTCAGTCATCGAGAAAGAATTGTTAGCTTGGTGGTGGGCCATCAGGAAATTCCATCCTTACATTTGAGGAAACAATTTTGTTCTGCCCAGGGACCATCGTCCATTGATTTCTATACTTTCTGGTGAGAAGATTAAAGATCATACACCAAGAATTGCAAGTTTGTCCACTAAGCTTTTGCAATACGATTTTGAAGTGGCTTATTTGCCAGGAAATAAGAATGTCAGGTAAGATTTCCTGTCAAGGTTTCCCATTGCTGATGTTTATGCTGATTCTATTGAGGAAGAGGACCAGGATGATAGTTTTATTGCATCCATTGATGTAGAGAACATATGTGCTGTGAGTGAAATGGAGTGGAGGAGAGAATTGGTCAAGCATCTGCTACTGGAACAGGTCATAAAGTATGTCAAGGATGGCTGGCCGAAGAAAAAGAATGTAACGTTTCAGTTCCAAACAGATGTGAAAGTTTGTCAAGAACTTTCTTTGGAGGATGGCATTTTGATGCACAGAGAAAGATTGAAAGTTTGAAAAGTCGAATTATGAGTGGTGCACATGAGGGGCATTTGGGAAAAAGACTTTCACCAAACGGAGAGTGAGAGAGGTGTTTTGGTGGCCACACATGGACAAAGAAGTCGTTGAGTTGTTTGAAAAGTGTGTGGTTTGTGGAGGTGCTGAAAAGTGTTTCAACGTAAGGGTTCCGCCCATGCAACCCATAGAATTTCCCAGTAGACCCTGGGAAAAAGTTGGTATTGTTCTGGTTGGACCTTTCAACGCTTTGCATGCTACATCCAGATTTGCGGTGGTGGTCATATACTACTATTCCAAGTGGCCAGAGGTTCTTTACATTGGAGATCCCTCTCCAAAGAATGTTATTGATTTTCTTAAGGATATTTTTTTAAGAGAGGGTTTCCCGACTACCATTGTTTCAGATAATGGTGTACAATTTGTGAGTGCAGAATTCGAAAGCTTTCTTCAACAGGGAGGAATTGAGCATACCAAAGTTCATTTTATCACTCACAAATTGATGGCCTTGTCAAACGCATGAACAGAGTGTTGAACAATTGTGTGCAGTGGGCTATTGCCAGTAAGTGTGTGGTACAGAACGCAGTGCGTTCTATGCTCTGGTTTTACCGCACCCCTACGCAATCTACAACTAAAGTGTCACCATTTCAGTTATTAAGAGGCAGGAAGCCCTCAACCAAAATATGTCCTAGGTAGATGTCCAGGTGGGTGAAGATGGATATCATGAAAGGTATGGATGAGTTTGCAAGGTCGAATATTGGTAAAGCACAAAACTAACAAAAGGAATATTTTGGCACAAGAAAAAGGGTGTTTTCTCAACAAGTTAGAACCCAAGATGTGGTGAGAGTTAAAATTCCAACTCACACTAAGAAGGGTGGTATGAAGTATTCTGAACCTCTAGTGGTAGACAAAACTTGTGGTAACGCTGTGAGGGTGAACAACAAAAATTGGTGGAACGTCGCACGGGTGGTGAAGTTGACAGGTCACCAAGAATATAAAGGGAAGAGTAGCATGGTAAATGGTGCTGAGGAAATACAAACATTGGCTTGTCGTCCAAAACTGACGAAAGTAATGAGGTGGTCATTGTTGGGCTGCGAAGAAGTAAGCGGCGTTGTGATGTTCCGATCAGATTTCACTGAGTAACTGCTAGTTTGTTTTTGCTTTTCATCTGTATCATTTCGCTACAAGGTACCTATACTTGCATCGTGTTGTACATTACATGTTGGGTCTACCAGGATGCCTTTTATGCTTCGTTGGATTCTTCATTTTATTTTGTTGTTTTTCTTTTTCATTGTATTGATATTGTATTTCTTTTTTGCTTGTCTTCTTTCATTCTTCATAGGTTTGTTACATTTGTTTTAAAACTAAAAATGAAGAGGGAAGAGCTAATGTAATGGTGTAGGCTGGGCTGACGTTCTGCCACCCAGCTGAACTTGTAGAACCTTAGTGCGTTGTCATTCCCTGTTGGAATGTAGCGTTTCGACAGTTGAGTTTCAGCCGTTAACCTGGACTCGCTGTAACTGCAGCGCAGTACCTGTTTATATTTACTAATAAACTTCAACTGAATGAAAGTATATTATGGACGCTTACTATAGGGAGCCCATATCGTGTGTCACACGGTGGCACTGTGTGAGTTGGCAGATATATTTTACAGCGCTGTAGAGTACCTTCTAGTATCAATGCTTTATCTGGGATGAAAAAAGTTGGGGAAGGGATCTCTAAATAAAGCATGGCCAACGAAGCGTGAGCAGCGACACTCAGCACTGGTGCCACTGCTCCCACTTAAAGCCTTTACCCCAAAGATGGTTATTTATGGCATTTATTCATGGCATTAGTTTAAAAAATAAATTTAACAACCATCCTTACAGACTGTTCATAAATAATCTCTGGTTGTCCCACTTTAAAATGTGAGCATTTCATACAGGATAGTTATTCCACACAAATTCAGAGCGATCAAATTTCACAGTTCCATTCTGGAGTATAAATTTACCAGCTGACACTATCCCACTGAGCACACACTCTAGTTCTGGATTTTAGCTTAACTGCCCTATGAATTCTGGGAGTTGTGGTCCTAGTTCAAATAAGTTGATCTAAATAATACAGAGACACATGAAAACAACGATTTGTAAGACTATTGCCCATGATGTGATAATTTCATCCTTGGTGACACGGAGTCAACTGGTAAACTTGCTGTACCAAAAATAGGACATCCAGCCCAGGATCATTCTCCCATCATAAACTCAAGACTATGGGTACCAGAACTAAAATGTAAATTTAGACTGGAAAAGATACTGATGGATGGACCTGATAAAATTGGAGAGCTCTCAGGTGATTGCATTTTAATAGAAATGTCTCTTAAGTATAGAAGGGATTAGTAGAGGAATTTGAGCCTTTTTTGATATGTGCAGACCTTCATTATACAGTCAAACTAACAATGATGATTCTGGTCGGAGAACTGGACATGGATTTATTTGTAATAAAAAAACTATCTAACTAAAAAAAGACTATCACAAATGGTTTACTATTATTCCCAGGCTTTCATCTGAAGTTAACTTTAAGTAAATTACCATTTGAAGGTAACATTTACCTTTTGAGGTAACTTATAATTTTAAACAATTCAGCTGACAGTAGGTGGTAATTTAATGGAATTTGAAAGGAAGAAGTACTCAACATCATAACTGCATGAGACAACTTTAAAAATTGATAAAGTTTGCTGCTAAGAAACATTGGCATTGTCCACAAATAAAACTATAAAGAATCGGATAAAATTGATATTACAGTTCACTACCTAATCACATCAGATTTTCAGATAATGATGTGGAATTGAAATATATTGATTAATGATGTTGCAAAGAAACAACATTGTCAAGAATATAGAAAGATAAATATAAGGGAAATGTCAATTAAAATGGGCTCTGTGAAACCAAAGTAGACACGGAGCACAATAATCCTAAATAAGGACACATCTCATATCCTAGATTGTCTTGCAGTAGGTGCAGCAATGCGAATTGAGGAAGTAAATTTACATTGTAATAAAAGAAAATATGCAAGCAAACTACTTTGCACATGTGATATTCACAACATGATTTATTTGATCAAATATCTGGGTGGCAAAGATTATGCTGGACCGATGTCAAAGAATTGAAAATGAGTACAGGGACTATTTATCGAAATTTATGGATAAATATTTGGATTCAGAATACTCATGCGGAATGAATGATACAGCGGACTATAGTTATTTAACTCGAAGTTGAAACTAATACATAGGGGTTACAACTTGGAGGCGTTTAATCCCCTTCAGAAAGTAAGAGATGTACCTTACCTTGAAAAGAATTTGTATAAGGGCGAAGTTAAATGTTTTACACATACTGGGGTGTCATGAACCCCCCCCCCCGCTTAGCAGCTGCAGTGGGGGTGGGGTTCTTTATGGGTCTCTTCTCTCTGCAACTCGGCAGAAAATCGCTCACAATTAACGTGAAGAAACACGTATTACTGGAAAAGGGAAAAAACAATGCAAGGAACGAAAAGTGAGAGGATGAAAGAAAGTTAGGACGAGTCATAGAACGGATGTGGGGTTGGATGAATGAGAGGGTGGATGAATGAGTAGGATGATGGATAGGTGAATGGAGATGTGGATGGACGGATGAAAGGATGGCAGAGTAAATAGAAGTCTGAGATGGTGATGGATGGACTGGTGAAAAAAGATAGAGTAAATGGAAATCTGAGTGGATGAATGGCAAAAAGGAATAATTGATGGATGAACGCCTTTACTGATGGATGTGTAAGTCAAAGGATGAATGTATGGGTGGATGGATATATGGATGGATGAATGCATAGTTAGCGGATGTGTGAATGGAAGGAATGGTGAAAAAGTGAATAAGGAATGAGTGGATGACAGAACGTAAAGGTGAAATGGAGGTTATCAGATGGTGGATGGAAGGGTGAAAGGATGAATAGATGAATAGATGCTTGGATGAAAGAGACAAGGAAACGCTCCAGAGTTCGAGCTCCCTTCTTGCACTTGCTTGATGCCATTGGATCTTTTGTTCAAAGTGAGGGGCATTTTATATTTCTGGCTACTCACTTGTACACATATATGCTCATATATTAACAATAATGGGTAATCATTAGGAGTGTATGCAAGTATTTCTGTTAAATTTTGGATTTGGATCAGTGAAGTACCTAAATAAACATGAAAGTCCAGCAAATACTTGAAGATTTAGGTAAGATGAAGATTTTTCTAACACAATCAATTTTAAACCAATGAAAAAAAAACATCTTTACATTGCAAAATAAATTACATAAATTGGAATAACATTTCTTAAAGGACAAAGAGAAGAACTAGAACATTACATCATGCATGCTTTTGCGTCACAAATTATGTTGGGGGAGAGGCTATGGAAATTTTCCAAACACAAGAGGCAAACGGTGCAGCTGATTATTGTACAGCTGTGGAACCTTGTGCAACGGCCTATACTAAAAAGTCCGGAAAACAATGAGCAAAAAGATAAGTGAGATGATCTTTTTGCAGAATGGGAATTTGGAAAATAGTTTAGGTTTATGGATGCTAATATTCAGGGAATAAGGTGGCTATGAAATCTTGGTTATTCTTACAGGATGTCCTCTATAGTACACACTTACATAGTAACTTTTTGTTCCGGATCTAACCACAATGAGGCAAGTGTTCTTTTGGACAAAAAAACCTGAAAGCTTAGCTGAGCATAATCCAAACAATTGTGACATTTTGAAGCACCTCATTGATTGCTAATATCAAAGATCATTGGACCATAGAAAAACAATCAGAAGTATCACATCGAAGGCTGCAAAAGCAGCATACTAAAACATGATAAAATTAACATCACTACTTACTTATGCTGGCAATATACAATTATTATTTTTGCTTACTGCATCCATTTAAACATTGATTCCAAGAAGAACAGTCACTGGGCAACCTTTAAACCTATGAACTAATATTTGAAGCTGTGAACAAAACACTGCCCAGTCCCACATATTCCATTCCATTCCAACAAACTTTATTTCGGACAATATAGACCTTAAAAAGTGAACAATATAGACAATGCCACACATAAATAAAAAAGCAATAAATAACAATATGATGAAAACAAAACTCAATTTAAAATTGTCAATGCGATCCCATCATAATATAAATAGATAGTACTCTTAGAAATGCAATTAATCAATGTTCCAAAAATACCATCAATCAATTGACATTGCCATTATTGAGTTCTTCTAGAGTATTGGACACTAAAGTGTGGGAATGTTACAAGCAATTAAAAGTGAGTTTAGAAAATACAATTGTTAAAAATGAGTAAAAATGTGACCTTAAGGAGGCAAAAGAAAGCTTATATTTACGCTACTACATTTGTCCATGTCCTTCTTTTGTGCCACGTGGAATTCAGAAAACGGGAAACAGCAAAAACAATGGGTGGTTGTACATCTGTTCGTAATATTCTATATGCCTCCACGTATTGCCTACACCCCATGTTTTTACAGAGTGGAGCTATCCAATGCCATCTGGCATTTTTGTACCCTGGGCAAAAAAATAAAACATGTACATCAGTCTTCTCTGCGGAGTCACAAGCGGGGCACCCCAGAGAGTTAGAGTTAGACCATTTGTTGGTAAATGCACTGAGTGGCAGTGTCCCCGTTCTAAACTGAAAATAGAGTTTCCTTGCGAAAATCGGTTGGATAGCATCCATAAAGTGCTCAAAAAGATAGTCAGGTTTTATATTAAAGAAAGCAGCCGTTAGATGGCCAAGTTGAGCATTCCCCTGCAGTGTATCAAGCTTGTGCGATCTAAAGGCTCTGACTAGAGCTAAGCGTGGAGTGGCCTGACACGCCGACTCTGGGTGGGTCCATAGTTTGGAAAGCCTAGCTTATAACACAAGTCTCTTATGTAGGAAAGCCACGGCAGGTTGGCCACCTTCAGGAGGCCAAAAATATCCTTATGTTCTGACTGGTAATTAACGAGCTCTGGGGTCGCCCACAGTCTCCGCCAGTAGGTTAGAGGACGAAGACCGATCTCCTCTACTATGGGTCTAATACCAAGATCCATTCTTGGTATTAGACCCATAGTAGAGGAGATCGTAGTGGGGTGAGAGGGGTATTGCATGGGAGAACCAGCAACTGTCTCATAAAGGTATTCTCGGTTTTGGACATGCCGCCAGCGGAGCAGTGACCCCATAACTCAGCCCCATAGAGGACTGCACTCCTGGCTTGAACTTTGTACATTTCTGCCACCGAGGCAGCCGGTTTACAGTAGGAGTTCCTGTAGGTTTTTAATATACCCCCCACCGTCTGAGCTAGTTTAAGGCTTGCTTTGGCAATTTGAGGGCCCCACTCAAACTTTTTACACAGAGTGACACCAAGGTAGTCAAAGACAGAGACCCTCTCTAACATGGTGCCATTTAAAGAGGGGCTGGGGCGGAGGTTTTTGCTGGGTTAAACAATATAAATTTGGTTTTAAGTGTGATTATCTCCAAACCTCTTCCTGTACAGAATGTTACAAAGCTATCAAGGACTCTCTGAATGCCCATAGGAGACTTGGAAAGGAGCAAGGTATCGTCCGCAAACATCAAGGCATGCACCTTGCTGTGTGCCAACTTGGGGGCATCGTTGTCAAATGCCTCATTAGGATGGGCTATCAGAGCATTGATGAAGAGACAGAAGAGGGTTGGAGCAAGCACACATCCCTGCCTTACACCTCTGGTTACTGGAAAACGAGGGGTTAATTCCCCTAGTTTCCCATACCTTACTTGGGCATAATTATCCGAGTGCAGCCTCATGATCAATGTCAGAAGATAGGGAGGGATTCCCTGTTGTTGCAAAACCTCCCACAATTTGTATCTAGGAACCAAGTCAAAGGCCGTTTTCAGGTCAACGACTATCACATAGAGGCTGCCACCCCCTATTGATACCGTCTTCCAGTGTAGTAATTGTAACCTTAGAACTTGGTCAATGGTGGAGGTATTTTTCTTGAAACCGGCTTGGTAGACTAAGTATTTCTCTCTCCTCTATCCAATCATGTAGGCGATCGAGGAGGATCCTTGCAAACACTTTCTGTGAAACATCGATCAAACTGATCGGCCTGTAATTGATCGGTAGGAGTGGAGAGCCCTTTTTGTAGATGGGGTAGATTTCAGCCCCCATCCAGGTATCTGGGATCGCCATTCCTCTCAGAATGGTGTTAAAAATTGCCCAAAGATAGGGTCCCCAAATCCCTGGTTCTGCCCTAAATAAGTCACCTGGGATCTTATCTAAGCCCGGTGCTTTACCAGGAGGAAGTTTCCTAATTGCAGTATGGACCTCCCCTAGAGAAATCCCTTGGTCAACCTGGGGAACTGGGCCCGTGGTAACCAAAGGGTCATCAGCAAAGAGATCGGGACCTATCTCCGTGAAATATAATGCTTGTAAGTGAGATTACCAAGCTGCAGAGGCAATATTGGGCTGAAGGGCTGATTGGCCTGAGTTATTGTCAGAACTTACTTAGGACCAGAAGAACCTTATATCTCTGTTGGAGAGGGCTCCTATAATGGCCTCCCATTTATCTAGCTCCCATGACTTCTTTGCTTGGTTTATGGTGACATGGTAGCAAGCCCTCTTTTGTTTGATTAAAAGCCTGTTATTGCCCCTGATTGCATTGAGAAGGGCTCTCTTAGCTTTGCGGCAGGAATAATTATATCAAGTTTGTTTAGTGCCCTTCGTGGTTTTAGAGTGTGTCAGGAGATTGAACGTATTAGTCAGGCTAGATGTTAATTCTAGATTCAATGCCTCAATTCTTTCTAGGGTATGGGGGGAGTCCATAACCCCAGACATCCCCCCAGTTCCTGTAAGGGCTTTATGGTTAGGGCAAAAAGTGCAACCACCTTGTCAGGGGACTGGTTAAAGGACCCCCATCTAATTCTCCATCTGTTGTTAGCAACAGTTAGATTGCTAGCTACTATGGCATGGTTACCCGTGGGGTTATTAAAATCAGGGAGCAGAAGTTCCAATAGGAGAGCATTATGATCACTGTCCTGTCTTGACAAAACAGAGAAATCAGCAACCCACTGCCATGTTCTAGTTTCAACCATGATATAGTCCAACAGGGAGGATTGACCAAGCCTATTAAAGGTTGTCTTTCCTGGTCTGTATAACTTTGTACGGCCATTGCAGGCCCTCAGAGAATGGGTTAGAGTCACTGTGTTGATCTGAAGTGCTAATGGTGTCCAAGCCTTTATAGTTTGTATTCGAGGAGCGGGGATAAGCCAGAGCCGATCCTCATCAGTAGAAAAAACTTCGATAGGGGCAAAAAGGGGCTCATATTGACAATTAAAGTCCCCCCCAATAATCAACCTTATATTCAAGGGGACAGTACCACTGAAGGTGTTCAAGTGTTCAAGAGTCTGTGATTCCTGACCGACACTCACAGGGCGGGAGTAGAGATTTATAAGAGCAATTTTAAGACTGGGAGAGAAGGTAAGGATAGTACACTGGATGTCGTTAGACGAGGTGTTAAGCTGGGCCACTGTGCAGTCCAGATGTAAGGCAACCCATGTGCTTAGACCCCCTGAGGACCTGCCTCTTCCCCCCTTTATGGCAGGGACATTGAAAGTTGCATACCCCGTCCTCAAGAGGTTGTACCTGGCCCAGGTTTCTTGAAGCATACAGACATCAAGGCTGGCTACAAAGGACTCCCAATCTGGACAGAACCGTTTAAAGTTAATTTCAGCGATGTTCCAGGATAAAATCCTCAGCTTATGGTCAGAATTAAGATTTTCACAAGGAACAAGTTGACTAGTAAAGAGTGGACTAGTGGTGGTCTCCTGTTGGGCCGAGGGGACTAATTCCACGGCCATCCTAGAAGGGCCACTACTGTTTAAACCAGAAAATGTGGAATCATGCACTGCCAGCGGTGGGTTTCCCTGCTGGTGATTTGTTTGTAGATCTCCCGTGACTTCCCCCTGGTTGCCCTGCTTAACCTGAGTCGAGCGTCCTGTCTTGAGCCACCTTGGATCACTGCCTAAATCCTGGGACCCACTACACAGTGCAAGTCCACCTTCCCTCAGAAGTCAATCCACCTCCTCAAGGGCCACAAATCTGTTTACCACTGGGATGTTATACAGAAGGGGTATAGGATAAAGATCCACTATAGATTGATCCAGAGACCAGTTAGCTGGGGCACAGGGGTTAGTGGTCCTGTCGTTGCTACGACTGTGGGAATAGAAATAGTCCAAAGTATAGGCCCTAACCGCTGTGAATGGGACATGGGATCTGAGGTTGTTACCTGCCAAAAAATGTACAGTCTCAGGAATGCTAAATATAATAACAATACTTTGGTTGTGTGCCCATCCAGCCAACTCTACGGACCATAAGGATCTCACCTGCTCCGTCATAAGAAAACTGCCTGAATTTAGCCAACCAAAAAATATACTTATTCCTTAGATCCCACTGGGTCTCCTTCTGTCCCACTTTAATCCCAGGTACACTGGTCAATATGACTACATATGGGGGTGAGGCTGGGGGTAAGGCAATGGTCGGGAGGTTCGCCTCTACAGGGCCATTATCAATAGCCACCAAGTGGTCTGCTCCAGACCTATCTATCCTAGAGTCTAGTTGTAAATACTTTTTTGCTGTTGAATCCTCTATTTGAGGGGCAGAGTTATGTGTCCCCTCCAGGGTAGTAAAATACCTAGGAGCACTAGAGAGCCTCCTGACTTGATTCTGATTAACTTCAGGCCTGGGTATCTGGGGCACAGTGGTTCCTGCTGGCACGTTACTACAAGCAGCTGTTTTGCTGGGGCCCTCAGTCAAATGTAAGAATGCCTCCCTGGGGGGGGTACATGCATGTCTACAGGGGTTTGGGCTACCCTGTCTGTCTGTGTACTGCCATCTTTCATCTCCCCTGGGACATGGTTGGTAGGTACTAGGGTGTTGGTTTGCCTAGTGTGGACAGTGTGGACAGACAAGGACCCTGGGCCTAAATGGTTGAGTAAATGGGCAAGCTTTTCCTTTATAATAACTCTTAATTGTGACTGCAGTCCCACAATCAGGCTTCTGGCCCATGGTGGACAGTCAGAATCCACCGTGGGGCTAGTAGGGCCCTTAGACACAACCCGAGTACTAAATAGGTTGCTATCCCCGGGAGCGGGCTCAGGATTCTTCTTCCTTTTAGCCCCCACCTCAGGCACAGGATTCTTCTTCCTTTTAGCCCCCACCTCAGAATCAACTTTACACTTGCCCTTCTTGGATGTGTCAGAATTAGGTCCTCTTTGACGTGTGGCTCCCTTGGCTGGTAAGTCTTGGGGTGGAAAGAGAGAAGACTCATTCGGCCCTGACAAGGATTCTAAGAGGCTAGGGGAGGGTACAGGTATTAAAGGTAGTGCAGTGGATGTCTCTGGCTCTGGGCAAAATATGTCAGGAGTTAGAGAGAGGCTACATTCTGTTAACTCAATTTCGGAGCTAACCACCCCAAGAGCTCTCTGGAGCATCCTATCAATTGAGGTTGGGGGCATGGGGGAAGATGGAGGCACTTTAGGGTATTTTGTTGCGCAGTTGCGCTTGCCCATTATTCCCACCAATAAAACGATGCTTGACCCTTACCCCTGGAATAGACCAAGCATGGGAGAGTGATAAATGGGATAGAAGTAGAGTAGAGTTATTCCTAGAAAACCAGTGACAGACCACAAATAACAATAAGGGGCATAAATAGTTACACTATAAAGGAAATCATACGGCCATCACTAGCAAAAAATGTTCCCAGGAAACCTTGTCGGTGGTTAAACAGTGGTAGCTAGTAAAGAAGTTCAGCTTGGGCTCTGCATTGCATAAACATAAACCACCCTCCGCAGATGCTGCTATGCGATTAACAGTTTAGCAGTCCGGGCAGTGCAGCGGGGAAGGGTTACAAATGGCTAGCCATTTGGTTTGCTCCGGGGGATCTTACCCAGATTGTAGAGCTCGAAGTGCAACAGAAAGGGGGGGTGGCCCTGCCCTGACTCTTCCGGGCAATGACGGGCCTGCCCTTGGCCCAGGCTCACGGCCCGTGCATGGCCTGCGCCGCAAAGAACTTTGGCGCTTTTTAAAGCGCTGCCAGGCTCCTCCTCCTCACTCCTGGTAGTAGATGCAGGGTTGGATTATGGGGCTTGCAGTCCCCCAGTACACCAACAGCAAGGCGCTTCCCACGTGGCAAAGAACTTTGGCGCTTTTTAAAGCGCTGCCAGGCTCCTCCTCCTCCCTCCTGGGAGTGGATGCAGGGCTGGATTATGGGGCTTGCAGTCCCCCAGTACACCAACAGCAAGGCGCGTCCCGCGCCGCGAAGAACTTCAGCGCTTTTTAAAGCGCTGTTAGGCTCCTCCTCCCTCCTGGGAGTGGATGCAGGGCTGGATTATGGGGCTTGCAGTCCCCCAGTACACCAACAGCAAGGCGCTTCCCACGTGGCAAAGAACTTTGGCGCTTTTTAAAGCGCTGCCAGGCTCCTCCTCCTCCCTCCTGGGAGTGGATGCAGGGCTGGATTATGGGGCTTGCAGTCCCCCAGTACACCAACAGCAAGGCGCGTCCCGCGCCGCGAAGAACTTCAGCGCTTTTTAAAGCGCTGTTAGGCTCCTCCTCCCTCCTGGGAGTGGATGCAGGGCTGGATTATGGGGCTTGCAGTCCCCCAGTACACCAACAGCAAGGCGCTTCCCACGTGGCAAAGAACTTTGGCGCTTTTTAAAGCGCTGTTAGGCTCCTCCTCCCTCCTGGGAGTGGATGCAGGGCTGGATTATGGGGCTTGCAGTCCCCCGGTACACCAACAGCAAGGCGCGTCCCGTGCCGCGAAGAACTTTGACGTTTTTTAAAGCGTGGCCAGGCTCCTCCTCCTCCCTCCTGGAAGTGGATGCAGGGTACACCAACAGCAAGTCGCGTCCCACATATTTAAAATGTTAAGAAATTAAATATAATAAGGCAAACTAATAAGAGCTGAGATACATAAAATAACCCCACAGACCAACAAAAAATGAACAACCCTTGGATCATTAGGAAAGCTTGTTATACACGAAATAGCAATGGGAAAAATTGGAATATGCCACGATCAATTTTATGCTCAATTAATCATATGGGTAGACTGGTAGCACAATTAAATGTTATCCAATTCTCAATTTATAATGAAATTAAGGGTTACATAGTACATGGATGATAACATGAACAAAAATGATTATAAACAATCACAAGTGTATAGGAGCTCTAACGCTGAGAAAGGATGAGGTCTCTTATCAATTCTTAGATATGAAGTAAATGGTGCAGAACTCTCATGCACAGTAACTGCACTTTCAGGACTGTCAACATCTAAAAATGGGAGATGCACTTTACATTATCTTCTAATGTTTCTAGTAGACTAGTATACCATCACATTACAAACTAATGGGGTAACCCAAACCGCCAAAGGACCTGGAGACAATCCAATATGAAAAACAATAGGTCCTATAGGCTAGGATATATGATAATTGTTTTTTTCATCAAACATGATCAATATGCAGAAGTGAGAGAGAGAGAAAGAAAACACAAACATGTTATTTATGAAAATCAATTCAGTACTTTATATTTTTATACTATACAGGGTCACTCATCGGAAACGTTTGATTTCCTTTCACTGGCTCCGTATAGCGATGGCTGTCAGCCGCGGGTGTGCTGACCAATTGTTCAATACATTTTGTCTAATATGTGAGACACTTCTCTGGACAGGCATTTCAAAGTTACTGAAGTGACACGGTTCTGCCTCATTGTTCTTAATTTTTTGGTCTATAATCTTCAGATTCGTCCTTTCCTACTTCTTTCACATCACTTGAGCACTTCTACGAGTACTTTCTTATACACCAATCAGAGCAACCTTTGTGCATTGATTGTATATCAATGAACCTTTTTGTATACCAAATAACTCTTTTCAGTATAGTATAAAAATATAAAGTATTGAATTGATTTTCATAAATAACGTGTTCAATTGTGTTTTCTTTCTCTCTCTCTCTCTTCTGCATATGGATTATGTTTGATGAAAATACAGTGTCGATTATTGTTATATATCCTAGTATACCATCACAGCAAACCATGAATATATAAACTAATCAGAGATGCCAGTCACTGAGTTAGTCTCATTTTATGTAGTATAAAATGATTTATTACTGATTGGTTTTTTTTAAAATAAAATTTGTATTATTTTTCCATAGCAAACTTGCTGACAGCAGATGGTATTGGCAGTCTCACTTTGTACAATTGACAGCGTAGCATGACGAGTGACATAAGATACAAGTTTGCATTACAACCCAATTTTCAAGACATCAAATTAACAAATATCGTTTCCAAACCGCCTATGTGTACCTGAGGTAAGCCTTGCAGTTTAGTCGCTTAAGCCGGTGTCCGAGGCCTCAGCTGGGGGGAGGCAAATATTGCCGTGGAATGCGTTCCATCTTCCCCATATCCGCGCCCATTTACAAGGACAACCTCTGTGAATGAATACTGTCTTCTCCACCACCATTGCCTTATCTAAGTCGTGACACCAGTGTTGGTGTAGAGGGGAAGTAGGCGCTCCCCAGTGTTGTGCAATATTCCGTTTAGCCAACGTGATCCCTAGGGTTACCCAAGTCTGCGCTGCGTGGTTAAGATCAGTAGGTTCCAGATATTGAGGAGGCACTGCCGGGGTTCCGGGAGGACCTCTACTCCGCCGACCCTGGTGATAGTAGCCATGATCTTTCCCCAGTAGTTTGCTATAATGGGGCAGTCCCATAACGTGTGGAAAAATGTACCCAGTTGCCCACAGCTCCTTATACATAAAGGGGTCTCGGCCTGTCCGATCTTGTGAAGCGTCGTCCTAGTATAATACGTTCTGTGCACTATTTTTAATTGCACAAGTTGTAGTCGGGATGAGCTCGCCACCTCCCGTGGGGATGCTAGGGCCTCCTGCCAGTCTTGATCGTCCATGTCCCCCACTTCTGTCCGCCACTTTTCTCTCAAGGTGTGCGTGGGATCTTATTGGTTATTCACAGGTTTACGGTATGTGAGGGAGATCGCTTTTTTAGTGAGGTGATCAGTTAGGAGGCGATCTTCTAGTGGCGATGATTCAGGGAGATCGTCACCCTGGGGTATGGCTTTGGTGAATGCGTGTTTGATTTGTAGGTATTGGAACCGCTCTGAGTCCGCCATCTGATATGTTGTGCATACTTGGGCAAACGTCATTATCTCCCCCTTCTTCCACAGGCCTCCTACTCTGGAGATTCCTATAAGGTCCCATTGAGCAAAACCTTTGCTATTGCGGAGTGTACCCAATTTCGGGGAGTCCCAGAGTAGCGTGTGTTGGGTGATTCTTCGCACCCAGCCCAACGCTCGTTGTGCTCTAAACCACGTGTGTATTGTGCGAGCGGTGGGGCCGGTCAGTGTGCGTATCTTGGACTTGTTGTAGAGTGGGGCCATGAGTCTGTCCGTGCCTATGGCGTGTCTGTCCATTCGTAGGGCTGGTTCCTCCTGTGGGGTGCGGAGCCACTGGTTCACTACTGTAAGTTGGGAGGCCCAATAGTACAGCTGTACATTGGGCAGAGCGATTCCACCATCGTACCAGCCCCTAGTTAGTTTGGTCAGTGCTATGTGAGGGGGGCTTCCCGTCCCGCAGGAGGAGGCTCACATCTGCCTCGATAGCTTTAAAATATGAGTTGGGGACTGGGGTAGGCGTGTTTTAGAGGATGTACAAAAACCTGGGGAGGTCCATCATTTTGAAAAGGGCCGCTCAGCCCAGCAGGGTCAGGGGCAAGCAATGCTTTTAAGTCTCCTAAGGGGGGTTGTGAGGTTGCGTTTATAGAACTGAGCGTGGTCCGGGGTGATGTGAATGCCTAGATATTTAAACCCTCCGCTCCGAGTTGGATTGTCACACCCCTGGGCAGGTGCCGGGGGGGGGGGGGACCATGAGAATGTACATGACCGATTTCGCCCAAGTGATCGTGTATCCGGAGAATCTGCCGTAGGACGCCCATATGTCTGATAGGCAATTAATTGAGTGGCTGGGGGAAGCCATGTATAGCAGAATGTCATCTGCGTAAAGGGAAATGCGGTCTTCCCATCCCTCCGACCATTGCAGTCCCCGTATCACTGGGTCTCCTCTGATCCAGGCCGGCAGAGGTTCTAGCACAAGGGCAAACAATAGTGGGGATAGGGGACAGCCCTGTCTAGTCCCTCGCCCCAGGGGGAAGTCATCAGACACCCGTCCATTAAGCACCACGTGTGCCAGCGGTTGTGTGTATAAAAGCCGGATCCAGGCCAGAAATTTGGGCCCAAAGCCAAAGTTTTGTAGCACTGCGAACAAGAAGGGCCATTCCACCCGATCAAACGCCTTGCTGGCGTCTAACGACAGGATAACCGCATCTTCCTGAATTGTCGACATGCGGGCCAGTACCCCGTGATGCCGCCTCAGATTCATTGCTGTGTTCCGGCCAGGCATAAAGCCCGATTGGTCGGGATGGACAAGGGACGCCAGGTAGTGCTGGAGCCTAGTCGCTAGTGCCTCCGCTAATATTTTGGCCTCTGCATTGAGGAGCGAAATGGGACGGTAGTGGGTGCATTCCTCAAGGGGCTTGCCAGGTTTTGGGATCGCCACCAGGGTTGCTAATCTATGGTCTCTCTGTAGTAGTCCCTTTTCTAGGCTGTCCTCGTACATCTGTAGTAGGTGGGGCCCTAATATGTCCGCCTCATTCGGATAAAGCTCCACGGGGATGCCGTTCAGACCTAGTGCTTTGCCCGGTTGGAGTCCTCTGATAGCAGCTGTAATTTCGTCAGCAGAAAGGGGCGCTTCTAGTATGTACATCTCGGGGCAGACGTATGTCTTTAAGGAAGGCCAGGTTCTCTTGCATGGTGGCGCTCGAGGCTGGCATGTAAACTGTCATGTAGTGATGTGCGAAGGCTGTGACTATGCCCTGCGGATCTGTGATTTCCCCCCCAGATAATGAGTGTACCCGGGCCACCCACCGGTTTGCACGTTCCTTTTTGTCTAGCCAGGCAAGGAGCTTGCCGGCTTTGTCCCCTACTTCGTAGATTGTGTGTTGTGTTTGCTTTACTCTGGCCTTGGCTTCTTCCCATGCATGGTCTCTGAAGGCCTGTTTGGCAAGGGCTAGCATGTGAGTCGTGTCACCTTTGGGTCTCTCGTATGGTCGTCTTCTGCCAGGCTAACTGCCTTCTCAAGCTCCTGCACCCGCCGGGCCTTATCTCGTTTGTGTGAAGTGAGTAGTGAAATGGCTTGTCCTCGTAGGACTGTCTTGTATGCCTCCCAGAGAATAGAGGGAGAGGATACCGAATGTGTGATGTCTTGAAAGTAGTGCTTCGTGGCCGTGTGTAGGTATTTTCCTATGATCGGGTCTCTCAAGTATCCCGGATATATGGGGTATATGCGCCGTCTCCCAGTGCGTTGTAGAGTGTATGTTGCTGAGATCGGGGAATGATCAGATATCCCTCTGGGGAGGTGCTTGATTTCTAGAAGGTGTTCAAGGCTCGATGGAGACGAGAGGAAGTAGTCAACTCGGGACATACTGTTATGAGCCCCTGAGTGTTGTGTGTATTGATGCTCTGTAGGGTGGCGCGTGCGCCAAATGTCTACTAGTCCTAGCGCTTCCATGAAATCTCGCAGATGTGTGGGGGAAGCCCCTTGACTTCGTGCCGAAAGCCTATCCAAGGCAGTGTCAAGTACGGCGTTAAAATCGCCTCCCATGATGAGTTCTCCTAGGGGTAGCGAAAGTAGGAATTCACCCAGTGCAGGGAAGGTGAGACTGTGAAGTGCAGGGGGAGCGTAAATGGAGACAAGGTTGTAGGCCCGCCCCTCCCACTGACAAGAAAGCGCCGCAAAGCGGCCTTGGTCATCTGTCTGGGTGCTCCAGACCACCAGCGGACAGCCCTTTCGGATAAGTATACCCACCCCTCGGGAGCCGGAAGTGAATTCGGAGTGAGCAACCATCTTGAAGCCCCATCTGTCAAGAGCCTTGGTGGCTGTCCCCACCAGATGAGTTTCTTGTAAGAAGATCACTGAGGGCGCGTGTCTCTTGAGGTAGTGTAGTCTTAACCCTCTTTTTATTTTGTCACAGAGACCGTTCACATTCCAGGATATCAACGTAAGCGGGGGACAGGGCTTGTGTGCGTCCTCTGACTGGCTGTGTGGGGTCTGGAATTACGCCCCTCGGGGCATTGGTACGATCGTTAGGCAATTTATTACTGATTGTTGGTCGTGGCCCTTCTTAGGGGAATTTACCTCAAAACCTTTCACTTTTTCCTCCTAGTCTTTGCTGACTCTTCGCATGACCTTAGGAATCTGGGCACCTTCCCACTGTACTGCAGAGGGAAGGTGCACATGCTCGCCTTGCCCACATTGGGCAGATGGTGCGTATGCAATGGGTTTAGGTGACATACCTTCGGGCACCCCATAAACAGGTACACCACATACCCAGGGTGGGTACGGCACTAACTAGTAGTGGGAGGTGGCACTGAGTGTGCCACCCACTGGGGCCTGTGGGGCGCCATTGTGCCTCCACCTAGGTTGGCATCACTTACGCCTCAGCCAACCCTGAGTGGGTCCTCTCATACCATGAAGGAACCCCCCAGGAAGCCCTGATGGGCAAGGGGGATGGTAGGCTAAAGCCCCGGAAGGTACATACGGATGTTCCCTGCCAATGTGGTGAGAAACCCCCATGTGGGGCTTCTGCTGCCTTGGAGTTTGGCTCTTCCTATGTGATACTCTTGGGGTGGCACCGATTCTCTTTTGTAGCCTCAGGGCTTGGAGGACGTTCTCACTGTCAAGGCAGTGTAGAAGTGTTGCGCCATCCTACACAGGTTAGGAGGAGGCACTGACACAGTGTTCTGAGACATGGGCCAATCTGCCAGAGCAGACCTGGGAGTGCGCAATTACTCCTGTGGGGTGTTAACTAATTGCCCAGTCAGCCATTACAGGTCTGGGTGTGCACACGGCCCTTATGCTGTTTCAAATATGTTGCAGGCTTGAGGATGTGCCCTGGCACCTTTGGCATTGTGGATATGAGCCTGGCCTGCCATTGCGGGCCGGTGAGTGCATAACTGCTTCCCCGGTGTTCTGACACCAGGGTCAGGCCTGCTGTTGCAGGCCTGTGTCTGCACGCTTGCACCCATGGTGCTAGTGGCAATGTGGCCGGTCCACCAGCGCAGGCCTGTTGTGCTCATTTGCACCTGTAAGGTGGTCAACCTGTGTCCGGCTGGCCCGGGCCGGGTGGTGTGCACACACTCGTACATAAGGTGCTAGGGCCTGGGTAAGCCCATGTGCCTGATCTATCATTGCAGACCAGTATGTGTGTATTGACATCTATTGTGATTAAACTCATGTGCTATCTGCAATTGGAGGCCGCTGTATGTGCGCACCTATGGTGCCCGTGATTGTATGTGCAACCTGCCTTCGCAGGCCTGTACATGCGCATTGACATCCTTAATAGTTAAACCCTTGTCCAGTCTGCCGTTGAGGACTCGAAAAGCCGCACTTGCACCCCTGGTGCTGGGGACTATGTGTTCAACCTGCCATTGCAGGTCTGTGTACGCACTAGCACACGTGCACCCAAGTAGTGAGGAATACCTGTGTGTGTATTCACTGCCTATGAGGCTTGCTCTTCCCATAGGTCAACATGGGGAAGTGGTTCACATCACTTCAGACTGCAATAGTGGATTGTAGTGAAGCAGCATCATGATGTTTCGTATCAATGGATTCACCCTGCCAAACCCTTTCCAGTGATGCAGGGGGTTTTGGCATAACTCGCTTAGAAATGCCACTTACAGAATATGGACGTTTCTATGCTCTAAGAGTCTTGTGTGCCATGGTTCCTGGCTCCAGTGGACAACAGGGGTCAGGGGAGCACATCTGTGCATTCCCCAGTGACAGTCATAAACCATGGACATACCACAAGAAAGACAGACCTCTGTCATTTGAGTGCCAAATGGGATAGATTGGGGGAGAGGTTTTGACACTTGGCCTCTAGGGGCCAGATCATGGCCCCACTAAAGATTAAGATCTGCTTCCACGGCCCCTTGGCAGACAGGCCTACTATTTAGGGCAGACATCCGTGGTTCAAAAGGCAACCTCTTAAACCACACCTAACTTCAAAGGCACGCAACAGTATAACTACTGGTGCCATCCTTCATTAGGGTAGATACGCTTGTGGGAAAGCAGGATCGAAGAACCCAGACTGCATGGTGTACACTGCCAGAGGACTCTGTTTTGCACATGGAGCATTACAGCCATTGAAGGGGACAGCATGCCCTTTCTTTGTAGGGGCTGGCCTGGGCTGAAGACCTGCTGAAGTGTGGCGCCCTGAAGTGTGCTGTCCAAGGGCCCTTTGGCAGGCCCCCTGTTCTCCCAGAGATCCCAGGGACATCAAAGATCTCCCGCGAGGAACCTACACCATCTACCTGCGACATCTGGAGAGCGGTGCCCTCTTAAGTGCCCACATGGGCTACTAAATCCCAACGGGTAGCGCGGTGTGAGTGTAAATTAAGACTTGTGCCTGAAAACCAGATTTCCTACTGCGGAGCTCCAGAAATCTTGCCCGCATCTAAAGGTGTATGGTTCCTGTACCGCAGCGACCCTGGCATTCGTGAGTGTCTAGTTGGTGGTGTGCGGATTCACTGGTTGCAGGACCCGGCATGGCTAGATTGGTTGATTGTGTTGCATCTCTCTTGAGCGTCAAGCCGACTGCATGCTGATTGCGTGCAGTGTCCAATTCACAGGGTGCAACCCTCGGAGGTGGGGGTGTACCCATAGTAGTGCCTCATTCTATCTCATGTGGCTCTGCTGAACTTGCACCTGTGTGTTTGACCGGACCTGTCTGGTGCAACCTGTATCATCGTGCACCGAACGTTGTGCCTCATTTCCAGGGAGGTATGGAATTTGCAACTCTTCACTGTGTGTGACCTGAATTGCCTGGTGCAACCTATCTCAGTGTGCACCAGTCATTGTGCCTCATTTCCAGTGAGGTACAGAATTTTCAACTCTTCGTGTTTGAGACCTGAATTTCTGGTGTGACCCATACTAACGCGCCCTGGCACTTTGTCCGGATTGCCTGGGAACAACCCTTTTCAATGTGCACAGGTCGCCTACTCCTACTGAGAGGCTCCCCTGTATTACTCCCTATTCATTGGTTGGTCCCCTTTGACCCTCATTGCAGCGAACCAACTGCCCTCTCCACACCTAGCCCCTCCAGATATCTTGGCACCAGGTAGTAGCGAGAGAGATTGACTGGGTTGAAGGAACGCTGCTGAGATAGTTCGGAAGCAGGTCAAGAGACTGCGTGACTCCATTGTGTTTTGAAACCTGTGGGTGTACTTCCCAATTGGCTGCTAAACTCCACATGTTTACGTCTACCTCCTAATTAAAACATGCTACCTATCCCCACCTGCTTCCTGAGAACCCAGACTAAGTGTGACTTCGGCCGCGTGCAGCCTAGTATCTGGGAGGAGGGGCTGGTTATCTTCCATCCAGAGGAATAGGACAGTCAGGGGAACTAGAGGGTGAAGGGAGGCTGGGGCCATGGAGTCCGCATTAGGGTGCTAAGTGTGTTTGTGTGCAAGAGAGTTCCTTACAGACTTAGCTGATACCTCTCGCACTATGTAGCGGTACAGAGCCAGTGTGAGAGATAACCTGCGGCCCGCCTGTGATTCCCGACACTGGCCAGCAGAGACATTTTATGTGTTGATTTCATGCCAATAGAACGAAACATTTGACATTGGGTTTACCCTTGTGTCTCCGGCTCACGGTGCTGCTAAAAAGTGTTCTAATTTGGTGTATGTACAATGCTTTGCTATCGTTGTGACCCAGGGTGTACCTTATAACTTTGAGGGATTGTATTATCAGAATTGCTGGGGTTGGCCTGGGGTGGACAGCGTATTGCACTGCATAAGTGTGCTTACTCTCTCTCTCTGGGGGCATGGGTTGGATTAGAAATTGTCCTCGTACCGCTAGTAATATTTCCAAATGTATTTTATGCCCAAAAGTACCTGATGTTCATGTTATAATGATTGAATATGTGTGTTGAATACAAACGTTATCTTTGTGAAGTCTCTTTTGTGACACTCAGTGTATTTATGACTGTTGGGTCTTTGCTTTACACATTACCTTGGAGACAAGCCTGACTGCTCAGTGCCAAGCTACCCAAGGGTGAGCACAGGTTATGCAGCGAGTGTAATAACCCGCCCTTAATGGGAGCAGTAGGTTCTACCTGGCTGGGGGCATCCATTCACCTAACCAGAAAGTGCTTGTTCCAACTCTGATTAAGTTAGTATAGTGTTAAATGTAATACTGGCTTATTCATTTAAGAATGTAAGACATTTCACAAACTGGATCTGATAATCAACTTGGTGGAAAGCACAATATTGTATTAGGAGAAGTTTTACAATTAACACAGTGAAAGGTCTACCTAATAGGTCTAACTAATAAAGTCTCTGGGAAGCATTGGAAATCACACCTTGTGGACTTATTTTACTTATTGTGAAATAACTCAGAACATGAGACCACAATAAGATCTGAGCAATAGAAGCATATAACTGGAATGAAATGGAAAATGCAAAACTTTGGTGACGTCAGTTACCCCAACAAACCAGTAAACAGCCACTAACCTCAGAGGTCTGCCAGCGGGAGCGATGGCGAGTAGAGTAGCCCCCCTCCTCCCTTGAGCACTACCTCACACAGAGCAACCAACACTGCTGTGCAAGGAAGCACACCGGGGAAAAGGGAGAGGAGAAAATAATAAACACTGCGGCTTAAGGGACTCTCTTCTGGCCCTTCGTCATCATCTAGGGTTCTGGTAATCTGCAAAGGACCCCTCGAGGATAACTGTGCATGAAAGAACAACAAACACACATACATTAGCTAACTGCATAGAAAAGAAACATTCAGGCTCATATTTGCTGGTAAGCTCGAAGCACCTATTCACACAATAGAACATCTATTACCTTTGGGGTTTTGTAGTCTTTTTCTTTTTTGCAGAGGCACACTCCATGAATGAGCCGGAGCGAAGTCCCAACAATGCACAGACACGACTTGTGCTCTTATCGCTGTTTTCCTCACAGCGCGTCCATTAGCACAATAAATGTTCCAGAATATACTGCAGAGGAAATTGCAGTGGAAATGCCCAAAAGAACTGCCAACTCCGCTGTTACAGCACAACGGAATAACCTGAAGCAAGGGTGCACAAGGTATAGCCAAACATTGCTGTCAATGCACAGCAGAGAGAGGGCTGCCTCGTGATAGTCAAAGAACTGCCAAATAGCTCCGTTCTAACAGCAGCGGGACGTATGAAACACTAGGAAGCCCAATGCTCTGTAAATGCAACATACGCAAAGTCTCGTACCGAGAAGGAGCGCTCCAGCGCGACCCTCTCGCAACACCTAAATACCTGAAGAGAAGCGGCATACACGCTGCTTAAGTTCCCGGTAGTTTCTCTGAAATGGCAGACGAACCGGACTTCTAACGAACCCAGCTCACAGGAATACCAGGTACTGGAAACAACACGACGTGCTAGTCGCATGACAAACAGGTCTCAATAGAAGGCTTGAATCCAGCGGGGAATACCTTCCGCTTTGCTGGAACTCAGGAAACTGGAAAGTTTGTCAAGCCCCGACTCTGAAAAGAAGAGGGGCTTCATAGCCACGCTGAGGAATGCAAAGCCGGATCTGGTTTCCTGTTTGACGTCCCAAGGGCTTCTGGGACCTGTAGTTTCGCTTATACCGTTCGCCCTCTAGTGGCGCCTCGTTCTCTACCATCCATACTGTTCTCTTCCATACAGAGGGAGAAAGAAGGATAGTTGACTTGTGCCCTTTGGAACCCTGTCTGTGGTAGGTGGTCGCGACAAAAACATAGTCTTCAATTAAGAACGATTTACACATGTTTTTTACCAAATAGTTTTGATACAAAGCTCTTGGAAACAATTATAGCCCCAAAACAATTGTGGATGCTTGATGTCTACTATAAAAGGTTACTAAACCTTAATGAGGAAGTGGTAAACGGAGACCAACAACCCACCCTAGAATTACCTGGTATTGACTTATAAGTGCACGAAAGCGTGCTTCAGTCGAAAAACGTGTTATTTCAAACTAAAAGCACTTTAAAAATATACTCAAAACTGCTGTATTAGAAATATAATATTAAAGTATTAACTTGTGCTCTGTAATAAGAATAAACCTTAATTCTGGTTCTGGGTAATTTCAGCTGCTACCATGCCCCCAGATCGACCCTCCCTATGCATTTACTCACTTCTTCAAGTCTGGCAACCAACAGACTCCCCACCCCTACTGACATCTGAGTTTCAGAACTCCAATCCATCCTCACCTAACGAAGGTTGCTATTGTGCTTTATGCATTTATATGCATTGTGAGATTGTGGTGACCTTTAACTCTATGTGTTTTAACTGACTCCATTTTGAATGTACAATATCATGTTGTGCCTTCTTGCAGCTTCAGAGTTCGAAGTTTTTCTTTTTGCACAAAGCAAAACAGCCTTGCTGGAACAGAATGCGTGGGATGTGCGTTTGAAAGCGTGAGAGAGGAATGTACTTCTCTGTCTCAGAGTCAAAACACAGAGGGATGGCTAACTTCTGTCTTGACCTTGAAACAGACCGGTACTGTCTGACTTGCTTTTGCAATAGATGAAGGGAGGAGAAATTTCTAGAAGTTTATCTCCATGTTAGTAAAGGTAGTAAACACAGGAAGTTTTGGCGAACATATAGAAGCTCACACGTGGGGTGGCTGCACCGTCACGGGGACATTTTTGCTGTCCCATTGGGACGTCTGGATGACTGAAAGAGCTTCCCAGTCAAGATGACCAGAATGTTGTGTTCAACTCAAATGTTGATATATAACCTATATGTTTCATTGCTCAGTGATGTTTTCATGTTGTGTATATATGCTCCTTATATTTGGTTTTTGCATTTGACAGTGTTTATTCCTGGCATTTGACAGTGTCTGTTTCTTGCATTAGACGTCCATTATTACTATTTGCTTGTGTTTTACTTTCTTGCATTTGACTTGTGAATGTTCCATTATTATTATTATCTGCTTATGTTTTACTTTCTTGCATCTGACATGTGCATGTTCCATTATTATGATCTGATTGTGTTTTATCTCATGCATTTGATTGCTTGTGAGTGTTTTATTATTACTTGCTTGTGCACACACACATATATATATGTAGAAGGAGTCATTCCTCCTGATTACGCTTGATGTAACATCTTTATACACGAGCATAGTACATGACGATGGGCTACGAGCTATGAGACACTACCTAAATACACGACCCATCACATTGTACCAACATTCAAGGATGTTGGTAGAAATGGGCAGATTGTGTTTGGAAAACAACTTTTTTATGTTTGGTGGTGATACTTATAAACAGATGAGTGGGACTGCTATGGGCACCTGCTTCGCCCCAGCTATGCTAACTTGCATATGGGCTGGTTGGAGGAGCAGGTGCTCAGAGTGAAACATGCCAGGGAGTGGAGAGAGAATGTGGTTGTATTGATGAGATTCCTTGATGAACTCTTTTTAGTTTGGGAGGGGACATTGGACTCAGCTCAACACTTTATTATGCAACTCAATGACAATTAGTTGAATCTTAAATTCACGGATACGATCAGCAGGTCACAAGTCTCCTTCCCTGATTTAGAAGTGTACATAAAAGACAACACATTGCATACTTGCACATTCAGGAAGCCTACGGCTGGCAATTCCATTCTGCACGCCAGAAGCTTTCACCTTGTGAAATTAAAGAATAGTATACCCTATGCTTAGCACCTTAGAATGAAGAGAAATTGCAGTGAGGTATCAACTTTGAAGGAAGCCCAGAATAGCCTCAACGAGAGATTCGCCCAAAGAGGCTACAGTACTCGAGTTTTAGATCAGGCATTAAAAAAGGTGAATGGAATCAGGAGGGAGGAATTGCTCAGACCAAATGAATTAAAAAGAATTGACAACAGGAGGGCTAATGAGGAAACACGGATGACTACTAGATACTGTGCTTACCATACCAGGGTGAGAGACTGTTTGAGTAAGCACTGGTATCTAGTAAAGAGAGACCCAATTTTAAGTGCTGTGACTCCGCGTAGACCTCAGATAACATTCAAGAAGGCAAGGTCAATGAGGCAAGATTTGCTGGACAGTAGTCCAGAAGTTGGAAGAACCGAGAGGTGGTTGAAAGCAAGCCCTGCTTCCACAAATGGCTAAAATGTAAGGCCTGTAAGATTGCTCGGAATGAGAGGCAAGTTGTCTCGCCCCTAATAAAGAGCCCATGGAAGATCAGGAGCTTCTTGAATTGCAGGAGTAAATTTGTGGTGTACATTTTACAATGCACTTGTCCCAAATTGTATGTGGGAAGTACCATTCATATGGTGCATGTACGGATATTACAGAACTTAAGGGCAGTCAAGAACAACAACAAAAGCTACCCTGTGGCCGGACATATTAATGAGGTGCACAAGAGCAATGTGAATGATCTTACGTACTTTGCGATTGATCAGGTTGCAAGAGTGAGAAGGGGAGGTAATCAAGAACATAAACTGCTACAGCTAGAATCCAGATATATACTGTTGTTCAATGTTAAAATCCCGTCAGGATTAAACTCAGAGGAGGATTTACATATACATTTAGGGATCTAGTGGTATCCATGGTCAAGGTTTTGATTGTTAGTATGGCTTTACAGGTGAAAAGATAATACAATGAAAAAATATGTTTGAAAACAATTCTTTGGAAATTATTTTATCTCTTGTGAAGCAATGCAGATTATAAATTATATCCAAGTTCAATTCATAAAAATGTTTCCATATGATTTATAATTGTTGAAAAATGTTTTGGTATATAATCAGGGTTAACATAAGAGAAGGTAACTTTGGAGTAAAAGTTGCCTATTTGTACCTGTCATTAGTCATTTGAGTCTCTCAGGGTATTTGGGAGAACCGAGAGATTTGTACATTATGTAGAATGGGGAATGTTAATGATCACATAATATACCCTAGAAGGTTCATTTGTAAATTAATAATTTGCTTTGAGTGTTAACCCGTATTTCCTATGGCAAGGATGAAGAATTTTAAACGCACTTGCACTTTACATAGGTTGTTTTATATAAAGTATAGGCCGTATTGTCTCAAGTGAAACAGTTTGATAACCGAGTTTTATAATGTTGCACTTTATACAACCGCACTTTACATAATTTAGTTACGGGTCAACCATGAGAGGTGATGACCGAGAGTGAAAAAACTGTGTAAGCACTTGCACTTTATAATGCTGAAAATATGCACCTTAAATGACGTAAGGCACTCCATTACTTGAGATGTTATATATTATTACAATTTTACAACTGTTGTGCACTTGCACTTTATGTAATGAGAGATATGGTTTAATGCAACCGAGGTCCATGAGTATTTTGAATCTACTAGGGTATTACTGTTGAATCTAGGGAAGGATAAAAAGTAATTTGCCCTTTCTGGAATGTTGCAGAAAGTTAATACTTTTTATTTTCATTTTATTTTATTTTGCAGTTTATTTTTTGACTTAACCCTGAGTACCATAAAACTCATTGGACTTTACAATGTTAATTTATTTAGCACTTGCACTTTTGAATATTTAAATAGCCAAAGGATTGTTTGTGAATTTGATTCCCAGTCATTGATGAACTTTGTGATTGAAAATATGAGAAATACAATCATGTTTACTATAAGTGGAATTCAAGCATCTAAATTGCTATTGAAATAAGCTGTGATGATTCATTAATTGTAAAAGTTACACACAAGTAGAATCGGGTGTTGAGTGTGTCTTCCATGGCATTTGAAAAAGAAAATCATGTGACCTTGAGCCTTACTATTTTAATGGTTACTGGTAAATGACTTTTGTTGTGTGAGCAAGGCAGGAAATGCCGAAATGCTTGACAAATAAACGAAGAACAAAAGAATGATCAAAGCCCCTGTGTTGGTGCCAGTTCTAATTGGAGGAACTGGAGCTGGATTTCAGATATACATTTGCACGTTGTTTTGCCAGTTTTATTTGACATCTGGGAAAGTCTTTCTGTTAGAGAGTGTCGTATTAATAATACTCCACGCTTTATTTTGAAACTGCCTTTTGATTTGCGTCATTTTGTGAGTGCTGAGTCTCCTTTCCAAGTGTTTCTTCTTGCTTTGCTGAGTACCTCTTCTTGGGAGTGCTGAATTTATTTTATTTGGGAGTGTAAAGCAAGACAGTTGCCTCCACTGCACTGTCACATGGCTGGATACTCCTCATCTAATGTCACTATCTCCTTAACAAAACATATTAATTTAACAACTAAATCCTGGTGACTCGTATCACTTGCATATCTCCACTCAAACTGTTACAAAAATAATGTTCATGAATGTAATCGTCCATAAAAAACTCACTTTAATCTATTATCAGCAGGCACTGGCAAAGCCGGTAGATCTGGCAGTGGCTGCTTGTTGTTTTTGCAATCGTTTTGTGAAGCATTATTCCTAAGAGATCTGTTGAGCCCCCACCAACATGAAAATAAACATTGGCTACAAATAACATATTTTTTAGTCTCAAAATGCACACATTACCATAGTACTCCCTGGCACTGATGGGAACTACTTTGTGTGCAGATGTGCTCCTTGTGAAGGAGCAGAATTCTGTCACTCATAATGGCGTTAGCCAATAGGGTTAGCCAATGGCTAAAGAGGGCTGACCCACTGCAAAATGCAGCACTGGATGAAAAGAAATATGTGAATGACATAACAAAAAACCAATAGATAAATAGGGCCTACTAAAAAAAAATATAATGTTATTATATATATATATAATTTTAGTAAGACCAAAAGGTCTGGGCTAACGGCAGGTCTAAGAATGTCTATTCATTTCACAGAAATGCCCAGTGTCTACTGACCACAAAAAACATTTGTCAGATAGCAGATGAGTGTGCTAATCAATAAGGGAAGTTCTGCCAACTGTTGCAACTTTGGCTGCACTGGTACTTGAGTCACTTCCACACATGTGCCTCAAAACAAGCAAAAGAGCTGTATGCACTGTGTTATGCTCTATGTTATGCCACGCCCAAAACACACCAGAGGAACGCCCACCTGCTTCAACGCACCCAGGGTTCATTGGTAGCGTGATGGTGGATAATGAAACTGCTCTTAAAAGCAACACTTTTGTAGAATTAAGCACTGCTTAATTTGTAAAACATAAATAAGTGACAGGGCCCTCGTCAGGAGACCACTGCAGCTTGCACCATCCATTGCCCCTATCAGTGCTGCCAATGACAATACCAACTCCACTACTAACCACCACACTAACAAGTGTGACAATTCATACTATTCCAGGCCCCCCAAAGCTATAAGAATGTCTTGGGTGGCAATTAGTCATTGTTAATGTATATTAAATTAATAATTTTTTCATCCCTAGTTAGGCAGACTGTCATGAGAGCTGGTGCTGACATTTAAGTACTGGTGCCGAGCACTGGAAACTACTGGCTCAAATTAAGCACTGGAATTATGCAGTGACCTTCCTTCTCCCAAATTCCTACACTGGGCTGTAAATAAAAATGGTATGTTATAGGAGACGGAGCTAGCCAAGACGCCACGACAAACGCTGAAATATATGCGCACACGGAGCCCTGGAACCAAGAGCAGAGTCAGCCTACATGAGGAACGCCTCCGGTTCTCGTTTATTAGGTCTCGCCTGACCCAGCACTTGCGCTGGTCTGGCGAAACTTATTGAGAGGGCTCCAAAAAGTGCTACCAGGCCAGCCTAGAGCTACAGTGCATGTGCGCGTGCGCGCGCGCCGCGCTTTACCGCGATTACTTTCGGCCGCTTTGATGTTTGATTGTGTTCGCCATCGCGATCACTTTCACTTTCGCGGCCACTTTGCATAGCCAATAGGTCTCGCTTTTGGGACCTTATAAGTATTTACTTATGCAACTGTTGCATGGCTAAACACTTATAAGGTCCCAAAGCCGAGACCTATTGGCTATGCCAATGCTTGTATATACTGCCCTGGGGCCTTAAACAATTCCCGCTGCCCAAAACAGATGTGAGCCGCCACAGCGGCCTGTGGCCTAGAAACTGAAACTGCGACCTTGGCCTAAAGTGGGAGGCTGCGCCGAGACGCGGTGCACGTCGCCGGTGGGCCAGACCAGCGGACGAGTCCGGGTGTGAGCGAGGTTGCAGGAGATCTGGGGCTTCTGCTGGTGGCGGCGGCTTGACTGCGCGCCTCCCCCCGGTGAAAGGTGCGTGCGCTGCTAGAGGTGACGGGAGATTGAGACTGGCGGTGAGGGGCCACTGCCATTGCTCCCAGGCCTCGTGGTGGCCTGCGGTTTGCTGGCTTGGAGCTAAGATACTGCTTCTCAGAGGGATAAATTGCACCCAGCAGATAGTGTGCGAAGACAGCCAAGGGACATAGACTATTAAAGGCTTGGTGGACCGTGCCTGTTTTGCAGCATTTTCCACATGGCCTGCTTCTTTCTCACCCCAGACGTGTAATAGAGGACAGATAGCTAATGGCTGGAGGCGAGCTGTATTCCAGAAGTGAGCCTAAACAGTTGTCACTGCTACCCAGGCGAGCGGGGCATTATACACTTCACCATAGAAGCCAACTTACAAACCAGGCTACTGCTAGGTACTTGAAGTCAGGAGTTTCATAAAAGGAGCAACTGGGACAATTCTGAAATACACGGCGAGAGGCGGGAGACCTTGCACTTGAGTGGGACTGCCCCTGCGCTGTCGCCTTTGTACGGCCAGCGACTGTGGGGGAGAGGTCCTCATAATTGGGCAAGCTGCCTATGCGGGTTGTCAGACAAGAAGAGCGCGGGGTGAAGGTGGTCAGGGAATAAAAAACAATCATTGATAGGTGAGTGTCAAGAATTCCTGTCATGCGAGGGGAGGAAAACGGTAACCAGCGAAAACGGACTACATCTCCCAGGATGCTTAGCGGTTGAGAGGTTATGTAAACAGGAGAGCTGTTACATAACTCAAGGAAAACACGCCCTTATGTAAACAGGAGAGCTGTTACATAACTCAAGGAAAACACGCCCTTATGTAAACAGGAGAGCTGTTACATAACTCAAGGAAAACACGCCCTATAAAGGGAGGAACCAGGAGGTACAACGCTGTCGGATATTGTGTTTACACCGACGTATCTGCTTAGTGAAGAGCAGTGTTCCGGAGTGGTGCTCCAGTAAGGCAAGAACGGAGGTAGGTCGAGTCATTACTCCCTGGGCCGTGTCTTGCCCCATCGTCACCTGTGAAGGACCCGGAAGCTCTACCGGTCAACCATTGAGCTTTGCTTTTTTGACTCGGCTGAGTCAAAGCGCAGTGGCGCTTTTGCTGGTTGGAGTCGTAACTCCCAGCCCGACCAGAGATACAGGGACTGCCAGCTGTAACGCACACCAGGAGGTGTTTGCCGCGTTACAGACTCGGAAGTCCACAGGATGGATCGAGCGGCTGCTCTCGGTTCAGTCTTCTTGCTTTTGATTGGGGTATCGGTGACGCATCACCAGGAGGTGACTCCGCGTCCCGGTGCAGTCTGAGGAAGAGGTTGAGCGGCTGCTCCCTTCAGGTAGAGACCCCGGCTGGGTGTTTCCCTGACTCCTCAATTCTCCCCAACACTCTTCGTGCCCCTCACAGCCTACCGATTGGCGTTTTCGGCCATTTCATTTCTGCCCTCTGTTGGCATACGCCGGGATCGGCGTATATGCAGAGGACGGTTAGGACCATCCGTGCTGTGGGCTGGTAACGTACTTAGCCTGGAGGATTCCAGTGACTATAACTTTTGTTTAGTCTTTGTATTGTTTTTGCCTTCATTAAAATAACTAACCCTTCACAAGTGGTTGCGTCCTCATTATCGTGTCTGTTAAACGATCCTGAGACGTTCAGGGCGTTACAGTGAGACATCAACTCAGACCGGAAGTGCTTGCGACAAGGTGATCGGGGTCAAAGTGGAGGATCCATAGTGCGCATTGAGTACACAAATATGCGGAAATCAAACATGGGCAAACCGGACAGGAACCAGCCCAAGATCACTTTCGAACAGACAAAAAAGACTACGGAGGCTACCTCGGACGATCAGCAGACATCGTCGCAGGCGCTGGTACCCACCACTAACGTCACCAGCGGGGACGTGCAGGCCATCTATCCAGGCTGCTCTCACGAATATTGATGAAAAGATTGACTCTCTCACATATAGGATGGACCTTATGTCTGAGCGCATGGACCGCCATACGGAGAGAATGGATATGGTTGAACGCCGAATATCTGAAACCGAAGATGCTCATAATCAAATGGAAACTAAACAGACCAAGATGGATAAACAACTGGCGGCGCTAACGACGAAAGCAGAAAACTTAGAAGCGAGATCCCGTAGAAGCAACATACGCTTGATGGGCATAGCAGAAACAACAAATACAGGCCCCATGGAGCGATATGTGGAACAACTGCTGATCGCCCTGATGGGCAAAGAAAGCTTCTCGGATGTCTTCATAGTGGAAAGAGCGCATAGGTCTTTGGCTCCGCCGCCGCCGGGTGCTTGGCCGAGACCCATTATAGCTAAGCTACTAAATTACAGAGACCGTGATGTGGCCCTTAGGAAGGCTCGCGAGCTGGGAGCACTGAAATACGAGGGAATGGAGGTCTCGCTGTATCCGGATTTCACGCCAACAGTTCAAGAAGCGCAAAAGAAATTTGACCTGGCAAAAAGGAAGTTACGGGATCTAAATATCAAATATGCTATGCTGTATCCTGCCAGACTCAAAATCATGGAAGATGGGAAATCAAAAATCTTCAATGAACCTAAGGACATTCTGAAATATCTTCGGCAAAAAGGTTCGCAGAGCGCAAGACAGAGATCTCCAAGGGAGCGGCCGGAAGACCAATCCGCCACATCAGACGTGGAGTGATAAGTCTGCCCACACAAATGAACCTGGTGCTAAACTGGAATCGGTGACTTGAGGGAATCCTGAAGCTCCAAAGACACATGCTGGACACTTGTGCTATTTGAACGTTAGTACACATGTTGAGCCGGATACAAACGAACTGGGAGCGTGAGACTGGATGATATCTGTTGCATTGGTGCACTATCGGCGGAGGTGGTGAGCGCTGGTGGACGTACACACAGTTATAAAGGGACGTGAGTGTGGTGTCTATTGTTAATTGTGTATGCACCAGTATAGGTCCAAAACCAGGCTAAAGATACTGTTTATTAGTTTTCCGACAGATGTCATTTTCTCACGCAAATGTTGCTCAATGATATTGTTTATTATTAATAGATTGTGGTTCTGTTGTGCATTAGTAATTGCATATTTTGGCGTCCCCCTTGTATTTTACTACAGGGGTACCTGGCTGGGAAGCTCCCGCCCTCTAGTGTGTACCACACCGTTAAATTAGTTTCTCTTTTTTCATTTGGGAAGGGGGTGGGTGCTGGGAAGGGCTTGCACCATGTCTTTTTGGGATTGGCTCCACTATAAAGGGTACAGTGGAGTGGGAGGGGGAGGCTCAAAGAGAAAATACCGTCCAGCGGCAGAGTTGCAGTTGTAATTGTACATGGCGATTTAGGTTTTTACAAACATATGCAATTAGTAGAAGTCAGCAGACAGTGATATGGCCAATATTCCGAAAACATTATAGGAAATTAACGTTAATGACCTGGAATGTCCGTGGACTTCACAATCCACAGAAAATACGGAAGGTCTTTGCTTACCTAGACAGGCATAAGGTAGATGTAGCCTGCCTACAGGAAACACATTTGTCAGATGTCCGGGAACTTGGGATAGGATCTAGATGGGCCACATACAAACTGGCATCCTCCTATTCATCCTACGCCAGAGGGGTAATGCTATTGGTCAAGAGATCTATCCCATTCACTCTCCTTAACTCTATCAAAGACGATCAGGGAAGCTTTGGAGGCACGGCTCTCACAATTGTCACTGTATATGGCCCCAATAATGATGATCCAAATTTTTATACACGGATCTGGGCAAGATTACGTGAATTACAACCTGCAGCCATTATATGGGGTGGGGATTTCAACACGTGTTTGGATCCTGCGCTAGATAGATCTACCGCTAACGATAGATACGGTAAACAGTCAGCTAAAGTCCTCAGGGAGGGACTGGAGGAATGGGATATGGTGGATATATGGAGACTACGACATCCAGGTCGAAAGGAAGGTACTTGCCTGTCTCTAACGCATCACACATGGTCAAGAATAGACTATTGGCTTTTAGCGCAGAATGTATGCACGTGGACCACTGCAGTTGATCATTTACCCAAAACACTGTCAGATCACGCCCCAGTACTCCTTACATGAGCTGTCCCCACTCACACTCCAAGACAGTTTACATGGCGATTACAACAGAATGCTCATAAGGACCAGGTATTCCGCAGCGAGTTGCATCAGGCGATTGTGGACTACTTTGACCATAACTCCGGTTCGTTCAGTAGTGCAAAAACATTATGGGAGGCCTTTAAGGTAACTATCAGTGGCCACTGCATTAGCAAACATGTGGGCATTTTACATGATATTCAACAACAGCTACAGATGACGGAGGCAGACATTAAAAAATTGGAGGAGGAATACACTACAACACAACACAACACAGTGCCACACTGGCTGAGATCAGACAACTGATAGATAAATATCATGAGTTTGCAGATGACGAAATAAAATTTGTTTTGCGTAAATACACGGCCAGATGTTAGGGAGAGGGTGGGAGACCTGGCCGGGCGTTATCATATAAAATCAAGCCTGCTCATACACAAACTTACATAACTCAGATCAACACTGAACACCAACAGACAGTATATGACACCCCTGCAATACTAGATTGTTTTACTAAATACTACGCACATCTATATACCACTCATCGACATCAACATCTGAAATAAATGATTACCGGGACGATATAGGACTGGCTTGGTTGTCTGACACACACCGTGATTTTTTTTTCCATCACATCACGAAAGACGAAATTATAGAGGCTATAAACTCCCTCCCCAACAATAAAGCCCCAGGTCTTGATAGACTCCCAGGAGAATGTTATAAAGAATTTCGAGATCTACTGATTCCTTACCTAGCAGAAATGTATGAGGAAGCCTTTGAGGAAGGCATACTCCCAACATCCCTACGGGAAGCACTTTTAATCGCTCTCCCTAAGCCGGACAAGGACTTAACTAGGTGTGGTTCCTATAGGCCACTTTTCTTAATCAACATGGACGCAAAAATTTTAGCAAAAATCATAGCAGCCCGAATACAACCGCTATTGTGCAACCTAGTTCTACCAGATCAAGCTGGCTTCATGCCGACGCGGTCAACCACACATAACTTATGCACGATATTCGCATTATATCACCAACTAGATCCAGAAACGCCGGCCGCCGCAGCCCTATTGGATGCGGCGAAGGCTTTCGATTCAGTGGAGTGGGTCTTCATGTTCACAGTGTTGCATAGGATGGGCTTTCCAGAGCCCTTTTTGAGGTGGATAGCGCTATTGTGCACTTAACCTAAGGCACGTGTCAGGATAAATGGGTTTACATCCGATCCAATTGATATCACACGGGGTACTAGACAGTGTTGCCCACTATCACCAATGCTCTTTGCATTAATATTAGATCCCTTAGCTTGCAAAGTCCATCAAAAACACTATAGATAAGCTCTACAATTTGGCCTCAGACCTATCGGCATATCACTATATGCAGATGACATGGTCCTATATACAAGCCACCCTTACACCAATCTAAATACACTTATCAGAGAGTATATTAGATTTGAACACTAGTCAGGACTCCAAATTAACTGGGACAAATCAGTAGTTATCCCCCTCACAGCAGCAACTACACAACCTACACTGCAATGTCCCCTGAAGTGGCAGACGGAACCGGTGAAATATCGAGGTATATGGATACATCGCAACCCAGACACGGTAATAAGGGAGAACTATGGTAGAGCCTTGACGAAACTTGAGGATCTGGTGGAGAAGTGGATAAAAATGCCCCTCTCCTTGGCGGACAGAATAGCGCTACAGAAAATGATAGTACGGCCTAGGTTCCTATATCTATTTTGGTCCGTCGGCTAAACTGCCGACTTTGGTGCTGGAAACCAGAGTTCAAGCCTCGAGGTCACGTCCACATCCTGTGAATCTGGGCAAATCACTTAATCTCCCCGTGCCTGAATGTGTAATGTAAAAAAGGTGCTCATGTAAAGCGCTCCAATACCTTCGGGTCGAGTTTGCGCTATATAAATATGCAAAAAAAAAATAAACATACCGATATGGCTTACGTAGGTTGTTTTCACTAGACTACGATCAGTCTTACAGCGTTTAACATGGGCAGGAAAGCAAGCCAGAATTAGCTGGCAAATTATAACACAACCTTATCACCAAGGGGGTTTTGGGGCACCAGACCTCCAGCTATATTTCTACTGCACGCAGGCACAACATGCTCATTACTGGACGAGACCTCATGCACATATACCACACATAGCAATAGAACACAACAGTATATATCTCTCTCCATTGACAGCATTTATAACGGACCCGAAGAGAACTACCCCAAGAGACACATTATACACGGTTCATTGCACATCACGAGCGTGGCACACGCTGGCACTTAGGGCACACAAGCTCCCGATTTACGCTAAAGCGCTCCCGCTGGCTCGTCATCCTAAACTCACAGTGACTCAGGAGAAAAAAATGGTAATATTACTAGCGGACATGGGGCTGACCACTATGGGCGACATGTTCCCACATAATCATTTTATTCCATCAGAGGATCCATCCCTTTGCGCACATCAATCGCCATTGAAGAAGTTCGCTTATTTACGATTATGTATGGCAACTAGGGGACTATATGACTCTTTCCCAGACGAACCCACGCATCTGCATGCACTACAAATACTCTTGACAGCACCTACAAGGAAAAACTTAGTAACGCGCCTCTATAACGCTACACAGGAGGAACAGATAAGAGGGACCAACATTGCACTTCGCAGATGGGAATTAGCCACTGACGAACAAATAGACGATCAGGACTGGCAATATAGCTGCACACAACTCCGACTTCTTACATCGAACTGTAACTTACGCATCATTCATTTTAAGTTCATGCATCAAATTTATTACACCCCGGCTAAACTACACAAATTTGGACTTAGGGAAAATGATAGATGTCAGAGATGTAGGATGCTGAATGCGGATTTCTTATATATGTTGTGGGCATGCCTGCGTACTGGCAAGACATCACAACTACGCTCACTACCATGCTGTCAGAGCAGATTCCAAGCACCCCTTTGGTATGTATATTGGGAATACGCAAACTCAGGTTAGCTAGACGAAGGAAATTCCTGGCAGTTGCTACTTGCCAAACGGTGCATAGCAATGCGCTGGGGGAGCAAGAGGCCCCTAAGGCAAAAAGACTGGATCGCTGACATGACCTACTGCAGAGAGACACTGGAGGCGTACGCAGAAGACATACCACAGGCCTCGAGACCTAGAGACTTCTGGGACCCACTAGTGCAGTGCCTGCAATCAGCGCAAGGAGACAAAGGTACACCATAGGGGCATTTTCTCAACTATGTCACATCAAAAACTGTTTGGGGGGGGCAGGGACTTTTCGAATGAGAAGATACGGTCACCATGTGGAGTATTACACAGTGGCAAAGCAAATGCACAAGACATTCCCAGGGTGGTCATTTACCTAATAATGCGTAGATGCAATGTAAAAAAAGTGATTTATGACTTACATGTGAACAATGTTATGCAACCTTTTTGGGTCGCGCATGTGTACAATGCCTTATGTTTTTGTAATGTACTGCTGCTGGATGGAGAAAAAATAAAATTATTTAAAAAAAGAAAAATTGGATGTTATGGTATAATTACAGTTGTTTATGCACTCTAGTTGATCATTACTATTAGCCACATTAGGGGAAAAGTGAAACAAGAATTGTGTATCTTTTTTACACTCCCATGTTGGGTTCTGATTATGATGTGTCCCAGGCAGTGTTGGACTGGCCTGTCTGGCACTCTCACTGCCAAGTGAGCAGGCTTGAAAGAGCCATTGTGTGGATTTTATTTTTAACAAAGCAAAACCAAAGGGGATGATGGACGGAGTGTTGAACATTGCAAGCACTCATCCCCAGTCAACTAATCTGGGTTTAATCCATCACCACTCTTTAGCTCACTCCGCCACCCCAGTTCAGACATGGCCCTATGCAAATCAGTCTGACCCTGTGCCTCATGGGAACAGTCAAGCCCGAACTGCCAAGCCATGTCTTCCCTGGACCGGAAACAAGCATCCTGGGACCGGTTTCTGGCTAATCAGCCGTCATCAGCCAGGCTAGCTTGAATCTAGTGGCAAAGTGAGCAAGGGACCTACGTCTGGGCATACCCTGCCAACTTAGGGCGAACAAAGCAAAACCAAAGGGGATGATGGATGGAGTGTTGAACATTGCAAGCACTCACCCCAGTCAACTGATCTTTGTTTAATCCATCATCATTCTTTAGCTCATTCCGCCACCCCAGTTCAGACATGGCCCTATGCAAATCAGTCTGATCCTGTGCCTCATGGGAACAGTCCAGCCTGAACTGCCAAGCCATGTCTTCCCTGGACCGGAAACAAGCATCCTGGGACCGGTTTCTGGCCAAGAATCCAATGGCAAAGTGAGCAAGGGACTCACGGCTGGGCATACCCTGCCAACTTAGGGTGAACAAAGCAAAACCAAAGGAGATGATGGACGGAGTGTTGAACATTGCAAGCACTCACCCCCAGTCAACTGATCTGGGCTTAATCCATCATCAATGTTTAGCTCACGCCGCCACCCCAGTTCAGACATGGCCATATGCAAATCAGTCTGACCCTGTGCCTCATGGGAATCAGACTGATGCTTGTTTCCGGTCCAGGGAAGACATGGCTTGGCAGTTCGGGCTGGACTGTTCCCATGAGGCACAGGGTCAGACTGATTTGCATATGGCCATGTCTGAACTGGGGTGGCGGAGTGAGCTAAACATTGATGATGGATTAAGCCCAAAAAATGAGTGTCTTCTGCA
This sequence comes from Triturus cristatus, assembly GCF_964204655.1. Classification (NCBI taxonomy): domain Eukaryota; kingdom Metazoa; phylum Chordata; class Amphibia; order Caudata; family Salamandridae; genus Triturus; species Triturus cristatus. The sequence continues at coordinate 947,068,519 of NC_140592.1, read as the reverse complement.
TTTACAATTGCAATTACAGTGCATTTATGAGCTAAGTAATTTAATGTGTACTTTCGAGTTGTAAAATAGTTCTTCATGCATTCAAATACAGGAGCTTTAGAGGCGACACAATAATGCACCACATTGCTAATGAAGTGAGAGAGCACTACTCTTCTAGGTGGAGCCAAAGCCCATGCTATTTACACATTTAAAAGAAATGAGTTACAATAGGCCAAGCATGCAGTTGCGCTGTCAGTCTAGACCAGGGCTTCTTAACCTGTGGCCCTGAGAACCTGGGAGCCTGTGACGCCTACTGGGGGTCCTGTGACTGTTTAGAAAATGAAAAAAATAATATGGTGCATATAAATAAAGAAGTAAAATACAAAATTGGAAATTTTAAAACATTCTGTAAATGTGAAGGAATTTGAAAGAAAGGGCTAAAAATGAAGTTAGGGGCATTTCAAGAGTATCAAACAAAATATAATATGGACATTGGGTGACCTCAAATAAATTTAGAAAAGCTCCAACCTGCCAATGACAACTAAAATGTAGATTTGTTTTTTATATCTGTTTGTGAGTTAAATTAAATGTTTCATCATTTGTATTATGAATTATTGTTTATTTATTGTTTTGCGGTTCAATTAACTGAAATTGCATTGGCTGGGGACCCTGGATTCCAATAATGATTCAGTGGGGTCCCCGGATTCCAATAATGATTAAGTGGGGATCCATAGAAGTCAAAAGGTTAAGAACTACTGGCCTAGAACTACAATAAATTGAAAAATATGCAAAAAAAAGGACAAGGTAATATGCTTCAGGTCAAATGCTGCCATCTTATGGTATTTGAATACAGTAGGTTTGTGTAAATTTCAATTTCACAATTCTTTAAGTACACGATCTAGAAGAAAAAAAATCGGAAAGCTGTAATATTTTATGTTAAATCAAATGGTGCCACCATGTGGCATTCAGACACATCACAACTTAAAAGTTGATGAAAATAAATTTCCTTCACAGTTTTTGAAACCCGTAGATAAACAAACAAGTACACAGTAGAATAAATTATTGGGAGATGTGAAGGTATTGGGGAACACAGGAGGAAAGCAAGTACCCAAGTCTCGAAAGGAGCTCCGGCGAGGAAAAGGCAATCTCTCCCTACGAGACACTGTAAAGAATATGGGGCAGACTGCGAAAGATGTTTTTTACAGTACGTGTTTGTGTGCATGACATGGGGCATTTTGCAGGCTGCCCTGATGTGTTTTGCTGTGCAAGAGATTTTATGTATTACTGCTGAAAAATAGTGCTTCTGGCCTGCTGTTGATTCCTAAAACAAGACAATTTTACCTATGTATTTTATGTGATTGTTATCTCGCAAGTTATTACCTTTAAAAAAAAAAGCATTAACATTTTATTGAAAAGTGCGGGTAAGCATGACGAGGGACGATCCGGATCCGGAACGTATGTACTCTAGACTTAGGCAAATTTTAACCAGGAGAACACACACTTAAAGAAAGAGTAAGAGAAAAATAAAATTGTATTCCTTCCAATTCATGCAGATTAGAGTTTTGAAAGACGGCACTGGTGTTCCAAATATATTTCAAGCCTGGCATTTCTGATGCACACATTTGCTATGTCACTGTCAGAAATGGTTTGGCAGTGAGCAGTGGCTATCCGTGCTCCCCCTCCTCCTGCTCTATCGCCAGCGGTGTGCTTCCCGTTGTCCTCACCTCAGGGCCATGGCTTCTGATCCTGCTTTTGTCCATCCTATAAATGATGGGGCCCGGGGGTTAGGGGGGGGGGGGTGTATATGAATGCATACATGCCAACATTTCATGATAGGCAAGCATGGACTTCAATTCACCAAAATGCTAGAGGTAGTGGAAGTGACTTCACATGCCCCTTGACCTTCACTTTCACTCACACATACATATGCTAATACATACACACGCATTCACATCACACATACACATAGACATACACTCTGCCAACAGATGCACACACATTAACATACTCTTACATAAACACACTCAAAACTGCAAGCACGCACACATTATACATACATTTAAAATACATTTTTTTTACTTACCTCAACTGTCAGGGAATGCCATATTCCAGCTATTTGTACTCCATTTTTTTAAAACTAATTGCGAATGTAATTTTATTCACTATTAGTATAATAACATTTTGACAAAAAACGAGGTGAGTGAAGCCCCTACCAACGTCCATAAGGACGAGTGGCTTCTGTTCCTGCCACTGCTGACGCTAAGGGTCGCAAAGGCAATGCTAAGGGTCACAATGGGCATGCCAGGTGTCTCAGCAGCGGCCCCTGGCGACCCCTAAATGACGTCCTGTGAGAAAGTGGCTCTGTATATACTGTTCCCAAATAGGTACAGGGTGTACAGAGTCCACAGTCCCCAGAGGCTTGGCAGAGGCTAAAGTTAGATATAACCTTACTCTCTAAAGTGGTAGCTTGGTCGAGCAGTAAGGCAGTATCAGAGGACAGTGTAAAGCATTTGTTGTACACACTCAGCCAGCAAATGGTCTCACACACTCAATAACTGAACTCTAGGCCAATGGTTTATATATAAAAAATATATGCTTGTTTTATTTTAGAACCAACAATTGGATTTAAAATTTACTTTCTCAGAATGAGATTCTTTATATAAATACTTTTTCAATATGCAATTGACTTTTGTAAACAGTTACAAGTGGTTGCAATAGGCAACACTATTTTAAACACAATAATGCATTGAGTTCAATGGAAGTTTCATGTTATTTGCCACAGATTACTTTTAGGATTAGTTTTGGAATTCCAGGACTGGATCCTAGATTCAGTCCTGTGTCAGTACTTGGAATCAAGTGATAAAAGTCGACTTAATTACTGTGATGATTTTTATACAATATTTTACATTTTAAAAGTTGACACTTAGAAAATATTTCATAGAAAACAGTCAATGATTCCCTATGGCAGAAAATTCAAGTTACAGGTATAGTATGTTCCCGTTACTTTTGTAATCCAGTACTGGGTGCCTAGACTCAGTACTGGGACCTTTATCCAAAACAGGTAAGTATTTACGTTTTCAGATATTATACGATTTTTAAAGAATATTTAAAGATTGCAGAAATTTCACAGAAAAACAGTCAATGATTTCCTATGGAAGAAAATTGGGTTACTGGTAAGTACAGTTGTAAGTAGTTTTCAGAGTCAGTGTTGGGCACCAAGATCCAGCACTGGGAGTTCACCTAAGAGCAGGTGAGTATTTCCGCTTTTGTTACTCGGCTGATTTTTGGTGAATATTTTTAGTTTTGAAAAGTCCACACTTAGAAGAAATTTCAGGAAAAAGCCAGTCAATGTTACCCTATGAAGAAAATTGAGTTATCGGTTTAAAGGTAAGTACTCGACTGGCAGAGTTGAGGTTTTGGGCATAGACTCAGGGGTCCCCCAGGGTCAGGTAGGTACAGTTGGTTCACTCCCAGCGGCACTAGGGTGGCCGGGTGCAGAGACAGTTAGGCCCAATGTTATCCTATGAGGGATAGGGGGGCCTTGGTTGGTGGCTGCTGACTAGCAGGCCACACGGCTGTGGGAGCTGGGTTCCTGGTCACTTACTCAGGGCAAGTGGGGAAGTAGATAGGTGTAGAGTTTTCACTGCCAGGGCCACTCGGGCGGCTGGGTGCAGAGTGCTTTTGAGCCTTCGGGCGATCAATTGTTTTCAATGGGAAATCTCTGGTTTAGAAAAAGACTGCAAGCTCGGGGACGAGGATTCTTCAGGTGCCACCACCACTTTGAGAGGTAAGTTGGGTAGTTGGAGGAAAGGTAGGTACCCCGGGATTGGGAACAGGGGGCCGCGGGGCGCCGGATGCAGGGGTGCCTTTTGGTGTCAGGAAATCTTACCCTCTGTTGATCGCGGTTGGGGGGGCACCTTGTTCTGAGGCTGCAGGCTTCTTCAGGAGTGTCGAGGGAGGTCCTTGGGTGCCGGACTCGGGGTCACAGTCGCCGTGGGGTCGTCCTCGTGGTCTTTGTTCACTCCGGCACAGGCAAGGCTTGGCTGGTGCAGAGTGTGCTGGGTTCGCAGTTCCGGGCTGCTGCCAGGGATTGGAAGTAGATTTTGAGTAGAGCCTCTACTCATGGGAGTCCCAGGGACTTAGAGTCAAAAGGTAGCCAGGTCCTCCGGGGTTTGTGAGGTTGCTGGCCACAAGAGATGCCGGGTTGGAGCAGGAGCAGGTTCGAGGGTCGACAGGCCGGTAGGGCTGGGGCCAAAGCAGTTTGTGTCTTCCTCTTCTCTTCGGATTTTGGAATCTGGACTCTGGGAAAGGAAGGTTCAAGGTGCCCCTAAATACTAGATTTAGGGCGTTACAGGTAGGTGAAGGGCAGGACCCAATGGGTCCCTGTCCTGGGGTGGGTACACCCCCTATCCTGCCTCTCTCCTGTGGGAGGGGGGCAGTAGCCTAGTCCTGATAGGGTAGGGCTTCCCATCTTCAAGATGGCGAGAGCCCGGAGATGTGCTTCACCTCGCCTCCCCCACCTGAGGGGTGGGGTTGGCAGGCTGGCACATCCCTTGTCCTTATTTGGGGTTTCCGGCCAAGCTTCCCACCAGAGTGGGGGGTTGCAGTGGCCTGGGGAAGCTCACAGAGGCGGCATGCCTTTGGAAGCTTCCCCCTGCCCATCCTGGGGGAGGAGATTTAGCACCTCGCCCAGGATGTGCATTGTTGCAGTCCCAGGAGAGCAGGGGCTCTCCTACCCAGGGGTCCAGAACATGTCTGCTGTGTGGCAGCCTAGGCAGCCTCAGAACAGACGTGGATTGTAGGTTAGGTTTTAGGCGGCATCTCTAAGATGCCCTCTGGGGTGCTTGGTACATTAAATCCCACACTGGCATCAGTGTGGGTTTAATGTGCTGAGAAGTTTGATACCAAACTTCTCAGTCTTCAGTGTTGCCATTATGGTACTGTGGAGTTCGTGTTTGACGAGCTCTCAGCACCATGTACTCTGAAATGGCAGCACTGCACTTACAGTGCCCAGGAATGGACCTGGGTACTGTAGGGGCACAGGGCTCCTGCTCCTGTGCCCACACCATTGGCATAGGGCACCCAGCTAGAGGGGTGGCTGATATATGCCATGGCAGTGTAGGTGATGGGCATGGCACACAGAGATGTGTGCCATGTCGACTCTTTGTTTTGTCTTGCACCCAGACACCCAGCCTGCAAGGGCAGTGTGTGTGTGTGTAAGGGTACAGGGCCTCTAAGGGTGGCACAATGAGTGCTGCAGCCCTTAGAGGCCTTCCCTGGTCACAAGGCCCTGGGTACCTAGGGTACCATTTAACAGGGGCTGACATGTGGCCAGGGTTTGCCAATTTGGGTTTTGTGTGTTTAGGGAAGGAACATAGGCCCTGGGCACCTGATTGGCAGGAGTCCAGGGCACACTCAGTCAAAGTACATTCAGCAATTCAGCAAAAGGTGGGGGCATACCATGCAAGAAAGATGGCACTTTCTCACACGTCCATGTAGGGAAGTGGGAACATAGAAAAACAAGCATTGGTATAGCCAATAGTTCTCGCCTATGGGACCTTATAAGTGTTTAGCTAGATATATGTCGTTAAGCGATGCTGAGAGAAGTGTGACTGCTGTGCAGCATGCTGAGAAGTTATAATAAAAAAGTGTCAGAAGCATTATTGTTTCCTTATATACCAAGAAGGCATTATCTATGTTCAGCCCAATCCACTACTTTGAAACCAATAGTATTTCCATACATATTTCTTAACTACAAAATAGGTGCAATTCCTGGACATAACCATCAGACAATGCAAATAAATTCTATATAAAGCGCGAGAAAAGGACAACCTTTCCCAATGCATCAGCCGTCTCTGCTGGGAGGGAAAATGCCTCAACTTGAGAGTAGCTCTGCTGCTTGTTTGAGAACATTTATAAGGGTGCTTTTTGTTGCCTCAGCTGCCTTCTCTGCAGGAGATCAGCTTCTCGCGTACCCTTTTAAATCCTCCCCTTACAGCTTCAAATATTTATGAGATGTTAAAAAGCCATTCACAACTCTCATGAACATTCCACCTAGTATACGGTTCACATCCAATCTACCTAAAAAATAAGGGGGAAAAATGCTTAGAACGATGTGCAGTACTCTAAAAGTAAGTCAGTCCCGTAGGCGCCACTGGCACTGTACTGAAACGCAGGAAAATGGAAAGCTGTGAAGCTATTGTAAAGCTGAATGTGATTTCTTTCAAGAACCTTTCCCGGCTACTTGCTGTGCCATCTGCTGCCTGAGTAGCTTTGCAATGAATGGAGCTGCAATGAAGCAGAACTGCTCGCGCACTAGGACACAATTGGGTCAGGTCAGCACTCCCTCCATCTCGGTACCACTGCATGACCACCAACTCCCGGAGAGCGCAGAATCAGTCACAGGTCCCATTTCTCACACATTCTTTACCACACACACCCGAAATGCCCGTTGGCTGCACTACTTCAATCTAACTGCAAGAAGCTCATGCCTGCTGATGCAGAGTACCAAAAGCAACTACGCCCGCACCCAGTTAGGCAACACAAAAGCTTCCACTAAACCTGATCTGCTCTCAACCATACCCATTCCCCCAACTTGCGATGTTGATGTTCAAAAATATGAAAGCACTGGGACCAGATCGACAGTGAACTAAATGCAAACACTCCCTCCCCCATCTAATCAGTTTAAGCCTTCTTAAAAACCAAGTGGAGCGGCTGCAGCGGCCAACCTCTCCCTGCACCTTCAGCCTGTTGCATAACATTAACCCCGCAGTTTATGAATTGACTGTGCGCCCGTGCTGGTAATCTAAAAGTGCGATATGCGAGTGTCTGCATGTAATTTAAATAGAAATGCAAGACGAGTGAGGCGCGTTTTGAAAGTTAAAAAAAGTTGTACTTATACAATGGCCCCTTGCAGCATTCCACTTCTGAGCCTTTGTAAGAGTTGAAAGAACAGGAAACATGCGATTTCGGAATGGGAGGCTGAAGCAAGCAGAGGCTCCCGAGGAAGTATAATTAGGAGTCTACAAACAACAAAAATGTATGGCTGCTGCACAACTAATGCATTGACTGAATGCCCTGCAAGAGTAAACGCCAGCAGTTGTTTTCCAAAAGACGACATATGGTCTCCCTTCTAGATTAATAACACGGGCGCACAGTGAACAGTGGTGGCGGCAGCCCCCTCCCGCCGCGCTTTAATTAAAGTTTAAAAATTGACTGTGTGCCCATGTTGTTAATATAAAAGGGCGATATGCAAGTGTCTGCAGGTAATTTAAATAAAAATGCAAGAAGAGAAAGCCGTGTTGTGAAAGTTCAACTTACACAATGGCCCCTTGCAGCTTGACCTAAAAAGGCACCTCGTCTCGCTGTGTTTTTACTCACAGAGGATTCATCTCCTCTGCACATTCTCTGGTATTTAAATATCAGTTCTGCGGCCTCATTCTAGACTTCGCCATCTCCTTGTTCTAGATTTGCCATTACGAAGTTGCGTCATTTTCTTTAGAAACCCTGGGAAGCATTAAACAGCTGCATGCACGGCGATGAGAGCCCAGCGCTTCTAGAGCTTTTCTTCAACTAAAGGACCAATACTAACAGTGTGTGTCAGAACGGACAGGTCAAGTAAGCAAGGGGATGGAGGAACAACGAGGGCTGGGGGGCTGAAGCAGGAGAGGCTGTCCGAGCGGCCATTACGAGCCTGGGGACGGCGCTGCAAATGAAAAGAAAAGAGTGCTTACTGTCCTTTAAAGGGAAGCGTGTAAAGCTGCCTGTAAAAGATCCAGTCCCAGTGGGCGGGGCCAAAAGTGGACAGGGTGGTAACCAGGAGGGACTTAAAAGCCTCCTGGCCAATCATTACACCCCGTTTAGCATAAGTGGTGACTTCAAACGACGCGTGCCAATGAAAATTGAAGGCAGAGCGGACACACGACTTCTAGAACTGTATTGATTCCAAGAAGCACTCGCATGGCGAGGGCAGCGCATGTGCGCTGCTAACGCCAGGAGAGACCTAAAAAACGGGAGAATGTATTTTCACCATTGACTTCTATTGAGGCAGAGGCAATTTCGTCAGAAGACAACTAAAATAAAGCCATTTTTTACTCTACAGATCGGGAGTTTCCCACCTGAATTGGGTCTGTTGGCATGTATGTGAATGTCCAAAGGTACTACTCTGGGCACTGGTCGCAGGGGTCTAATGTCATGTCTGGTTACCAATTTCAGGAGAAATTGGTCCCATTCAGATACCCATGGTTGTCCCCATCCTGACTTCGCTGTTCAGTCTCTTCCTCCCAGGGAAACGCAGATACTTACACAGGAGCAGAATGTAACCACTTGCTGCCCTCACCTTGGTACAGCAGCTATTTACTGAAACCAGTGGCCAACTAAGACAAAATAAAGGGCTCGGGGCTAGGAAGGAGACGCCAGGGAGTAGATCCTGTTGGGAGAGAGGTTCTGTCACTTGGCTATCAGAGTTGCAGTCTGAAAATTATTTAAGGTAAAGCAAAAAGCTCTAGTTGATTTGACCGAAGACTGAGGATTCGTCCTCCCAACATCTTTTGAAGTGTCTACGGAAGGGAAGGGAAATAGACATCCTCTCATCGGGAATCTGACAAAGAGCAACCTAATAAAGGACCACAAAGTGAATATCACAACATTTACAACTGTTATATCGATATACATCATCACAAAATATGGACTTTCTCCAAACCTTAATTTACGCACCAAGGCCTAGATTTTCAAAAAAGTCACAAGCAGCGCAGCAGCCAGAAATGCTGTGCTGTTTTGCATGACAGAGAGGGAGAAGGAGAGCACAGTATCGACAGAGGTATGGCTTTCTCCTACCCTCTCCCTAGCGCCGGCGCTGATTTCAGCTGCTGTGAGCCAGGCACACACCTTTGCGCCATGGTGCAAGGTTGTGTGCCTGAGTCTACCATAGGATTTGTACTGAAAGGGTAACCTTCCAGTACAAAATACAATAAGGAGACAGTTGTTAAAACGTTTCCTTCTTTGCATGTGTGCTGCACAGTGCAGCATGCTTGCAAAGTCATTAAAGAAAGGAGAAATAACAGCATTTCTCCTTTTAAAGCCTCCTTTCAAATGGCATTAACTTTTGGCGTTAAACCCTGTCTACTATTGTTTGTAGATAGGGTTTTGCGTCAAAAGGCATGGGTGGCAACATGAGAATGCCCATGTACCACCCATGTAACGCCACTTGGTGCTAAGTAATGCAAAGCAGTGCTGTGCGCTGCTTTGTGTTACTTTCAGGGTACTTTACAGCCCAAAACAAGTTTTGCACTGGAAAGTAAATTAAGAAAACTTAATTTTGGGCTGGTTAGCGTCACTTTTGTGATGCTAACCCAGAGCAAAACGTTAGTTGCTTATATAGAGCGCCGCACCACTGTTCACTGAAGTCTCGCAAGATTTCCTCAATCCGGCGAGATCCATGAAGGCCGCCAAGATGGCACAGCATTACCCATCGATTTCCTGTGAGGGACAATGTTGGAGACCACAGCATAGAAAGGTTTTTGCTGGGATCATCTAGCTGAAAAGGCTAATTTGCTTAAACATTTGTTTACATGAGCACCGATTTGAAGCCACCCTAACACTTTAAAGAAGTTTATTGTGGAAATGGAAAAGCTGGGGCAGCCTTGTTGAAAGTACAAGAAGATGATGGCAAATAACATCCTCTCTTCAATTTGTCCTATGTTTTATCCAATTCTGAAAGGAAGTATCTAGAGAACTCTTAGCTATGAAGACCACTTGTACTGTTTGAGACATGTTTTGATGTTAACCAAAGAACCATTTGAAATCTGAAATGATCATTTAGAATCTGCATCTGAAATATTCAGTGTATCTTCAATGGTCAAGTCAGATGGACATTTTGGGGGGGTTTGGGTGTGGCCAACAAGCTGTTCGAGATGTTAGCCCCATGCAATCCACCTAGAGCTCCCTTTATCCTTACTTCATCTGCACAATCTGCGCTGATCTGCCCCACTGTCCATGTATTTAGGTTAGATCACTGTGTGGATTCAATAGTAAGTGCTGTGCCAGGCGCTATTGTTATAAGCCCCAATGTACCCAATATAGGCCTAGGTAGCTGCACGACCTTTTACCTACATTTACCCTTCCTTGCTCTACATAACGGCTCTGGGGCTGACCTTTTACCTAGTTATGTGCCAAATAAATATTGTGTGATTTTCTTTGAAAACTAGCCTCATTTATTATGCATGAGAATTCTTAGTATCACACAGCAGGATTACCCTTTTCTGTATGTTAACTCTGTACAAGAGTCACCGCTATCGTCATCCTTGAACAACAGGTCCACAGTATCATCACACATCTTGGTAGACATCCTGAGGGTACCTTTCGGGTATATAAGCACCATATCTTCAATGGGAAACCAGAGGAGAAGCTTCCATGCTGACTCTAGACGCTGGAGTTCATTCAATTAGAAACTTCAGCAAGCAGTGGTCTGACATCCCTTGCGACAAAGGAATCGATTACTAGGACAACGGAGAGACATAGAGTGAGTAGTGGTGGATTCCCCCTCCCCCAGGAGGTGTTAAAACACCGCGGTAGCTCAGGAGAGCTGCGCCTAGGACGGTGAGTGAATAAGGCGAAATGTGGGCACTGCACTAGGAAGGGAGGGCTTATTAAGATACAGGGTGGAGGTTTAAAAGGGAAGTGGGGGATCAAACTGCATCAAAGTGGGTCGCCTGACGAAATTTCTTTATGCTGGTATTTTCCAATAGTGTACACTATAAAATGATGTGGTGTATACCAATATTGTGATTTTCTATCCTTCTTTTTCCTTTACTGGTTGGCCAATGTCTTGGGGGGGGGGTATACTTGGCACTGGTGAGAACCCTCTTTATCCTTTGAGAGACTCTAAGTGGGTCTCTCCCACGGGGGGAGACTTATTGAACCGGGTTCATATTTAACTAGGCATCAAACCCTTTCCCAACATGGTGCGGTGATGGACATTATCCTGTTCAGCCACGTGAACTTGGGATCAACTTCCTCTCTCTCTCTCTCTCTTCACACTTAACCTGGTGTGGAGAAGGACCCTATACAATCTTGTGAACTCGATTATATTTCCAAAGAATCTGAGTCTCACCATCCTGTTTTCTTTTCCTCTCAAGCATACTGGGGGACGGACCACTGAAGGGAATCACCAGGAAACTGAATACACCAAAGAAGAAGACCTACGACCACCTACCAGGACAACCACTCCAGGGGAATTCTTGATTTTTATAGAAATTATAAATAAACCAGAACCATTGATAAACACATAAAGCCTCCTAGCTTCTATTTGCGCCCATCACTCCCACAAGTGGTGCCAGAAGTGGGATCAAAGGAAATGGAGGCGGTCTTACACAAGATGGCGGAAAACCAGGAAAAACTGGGGAAGATAATGGAGAAATTCCTGGCTGTGGCAGAGTAAAATTGAGAAAAATTACATAAGACTCTTACAGAGCAAGGATAAACCCAAGATACTGTAATTGGGAAATTAGCCGAGACTCTTGGCCAATAAAGGGCACATGCCACCCTTCATTCGGTAGTTATGCAGAAATATGTTAGTGGGAAAGATACAGATTTCTTTTTCTCAAATTTTGAGAGTTTGGCAAGAGCTGGCGCCTGGCCCATAGATAAACGGGCCAATATGAGGGACCTCTCCTCTCAGGGGTGCTACAAGCCGCCAGGCGGCAAATCCACTTGGGTTAACTCACTACAGTGATGTAAAAAGGAGTATCCTGGAACGCTTGGGGGTAGATGAAGAAACCTATTGGAGAAGTATGAGATAGATACGAGAAGGACCTCAAGAAACCCAGAGAGCACTTTATTACAGGGTGAGAGACATGACAGACCGATGGTTGAAGCCCATCACGTTGACCAAAGAAGAAACCATGGAGAAAGTGTATTTAGAACAGTATCTGACATCCCTACATCCACCCATTCAAAATTGGGTAAGACAACATACACAATCAACCTTGGAAAGGGCTGTGGAGATCGCTAGTGCATTTAGTAGAGCTCAGGACATACAAAAGGGACGCGAAGAAACCCCATGGAAGCAGCAAGAAAGAGAGAACCACCCCAGAACCCTTAGACCACCTCCACCAAGGAAAGCAAAAATTGTAACTCTCTTACCGGGTCCTATGCCAGTAATTCCACGACCCCCCCCTAATCCAGAACCACAATGTTTCCATTGTGGAATGTTTGGCCATATCGCACAGATATGCCCTCCAAAGGAAGAACCCATGGAAGTGGGGGTAACTAAGACGTTTATTTGTGTTCCCGAAGGACATAGAGAGCCCCATATCATCGCCAAATAGCGGTTAACGGGGAACCCTGAGAAGCCCTAATAGACACCGGGTGTCTCCAAAGAGCAAGGCGACCCCAGGCCGTACTAGGCGGTGTACAAGACACTACGGGACTAGTAAACTTACAATGTGTACATGGAGACAACAAATCTTATCCCACCACGGAAGTGAGTGTTCAACATGAGTCTACCACTAAACCAGTAATCCTCAATGTAGCGCTTATCCCGAAGCTACCAGAAGCCCTAGTGATAGGTAAAGGCTACCAGTATATGGATGAGTTGATAAGGTCGACCAAGTCTGAAGAAGACTATTGGAGGGAAACAGACCCCTCTTTTCTCGGGTAGGAATGAACCTAATTGGGCCACTTCTCCCCTCTCATCGTGGATACTGTTACGTGTTAGTAATGGTCGATTATGTGACTCGATTTCCTGAAGCATTTGCCTTGGGACAACCCACTACAACTCAAATAGCAAAAGCTATGCTTAATATATTTTCGAGGGTAGGATTCCCAAGAGAGATTATCACAGATCAGGGGACTCCTTTTGTGTCCAATTTAATGAAACAGGTATTCCAACAATTGTAAATAAAACAAATACACACAGCTGCTTACCACCCTCAAACAGATGGTCTGGTAGAAAGATATTAACGCCACCCTGAAAACCACCTTGAAAAAGTTGCTAGATTTAGAGACCCGTAAGTGGGAGGACATGTTGTTTCTAGCTCTTTTTGCCATACGGTGTAGGCAACAAAAGATTATGGGATATTCCCCTTTCGAACTCCTGTATGGGAGGCAACCCCGTACTCTGCTAGACGTGGTAAAAGAAGATTGGGAAGAAGAAGAGGAGGGAGCAAAACCCCTTCCGGAGTATGTATGGAACCTAAAAGATCACCTACACCAGATAAGGAAGATAGTCAAAACTCATCTAGAACAGGCACAGGAGGCACAGAAAAAACAGTATGATAAGAAAATTGCAGAAAGATGCCTGAAGGTTAGAGACTTAGCTCTCTTGATGATGCCAACCTCCGACCATACGTTATTGGGACAATGGCAAGGTCCCTTTAAAATCCTTGAAAAAGGGACTCCAGTCACATATCGTTTGGAATTGGATCTTCAGAATAAAAACAATGCGCAAGTATATCACATTAATTTGTTGAAGAAATGGGAAGGAGCCAAACCAGCCCTGTTGGGACAGACCCAGAGTCAATCACATTCCTTTCAGGTCAGTATTGATCCAGACTTACAGGAAACCCTCTGGCAAGAAATACAGGAAAGATTGATGTCTTTTCAAGAGGTGTTTTCCTTGACTCCAGGGAGAACCTCCCTGATTCCACACGCTATCCATACCACCCCAGGGAAAAAGGTACGGTTACAACCATATAGGATACCCGAATCCCGAAGGGATGCTATAGAGAAGGAAGTACAAAACATGCTACAAATGGGTATCATTGAAGCCTCCAATAGTGAATGGTGCTCCCTCTTTGTAATAGTGCCCAAACCAGATGGGTCCATAAGAGTTTGTATAGACTTCAAAGAAGTCAATAAAATATCTTAGTTTGATGCATACCCCTTACCCCGTGTAGATGAGATGATTGAGAGGTTAGGAAAGGCTCAATACATCAGTATCCTGGATCTATGCAAGGGATACTGGCAGGTACCTCTGCGAACACAAGGCAAGGAAAAGACAGCCTTTTCGACACCGGGGGGAACTATACCATTTCACTATGCTTCCTTTCAAATTGCATGGAGCCCCAGCCACATTTCAGAGACTGATGAATCAGATACTTAAGCCTTGTCATATGTTCTCAGATGCCCCTACATTAATGACATAATCATCTACAGTGATTCCTGGGAGGAACACTTAAATTATCTATGCCGAGTAATACAAGCCCTAAAGGAAGGAGGCATGACCATAAACCCCACCAAAAGTCCTCTAGCTGGCAGATCAGTGAAGTATCTTGGGTATCTCTTAGGGGAGGGATACATTAAGCCCCAACAAGAAAAGTAGCAGCCATTACCAACCTGCCCTTCCGCGCCACTAAAAGAGATCTCCGGGCCTTCCTGGGTATTCTGGGGGTACTAAAGGAGGTTTATATCTTCTTTTTCCCAAATAGCAGCTCCTTTAACGGACCTTCTTAAGAAAGAAATAAGATCTGAGAGAGAGCTTAAACAACCATCACCACAGGCAGTGCAATCATTCCTTAGCTTAAAGCAGGCCCTGACAACCCAATCAGTACTTCTTAGTCTGGATTTTACCAAACCCTTCATCTGCAAACAGATGCCTCCGAGTATGGCATAGGAGCTGTTCTATCCCAACTTGTTTCCCAAGGAAATGAGAAACCTATAATCTACATAAGTCGCAAACTGTTTCCCCGAGAGAAAAACTATGCAGTGATAGAAAAAGAGGCTCTAGCTATCAAATGTGCTCTTGAATCTCTGAGATACTACCTGGATGGAAGGGAGTTCACCCTATGTACAAACCATGCACCATTTGAGTGGCTTGCCCGAAACAAAGGACATAATGATCGAATCCTACGGTGGTTCCTGTCCTTACAACCTTTCAGATTCACCACGAATCATAGAAAAGGAAAAGAGCAAACCAACACTGATTATCTCTCTAGGTATCCCCTGGACCCTTTTCTTGTAAACAAGAAAGTTAGGGAAGGGGGATGTGAGGAGGACCCCGAGAAGAGAACCCTGAAACCCCGTTACCTGCCCTGGATGTCGAAGAGAACATGGAGATCGGGAAGCCAGGAGACTGAAAGGTTTAACCAATTACTCCCGACCTCTCTCTTACAGGAAGAAGGAGGTGGCACATTCAGGGGGAAATGAGGCAACTGTTGGAACTGTACGATAACTCCACTACGACTGTTGACTGCAGATGTTGGTGTAGATGTGAACTGAGTGTGCACCAGAGTCCAGAGTCCTTCAGAGAACTGTGAACACTCAGAATACATTAGGTGATCGCATGAGTCTGGGACTGGAAACAACATCCATAATGTTGGAGGGAGGACCACCGGGGCGTCGGGGAGACTACTCCGGGGCCCTTCCTACCGCAAAGTTATAGCCGAGCGCCGCTGAGAAGCCCCCTAGGGGAGGTCCTTCTCCTATGTTCGTACTAGGCCCAGTAATACCACCACACAGGACTCCGTATCAGTTGCTTAACTTGGTTCTTTATCAACAGTAGTACGTTCAATATTTACAGTGGGATCGAGGGATCCAATAAGAGTCTCAATGGCTTTAGAGGGATAAGGTAGCGGGACAGTCTTAGTACCCGCCAGGTACGGGAAGGCTCTGCGCCAGACCTTGAGTGCTGGTCTCGGAGCGGCTCGGACGTGGAGAGCCGCGACGGCGTCTGCAGGGCTCGGGTGGTAGTTCCGCTTCGGTCGAGCCGCGACACAGTCAGCAGGGCTCCGGTGGTAGGTCCGCTTCGGTCGAGCCGCGACGAGGTCAGCTGGGCTCTGATGGTAAAGTTCAACAAGGTCCAGGCCCTTGATCATCCCCTTCAGGGTTCTGTTGAACCGCTCGACCAGTCCGTTCCCCTGGGGGTGGTAAGGGGTGGTGAATTTATAGGTGACCCCACATTGTTGCCAGAGGGATCTCATGTATCTTGAAATAAAGTTCGTACCCCTGTCGCTCACCACTTCTCGGGGGAACCCCACCCTGGAGAAGATGCCCATCAGGGCCCGACCCACCACTGGAGCTGTCACGGTGCGGAGTGGGATGGCCTCGGGGTATCGGGTGGCGTGGTCGACCAGTACCAGGATGAAGCGGTGTCCCAGGGCGGTTCGGGGGTCGAGGGGCCCCACGATGTCGATCCCCACTCGTTCGAACGGGGAGTTGACGGTTGGAAATGGTTGTAGGGGGGCTTTCACTCGACCCCCAGTCTTCCCGCTAGCTTGGCAGGTCGGGCAGGACCGGCAGTGATGTCCACGTCTCTTCTTATTCGGGGCCAATAGAAATGGGTCACTAGGCGGCTGTACGTTTTGTCCCGCCCGAGGTGTCCGGCGAGGGGCACGTCATGTGCCAGGTTCAGGAGGAACTCTCGAAATCGCAGGGGGACCACCAACACCCGGCCGGCCCCTAGTTCGGCGACTTTCTGCTCGCTATACAATAAGTCATTGTCCCAATAGACCCAGTGGGTTCCCGTGGGGTCCCCCGCAGCCTGGGCGGCCGCTTGCTGTCTGGCCCCCTCGAGGGACGGGCAGGCCTTCTGCTCTTGCTGGAATTGTTCGCGGGTGGGGCCCCCGTCGTGGCGCCACTGGGCCAGCTCGGGGTTCTCGCTGAGGGAGGCGGCCTCGTCGGTAGAAAGTTCGGACGGCCCGGCCTCCTCATCAGGTTCCTCCGTGCCGGAGGAGGTTGATAGTTCGGGGCCCGTCGGCTTGTCGGGGGCCGTGGCAGCGGCTGGTTGGGCGGTCATGGACCGGGTGGTGGCGCAGGCCCACTCGGGCAGTCCTAGCATCCCCAGATGCTCTCGGCGTTCCACCTGGGCCCAGGGGGAGCTCTCTAGGTCATTCCCCAGGAGGCAGTCTACTGGGGCGTCGTCGCGGACAGTCACTTTTAGGGTGCCGGACACTCCTCCTCACTCGAAGGGGATCCTGGCCATCCGGCACATGCTATCGGTGTTGTCCGCGGTCCGGACAGGGCATAGGACATGCGGCAGGATTTGTTCGGGGGTCACCAGGTGGCAGCGGACAGCGGTCACACTGGCCCCAGTGTCCCGGAGGGCCTCGGCCCGTCGTCCATTGATGGTGACCCACTGTTGGTACTTCTGGGTGTTGCTTGGGATGGCAGCTCGGGGCACCATTTCTCGGGAGCCCAGGCAGACAAGCGACATGGCAGCTGGTTCCCACTCGGGGGACCCGCCGTCGTGGTTTTCCTCCTCGTCTTCTCCCTCCCCCAGGGCTGCGGCGGCTATTTGCCAGGGAGGGGGCCCAGCGGTCCCATTCCTTCGGTTCACGGGGCAGGCCGGGTCGCTCGCATAGTGGCCGGTCTGCTGGCAGCCGAAGCAGGTCACTGTCGGTCGTGGTCCAGGCCGCGCGGTAGGAGTCCCCCTTCGGCCCATGGTCGGGGACGTGTGGTTGGTGGCTTGGCCTCGTGGCGGGCTTATGGGCGGCCCGGCCGGGAATTCTCGACTGCGGTGGGACCCCCCTCCTCCGCCTCGCTGGCGGGGAGGTCCCGTGGTACTCCGTTGGTAGTCCCCCACGGGGTTCCGGGGGACCCGGGTGTTGACCCATCGGTCTGCTTCGGCGGCGAGCTTCCGGGGCTCGGTCAGTTTACTGTCCAGGAGGTGTTGCCTGAGTTCAACAAAGCAGTTGTTGGCGAGGTGCTCCCAGACAATGAGGTCGAACAGTTCATTGTATGAGGTGACCTTGCTTCCCTTGATCCATCCTTCCAATGCTCGGCTGAAGAAGTCCACGTATTCGACCCACGTGGTACCGGGGAGCTTCTTGCAGTCCCGGAAGCGCTGCCGGTACATCTCGGGTGATAGTCCGTAGCGTGTGAGTAGGGCTTCTTTCATGTGGTCGTATGATGTCATCACCGCGTCGGGGAGTTGCAGCAGGGTATCCCGGCCCTCGCTGAGGAACCTCCCCCATAGGCCGGCACCACAATCCTTCCGGGGTACCCGATGGGAGGTCATGGCTACTTCGTACGCTCGGAACCATTGCTGGATGTCGTCATTTTTATAGTACTCCTTGACGACATCCTTGAGGATGTGAACCTTTGGCTCGGTCAGTGGCAGAGCGTCCCGGGCTCCGGGGGTGCTGGTCTCCCCCGTTTTAGCTTTTAGTTCAAGTTCCTTGAGGCTCCTCTCGTGCTCGAGGGTTAGCCGTCTCTCCTCTAGTTCCCGATGCCGTTTCTTTTCCTCGATTTCCTCTTGCAGCCGTAGTTGCTCCAAGGCTATTTTCTTCTCCGCCAGTAGGAGCTCACCGTCCAGCCGAAGTCGGGCGAGGTCCATTTCGTGTGTCCGGACCCTCTCCCGTTCTCGCATTTCTTCGGGGGAAAGGCTGGTTTCTGGGACGGTTCGCCCCCCATCTGTCGGGGTTGGGGTTGGCAGGTTTCCGTCCCGGGCCGAGGTCCCTTCGGCTCGGGGTGGAGTGGTCTCGGGTTCTGCCCAGGCTTTCAGGGCTTTCTGCATTTCCTCCTTGGTCCCCAATCCTGTGGTTGGGATCCCTTTGTCCTTGCAGAATTGTTTCAGTTCTTTGTGGGTGTATTCTTCCAACCTTTCCGGCTGGAAGGTTGCGGCCACGGTTGCCTCTTGGCCGTCCATGGTTCCCTTTTCTTTCCGTCTGGTTAGGTAGTGGGTGCGTTACTGGCCTGTACGATTGCGTCTGGCTCGGATCCTGTCGCTGGCCACCAAATGTTGGAGGGAGGACCACCGGGGCGTCGGGGAGACTACTCCGGGGCCCTTCCTACCGCAAAGTTATAGCCGAGCGCCGCTGAGAAGCCCCCTAGGGGAGGTCCTTCTCCTATGTTCGTACTAGGCCCAGTAATACCACCACACAGGACTCCGTATCAGTTGCGTAACTTGGTTCTTTATCAACAGTAGTACGTTCAATATTTACAGTGGGATCGAGGGATCCAATAAGAGTCTCAATGGCTTTAGAGGGATAAGGTAGCGGGACAGTCTTAGTACCAGCCAGGTACGGGAAGGCTCTGCGCCAGACCTTGAGTGCTGGTCTCGGAGCGGCTCGGACGTGGAGAGCCGCGACGGCGTCTGCAGGGCTCGGGTGGTAGTTCCGCTTCGGTCGAGCCGCGACACAGTCAGCAGGGCTCCGGTGGTAGGTCCGCTTCGGTGGAGCCGCGACGAGGTCAGCTGGGCTCTGATGGTAAAGTTCAACAAGGTCAGGCCGCGACAGCGTCAGCAGGGCCCCAAAGGTTCGTGAAGGTCTTTAAGCACGATGGAGCCGCGACGTCGTCAGCAGGGCTCAGAGGGTGGTTTCAGGATGAGTCGTCTTCCGTAGGGTCAGCCGCGATCCGATCAGCAGGGCTCTTGGCTCCAGGATACAACTACTGTCCTGCTGTCGGGTCGCCCCAGATATAGGACTGGAGCCCTTTGATGTCCGGACCCTTGCGCCCGGGGGGGCGGAGAGGCCGGGTAGGGAGCGGCCAGACGCCCAGCAGGAGAGGCGCCAGGCCCCAGAGAGCTGTGGGGCGATCGCACCTAGGTGTGGAAGGACGGTTGTGGGTCCCATCGATACTGCCCTCCGCCGGTAGTGGGAAGGGTTCACGTGGTAGGCCCCGGGCCAGGGGTTGGCGCCTTGATGTCGGGCCTCGCTGGGACAGAGGCCGGGTGAAGCGGGGTCACGCAGGTGGTCACGTGGAGTGACGTGTAATCCAAAATGGAGGAGCCCCGAGGTGCATGGGACCTCGTGCGGCTTGGCGAGGGGGAACAGGACCACACCACGAGGCCGGCTCCCACACATAATTATATGGAAAGCGATAGGCCCTCTAGGAGCTTCATAGGCACATTAAGGGCCACAATACAGGCAAATAATCCCTCCTTTCACCGGCTCATTGTGGTTAAGTAGAGCCTCAAATGTCCTGTACATTCGTGCCATGATTAAGTGTGCACACAACTGCTGAGTGTATCCTCTCCATGTACGGATATAGCCTGAATCATACAGTACAGCCTCCTCATGTTAAGGTCTAGCCTTCAATGCTCATTGTAGCATCTCCGTGCAATATTACAGCTTCTAATGACCAGTGCAGCATCTTCATGCACAAGTTGGGGCTCTATTGCCCAGAGCAATCTCACCATGAGCACAATCTGGGGAATTTAGTGGTAATTGGCAGGACGTCACAACAGCACTTTTCCAGACCTATCTTTTCTTTGCCAAATCATTGGGTGTCCTACCATCATGAAATGGTCTGGCAAGCCCTGGACATTTTTTAATTTAGAGGAATACCAGGTAATAAAAGCCTAAAGAAGGACAAGTACCCAATTGTCCACTGGGTGTGGATTTTCAAACAGCCAAGGCTCTTCTATAGTCACTCTCCACATCAGACTTTCTATACAACCCTTATTCTGAGCTCTGCGTACTGTTGTAATAAAAGCCTAAAGAAGGACAAGTACCTAATTGTCCACCGGGTGTGGATTTTCAAACAGCCAAGGCTCTTCGATAGTCACTCTCCACATCCTGTGCTTTAACATCTGGATGTGAAACACTGTGTCAAATGTTGCACAAAATAACCACTCTAACAGCGCAATGAAAGCAATGAATGATCGTGCTTGGGGCCTGAGGGGGCTATGGATGTGAGCTGCTAGGTGATCTTCTAAATTGTTGCAGTTTCCAACTACATGTGTTTATGTTGTATCCAACTCAGCCACAGGCAGCTTCCTTTTAAAGGAGCTAAACGGAAAACAACAGAATCCAATTTTTTTCACTGTCTTGACAACCACAGGGAGCAAGGGGTCGCAGAGGCAGTGCCAGAGGTAGCAAGGAGCAAGCCAGGGGTCGCAGCTACGACCCCTGGCAACCACTAAATGACGTCCATGTTTGGGCCTAAGAAGATGACCTGTGCGAGGACTGCATGTGCTGCCTTCTGATTGATAGGACTTAAATGCCAGAGACATGGACGACTGCCCTCCCTATACGATAGTTCTATTTAAATGTAGGCTGTGCACAATTGCAAGCTGTTTAAGTGGATGGTGAAGAGTACACTATCTGGGTGCCCCTTGCCCTCACTTGTAATCATCATGTATAAAACAAATGCAAACCTCCCACCAATTTGAGGATGTCTTTTGCCATGTCCACCCATCCTGGTATTTTTCTGTGGTTTGGTAGCATGTAGATGGTTGAGGCTAATTGATGTGTTAACCAGTAAGATTCCTTGTGCGGAAGGCAAAGTTTCTCAGCAGAGGCAGCTGTTGGTAACATCAGAGCTTTTAGTCTGGGCCTTGCCCACAGCATAAAAACAGTTGATATAATTTTTAACTCATCGCAGTAGGTCGGGGGTAGTTTCATGGGAAGCATCCCAAAGTAATAATGAAACCTACGGCGAATATTCATCTTAATGATTTGGATACAGCCCTACATGGACAGTTGTAACTTGCACCACCTCGAACGGCAACACTTCACATTGTCAATTGATCATGGTTCTGGAGAACTTTGAGAAGGGTGCTATTAAGGACATAAGAGTCAGAACAAAGATCTAGGTTCCGAAAGAGTCACCAAAATATAATTGCCATAGTACAGGTCCATGTGCTTGCTCCCTGTCGTCTGGATGCTGCTTACACTGTGATCTTTACAGATGGGCATGGCCAATGGCTCCAGAACAGGAACAGTGAAAGGGAGCAATTTTGCTTAGTGCCTCTTTGGGCCGGGATGTTTTGTGACAGGAAACCGTCTGCAATTCAAGACAGCCATGGGGTTGGTGGACAGCCACCAGACCTTGATAATGAACCCCTTCCTCAACCCCAGCTTATATAGTATGCAGAAGAAGCAATCCTATTCAACACAATTGAAAGCCTTTTTTTCTCAACACTATTACTTTCTCATCTTTGTTGCAATTTGCCAAAGAAGTTCCACAGATGATTACTGGTCGAGCGTCCTTCTACAAACCAGATCTAGGTAAGATGAATTAGGTGCTGAATGAGGATGTGAGCCTATTTACCAGGACCTTTGCTAACATTTTATATATTTACTTATAAGGGAAATAGGTCTGTAGTTGGAGCACTTCAATGTGCCCCTGTCTGACTTTAGTTAGCAAGAAGCTGCTGAATAGTCTTCCTGATCACTGCCATTTGGTGGATGGTAGGGGTGAGGGATGGGACTGCAGTCTCAGTTTGCTGAAATGAGAAACCTTCCAGGTAAGGTTGGTCCTTTTGTCTGTCTAAGATTACTCCTTCAATTAAGCTGATGACAGCCAGGTGCAGAAACCTCACATTTCAATGTATCTGTGTTGTGGTTGCTTCAAGCTGGATAATTACCCAGTGCTACCTGCTAAGATAAGCATCATTCTATACAAAGGCTGTGTGTGGAGAGCAGCCTAAGAAAGACACTTGAAAGAAGAACCACCCCAAACTGTTTCTGCAGTTTGAGACAGTGGATCCACCTCCTCCATCTTGACGTTATGTATAAAGATGGAACCCAAACCATCTGATCTTCTTCCAGGGCTGGTGTTTGGGTAGTGGTCATTCCTGAGAAACTCACATGATTATTTATTGTTAGTGACACATCAGTTAATCTAATTTCACCATGAATAGGAACACTCAAGAATATGCACTGGGAATATGTTTTATGACCTTCACAAAGGATATTTTTGTAGTAGTTAGCACAACTGTGTGATTAAAATCACTTTCTTTTCCTAAAACACAAGCACTGGGCTGGATATTGGAATGATAGTGTTTGTTGGTTGATTGTTGATTGGACACAACAGTACCTTCCTGAGAAGTCTGTGACTGCTTTCCCCTGCTTCTCTGAGAGTCAAATGCAGTAAGGGTTGTACTTGGCTCAGTTTGCAGAGTCATAGTAGGAATGGCACTTGGACACAAGTGGCAGATTACCTCAACCACCGACCGCGGTTGAGGCCTTACACAAAAAGGAGCTGCAGAAAGATACAGATCAGTTTGCCCTCCTCATAATATTTCAATCGGTTTTTAAATTGGGCAGATGCATGGCAGTGATTAAAATTAATGGTTTTGCCAGTGGTCGTTTAGCTCGTTTTTAGGTTGGAGAAGCGAGATTCAGTGGGAATTTTGTTTCTACAGAAGGGTTTCAGAATAGAGTTGCACGCGGAAATTGTTCCAAGTGCTTGGTTTACCTTTTTCACACATTTAAATAATTTTTTGCACTTTCACACATTATTCTTTTGTGGTTTTCGGAGTTACCAATAATGAGAATCGTAGCACACTGGTGAGAGCCTACCAGCAGCTCCCATGGTGGTGTTTCTGTGAGGTACTTCCAAACCTTTTCACATTATTTTTCTTTTGTGATTTGCACGTTATTGGTTATATACTGGGGTATGACACTGAACAACTTTTAAATAAATGGACAGGAGCACCTAGGATTGGACAGCATTGTGGAAGCTATTGTTAAACATGAGAGCCAAGATATAGCTTGGGGTATGTTCACAAGGATTGTCCCATATTAGATCAGGTCTTTTTTTGATTGTCTTTTAGTACCTGCCTGCCGCCTGCATCCCTAAACCAAGTGAAAATGTAGTTCATAACCTTTGGGTGCAACAATGCCGAACTTTCACCATTATTTTCTCCAACGTGTATGTGATCCTTGCTTGCTCAGTCCAGGTATAGTCCAGGGTCTTACCCGTTTTGGACTGATTCCCACTTTTGGTGAAAGGGTGATAAACCTTATAAGTATCTTTACACTCCTTTTTTCTCATTCCAGCACTGGTCTGAGATGTAGATACAGTGATGGTCCGTTTTTCTCACGTGTTCTCTGTATTGGGTTTCCTGGTGTTCACCGGTTCTTCACAGACTCTGTGCATGTCTCCCATTTTTACCTTTGTAACCTCTTATCTGGTTCAAGAACCCCCCCCCCCCTTCTTCTGTTGTATTCCTATGCATCTTGTTATATATCCATTTATCCTATGGCTTTGTTTGTAATATATACATGAATTGTTGTTTTTATGCTTCCCAGGCGCTCCCTCCTCTGTCTTCCTAAAATGATTGGGCCCTGAAGAAGGTGAGACCCAATATCAGGATCACACACTGAAACGCGCGTCGGCGCTGGAGTCCTTGTTATTTCTTGTCTCCCCCTGAGCCTGTCTTTTATGTCAACGAAAAAATATGTTTGAATAAATGAATTGTACCAACTACTGTTTTCAATTGGTGAAATGATACTGTGTTGACACTACCATTTTATCATCTGGCTATCTGTGGCTCCCTAGTGCTATCAACTTTGTTGTAAAAAAAGGGGGCCCATTATTAGTATGTTATTTAGAGAGTCTGTTGGATTTGTTTGCTTTTGAATGTATGAGTACGTATTGGTCTGATTGAATGGGTGTGTTGTAGTGTGTCTGTTGCGCCTGGGCAATTTGTGTATTCGTTATTATTTATTAATTTCTATATATTCATGCTTTGTGTGTTTAATATAATAAATTTGAAGTAATTGATTTGACACTTCTGTGTTCTGTTCTGTGGGGAGCAGGTTTTTGTGCGTGAGTATACATATTAGTGAAGAATAGCACTTTAATTTTGCTTTTCGGGCAGTGATGTTTTTCCCTTGTTGGTATTACCTTGCAACAGATGCGAGGGTCAATCAACACATGCCACTCAAAATATGTTTATCCTTGGTTCATCTGAGGTCTGGCCTGGCAGATCTGTCAAGAAGCAGGTCAGTGGTGAAGGCCCAGCCGCAACTTACCAGCACTTAATTCATACCAAAGTGCAGAGTGCAGGAAATAGATTAGAGAAAGTCTGTCTTATCCCCTAAAGGTGCATAGATAGACCCAAGAATCAACATTGTGTATTTCAGCGTGGAATTTGCAAAGATGAAGTGGTCCAGCTCATGAGGTCTTGTCAGGAGAATACTCATCAAGTGGGGTTCTGAAGCAAAATTGCAATACTTCCCTTCCTGATATCACGATAATAATAATCCACATTTGTAAAGCGCAAACAATCACCCGTAAGGGTCTCTAGGCGCTGGGGGCCGTCGAGAAGATTAAGCAAGCTACTGCCCAGAGTCACATGGTGCTGGGCTAATCTGCCGCCGGCGCCGGGGATTGATCAAACCGTGATCCCCAGATTCCGGCATCAGTCGCCCTGGCCGCGGCGCCACACCTCTTCCTGATGGAGTGGGGTATACATCCCTCTTGTGTTGGGGCATGCAAGTGAAACCCACTCTAGCGACCCAGTCATATTTCATTTAATCATTTCCCACCACAGTCAAACTCATTTCCTGTAGCAGAACAAGGTATGGGCATTTTGAAGTTAGAAGAGTGAGCACTTTTTCTCTCTGTATATAGTATGTTAGGCCATTCACATAATGAAAAATGACTTATAGGGCTTTGGTAATTTTTGTAGATGTCAACATAATCTGGAGAAACAGTTTCCAATAGGTTGGGGCTCGTTCTGTCTATTCGGAGAAGTTAGGTATGGGCAAGGTGATAAAAGGAGCCAAGTTTGTAAAAGTACTAGGGCCTTAGGATGTGTTTGGAAGAAACAGCAGGAGATGACTAATATGATAGTGTAAAATAAATGTAGCCCACATTCAAAACACAACAAGAGGAGCAGTTACCTTCATTCACCTATGTTAGTTGAGAGATATCGGCGTGAATCAAATGACATATGAGAAAATGATGCACTTGACACTCTGATGAGGACAGCATAGAGTAGTGGCTCGAAAGGTTCAATGGACAACTGATTTGTTATCAACGAGACAGCTGTGAAAAGTATAGGGCTAAGAATACAACTCGATTTGGTTTGTGAATAAAAAAAACTTTAACCTGACAGGTCAGGTGGCAGCTAGCCAACTGGCTCCA
The DNA here is from genome assembly GCF_964204655.1 of Triturus cristatus. Lineage (NCBI taxonomy): Eukaryota > Metazoa > Chordata > Amphibia > Caudata > Salamandridae > Triturus > Triturus cristatus. Next base: position 947,042,782 of record NC_140592.1, on the reverse strand, counting down.
TCTGCTGCAGACCATGGATATGGTGGATCATGTGCCCCTGAGGGCAGGAGTCAGAATGTTAATCAAGTCTCAGGAACAGAGGGCAACAGGTCCAAGGTATGATTCGTGGGATAGGCCGAAGCCTTCACAGTTTGCCCCATAAGGTCGTAAAGCAAGAGGAGTATCGAAATAATAGGTTGAGTCTAGTAAATGATTGCCAACTTTTTCACACCAGTAATAATATCACAGTTTCCCTTGTTCCACCCACACCGGTGTAGGCGACTCGTCCACAGAATATGTCATAGGAATTTATATAAGGAATACTGACCCTGTTCCTCAGTTTTAGCCTGAATACAAGCATTTATTAGAAGGTCAAAACCTAACTATAAGGCCCTGGGGAAACTGAAAAGAAGATAGAGATACATGAAATGAACTCTTGTTCTGGTATGCTCCAATATTCCCTTTGAGATAATAAGTGTACGACCTATTGCAGAACATAGGCAATTAATATGAAGAGCAAGTTGATATTCTTACAATAGCAAGTGGAGATATATATATATATATATATATATATATATATATATATATATATATATATATATATATATATATATATATATATATATATATATCCAAGGTAACCTTTTTCCAACAGATTCTAATAACAGGCGAATCGGAAAGCAGGAACGGACACCTCTTGTATGGTGCAGAATTTTTATTATTCAATGCGCTATGCCGCCATGACGCGTTTCGGTCTCCCAAGACCTTGATCACATGACGCGCTGACATCTCTTTCCTCAATTTAAAGTGCTAGTGCAGTAAACATGGACAACAGACATTTCAATTGGAATCAACCTTGAAACATATATTCCTGTTAATACATATGTAAACATTGGTCACTGTGCAAAAATGAGCATACATTGTGCAACTTGATGCGTTTTATAAATAGGTTAATCAAATCAATAAATATCAATTTTAAAAACCATGATTATATATAAAATCGCACACAATGTCAAGCAGATCCTTGATTAAAATATTTATACAACATTAATTTCTGCATAATGCAGAAAAAAGAGATAGACCTATTTTCATCGTATGTGTGTAAACATAGGTCACTGTGCAATCCGAGCATTTTTTGTGCAAAATAATGCATTTTATAAATAGGTCATCAAACTCAATAAATATCAAATTTTAAAAAATATTTATATAGACACGAATATCCAGCTAAAATATATAGTGGACCCTCAATTTATATATTTACACATATTAATTCCTGCATAATGCAAAAAAGATACATATATTTTCATCTAGTGTGTGTAAAAAGTATCCGCTATGCGTTTTGTATTAATTGCATGACCAATATCTTACATTTACATTAGTCCGTAGATCACTTGTACATGCTAACTGATATCAAGTGCTCACCCTAGTGCAAGTATTTTATTTCATTGTGTTATCTTAGTTATTTTTTATATTTTTTGTTATTTTTTTATAAAATGCAAGGAAAAGTGATTCATAGTAAGAGGAAAATTGCAGAATCAACTTATACAAAGATATAATTTATAGCCAGGGGATACTGTAAATTAGTCCTGGAAACAGAGTTAACCATCAAAAATCTCTATCCTCATGTTTTATCCATGATAATTAGTTTTAATCCAGCCACGTATACATATCTTCGGTTGTATTAAGTCCATGTGGACATTTGCTGTCCATTTCCAAAATATACTTTGTCTCTAATTTACGTAATAGGGCTTCCCTATTACCACCTCTTCTCAGAGGTGGAATGGTATCAATGACAAAATATTTCATTTGGGATGCATCATTATTGTGCCTCTGGTCGTGGAAGGAGCACCACCTATGGAGGGCAGGAGCCGATGAAACAGGGGCCGTGAAAGCAGGTAGTGTCCTGCTTTAACCGGCACAGCAGGGGCATTACACTAATGGATGTGCCCTTTCATCCGGGGCGCACTGGAGCGCTTTAAAATTCAGAGGACTCGTACTTAATCCCTGAAACCTTTTAAAAGTATTGGTGGCTTGCGGGACCCACGTGGGGTTGAAAGCATGATAGATGGCAAACTACACGCCCCAGCATACTTTGCAGCTACTACAGTTTTAATTGGACTTGCTCACTACTAAGTGCAACCAATCACGGGAAGCCATCTAAGACTGCTAATTCCGCTTCTCACCAACCAGCCCAAGAAGAAGGAGTGCACAACTCCGAAACGCGTAGGCAGAAAGACGAAAAGAAACGGATGAAAAGACATTTCCATCTTCTGCAATAAAGTGGTTTCACTTACCTGCTTGTCGAGTGCTTCTTCAAAAGCTGCAGGAGCAATTTGGAGGAATATGTTAACACGGCTGCCTCTGGTCGTGGAAGGAGCACCACCTATGGAGGGCAGGAGCCGATGAAACAGGGGCCGTGAAAGCAGGTAGTGTCCTGCTTTAACCGGCACAGCAGGGGCATTACACTAATGGATGTGCCCTTTCATCCGGGGCGCACTGGAGCGCTTTAAAATTCAGAGGACTCGTACTTAATCCCTGAAACCTTTTAAAAGTATTGGTGGCTTGCGGGACCCACGTGGGGTTGAAAGCATGATAGATGGCAAACTACACGCCCCAGCATACTTTGCAGCTACTACAGTTTTAATTGGACTTGCTCACTACTAAGTGCAACCAATCACGGGAAGCCATCTAAGACTGCTAATTCCGCTTCTCACCAACCAGCCCAAGAAGAAGGAGTGCACAACTCCGAAACGCGTAGGCAGAAAGACGAAAAGAAACGGATGAAAAGACATTTCCATCTTCTGCAATAAAGTGGTTTCACTTACCTGCTTGTCGAGTGCTTCTTCAAAAGCTGCAGGAGCAATTTGGAGGAATATGTTAACACGGCTGCCTCTGGTCGTGGAAGGAGCACCACCTATGGAGGGCAGGAGCCGATGAAACAGGGGCCGTGAAAGCAGGTAGTGTCCTGCTTTAACCGGCACAGCAGGGGCATTACACTAATGGATGTGCCCTTTCATCCGGGGCGCACTGGAGCGCTTTAAAATTCAGAGGACTCGTACTTAATCCCTGAAACCTTTTAAAAGTATTGGTGGCTTGCGGGACCCACGTGGGGTTGAAAGCATGATAGATGGCAAACTACACGCCCCAGCATACTTTGCAGCTACTACAGTTTTAATTGGACTTGCTCACTACTAAGTGCAACCAATCACGGGAAGCCATCTAAGACTGCTAATTCCGCTTCTCACCAACCAGCCCAAGAAGAAGGAGTGCACAACTCCGAAACGCGTAGGCAGAAAGACGAAAAGAAACGGATGAAAAGACATTTCCATCTTCTGCAATAAAGTGGTTTCACTTACCTGCTTGTCGAGTGCTTCTTCAAAAGCTGCAGGAGCAATTTGGAGGAATATGTTAACACGGCTGCCTCTGGTCGTGGAAGGAGCACCACCTATGGAGGGCAGGAGCCGATGAAACAGGGGCCGTGAAAGCAGGTAGTGTCCTGCTTTAACCGGCACAGCAGGGGCATTACACTAATGGATGTGCCCTTTCATCCGGGGCGCACTGGAGCGCTTTAAAATTCAGAGGACTCGTACTTAATCCCTGAAACCTTTTAAAAGTATTGGTGGCTTGCGGGACCCACGTGGGGTTGAAAGCATGATAGATGGCAAACTACACGCCCCAGCATACTTTGCAGCTACTACAGTTTTAATTGGACTTGCTCACTACTAAGTGCAACCAATCACGGGAAGCCATCTAAGACTGCTAATTCCGCTTCTCACCAACCAGCCCAAGAAGAAGGAGTGCACAACTCCGAAACGCGTAGGCAGAAAGACGAAAAGAAACGGATGAAAAGACATTTCCATCTTCTGCAATAAAGTGGTTTCACTTACCTGCTTGTCGAGTGCTTCTTCAAAAGCTGCAGGAGCAATTTGGAGGAATAGATATATATATATATATATATTACATACTGGCGGTCACCAGTAGGTAGTTATAGTTAAGACCTCATTTCCATTAGAAAATTCTTTTTTTTTACTTGCCTATAACTTTGGCGCCGTCTGAAAATTCTTGACGAAATTTTCAAAACATAGCCCGTCCAATAATTAATTCTAGTTATGCATGGAAAGTTTTGAGGGGTGATCTGTCAAGCATCGCTGAGAAAAAGGGGCGGCAAAAAAAGGGTGTTTCCCATGTTAATACCCATAGTGATTTTAGACACGACTATAGCCCGAACTGCTATACGGAATTACACCAAATCTGGCAGAAAGGTAGCTCTTGGTCCAGACAGCACCCTTTTTGTTATTAGGTGTAAATCTGTTCAGTAGTTTTCGAGATATTAAAGATAATCTAAATTTGCATATCTGTGGTCACGAATTTGTGATTATTTCATGATGAATTGCAAATGCGCACGCCAACTGGAATGCCGTGATTGGCTGGCCTCAACCTGTGTAGAAAGTTGTGGCCATAATTTTAAATAACAGGACACGGTCCCTGTGGCTAAAACTAAACATGGAAAGTGGTATAAGGGGTCAGGGTAGAGGTACCCTGACCCCAGTATGCAATATAGGGGTGTTTCAGAGACCCCTAATGTGTAAAATACTTCAGGAAATGGTTTCTTTTATCCACATGCAATATTCGCAAATTCATCGCGATGCTCAGCGTGGCCCCTTGGTGTAACATAGTGATGAATTTGTGAATATGGCAGCAAAAATAAAAAATACATCACACCCACTCACAGGCCCACACAGATACTCACATGACCAGTCATATATCCAGTCGGAGACTTGTGCACCCACTCATAGACCCACTCAAACTCATGCACCCACTCAGAGTCCCACTCAGACCCTCATGCACCCATTGAAATATCCATTCAGAGATTCAAGCATCCACTCACACACCCACTCAGACACTCATGCATCTACTCACAGGCCCACTCAGGCACTCATGCACCCACTCACAGACCTACTCAGAGACTTGTACACCCACTCACAAACCTACTCAGACACTCATGTACCCACACATAGACCCATTCAGACACTCACTCACCCACTCATAGATTTTATTATTTTATTTAGTTTGAGTTTTTACATAGCGCGAACTAGACCCGAGACAACAGGTATCAGAGCGCTTTACATGAGCACCAGTTTTGTTACAGAAGGACACATTCATTTTTAGTTAGGCACAGGGAGCTGAAGTGATTTGCCTAGAATCACAAGATATTGAGCTTCGTTGCCGAGTCTCGAACGCAGTTCCCCAGGTTCGAGGTAGAGCGCTGTAGCCATAAGGCTACATCCTCTCCCCACTCAGACACTCATATACCCACTCACAGGCCCACTTAGATATTCATGCACCCACTCACAGACCCAGTCACAGACCCACTCAAAGATTCACACACCCACTGACTGACCTACTCAGACAATCATGCACCCACTCACAGGCCCACTCAGAGACCCATGCACTTACTCACAGACCCCCACAGACATTCATGCATCCATTCAGAGATCCAGTAAGACATTCACACACCCATTCATAAACCCACTGAGACATTCATGCACCCAATCAGAGTCCTACTCAGACACTCATACACCCACTCACAGACCCACACAGATTCACGACCTACTCACAGACCTACTCATACACTCATCCACCCATTCACAAACCCACTCAGACACTCACACACCCACTGGCAGACCAACTCAGAGACTCGCAGACCTACTCAGACATTCATACACCCACTCACAGACCTACTCGGACATTCATGCACCTGCTCACAGACCCACTTAGACAGTCATGTACCCACTGACAGACCCACTCAGAGGCTCATGCACCCACTCACAGACCCATTCAAACTTTTGCACCCACTCACAGATCTACTCATATACTCAAACACCCATTCACAGACCCACTCAGACACTCACACACCCACTGGCAGACCAACTCATAGACTCTTGCACCCACTCACAGATTCATTCATACACTCATGTATCCACTCACAGATCTATTCATACACTCATGCACCCATTCACCGACCCACTCAGACATTAACATATCCACTCAGAGACTGCCACAAAACCTGAGCACACCCATAAGTATACAACAGTATGTAATAATGATGTGATTCAGTTTCTTGAGGTATAAGATCAAGTCTTCATTTATTGATTCTTGCTCCAGCCAACACGTGTTTCGTCGCCTGGGAGTACCCGCGACTTCCTCAGGGCTGGAAAATGAACAAATATACATCATTTGTTTGTCTGTATCATCATCAGTGTCTATATATCTCTCATTCCATATTCACTCATGTCATGAGAGATAGGTGGAGCCCAAGGTGAGAGGCACATCAGTTAAGTGACATGTATTACAAATTGTCTGAAAGTTACCACATTTACATAGATCCTAGACACCCACGTTGCTAACAAAGAGTGACATCAGGGATGTGTCCCATCAAGGATAAAATGAATAACGTGTAGATCACCTAGAACGTGTGTATAGAAAATTATCATTGTGAGACACAAGGACCCAGAACCAAGTCACGATGACTATATACATGTATTATGACGAGTGTATCTACCTTACGTAAACAATTGTCTCCTTTGCATTAAATAGATAGTCGAATGTCTTTCCAATGTCTCGTTCTGCAATAATGAATATATATAAATATCCAAGTGCATAATAAGCATCGTAACACTAAGGTTCATGAACTAAGAAAAGTTTCCTAACATATCCAAAATATAATGAGATAGAGCTCCTAATATTTATGGTATCGATAACCAGTCAGGTAAACTGGATCTGAAATACAGTCTCTACATAGACAGCCACGTACTATGACAAGAGTTAAATGACCACATAGCCTACACAAACATCATCTGTGCTCACAGCTCAATTCCATGTTCTACAATCTCATTTGACTCAATCTTTAATCATACTGTGTGCATATAACCGGCAAACCATCAAAATACAAATGAATCAGACTCACGTGCTCGTATATTAAATAATAGCCATATCAGGTCAAAAGGTTATTCACATCTATCGGCGAATGGCCAAAAACATCCGACGCTCTGAAAACGGTATAAATCAAAAATTAACTTCAAAGAAAAAACACTGATCTATGCTATCCTCTAACAATCCAAACAATAATATAATACGGGTCGCGTTAATTGTATAGTAACTTACCAAAGAGTGTATTCACACAATATCGGCATGACTCCTAATTCCAAGTATTCCGCGGAGTAACGTGACCCGGAAGTCTAAATATTTAAAACCGGTGCCACGTCGATAGCGTCATATTAACTCTGACTCCATTAACGTCCCAGCCTAATGCGGCGGCCATGATGCAACTGTTCACGTTATATGGCTAAGTAAAAGCAATGTTGAAAAAATGCCGTAATTAGATATAAGGAAGATTACGAATATTGTGTTTCTGAATCGTATGTATAGTCGCGTGACTGTATATGAATATTACAAAGTGAAGACACAAGATATCACCATCATTCTTGGTTCAAAATATTCCACAAGTAGTGTAAACCGGAAGTGTATCCATTAACACCGGTACTATATAGACAACGTCAAGTTGACTCTAAATACATTGACGCACCAGCCTAATACATCGGCCATGATGCAGTTATCAGTGTTACATAGCTGGGTCAACAACAATGTTACATTATACCGTAAAATACATGAGGGGATGATTCCGAACAATGTGTTTGTAAATAAATTTGTCTAAAGCAAAATTAACCCCAAAGCATTGTGAATTACAGTATCAAAGAGAAACTCAAATAATAAAATAGTGTCACCATGTGTTAGCATCGCGGATACATAAGTCTTAGTAATTGGAATGGGATGGAGATTGGTCACATGACAGGTATGAAACACATTTGTAAAATTAAATATTACTCAAACAAGTAGACCTATGTTTCGTTGAATGAATACTTTCTCCATTTAGGTAACATATTTACATAAATATATCGTCAATATAATTCATTGGTGAATATGGTTCTTATCAAAAGAAAAGTTCAACCCTCTGAGTACCCTGTTTAGGTAGATTAATCACTAATACAATTCATTAATAGAACATGAAAAATATGTTTCATATCAAGTGAGTGGTGACTGAATAAAATATCTTGCCACCAGTAATTGCTTCATAATCATTACATTATGTACTCAGTAGTATAGTGGTATATACATAATCAAAATATATATCATTACTCGACATTGGCTATTGTGTCTATATATTGCTTGTGACACACATAGGACTACTGTATATAAAGTATTATATTCTATTCACCCAAAAAATAGTGTAGCTCATGATCTAAATTGAGCCCATACTCAACAGCTCTCATTTTCATGATCCAAACCGCTTCTCGACGTCTTAATTTTAGCTCTATATTACCTCCTCTAGGGTCATTCTCGATCTTATCAATCCCACAGAAAGTAAATGGTTTCTGTCTATCCTGCATTGAGCAGTCATTAATGTGTACTGCGGTGGAATATCTAGTGTCTTTGTATTTAATCGCTCTTAAATGTTCACTAATACGTACCTTTAAAGGTCGAATGGTATTTCCTATGTAGAATTTATTACATTTGCATTGTAACATGTAAACTACAAATTTGCTGTTACAATTAATCATTTGACTAATCATAAATTGCTTTCCTCTAGGATTCGTGAATTCTTTTTTCTTGTCCATCGCTAAGTTACATACTTTACAGCCTCCACATTTGTGGGAACCCGTACAACTTAAAGATAACCAGTTCTCTGATGATCTGCTTTTTGGATAACTCGGACTGAGTAGGGATCTAATGGTCCGACCCCTTCTTTATGAATTTAATGGAACTTCACCTAGTTGGTGCTCAAAGTGTTTGTCTGATTTGAGTATATGCCAGTGACGTTTCATGCTTTTCCTAAGCCCTACGGAGAGATCATTATAGTCTGTGATCAATCTGAGAGCCTGATGCACCCTCTCACAGACCCACTCAAACACCATGCACCCACTCACAGACCCATTCAGACACTCATGCACCCACTCACAGACCTACCCAGGCATTCATCCACCCACTCACAGACCTACTCAGAAATGTAGGCACCCACTCCAGACCCACTCAGAAAGTCATGCACCTACTCACAGACCCACGCAGATGCCCGTGCACCCCATTAGAGACCCACTCAGAGACCTACTCAGACATTTATACACCAACTCACAGACCTACTCAGACTCAGACTGTCATACACCCACTCACAGACTCACTCAGACAGACATGTACCCACTCACAGACAAACTCAGACACTCACACACCCACTGACAGACCCACTCATAAAATCATGCACTCATTCACAGACCCACTCAAACTTCTTCACACGCGTACAGCTCCAATCATAAACTCCCACACCTACTCACAGGCCCACTCAGATACTCACACACCCACTGGCAACCCAACTCAGAGACTCATGCACCCACTCAGAGACTCTTGCACCCACTCACATATCCATTCATGTACTCACACACCCAATGACAGATCTACACATACACTCATGTACCCATTCAAAGACCTACTCTGATATTCACACAACCACTCACAGACCCACTGAGACATTCATGCACCTGCTCACAGGCCCACTCAAACACCCACTGGTAGACCAACTCAGAGACTCACACACCCACTCACAAACCCTCTCAGATTTCCACACACCCACTAGTGACCCACTGAGATATTCACACACCTACTCAAAGACCCCCTCAGACACTTACCCACCAACTCACAGACCCACCTAGACACCCATCCATCCACTCACAGATCCACTCAGACTCATGCCCCTGCCCACAGACCAATTCAGACACTCATGTACCAACTCAAATATCCATTCAGATAATCAAGCATCCACTCACAGACCCATTCAGACACTCATGCATCCACTCAGACTACTTCAAATACTCATACACCCACTCAGGCCCACCCAAAGAGGTATATACCCATGCACAGACCCACTTGTGTACCCACACACAGACCCACTCAGACATTTACTCACCCACTCAGATCAACTCAGAGACTCATGAACCCACTCACAGACCCACTCAGAAATGTATGCACCCACTCAGAAACCCACTCAGACACTCATGTGCCCACTCAAAGACCTATTTAGAGACTGATGCACCTACTCAGGCCAACTCAGACACTCATGCACCCATTCACAGACCCACTCAGATATTCACACACCCACTCAAAGACCCCCTCAGACACTTACCCACCTACTCACCTAGACAACTATGCGCCCACTCACAGATCCACTCAGACTCATGCACCTGCTCACAGACCAATTCAGACACTCATGTACCCACTCACATATCCATTCAGATAATCAAGCATCCACTCACAGATCCACTCAGACACTCATGCATCCAATCACACTACCTTAAATACTCATGCACTGACTCACAGACCCACCCAAAGATGTGTACCCACTCATCAACCCACTCATGTACCCACACACAGACCCACTCAGACACTTAATCACCCACGCAGATCAACTCAGAGACTCATGCACCCACTCACAGACCCACTCAGACAAGTAAGCACCCACTCAGAGACCCATTCAGACACTCATGTACCTACTCATAGACCTATTCAGAGACTGATGCACCTACTCGCAGGACTACTCAGACACTCATGCACCCATTCACAGACCCACTCAGACACTCACATAGCCACTCACAGACCCCCTTAGATATCAATCCACCCTCTCACAGACCTACCCATATACTCACACACCCACTCACAGATCTACACATACACTCATGTACCCATTCACAGACCTACTCAGACATTCAAGCAACCACTTACAGACCCATTAGGACATTCATGAACCCACTCATAGACCTACTCAGAAAGTCATGCACCTACTCACAGACCCACTCAGACAATCACACACCCACTGGTAGACCAACTCAGAGACTCATGCACCCACTCACAGACCCACTCATAGACTGATGCACCCACTCACAGATCCCCTCAGACTCTTATGCACCCTCTCACAGACCTACTCATGCACCTACTTACAGACCCACTCAGACATTCATGCACCCACTCATGGACCCACACAGACATTCATGTATCTACTCACAGACCCACAGATATTCATGCACCCACTCACAGACCCACTCAGACAGTAACGCACCTATTCACAGATGCACTCAGACACTTACAAACCCACTGGTAGACCAACTCAGAGGCTTACACACCCACCCACAGACCCTCTCAGATATTCACACTCCCACTAGAGACCCACTCAGATATTCATACACCCATTCAAAGACCCACTCAGACACTTACCCACCCACTCACAGATCCACCTAGACACTCATGCACCCACTCACAGATCCACTCAGACTCATGTACCTGCTCACAGACCAATTCAGACACTCATGTACCCACTCAAATATCCCTTCAGATAATCAAGCATCCACTCACAGACCCACTAAGACACTCATGCATCCACTCAGACTACCTCAGATACTCATGTACCCACTCACTGACCCACCAAGAGATTTGTGTACCCACTCACAGACCCAGATCACTCCATTGGCTTCCGATACAGGAGAGAATACATTTTAAAGCCCTTTGCATCACGCATAAAAACCTTCAGGGCAAGGGTCCTCCTATCATTAAGAATCTGATCAAACCATACAAAGCCAACAGAAATCTCCGCTCAGATGATCTCTACCTGGCCGACCCCCCAAGAATTAAGAAGTCTCGTACAGGTGGCCGCCTCTTCTCCTATAACACCTCTAAGCTCTGGAATTCCCTCCCTCTCTATCGCAAGGAAACCAACCTTCTGACATTCCACAAACACCTGAAGACATGGCTATTTCCGTAATCCCATCTGCCCTCTAGCCACCATCCGCAGTGCTGGGATGCTTCCCGGTAGCCATGCCCTATACAAAAACCTTTTTCATTTAATTTCACTCATGCACCCACACACAGACCCACTCAGAAACTCACTTATCTACTCAGATCAACTCAGAGACTCATGCACCCACTCACAGACCCACTCAGACACTCACTTAGACATTCATCCACCCACTCACAGACTACTCAGAAATTCATGCACACACTCACAGACCCACTCAGAAATCATACACCCACTCACATACCCACTCATATACTCACACACCCACTCACAGATCTACACATACACTCTGGTACCCATTCACAGACCTACTCAGACATTCAAGCAACCACTCACAGACCTACTAAGATATTCATGCACCCACTCATAGACCCACTCAAATAGTCATGCACCCACTCACAGACCCACCCATAGACTGATACACCTACTCACAGACCCCTCAGACACCCATGCACCCTCTCACAGACTTACTCAGACACTCATGCACTCACTCACAGACCCACTCAGACATGTATGCACTCACTCATAGACCCACTCAGACATTCATCTACCCACTCACAGACCTACACAGATACTCATGCACCCACTCACAGACCCACTCAGACAGTCATGCACCTACTCACAGATCCACTCACACACTTTTACACCCATTTGTGGACCAACCCAGAAGCTTACACACCCACTCACTGACCCTCTCAGATATTCACACACCCATTTAAAGACCCACTCAGATACTTACCCACCCACTTACAGACCCACCTAGACATGCATGCATCCACTAACATATCCACTCAAACACTCATGCATCCACTCAGACTATCTCAGATACTCATGCAACCACTCACAGACCCACCCAGAGACTTGTGTACCCACTCACAGACCCACTTATGCACCCACACACAGACCCACTGAGACACTCACTCACCCACTCAGATCAACTCAGAGACCCACTCAGACATGTATGCACCCAGTCAGAGACCAACTCAGACACTCATGTACCCACTCATAGACCTAGTCAGAGACTGATGCACCTACTCACAGGCCCACTCAGACACTCATGCACCCACTCACAGACCCACTCAGACATTCAGACAGCCACTCACAGACTCACTTAGACATTTATTCACCCACTCACAGACCTATCCAGAAATGTATGCACACACTCACAGGCCCACTCAGAAAATCATGCACCCACTCACAGACCCACTCAGATACTCAAGCACCTGCTTATAGACCCATTCAGAGACTCACAGACCTACTCAGATATTTATACACCCACTCACCGACCACTCAGACACACATGTACCCACTGACATACCCACTCAGTGACTCATGCACCCACTCACAGACCCACTCAAATGTTTGCCCCCACTCACAGATCCACTCATAAACTCACACACCCACTCACAGACCCACTCAGAGACTCAAACACCCATTGGTAAATTAACTCGGAGACTCATGCACCCACTCACAGAAACACTCAGATAATCTTGCACCCACTCACAGATCAACTCATATACTCATGCACCCACTCACAGATCTAGTCATACACTCATTCACCCACTCCCAAACCCACTCAGACATTCATGCACCCACTCACAGGCCCACTCAGACACTTATGCACCAACTTACAGACCCACTTAGACATTCATGCACCCACTCACAGACCTACTCAGACATTCATGCTCCCACTCACACACCCACTCAGACAGTCATGCACCCACTCACAGACTCACTCATCCACCCACTGACAGACCAACTCAGAGACTCATGCACCCACTCATAGACCTACTCATAGACTGATGCAGCTACTCACAGACCTACTCAGACACTCATGTACCCACTCACAGACTCACTCAGACACTCACACCCAAAGGCAGACCAACTCAGAGGCTCCCACATGCACTCACATATCCACTCACCTACTAGAGACACACTCAGACACTTGCCCACCCACTCACAAACCCACTCAGACACTCACCCACCCACTCACAGACCTACCCAGACACTCATGCACCCACTCGCAGACCCACTCAGATACTCATGCACCTACTCACAGACCCACTCAGACACTCATTTACCCACTCAAATATTCATTCAGAGACTCAAGCACCCACTCATAGACCGACTCAGACACTCATGAATCTACTCACAGACCCACTCAGAGACCTGTGCACCCACTCACAGACCCACTCATGTACCCACACACAGACCCACTTGGACACCCCCTCATAGATCAACTCAGAGACTCATGCACCCACTCACAGACCCACTCAGACATTCATGCACCCACTCAGAGACCCACTCAGATACTCATGCACCCATTCACAGACCCACTCAGACACTCATTGACAGACCTATTCAGATACTCATGCATCCACTCATAGACCCACTCAGAGACCCATGCACCCACTCACAGACCCACTCAGACACACACACACTCACAGACCCACTTAGACATTCATGCACCTACTCAGAGATCCAGTTAGACATTTACGCACCCACTCACAGACCCACTGAGACATTCATGCACCCAATCAGAGATCTGCTCAGACATTTGAGCACCCACTCACAGACCTACTCAGAGTCACACCCACTCACAGACCCACTCAGACACTCATGCACCAACTTATAGACACACTCAGAGACTCACAGACCTGCTCAGACATTCATACACCCACTCACAGACCTACTCAGACAGGAATGTACCCACTCACTCACAGACCTACTTGGACAGTCATGTGCCCACTTACTGACCCACTCAGACACTCATGCACCCACTGACAGGCCCACTCAGAGGCTTATGAACCCACTCACAGACCCACTCAGGGACTCACACACTCACTGACAGACATACTCAGACACTTATGCATCCACTCACAGACCCACTCAGACCCATGCACCCACTCACAGACCCACTCAGACATACACACCCACTCACAGACCCACTTAGACATTCATGCACCCAATCAGAGACCTACTCAGACATTCAAGCAACCACTTACAGTCCTACTCAGAGTGACACACCCACTCACAGACCTACTCAGACATTCAGGCACCCACTCAAAACCCACTCAGACACTCAAGCACCCACTTACAGACCCACTCAGACACTCATGTACCTACTGACAGACCCACTCAGAGGCTGATGCACCCACTCACAGACCCACTCAACATCTGCACCTATTCACAGATATACCAACTCAGATACACATGCACCCAGTCAGAGACTCTTGTATCAACTCACTGATGTACTCTTTTTTTTTTTTTTTTAATCTATATTCGGTGATTAAAAAACACCATAAAAGCACATATATATACATGGATAAAAAGTCATTAAACATTAATCAAGATCCTTATACAAAGTTAGTGCAAATAGAGATACCGACATACAGGATCATAAAAAAGGAAAATCCAAAGTCTTTCATTCCTCTCCCCTAGTCATCTTTAATCGGACCGCAACCTTAATAAAATTCATAATACAGCACAATGTTAGTGGATCAGAGGCTTTTTGCAAAAAGACTAATGCGTCCCTGGCACGTTCCTGTTGGGCTTTTTAAAAAATATTTACAAGAAATCTGCGCCTGGGCATAGAGAAATAGGGACAGAGCAAAACAAAATGAAGGGAATCCTGCGGAGACCTGTTGTCGCAGCCGCAGGGTCCCTTCTGCTCAATTGACGTGGTGAAACCTGCTGGTGAAGCCAACATAAAAGGAAGTAAATTCAGTCTAAAACGGCACATAAGAAATCTATCCTGTGCATTATGCACAAGATACAGATAAGGCTCCATACCCTCCACACTCTTTACCAGATTATGAGCCCTCACAGTCTTTTTAACACCTTCAGCCTCAGCTCTACATTGGGTTTTCCGCTCTAGGAAAATTTCCCCTACTTGTTTCTTGTGCTGGGCTGAAATTGATGTGGGGTTCGTGAAGAGGTTTCCAAAGCCTAAATCTTCAAGGGTGTTTCTTACATATTTAAGCCAGGGGATGCGCATACAATGGGTCCTATCTAAGCAGTCCAATAAAATTTCTCTGCTTAGATGCGCATCTGGATTAACCCATATTTTTAGCCAGGCCACAATTGGCCTAAGTTTTAACAGGTCATCCAAGTATGGTCTCCCTAGCTCCCTATGAGCTATGATTCCAGCGGTACTTGGTGGTGCCCTCAGGATGGATTTCAGATATTTGTTTTCTTCCTGTTGAATTCTAGTGGTGTTCACAAAGCCCCATACTTCTGCCCCATAGATTACTTTGGAGCAGGATACGGAGCCATACAAGTTCATCACCTGTTCCGGGCTCCATCTACCTAGCCTCCTGCCATATCCAGCTATAGCCCCATTAGAGGCAATCATTTTGCTACAACGTTCCACCACTAAAGAGTTAAACTGCAAAGCACCATCAAAGGTTACTCCAAGATAAGAGAACGTTTTGACCTCCTCTAAAGTATGGGTGCCTATTGTATAAGTAAATTTAGAGGAAGGTTTTTTGCCGGCCAGGAGTACATATGATTTGCCCAGGTTGACAGATAGATCCAGTGTACTCATGAACCTAACAAACCCGTCTATCAGGATTTGTAAGCTTCGAGGTGTGCGTGCAAGCAGAACCGCGTCATCTGCGTAAAGCAGAACAGGAATATGCCGCGCCCCGACCCTTGGGGAATCTGCCTTTAACCCCAAGAGAAACTGCTCCAGGTTATTAATATAAAGGGAGAACAAAAAAGGGGCAAGAATGCAACCTTGTCTGACTCCACTCTTACAGGGAAAAGAGTCAGACAATCCTCCCTCCCTATTAAATCGAACCTTGGCCGTGGTGTCGCTGTGTAATTCCCTTAATATGGTAATTAAACCACTCTCAATCCCCATGCTTAACATCATATCCCACAGCTTTCCTCTATTGACGTGATCGAATGCTGCTGCCAGATCCATGAATCCCATATAAATGGGTTCATCACTGGCCAGAGTATATTTGGCAGTCAGCATGTAAAGGTTCAGGCATTGGTCACTGGTGGACCTCCCTGTCCTAAACCCGTATTGAGTGTCCGAGAAGGTGTTATTCTCTTCGGACCACTCGGACAGTCTGTTGAGGATTGCCCTACCCAAAAGTTTAGCCGATACGTCAATCAGGGAAATGGGCCTGTAGCACTTGGGGTCATCCCTATTGCCCTTTTTGAAGATTGGCACGATGATCGCTTTAGACCAGGATGGTGGCAGGCCGCAAATGGTCGCAGTATTTATGACCCTGGTCATCAGCGGGCCCATAGTTCTATATTACTAAGAAACAGGTCAGGGGGAATTCCATCCGGCCCCGGGGCTTTATTTTTAGTCAGACCCTCCATCCCTGCAGTAATCTCCTTAAGAGTGAATACTACCGAGGGAACCTGACTTGTGGTTACGGGTATGATGTACTCATACACTCATGCATCTACTCACAGGCCTACTCAGAGACTGATGTACCCACTCACAGATCTACTCAGAGACTCATGCACTGGCTCACAGATCCACTCAGAGACTCTTGTACCCACTCACAGATTCACTCACACACCCATGCACCTACTCATAGATTTACTCATATACTCACACACCCACTCACAGACACACTCAGACATTAACACATCCACTCACAGGCCCACTCAGAGAATGCTGCATCCACTCACAGACCCACTCAGACACTCATGCACCCACTCACTGACCCACTCAGATATTAATCAACCACTCACAGACCTACTCAGGAATTCATGCACCCAGTCACAGACCCACTGAGACACTCACACACCCACAGGCAGACCAATTCAGACTCATGCACCCACTCACAGACCCACTCATAGACTGATGCATCAACTCACAGAGCCACTGAGACACTCATTGACAGACCTTCTTAGACATTCATGCACCCACTTACAGACCTATGCAGACATCTGTGCACCCACTCACAGATCTATACAGACATTCACGCACCCACTCAGATCTACTCAGACACTCATGTACCCTCTCACAGACCCATTCAGAGACTGATGTATCCACTCACAGACTCACTCAGACACTCATGCACCCACTCACAGAGTGACTCAGAAACATGTACACCCACTCAGAGACCCATGCACCCAACCACAGACTCACTCAGACATTTAGTCACCCACTCACAGACCTACTCAGACACGCATGCACCCACTCACAGCTCCACTCAGACCCATGCACCCACTCACAGACTCCTTCAAACACTCAGTCAGGTGTACAGAGTCACTTATATATCTGTGAATTTTAAATGTGCTGGTGTCTATTCAATGATCCTTTTGTTTTGCATATTTGCGACGTATTTGCAAATTTGAAGGAAAAAAAGGAATTTAAAAAGAAAAGGAATCAGTGTTTGGGAAATAGAGTGGCTCTGATAAGAGCCTTTGTGTTTACTGTGTGTAGATGATAACTATACATAAAACAAGATGCAGTGTTTCAAGTACTTGAGGAACACCCTGTTCCTGTTTTCTCTGAAGTGAACTTTATCACTTCTATAGATAACACATTTATATTGGTAAGTAGGCACTGCTGAGTGGGCGCTCTACACTTGTCACGGGTTAAGTACACATTCAATATTTAACCTTAGTGGTGCTCTAAAGGGAAGAAAGATTGGTTACCAATTCAATCTTGTAGTATCCTTCCTCTGAAGGGTTACTGAATACATTCCAAATCGTCCCTGAGCACTCAATTAGTAAACTTAATAGTCCATGATATAGAAAGAAGCCTATTATCAGGTGATTTTGGATTGCTTTTGTGCCCGATTGTTTATGCTCTCTGGTAATCACGAACTAGGTGACCTGATACTACTTTCTCATTTTTTCTCACTGGACTTCGGTTTTGGAGTGTTCTTGCGCCTGAGTGTTTCTGCTCTCTGGTAATCACGATTTCAGTGACATGACACTACTCTTTTGTCTCACTGGACTTCGGATATAACTCGGTGGTGGATTTTCTCACTTTTACTGTGGTAGTGGATTAAACTTTGGTAACCCACTTTTCACTTTGATATCCACTAATTACTATATAGAATGGTCAAGTAATGGTGTTCTTCTTGGGAATGCCGCCATAAGGAAGTCATCAGTGCATCCATACTGCACGACAAAACACGTGTTGGCTGTTTTTGCTGTGTGAACTAAACATCTATCTGGGTCTAGAAAGGTTTTCCTGGTTCCAGTTTGTGAATTGGAAAGATTGAATGAATACATTGACCTTCGATCAAGAACCTTTTAGACTTTCTCAATATATCATGGACTATTAAGTTTACTAATTGAGTGCTCAGGGACGATTTTGAACACTTCTATAGATACCCTCAATGTCAAAGCGCAAGTTGTTGTTGTATTTTACCAATAGTTTATGGTCTCTGAGGAATGCAAAAACTGTTTAATTTACATGTTTCCTTGCTTTTTTTATCTGTGGGCAGAACTCATTTGACCACTTCCATTTCTGCCTTTGGCATATGTTGTAGAATACCAAGGCAGTTAAAGTACCATTAATTTAGCAAAGTATCCTTCATTAGGATTTCCAGTCCTATCCCAGTAAGTGTGCCTAGGTCATTGCCACCACAGTGCACAATGATCAGGTCAGGGTGTTGGCAATCTGTAATGCTTTTAACCAAAGGCAGCAATTGATGCCACTTTAAATCTCTCTGGCCAATCCAAGTAATGTCCACATAAGGCAAACCTAATTCCCTGTCAATGGCACTCTTTCTAGCACACTCTCAAGCCCAAAACAGAAAGCTATGACCCACAATCCACACTCTAACTATTTTGAAAGCAAGGAGTAGTAGTACACAGAAGAAGGCTGGAGCAGAATGAGACAGTTTTCAAAATAAAAGGCAATTAAAATGGAGGTCACGTCCTGGTTTAGAAACTGCTATATTTGATTGGATGGTGCAAAATATGCAGGTAGCTAAAATCAGGAAGTCATTGTTAAGGAAAAGTAAGTAGGTCTTTGATTGGTGCTGGTACAAATAAACAAATGTGATGTAATCTTGGATATGCTTTTAATTGCAAACAGTCAACCTCACCTGCTGCAGTAGAGTTGGACGGTAATGTGCTGCTTCTAGAATGTGTTGTGAACCTGCGACCTACTAGTTCTTGAGGGTGTTCTAAAGTGGGTTGCTATTGAAACTCTACTAAGAGAGTGTGGGGGAATGGCATTAAACAGACTTTAGTCAGTTTGTTGAAATGACAGTGGTTTCCACTCATTATTTATTATGGAGGCTTTATATTCTGTCACATGTATGTAATAAACATTGCAAAGTATGAAGACTAAAAAGCTAAATATGTTTTCAGACTCCCGTACATATTTGCCAATTCATCATGAAGTTACACAGGGGCCGCGCTGAGGGTCGCAACAAAAGTGCATGAAAGGGTTAAGAAATAGTGACCATTGATATTGAGTTAAGAAAAGTAAAATATGAAAGGGACGTTTTGATTTGCTACCTTCAACAGTATCTCTGAGTGCAAAGTTGATAAGGTTGCTATTAATGGTTGCTTTGTATGAGAGTGGTATGCCATTCTTATGCTTACTTTTTACATTTTCTCTGAGACTCCAGTCTAACTGAAAACACCCAAAAAAATGGAAGCTCAACAAACTCAATTAACAGGTATGTGAATTGCAATGTAATTTTAAAATAATATGATTTTAAAGGTGTGTGTGTATACATGAGGTTTGTAAAAATGTGTATGATATATACAAAAGTATTATGAGGGTATTTGAGTGTTATTGAGGGTTTATGAATGGGTGTCTGTGTGGGTGTGTGAGTCGGTATGTGAGTCTCTGGGTATGGGAGTAGGTGTATGAGTAGTCTTTTCATCGTGTGCTGTCCTAGACCTGTAGAGTGTGCGTTTGTTGTTTACCACATGGTTGAGTTGGCATTAAAAACCCCTCTCTGAGCTTTAAACTTGTGTTCTATTATGTACTAGTTACTCCTTAGGTAGGGTGTAGGTAAGTTATAGGGCAGGGTGCTATGTGCTTGTAGGGTAAGACATGCACTTTAACATCTCAGTGAGTCACATGTGTACTTTTGAGACCCCTAGGCATAGTTAAATATGCAGTCTTTCACCCATACTGCATGTTATATACCTATTTAGTAAAGCAGAGTTATTCACCTAGCTTGTGAGAGAGAGACATAGGCATGTAGATATTCAGTCACATGCTTCTACAGCACTTATGTATGCAGCAGTAACAGGGGCAAGGGCCTACACATTTATGAAAGCCAACACTCAGTAATAGAGGCAGTAAGTAATATATACAGCTACTTACATAGATATAAAGAGATTGTGACTTAATTACTTTCACATCCAGTAACACACCCAGAGAGGGACTTATACAATTATTTAGATATGTACTGAAGTAGTGATGCTACTACCTATGCAGACAAGCAGCCCTAGAAATATGTGTTGGGCCTGCTACTGCAGTGCATGTGTGTATGGTTTTACTGCTAGGTCGAGTTGGCACTTAAAACTCATTGACAAGCTTTAAACTTCACTTCTACTACATATAAATCACCCCTAAGATAGGGTGTACGTAGGCCAGAAGGCAGGGTGCTAAGTGCTTAAGAGGTAAGACATGTACTTTGAAGTTTTAGTTAGTCGCATGCGCACTTCCAAATTCATATACCCAGCTAACATCCAGTGTTCCACCCATACTGCAATTCACATATGTATTTGCAAAATCATTTAGGCACTCGCCCACCCAGTCAGACAGAAACAGAAGCACTTACTCATTCAGTCACATGTCTATATAGCACTTATGTATGCAACAATAATCAAGCTAGTTGCGCACACAGTTATATTATACCCCAACGCTCACTAATACAGCCAGTAAGCAATCCACACGGCCAGTTACATACACATTTGGAGACCCATAGAAATGCTAAGACAGCTAGTCATATATGAACAGTCACTTACACATCCAGTGGCACACCGAGAGATGTACTGATATACATATTTAGATATGTACTGAAGTAGTGATACTTCTAATCACCCATTCAGACAAGTAGCCCTAAACATATGTGTTGGGTCTGCTACTGCAGTTTTACTGCTAGGTTGAGTTGGCATTTAAAACTCCTTGCTAAGCTTTAAATTTTCCTTCGACTACATATGTCACCCCTAAGGTAGGGTATACGTAGGCCATATGGCAAGGTGCTATGTGCTTAAGAGGTAAGACATGTACTTTGAAGTTTTAGTCGGTCGCATGCGCACTTTCGGATCCTTATACCCAGCTAAACATCCAGCCTACCACCCATTCTGCAACTCACATTGGTATATACAAAAGCAGAGTCACTCACCTAGTCAGTCAGAGACAGAGGCACTTACACATTCAGTCACATGTCCGTACAGCACTTATGTATCCAGCAGTAACAGAGTCAGTTGGACTCAAAATTATAAACCTCAAAAATCATCAATAAAGCTAGTAAGTAATGTATACAGTTAGTTACATACACATATAGATACCCATTGAGAAACTAAGACAACTAGTCATATAGCTTTACAGTTACCTACAGGTGCAGCAACACAACCAGGAAGTGACTGATACCGCTATTTAGATTTATACGAAAGTCCTGGCACTCCTAGTCAGCCATCAAGACAAGTAGCCCTTTAAACATGCGTTGGGCCTGCTACTACAGGGACTATGTGTGCAGTATCATTGCCAGGTTGACTTGGCATTGATAACTGCTTACCAAGCCTTAAACTTTCCTTCTTCTATATATGTCATTCCTAAGGTAGGGAGTATGTAGGCCATAGGTCAGGGTGCTATGTTTTTAGAAGGTAAGACATGCACTTTGAAGTTTCAGTGATTCACATGCGCACTTTTTAGACTCATATGCCCAGCTAAACATCCGATGTCCAACCCATATTGTAACTTACGCACATATTTGCAAAAGTATAGAGACACTCACCCAGCCAGTCAGACAGACAAAGGCACTTACACATTTAGTCATATGTCCATAGAGAAAGTTATGTATCCAGCAGTGAAAGAGCCAGTGGCACTCATAATTATGCACCCTAATACAACACAGTAAGCAATCAATACAGCCAGTTATATACAGTTATAGAGACCCATAGAGTTACTAAGACAGCTAATCATATAGCGACATAGTTACTTACACATCCAGTGACACTCCCAGAGTGGGACTGATACACTTATTACATATGTACTGAAGTGCTGATACTCCAAGTGACGGGTCTAGACAAATAGCCCTTTAAACATGTGTTGGGCCTGCTATTGGATTGCCTGTGTGTGCAATTTTACTGCCAGGTCGACTTGGCATTTAAAACTCCTGGCCAAGTCTTAAACTCTCATTTTTCTACAAATAAATAGAAAATGAAAGGGTGGGCTGTAGGTAGATATACACTGATGCATACACTGACACACCCAGACACACTCTAATGCTTACAGTACCACAGCCACACACGTAAGTACGCACTGATGTATATAGACACACACTCAAGCACACACTCCTGTGTACACGAACACACACAGGCACGCATAGGCAGGTACAGTAACACATCTAGGAACTTACTTATCCATACACCAAAACATCCAGGACACATTGATGCATGCACTGGCCTACAAAGACACGCACTAATGCATACAGTGGCACACACTTATGCATACACTAACAAACCCAGGCACACACTGATGCATATAGTGACACAGTCACACATACACTAATGCATACACTGAGCCACCCAGGCACATACAGATGCACACAATAACACACCCAGTGACACACTGATCCATACACTAAGACACACAGGCACACACTGACTCATACAGTGACACACCCAGGAGACAGTGATGCATATGCTGATACACCTAGATACACTCTGATGCATGTAGCAGCACACCCAGGCAGACACTAATATATACACTAACACACCCAAGCAGACAATGATAGATACACTGACACACCCAGAAACACACTTGTACATACATTAACACACCTAGCCAGACACACCCAGGCACACACTCATGCATACACTAACACATCTAGGTGTACGTTAACACATGTTGTATATCTATTAGTAGTATTGTACCAGTTATAATAATACAACAGAGATTTTTAAAATATGTTTGTCTAGATTAGTTCAGTAACTGTAGGTAAAATAATTGATTAAATAATTGTAGTGAGTGCAAAGCATGGTGCCACTTATTTATAATGATATATTGTGCAGTTTCTTTATTGGGGGGTGTACAATTTATGCAATTGTTTTTCCCCACTGTTCAAGGATGAATCTTTATACAGTACATCATTTATAGTGTACAAGTGTGAAAACTGAGAACATAAAAAAGGGGAAATTAAATGGTTTACTATAATGTGATATACTATTACATAATAAAGAATGTGTACTGTTTTGTTTCTGGAATTTTGCAAGTGTAATACTAACATATTTATGTTATTTTTCTTTTTCAACAGTGGTTGGAGTGAAATGTCTTTAGATGTGTCACCACACTCATAGTGCCACACGGATATTTCTTTGACATACCCCTGGAGAGCGTCTTGACACATAAGAGCACTGACATGCTTTGCAACCACTTTCTTTTGCCTAGAGGGGATGGTGAAAAACTCCTATGCAATTGATTGCCGTTCAGCGGGGTGTGGCAACTGATCTTTACTGCCTCCAGATTACATTTAATTGGCAAGTGATGGAAAAGGCAGCAACATTTAATTTAGAAAAGAAAGAGAGCAGGTGCTCAAATGAGAAAAGTTTTTTTTACAATAGTTATGATTGTTTTTTTCCCCCACTGTTCAAGGATGCCTTTTTACACACTACATTGATTATGGTGTACAAACACCAAAGATGAGAACAGTAAAAAAGGGGAAAGGAAATGCCTTACTGTAATCTGAAATATTATTACAGCATAAGACATATCTACTGTTTGGTTTATAGTATGAATTTTTGCCTTGCAGAAACTAAAAGTTTATCACGGAATTTTGCTAAAATTAACACTAACATATTTATTTTCTTTATGTTTTTAAACAGATGAATGATACCATCTATTGGAGTAAAGTAATTTCCTAATTACTTCTTTCTGTGTAGTTCTACAAACTAACACTGTCAAGGAATACACCGATGTACAGTGTCATAGAGCCACTTAGATGTCCAGACTCACACTCATAGAGCTACTTATATGCCCAGTCGCTCACCCATTCAGCCACTCACATACTCACTCACAGACACAGTCAATAACACGCCAAGTCACAGCACATGTACTACCACATACATTCACTTACAATACAGATACTCACACACCCATTTACTCACTCACAAAGGTACTAACTCATGCACTCACTTACCCATAAAGTCACTCATATATCCACTCCACCACCCATACAATCACTAGCACACCCAGTCACTCTCCCATGTAACTACTAACACACCCAACCACTCACCCATACAGCTAGAAACACAAGCAATCACTCACCCAAACAGTCGCTCATACACTCACTCAGTCACCTATACAGGTACTAAAACAGCCAGTCACTCATCCATACAGCTAGTAACACACAGATACACTCAGTTTTTATACAGGCATAGGCACACTCTTTCTCTCTCCCATGCAGGCACTAGCACATCCACTCAGTTACCCATACAGCTACTAACATCTGTACTGACTCACCCATACAGCAACTCACGCATCCATTCACTTACCTATTCACTCACTGACACACCTACTCACTCACCTATATTGCTACTAATATATGCACTCACTCACCTATACAGCCATTCTGACAGCCACTCATTCACCCACACATGCACTCACTCACCCATACAGCCACTCACATACCTAGTTGCACACCTATAGTCACTGACACACCCACTTACTCGACCATACAGTAACTAACACGTCCACTCACTCAACCATACAGCCTGTCACACACCGCCTCATGCGCTCACCCATACAGTCACTGACACACTCACTCACTTGCACACAGTCACTGACACATGCACTCACTCACCCATACAGTCACTGATACACACACTCACCCATACAGTCACTGATACAACCACTTAATCTCACATACAGCTACTAACACACACACCCACTCACCAGTACAAGCACTCATACATCCACTTGCTCACGCAAACAGCCACTGATGCACCTACTCACGCATCTGTACACCCACTCACTCACCAATATAGCCACTGATCACTGGTCATTCACAACCCATACAGCCACTGTCACACCCACTCACTCACCCACATACCCACTCACTTAAACAGTTACACATCTACTTACTCACTTGTGCACCCACTCACTAGCACAGAAACTCACTCACTCATACTCTTTCTTATTCATACACACACACATACTGTTTATCTTTTTTAAACCAAGAAAGGTGGTTCTATCAAGAACCTTTGTTTTTAATTTTTTTTAACATTGTGTGTGTTTTTTTATATAAAATGGCAACTGGGAAATTTTTTAAAAGAAAAAACTGAAAACTGGGGAAACAAGTGTAATTAAAAAACAAAACAAAACAAGCATTTGCAATGCAATAGGTCTCGCAATTACGCAAGTTTAAGCTATTGGCATTGTAAATGACTCCGCCTTTTATTCATGTTTTAAAAACAAAAATAAAAAGCATTGTTATTTGCAATGTTAATAGCTCAAACTCGCGTAAATGCGAGGCCTATTGCATTGCAAATGCTTGTTAAGACGAGCACCTGAAAAGGGCATATCTGATATCCGAGATGCAGGCAACAAACCTCTTCTGTGAGCCCGGAAAATGAGGACACAGCTGAATCCTCGTCAGGGGTACTAAGCGCTATATCATGCAATTAAGATATAGCAGGATAATACTGGAACCCTCGACCGCATGTGTCGGAGGGGGGCCCATCCTGATCTTAAATCTGAAGTCTGACGGCGTCACAGCCCCTGCTGCAGCGCCCAGTGTCTAACAGCACCGCGGCAGCCATGAAGCGCTGTAAATGAATGGACAGAAGAAACGCTCTAGCCTTTAAATCCTGTGCAAATAAAATAAGCAATCTGTCAGAGGGCGAGAGAAGGTGCTAACACATGCCTAGCGCCTTGAAGGAGCGCATTGGCGGCGATGATGTTTGCTTCTGGTGAGGTAGGCCGCAAATTATTCAAAGTGGATCTGTTATAATCACTGCCCCTAAGTCTACATCGGGTACCTGAATGTAGTCTCCCCGTGCCTCAGAAAATTAATGCGTCCTTGTGTAACGTAACTGGCGCTCATGTAAAGCGCTGCAATACCTTCGGGTCGAGTTCCCGCTACGTAAAACTGCAAAAAAAACGAGTGAAGCATGATGAGGGGTCGTAGGTGTGCGGTGGGATCAGGAAGGCCTTGCTAGGGCAGGGGTACTAAGCGCTATATCATGCAATTAAGATATAGCAGGATAATACTGGAACCCTCGACCGCATGTGTCAGAGGGGGGCCCATCCTGATCTTAAATCTGAAGTCTGACGGCGTCACAGCCCCTGCTGCCGCGCCCGGGATGTCTAACAGCACCGCGGCAGCCATGAAGCGCTGTAAATGAATGGACAGAAGAAACGCTCTAGCCTTGAAATCCTGTGCAAACAAAATAAGCAATCTGTCAGAGGGCGAGAGAAGGTGCTAAAACATGCCTAGCGCCTTGAAGGAGCGCATTGGCGGCGATGATGTTTGCTTCTGGTGAGGTAGGCCGCAAATTATTCAAAGTGGATCTGTTATAATCACTGCCCCTAAGTCTACATCGGGTACCTGAATGTAGTCTCCCCGTGCCTCAGAAAATTAATGCGTCCTTGTGTAACGTAACTGGCGCTCATGTAAAGCGCTGCAATACCTTCGGGTCGAGTTCCCGCTACGTAAAACTGCAAAAAAAACGAGTGAAGTATGATGAGGGGTCGTAGGTGTGTGGTGGGATCAGGAAGGCCTTGCTAGGGCAGGGGTACTAAGCGCTATATCATGCAATTAAGATATAGCAGGATAATACTGGAACCCTCGACCGCATGTGTCAGAGGGGGGCCCATGCTGATCTTAAATCTGAAGTCTGGCGGCGTCACAGCCCCTGCTGCAGCGCCCAGTGTCTAACAGCACCGCGGCAGCCATGAAGCGCTGTAAATGAATGGACAGAAGAAATGCTCTAGCCTTTAAATCCTGTGCAAATAAAATAAGCAATCTGTCAGAGGGCGAGAGAAGGTGCTAACACATGCCTAGCGCCTTGAAGGAGCGCATTGGCGGCGATGATGTTTGCTTCTGGTGAGGTAGGCCGCAAATTATTCAAAGTGGATCTGTTATAATCACTGCCCCTAAGTCTACATCGGGTACCTGAATGTAGTCTCCCCGTGCCTCAGAAAATTAATGCGTCCTTGTGTAACGTAACTGGCGCTCATGTAAAGCGCTGCAATACCTTCGGGTCGAGTTCCCGCTACGTAAAACTGCAAAAAAAACGAGTGAAGCATGATGAGGGGTCGTAGGTGTGCGGTGGGATCAGGAAGGCCTTGCTAGGGCAGGGGTACTAAGCGCTATATCATGCAATTAAGATATAGCAGGATAATACTGGAACCCTCGACCGCATGTGTCAGAGGGGGGCCCATCCTGATCTTAAATCTGAAGTCTGACGGCGTCACAGCCCCTGCTGCCGCGCCCGGGATGTCTAACAGCACCGCGGCAGCCATGAAGCGCTGTAAATGAATGGACAGAAGAAACGCTCTAGCCTTGAAATCCTGTGCAAACAAAATAAGCAATCTGTCAGAGGGCGAGAGAAGGTGCTAAAACATGCCTAGCGCCTTGAAGGAGCGCATTGGCGGCGATGATGTTTGCTTCTGGTGAGGTAGGCCGCAAATTATTCAAAGTGGATCTGTTATAATCACTGCCCCTAAGTCTACATCGGGTACCTGAATGTAGTCTCCCCGTGCCTCAGAAAATTAATGCGTCCTTGTGTAACGTAACTGGCGCTCATGTAAAGCGCTGCAATACCTTCGGGTCGAGTTCCCGCTACGTAAAACTGCAAAAAAAACGAGTGAAGTATGATGAGGGGTCGTAGGTGTGCGGTGGGATCAGGAAGGCCTTGCTAGGGCAGGGGTACTAAGCGCTATATCATGCAATTAAGATATAGCAGGATAATACTGGAACCCTCGACCGCATGTGTCAGAGGGGGGCCCATGCTGATCTTAAATCTGAAGTCTGGCGGCGTCATAGCCCCTGCTGCAGCGCCCAGTGTCTAACAGCACCGCGGCAGCCATGAAGCGCTGTAAATGAATGGACAGAAGAAATGCTCTAGCCTTTAAATCCTGTGCAAATAAAATAAGCAATCTGTCAGAGGGCGAGAGAAGGTGCTAAAACATGCCTAGCGCCTTGTAGGAGTGCATTGGCGGCGATGATGTTTGCTTCTGGTGAGGTGGGCCGCAAATTATTCAAAGTGGATCTGTTATAATCACTGCCCCTAAGTCTACATCGGGTACCTGAATGTAGTCTCCCCGTGCCTCAGAAAATTAATGCGTCCTTGTGTAACGTAACTGGCGCTCATGTAAAGCGCTGCAATACCTTCGGGTCGAGTTCCCGCTACGAAAAACTGCAAAGAAAACGAGTGAAGTATGATGAGGGGTCGGAGGTGTGCGGTGGGATCAGGAAGGCCTTGCTAGGGCAGGGGTACTAAGCGCTATATCATGCAATTAAAATATAGCAGGATAATACTGGAACCCTCGACTGCATGTGTCAGAGGGGGGCCCATCCTGATCTTAAATCTGAAGTCTGACGGCGTCACAGCCCCTGCTGCAGCGCCCAGTGTCCAACAGCACCGCGGCAGCCATGAAGCGCTGTAAATGAGTGGACAGAAGAAACGCTCTAGCCTTTAAATCCTGTGCAAATAAAATATCCACCAAATGCAACAACCAACTCGATCCAGTAAATTAAATATCTTACTTTTTTTCCTCCAAAATTAGTTTGTTATAAAACTATTTGCAGTAGTGCCTGTGGGGGCTGGGGGCACAGATCATACTCGCGGACTACGGACTGTCAGAGACCCAGAGCAGTGGGGGTCATGGAGAGTAGGAGCGCTATCAGAAGATCAAATAACAAGCTGCTGGGAGAGGGAATGGGAGGAGGACGGGCAGGGTGGACGCAACAGGCAGACTGTCTGGAAGCTGCAGGCAGAGAGCTCTGTGACTGAACCGAGCTCTTCACAAAAAAGGCGGCATCAATGTATTGACGGCTTCTAGTAGCGGTAGAATTTAAGTAATTTGGTGAATTAGTTGCAATACTGCGATTTCAAGATGCAGTACTGTGGATGAGATCCTTCTAGATCTAGCTCGCAAGTACTGCTAGAGTTTCTGCAATGTTTCTAAAGTTAAAGTAATCGGAGCGCGATCAAGCGAGCAGAAAGGAAACTGATTAGAAGGGAGGGGGTAGTGTGAAAACAGCAGGGAGAGAAGGGAGGGTGTAATAAAAAACAAAGGAGCCAAATCTATAGAGAAGGGAGGGGGGAGTGGGAGCAGCTGTGCACGTGCATGTGATCATGCACTCAAGGTTTAGGCCAGCCAAAACTGTGGGTAGCACTTTGAAAATCCCACATATAAAATGTCTCTTCGAGCCTTTGGCTCGCGAGACCTAAAAATTGGTGGACAGCCACCCCTTACATCCACCACGAAAATAAGTACAAATCACTGCAAACCCAGCCCACGAAATCCACTAACAGAGGGATTTAGGTAAAAAAAAAAAAACAGTTATCACTCAGGAATAGCAAACACTATTTAGTTCACACATTCAACTAAAACAGAGATAAAAACGTTACACGCCACAGATTAAACCGCATTGATCTACAAAATAACATTAACATATTTGCAATTTTCCCCAACAAAATGTATTTAAAGAAAAAGGGGAAAGGCTGAGACCGAATGAGGGACTAGACTGAGGTTAGAGGGAGCCCCTCTTGTGCGTAAATTACACACCCGTGTCCTGTCAAGAACAAAAAAAACAATGTCTTGCAATACAAGATTAAATGATTGTAATATGCCCAATTGTACTCATGTTCCATCCTGCAACTTGGGGCTCATTTTGAGAAGTTATGTGTTTTCACTGTCTGAGTGGTGGAATCAACACTTATTTAGAATATATAGCTCTTCATTCACTGTGTGATATTTCAATATTATGCACGTGCCTCACTTGGAAGCACTTTAAAATTCATTAAGAGATCAGAGTTACTGGGCTTTATTATTGAAGAATGAATCATTGTTTAAAAGATTGAAGTTTTAACTTCCTGATAAAGTTGCTTTGTATAAATGAAAGCTCGACCCCAACTCTCCCAGCAAGAATCACTTTAGGGATCTTAAAAGGAGTCCAGAAAGAGGGTTCCTGCGTGTATCAGTAAAATGATACATAATGCACATGGAACTGGTGACGAGCTATATTTAAAATTCCATTAAAAGCATACAATAATCTGTTTGACAACAACCACAGCTTAGAGGTTTGAGGTAACCCGCAGACCCGAGAGGACGCTGCATTTGAGGACGGATAAGAGGCCAAGGCCACGTTTATCTGTGTAGAATGCAGCTATTCGGCCATTTTCTGAATAATTTACTTAATGCGACTATTCTTTGCAGAACATATATGAAAGCGCTCCAGTTCCACAAATCCCGTTTCACGCAAAAATGTTGGTTTGTTTAAATATGTTCATACTGCGTTGTGTCTTTTTCCACTTTCCGAAATTGTTAGGCAATTTTGCTTGCCTCTTTAAGTTGTTTCTTAAAACTCGAGCACTTAAAACTATTAAAATAAATTAAAGAAAACACAGGTGGACTAACCATCTCGAACTTGATTTTTTTCACTCAGAATTCAAGTGGTTTCACAAACAGTAGAAATAAGTAACCGAGACCAATTTGCTCTGTGATACTTGTAATCTTAGGTTTTGAATAACGAAGTAAAACGACATGCACCGGCTTGTACCGAAACACCAATTGTTCTCTTCACACCCCACATGGAACACGTCGAGAGTTGCCCTTCTCCTGCCCTTCTTTGATTCTATCCGCTTAAGAGAGTTGAAGCCCGTTCATTCCTCACCCCAATTAGATAAATTCCTGCCTGAACATATCCCCGCGCTCCAAGGAGCAGTAAATTAAATTAACTTTTTACCTTTCCCGGCCGGCGATGGTTCTCGAAACCAGGCACGCAGTGGGAAAGATCGACTCAGCGACCCCTTGTGCTTGAGCCGTTCAAGGGTCACTGGCTGCCCAAGACCAGCTCTGCCTGTAGTCGCACGAGCACATTGCCTCCCCGGGTAACGGAGCAGCAGCTAGGTCTGGGCGCGGCACCCCGGCAGCGGGTGGGTGCGGAGCGCCTAGTGTGTATCCCGGGAGCTCCTCACCCAGCCGCGCTCACAGGAGGCACTCAGAGGAAGCAGCAGCGCTTCAAGCACGCAACGTCTCGCGGGACATCCAAAGCTGTGTGCACTCCTTACCTGCGCTCAGAGGCGACTGTCCCGGGTCTGCATCAATATGCTGTGGAGCCTGGCCGTCCTGCGAGAGCGTGTCCGAAAGTGCCGGGCGGGGCGCCCTGCTCAGGATTAGAAAACCGCTAGGCTGTGTGCATCAAGCAAAGAGGACGGTACCGCTTCTGGGCAGCTTTTTTTTTTTTCAAACTTCCTGTATGTAAAGGGAAAC
The DNA here is from genome assembly GCF_964204655.1 of Triturus cristatus. Classification (NCBI taxonomy): domain Eukaryota; kingdom Metazoa; phylum Chordata; class Amphibia; order Caudata; family Salamandridae; genus Triturus; species Triturus cristatus. The sequence goes on along the minus strand of NC_140592.1, from coordinate 947,010,290 downwards.
AAGCATTGGCCGCATGCGCGCCTCGCGCTTGAAGTTTAAAAAAAAAAGATAAACAAGCCCGGCGGAGCGTGGCGCGCGCGCTTGGGGGCGGGGGAGCGGACCCTTTGAAGTGCTCCTAAAAGGCGGATTGCATGGCGGCACGATGCGCGTGATTGTGCGCGTGCTAGCCATGCAATCCGCTTTTTGGGAGCACTTTTGAAACCCATATTCTCTAGTCTCGCTTTGCAATCGCTTACGCGATAGCAAGGCGAGACCTAAAAAATGAATACATATGCACTTTTGCAGCGTCCAAAAGTGCAGCAACAGATTGTTCCCCTAAAGTGAGAGCTGTTTAGCAGTCCAAACAAAATGTGCCAGTTCTTTGGATTTCTGGTGAGTTCTTTGGAAACTGTTGCTGGACCTCAGATGGTAGAGTGTCCAGGAGCAATAGGTGTTGCAGTTGAGGTAGACGGATCCCCTGCACTTCGCTGCCTCTGTGTTCTGGTGAACTCCCTTGAGTGGATGGGCTTCAGATGATACAACATACTCGTTGTGCCAAAAGAATGCTTCTTGGACGTACCTCTGGAAAGGGTCTTCTCACATATTGAGTACTTCACATGCTAAGCAACCACTTTCTTCTCCCCAGATGGGATAGTAACAAAGTCCCAAGAAATTGATTGCCGCTTTGCCAGGGGTTCCTTCTCCAAAGAACTGTCTTCATCAAGGTGTTGCTCCTGATCTTCACTGCCACCAGATGCCATTTTATTTGGAAATCATTTCCCAAAAATAAACCAAATCAATATTCATATTGAAAAGAGCAGGTGCTGAATGTGAACCTCTAATCTCAGCACTGGAAGTCTGAAGAAAAGAAAAATGGGTAGGTGCCTCCTTTTTAGAATAATCAAGTGTTTTGTCCAATGAAATCCCTTTCTTCCATAGTCATGTGATATTCACGACATTGTTGTGAATGCCGATGAATTCGTGATTACGGGAAATAGAATAAAACAGTGTTCAACCATAAAATTATTTAGGAAAATCTCACTTTATATGTTACATTAGTAAACTACTTACTGGTCACAATAATTGATTGGCCATGTCTGAACTGGGGTGGCAGAGTGGGCTAAAGAACGGTGATGGATTAAACCCAGATCAGTTGACTGGGGGTGAGTGCTTGCAATGTTCAACACTCCGTCCATCATTTCATTTGGTTTTTGCTTTGTTCACCATAAGTTGGCAGGGTATGCTCAGACGTGAGTCCCTTGCTCACTTTGCCACTGGATTCAAGCAAGCCTGGCTGAAGACGGCTGAAATGCCAGAAACCGGTCCTAGGAAGCTTGTTTCCGGTCCAGGGAAGACATGGCTTGGCAGTTCGGGCTGGACTGTTCCCATGAGGCACAGGGTCAGACTGATTTGCATATGGCCATGTCTGAACTGGGGTGGCAGAGTGGGCTAAAGAACGGTGATGGATTAAACCCAGATCAGTTGACTGGGGGTGAGTGCTTGCAATGTTCAACACTCCGTCCATCATTTCATTTGGTTTTTCCACAATAATTGATTACCATATGTGTATATATGTTGTTACACTTTTAATAAATCACATTGATTTTGCGAATAACCGTGGTAGCAGAATATCCGTATCGTGACTGTTCACACAGCAAATTAGAGGAATATAACAGAAAATGAAAAAGTCTTCTGGGGACATATGTTTCTTGATGCCGGAGAAAATTATGCCGTGGTCTTGAAGGCCCAACAAAAGAGGACACCTCCACCAAACAAAGAAACACTTGCTTCATATAGTTAGGATAAAGTCCTTTGTTTGGTGGAGATTCACCTTTTTGAGTCTCCTTGTCTTCTCTAAAACAGTATTTGTGTTCTCACACATTTCTGGATGAAGACACATGAGGAACAATAACATTGCCAAAATTCAGAGAAGGTCTCTAAAGACTTTTCCTCATGATCCATAATATTGCTATGGTGTAGAATACGCACATGGCATTTACCACACAAGGTAGCACTTACTAACTAACCGATATAAACTACTCCAGCTGGCTAGACATTTTGTGCAAAACTGTGTGGCTTTTTGCATAAATAGGTAGGTGATGTTCCTTTCTGGCCCTGATGCTCATGTCACAGAAATTTAACCTCAAAGAGAAGTACTGACAAATATAAATACAGCAGGTACCCCAGTTGAAGCTCTACTGATACATACAATCACTCACAGACCCATACGGACACTCACACCCACAAAACCACTCACACCCCACCTACAGACCCACACAGCCACTCACACATCCACTCTCTGACTTATACAGCCACTCACATACACACTTTCAAAGGTTACAGGTTACAATTAGGAAATAAATTGTAAAAAAAAACGAGGAATTCACTGCAAAAACCGAAGGTTACAAGGATTTTATGGTTAGGAAATAGAATTTAAAAAAACAGAGAAATTCACTGAAAAATAGAAAGGTTGCAGGGACATTATAGTCAGGAAATAGAATGTAAAAAACCTTAGACATTCACAGAAAAAAACAAAGGTTAGAGGGACGTTTTAGTGAGGAAATAGGATTTTAAAATACATAGAAATGTATTGATAAAAACAAAGGTTACAAGGATGTTATTATTGTGAGCCTCACATTTCACAGGTACAAAACCATCGATATTTAGTAGGTATAGTTACCTGAGCTAACTATAACTTACACCCCTGCAAAGCGCTGCTTATGACCTCATATATTGCACGACTCATGACAAGAAAAATATTGTTACAATTCCGAACTATATCGTCACTCTGTTTTTTTCAGTGAATGTCTATGTTGTCTTTAAATGTAAAGAAAGATGTAAAGATGTTTGTCTCCATGCATGGCATGTGGTGCACATAGGGCCTTGCCGCAGGCTAGACCTTGCACTCAACCCCCCCCGGTGCCCTACGCCCCCCGCAGTGCACTGCCTTCGGCCGTACATGGCATGTTGTTGGGTGCTAGGCCTGCCCTGCAGTCAGATCCTGCCTGCTGCTGCAGAATCCCACGCGGTGCACGCCCTTTGTCTCTGCGTGGCGCAGGTTTTGGCATAGGGCATAGCCTGCTTCCAGGCCCTGTACCCAACCTCCAAGGGGTGCACATGACTGACCTTGTGATGTAACAATATATAGGATGTCCTTTGAAGTACAGCAAACCTACTGACTTTAACAAAGGGTCAGAACACCAAAATATTAAAAGCAGGCCTAATGACTTTTCTAAGGGGTCAGCACATCAACATATATAAATCAGAACTATTGTCTTTGTCAAAAAACGTCACCAACTACTATAGCCAAATGTATGTTTTAGAAATTCACAAAATGTAATGTTTAATAAAAGTACTTGTAATAAAATATTTTTAATAAAGCTTTACAAAAAATCATTAACATGACTTTGAGTTTCTTTTACCATTTTCAGGCTACAAAATGCAACCCTAGAACCCACCACAAACGGGCCCTACACTCTGATCAAGCTGAAAAGCATACAGCTCTAGCTCAGAGTGTTTTAAAAAAAAATAACAAGATAAGCTCCTCTGGGATCATGGATTCAATGACCCATGAGACTAACTGTGTTTTTTTATGCTGCTGGGGGGCTGCTGCGCTCCCTGCAGCCCTCACAACATTAAAAAAAAATGGCTGGAGATGCCCCTACTCTTTCTATGGGCACCCTAAGAAGAAAAGATATATTTTTCAAAAGCCATAGTGTATTATGGGGTGTTCCTTGCATGAACAGTGAACAATAAATGAGCAGTTCCTGATGCTCATTTATGATTCCTTTTTTTTTTTTTTAAATGGGGGCGCTTGCCCACTTGGGGCATCCATGACACCTCGAATCGCCGGCTCCCCAGCCAGCACCCATTGTGGTGCTGTTGCAAGCCTGGATCATTAACTTTGCTCCTGCTCAGGCGGGAGAAGCATTTTTCTCTGCTACCTCCTGGGTGGGAGCAGAGCTGTGTTCCCTGGCTGGAAAAGATTGGGTAGGGTATGCCCGCAGGGAACTGCAGTGTCCCAGGGCATGGGGTCCCCGGGACACTGTGATCGAGCTCTGCAGGATGGGATCCCCAAGGCAATTTTTGGAGAGAGGGCCCCACCCACAAAAACATACTGGGCCTGGGGGATTGGGTCTCCGGGGCCTCGTGAAGACTCAGGAAAGGGGCGCTGCATGCCCTACTCCCCATCTATCATCCATGGGGGAAGAGGTCCCTGGGTCTTTATGAGTCTCGGGCATGGGGCTGTGCAACTCCTCCCCATTATGAAAATACCAGCCCCGGGAGATGAAGTGCTTTGGGCTTCATGAAGATTTGGGGAGGGAGGGCCCCCTCCCCAAAAAACAGTGCTGGAATTTCAGTGTGGTTTGCACTGCCATATTCATATATCCTGAAAGGAAAGGAATGAGAGCATATCATCTTTCTTGATCTCTACTGGGATACTAGGAAACTGAACATCTTCCCTCCTACTTCTGTGCCCTAGTTTAGCATCTGAGGAAGTAGATATTCTACGTCCTCCAATCTTTTTTCCGTAGTCTCTACTTGTCTGTGGAAGGAGGCTGTTTCTACTCTCAGTAATTGGACATCAGAGGCCTTTTTGTTTGTGGTTTGGTTATGAATGAATGGTACAAAGGATGATCTAGACGGAGCATCGGGCTCTCTGTAGCCTATGGCATCTCGTAAATATATCGAAAACCTAATGGGCCAGACTGGGGAGATACAGAGGAAATAGGGCAAAGGAAGGAAGAAAGAGAAACAGAAACACACAGGCAGGTCATTATGGAATACTGAACTCTCTGAGATAGACTGAGTATTAGAAAGAGGCAAAAAGCAATAACGGGTGTGCTTGTCAATAATCAAATAACAAAATACACTCACCATTTGGGTGCCTCACAGATTGCTTATTCCAAGGATGAGAAGCTGAAGACTTGATCCACAGGGAGGTAAACTGGAGGCTTTTATAAGGAGTTAGGCAAAACAATATGAGAGTTACAAAATAGGCTGCAAGTACTCGGAAGAAGAAACACAAAAGGGAACGTAAGGAAAACAAAAAGGGTACAACCAGAGAAGAGCTGGGTGAACAAAGCCATGGCAACACAAGAAACTGACTCTACCTCAAGTGCCCAAGAAAAGAAAGTGTGTCTGACCTGAGTGCGCCCTTTTCCGTAGAGAATGAGATCGTATTAGATGATGGAAACACTGGCCTGTGTTTACTGAATGTACCCACCATGTGAGTCCACCGAAACCCCCAAGCCTAGTTTTCACGGCCTGCATATCCTTCGACTACAGAGAAGCCAACCTGAATCCACCTTCATTCTCTGAACCAAACAATGCCCTAAGTGAGCCCTGACACTCCTGCTGTGTTTTTATCTGTGTCCAAGAGATGATTAGCGGATGACGGGCTGTGTATTTGTGGGGCAGTCTCCTCTGCAAAGGAGGATGATTCCACAGGGCAAAATTTTTGTAAATGATATTTAGGACATTATTTTTTAAGTCAGATGACATTCTGACACCTATTTTCTTGTTCCACATCTGTGGATCAACTATTACATTCCGTTACCGCATATACCAGTGATAGATGATTCCAGGAGAGAAACATATGCATTTAACATCACTTCGCAAACACTTTTTAAAATCTGAGCATGATACCAATGAGCTGTGCAACCCTGAGGAAAACTTGCATGTAGGCTAGCTCACCTATCAGGAACCTACTCATTCCTATAGAACATAACACAATAATGAGAAAATAACAATGAATATAACACAAAAGGGCTAATTATAATGTTGGATAAAAATCGGTATACATGTCAATCAATGTCTGAAAACGTTTATTACCAAAAGAAAAATGTTATATCTATGATTCACAGATTTGGTTGACCAAGGGGTCCCCGGCAAACCGTGATGAGGCACGCTTCCTGAGCAAAGCCCCAAAACAAATGTAGAATTAGGCTTCCAAAGATGGCCACTTGACTTTGTAAAAGAAAGGGAGTGCACAGCTGTCTGAGATCAATGGAATACAAGAAGATGATCTTCAGATATGTAAAAGAATGTGAACTTTTTCAGCTGAACTTCATTTCTCATCTCAGGAGCCCAGATGTGAAAGAGAGGCTCTCAGTGTCATTACAAGCGCTTCTTTTAGGCATGGTTAGCAAGATCATGGAACCATGCTTGAGTAAATACAGGTAGCAAGATCATGGAACCATGCTTGAGTAAATACAGGTATGCTCTATGCAGGCCATAACTTGCATCTAACAATACTTCCCTCTTGTGCTATTTATTAGCACAAATTTGGACACATCTATGATCATTAAACAATGAACAATGAACATTCTAAAAGAAAACAGATAATCAGATTTCCAATTCAGTTCATCATCAACCAATGTTTTCAGTGGTCAAGAGCTAGAGTTCTGAAAAGAAGGAAGTGTATACGAGGGGCATCAGCTTTATACTTGTCAATGGTGTCCACAAAAATACAAACAGGTAAAGAAAAAATTGCAGTCATAAATTTGACAGAAAAGCTACAATAGACCGATCGGCATTGCACGGTAAAGACACAAGGGTGTCATTGTTTGAATGGATGTTTCAATACATGAAGGCACAGAAAGCACAAATCGGGTCATCTTGATCTTTGTGAATTGGTAACTGTTTCGAGAAGCACATGCGGGCTGTATTGCTTCCATGCCCCTTTTATAATTTTAACTCACTATACATAATTTTGGGCATGGAAAAAAAGGGGCAGATTTATTAAATCTTTTTTGCCGCACTGGAGGCACAATGCACAGCTGTTGTGATTAACATATCGACGTTACCTCACATTTCATACTTTCTGATGTTATGTACTGTAGTGATCTGCATTCGGTGCACAATTTACTTACAAGATTTTCTAATGTTTATTTCCACAGACCCCTGAGGAAGGGTTTCATGACCTGAAATGCATTGAGTCATATGAAAATTTTGCCACATTGATAACGTTGGATATTTGGATGAAGATTAAGAATGTTGACAATTTGAAATTTGGAGATGCCTAAATACAAGTATAAATTGGGATAAAAATACCCATAATTGAATTGAAAAAATAAAGTCAAGAGACTTGGCAAAAACTGTTTCTTGAAGTGTATTGATTCATCAAACAAAAGATAGATTAGAACCAGATTAATTCACAGTGAAGTGCGACCGGGGCAGGCAAGTGGGGATACACTACCAGCATGTGGGTTACTGTTAAAATCCGACTTTACCATTCAAGAGGGTTTTTAATTTAATTTCATTTGAGTGAAAACATCATATCTCTACCTGCTCACATTCTAAAGATATCACTTTTAGATGTAAAAAGGTAACCCAGTGTTAATGGGAGATGTAGGCCTTGCAGCAGTGAAAACTGACTTTAGGAGTCTTTCACTGTTAGGACATGCAAAACTTAAACACACATGTCCTACTTTTTAAATACAATACACACTGCTCTATGAACCTTTAGGGTGTAACATAGGTATGATTTATGTACATTACAAAAAGGAAGGTTTGAGCCTGGCAAAAGGTCGAAAGGGCAGTTTAAAACTGCGATACGGGCTGCAGTGGCAAGCCTGAGGCATGTTTTAAAACATGACTTTAGTGGATGGCACGATAAGTGCTGCAGGCCCTCTAGTAGCATTTCATTTATAGACCCTGGGTACAAGGAGTACCGCTTAACTAGGGACTTACATGTAAACTAAATGTGACAATCTGGTGTAGGCCAATTATACCTTATTTTATTGGGAGAGACCACGTGCACTTTAGCACTGGCTAGCAGTGGTAGAGTACACAGAGTCCTAAAATCCAACAAAGGAAGGGAGTAAAGGCAAAAAGTGTGGGTGACCCTGCAGAGAGGGACAGGTCCAACAAACCCCTGAGTCATACTGCCCCAATGACATGCCCCCAGAATGCTTACTAATAGGCTGGTTAAAATAAGATCGTATAGGAATCCTAAGCCACATCAGATCTGGCCTACTTAACTCTTGGAGACTGCAGCATATCAATGAGAGGTACTGTACATTCTATTCCTAGGTTCACAAAACCCATTCTAGAATAGATTTTTACGTAATGAATACACAAGCTTCCGACATGGCACTAGACTCCTCAGTAGGCATAGGTTTCTATCCTTAGGGGTCCTAACACCCAAACCCCCAGGGGGCAGAAGATTGAACCTTAATGAAGTGGATTTCTAAGACATAACAATGAGCAATAAAATAGCAGATGTTATGCATCACTATTTTTTTTTTTTTTTTTTAAGAAGAAACCTTTATTGCACATTAAAGAGATACAAACAAGGGCCTACAACCACAAGGGCCGGCCGCTAGAAAGCTCGGGAGCCAGCAAGGCAACTCCATACATTCAAATGAACCAGAGGCAAATGCTCCCGAAAGTTCGAAAGCACATATAACAGGCCGCGGCCATAGTCCAAGGGCAATCAAAAAAGGACTTTTTCATATTTTCTAAAAAAAAAAAAAAAAAGGAAAGGAAGGAAAAAAAAAAAAAGAAACCAATAATAACACACAAACAAGGCAATGAGAGTCCGAAATAGCAGCGTGCGCTCCCCAGGATGGGGGAAGATCCACAGTATCTGGAATAACTCCTGACAGGAGGTGGTAGTGGGGGGCTGCGGAGAAGAGGACAAAGCATGCACAATTACGTAGAATGTGCGGCTAGGGGGACAAAGCGACGTCGACCTCTCGCGGCAGAGGCGGAGCGCAGATATTCCCACAATAGGAATTCCATGGACCCCACACCTTAGTCCACCATGCATCACTATTTTGATGAAAACAATATAGGCAAAATCTTGATTAAACTAATCTGGGATACAGCAAAAGGGTTCTTCAATTGAAATTAATATCACACACCTCAGAGTTTCATACATTTTCCAGAAAAAAATGGGGCTTGAGTCTTGAATTATAGCTTTGTAGCAACATTATAAAACAAATTGGTAATCTGGAGCCTGTTGCTCCCTGTACAAAGGCCAAGGAGAATTGCAACAATTGCTAATAGGTGAGACATCAGCTAAAATATTGTATACATGCTACAGGTACTATGAAAATAGAAGAAAAGAAGACTGTATCCCAACTTACAATTTAAAAGCAATTCAGTCATGTAGTAATATATAGAAAATACAAGCCAGCAGGGAAAATGATTTAACTGCAATACAAGACATACTTCGAATATTTTTTACATTTTGCCAGGTGATAGACACAAATGCACACAATGCCTGCCTAATAAATGTCATTCTCCTCTCTGAAATACCCCCAGAAATATTGAGGAACTCAAGACAATTCTATCACCACTAGAGGTCTACTTGCAATCCATGGGATAACTCCGGATAGATCTCTGACCCTGACTGTTTTTCATGGGTTTTATAAAGTATTGTAAAACATTTTGATCACCCTATTAGTGTGATTATTAAACCACATGGCAAAGGTTGGATAGATTAGAGACTCTATGATGAAATTAATGAGTACAGTACTTTTAAAACCCAACAAAGATCCCAAGGCATATGGTTCCTATTGGCCCATGGCATTACTCAATCACAATGTAAAAATCCTGACAAGACTACTGATCTCCAGACAACATTAAATTTGGCTGACATTAATCTATCCATTTCAATCTGGGTTTATCTGAGGCCTTGAGACTTGTTATAACACAAGATTGGTGATAAATCATAGCAATAAAGAACAAAACACCAATGGTCCTTTTCTTGCTAAATGCAGAGAAGGCCTTTGACAGAGTAGTTGAATGGTGTTTTATACTTCAAATTTTAGCCCAAACCTTCATAGACCTAATGACATTGTTCATTGCAGCAAACTTCATGCAACCCGGAGCCCGCATTAAGATTAATGGAGAACTATCACAGCATATCTGCCTCATGAGAAGCATGAGGCAAGGGTGATCGCTGTTGCCCTTTCACACTCTACAAATTAATGAAAACCAGGCAAGATATATAAGGGTTAACTACGAAAGGAGGCATGTATAAAGCCATCCTTTTTTACCAAAGACATACTATGCTTCCTGACAGACCCAGCAACCTCAATCCCAGCCCTGGTGGAAGAAATGGAAAGATTCTGTGGAACATCGGAGTTTAAGATAAATTTCTTGAAGTCCCTGAACATGGAAGTTGCAGATCTGAATCACAACTCTTGCCCACATCTCCAAAGACAGGGATTCAAATACGGGACAGGCACAGTCCAATACCTTAATGTCAAAATCTGCAATGATTGCAACACTTCTTATATTAGCAACATCCCAACCCTACTGGAAATGCTCTGTAAAGACCAGTACAGATTCAAGTGACTCCATTTATCATGGTTTAGCCAAATCAATAGAGTAAAAATGAATTTCTTACCGCTCCTCTTATATGTCTCAAGAATCGTATACTAAGATTCCCCAGGCAACTACTAAAAGATATTCAGAGCCATCTTTTAAACTTTATCTGGAAAGGCAAAGCACTTAGGGTAACAAAAACAACCCTTTTCAAAAGGATCCCAAAGGGCATACAAGGGCTTCTGCGCACTCCTTGATGAATAACAGAGGTACAAATCCACCCGGCATGGAGTGAGTGCAGAGAGACAGAATAAAGCCATGCTTCATAGTCGAGGAACCAAATACACCAACCCCACTGAAGCATTTACTATGGCTCCATCAATGGCACCGACCCAAGGTCGAAAACCTTCTGTTTGCCAACAAACATTTACTCATACACTGGAATGGCCAAGTCTGAAGCAAAAAGGTAACCACCTTCGCATTCCCTTTAATCCTCCTATGCCACAACCCAGATTTCAGAACAGCTATAATCGCCCCACTGTTTCTAAACAGTAAAAGATTGGTGTCAGGATTTGGCCCTACCAAAGCGCCTTCATTGAGAAAATACATGAACAAACGAAGAGAAAATATGAAAAGGAAATGAAATTAAAGGTTACATTGTGTGTTCTGTGCATCTTTTCTTAAGAAACTACAATTCCCATGAAGCAAGTGAAGAATCGTGGGATTTATAGGAGACTCCACACGCAAGCCGGCATGTGTGATTTGTTTGCGGCAGAGTGATCACTGGATGTGTGCTGGTGGTTAGAGATGCATTTGTCTCCTTTGCTTTCAGGATGTCCGGCAATTGCCCCCCTCCCCTTTTCGAGGAAAACTTTTGCGGCTGTTTGAAATGCCTGTAGGCATTAGGTAAGGCCGAAGTGAGACATGATGTCTCAAGCCTTCTCGTGGCGGAGCCACTTCATTTGCACTCCGAGTGTTTATGGATCCAGGTAGGGAGTCTACTGTGGGGGGTAGCATTGAGCTGTTGGACGTTGTGGACTCCTGGGACTTCAATTGCGTGAATCCAAATGATCAACTAAGGAGTGCTCTTTCGCAGTTGTGAAGGGTTCTATTTTTGAACTTGTACTTTTTTTTTTCTTTTTCTTTCCATCCTGATTTTGGTCACTCCCGAGGTTAACCAGTACTTTTGTTTACACGAGGAGGTGTGGATGAAACCTTCTTTGCTTCAATGATTCATTCATTTTGTGTTCTTACAAATTTAATGTTCAGAAATCCATTTCTTTTGGAATCTAATTACAAATAAATGAACATTTCATAAACTATTTGTAACGTTACAAATATATATGTATACACAAGAACAGGACGGAATCTAGATTCTTTCTAAATGTCATTGAGAAACCTTGAAATGAATCACAATTTCTGAAGAAAGTAACTATTTGGCAATTCTTCTGGAGTCAAGAAGCAGTTGTCTATAAACAGAACCTTGTTCTATTTGTTTGTGTTTTCCCTTTACATTATGCATTTGGGTATGTACGGAAGCTCCTGCATTTGATGCAACGCCATTTCTGGTGGGATATCGTGGGGGTAGATGTAAAGACTTGGATTAAAGATTGTGATACATGTGCCAGAGCTAAGACCAGTCATTCAACAGGGAAATCAATACCAATGCCAACGCCCGATCAATCATGGAAAAGTATTAGTATCTTGATAGTAGTAGATAGTCTTACCAAAATGGAACATTTCATTCCTTGCATAACTTTACCGACTGCCAGTTAAACCGCAGAATTGTTACTGTCTAATGTGGTTCGCTTGCATGGGTTACCAGAAGTTATCATATCAGAGAGAGTCCCACAGTTCACTGCACGTTTTTGACAGACATGGTGTATGACTTTACAGATTACATCGGCAATGTCCCCCAGTTTCCATCCACAAACAGATGGACAACCAAAAGACTCAATCAGACTCGTAAAAAATATCTGCACTGTTCTGCGGCAGAAGCCATGGAGTCTTGAATATCATTGTTATGGCTTGCTGAGTTGTCCTACAACTCTTTGGTTAGTGCGATTGGTATTTCACCTTTCTTTGCAACATTTAGTTATCATTCCAAAGTGTTACATATTACCATACCTATGGAAGATGTTAATCAACCGTCTGTACAGACTCATATTAAAGATCTACAAGAGGAGCATAAGAGAGTACACATACATTTGAATCAAGCAAATCAGCAATACACCATAGGGAGGGTCCGATGTATCAGCTTAGGGAAAAGGTGTGGTTATCTATAAAGAAAAGGCTCCCCCTAGGTTAACTAAAGGTCCAAGAGGAGGGAGAAAAATACAAGAAAAACAGTGGAAGCCTCTTACAGGACCTATATTACTTTTACAAAGACCTATACAGGTTCTCTCCTGCCAACAAAGATCTGTGGTTAAAGACTCATAGGATACAAAGTTATTTTTACAATCATTTTATTTTTTTCACTTTTTTCAATTTTATGAATTCATCTTCAATAATAACATCAAATACAGTGGACATATGTTGCAATTAGACCATCAACGACAAATGTCTTATTAAAAAATGTAAATACCCCCACCAATTTAAACACACATAAAGAAAGAAAAATTCTCATCATACTCACTACTCCAAACATACATCAGTCATCCTCATACTGTTAAAATAGCAAAAACATTCAAAAATTGCATGAGGTCCAATGAAATCAAATGGAGAGAAAACAAGCACTTTAATGATTGTTTCTGATGGTATTGAGTCTCCTGGGACCTCTCCTGTATCGTGATGGTAGTACTTAAGGTCTTGGCCTACGCGCGTTTCGGTGGAGAACCACCTTCCTCAGGACCAACAAAAGGAGGGAATAAGCCCTTAAAATAAAGGGGGGGTATCTGTAGAGAATAAATACAAAAATTAAATTTTTAGGCAGGAAGAAACATCTTTAATAATGCATTAGACTTCATATCTCCCAGATAGATCACCAGTTCACTTTGGTCATGTCACCAAGAAGATGTTAAACACCCAACGTGTTGAGAAAAGTGAAACAAGTGTGTCTTAAGTATAGAGAAATGAAGAGAAAACCTACAACCGTGTACAGAGATGGAATTAAGTCATAGTAGGTCTGAGAAAAGATATAAAGCTAATATTCTATGAGTGCATAAGTAGGCTACATCAAGTGGATACAACCAGTTATTTCAGCTGGGCATGCTGGTCATTTTGATAGAGTCAGAAACACTTGTAGTTATCCGGTTCCTACTGAGGCCAGTCTATTTCTAAATGGTAAGGCAATATATTAGTGCAAGACCTCTAATTAGGGTTCACAAACGTATTTAGGCTAAAGATCACAAAAGCAATCTTACCCTGTTATATTTGTATGGGTAAAGGCATGTACTGGTCAGTCTACAATTAATAAGAGCATCAGCCTCTGTCAAATTCCAATGGGATGAGATGATGGACTGTGTGTGGAGTGATTCGATATCATAATAGCTAGGCAAAAAGAAGAGGAAACATCTAGTGAGTTCATCAATGTTAATGTCAAAAACTAAACAAACAGGTAGTTTTTAAAGAGAGTAGTGGTATAAACCTATATTGTCGCTCAATGAGTAAGGTAATACTAATGTGACATTGAGATAAACAGCATTTAGAAAGAGGTTCCAAACAAACCTATTTACGTGCCAGCCAGCATCAACATTGTCTAAAAGGGCGGCCTGGCCACACTGAAAGTCTGCGAGACTGGACTTGCTCCGACAGATAGAGTTTAATTAGCGAACAGGATATCATTCTGATGGATACATATTTAGTAAAACAATAGTGACACGCAGTCAGGCTGCATAATTAGAAGCAGTGATCTTATAATTATATAATAGTCACCTTTTTTTCCTCACAAACATACGACCAAACGCAAACGGACGGAAAACAATTGCGACACTGCAAAGAGGTGGTCAAAAAGCAGTGATGAGGCCCCTGTATTATATATCCATTGCATAGACTATGTAGCCAAGAGAGTGTTTAGAAATTTGGAAAACGATAACTACGTAAATAAATACAGACACTAGTTTATCCATAAAGTAGGATACTACTTCCTTTTGGAAACTTTCTCAATGAAGGCTAAGCAAGGATTGACAACAGACTCCTCTCAGAGGGTGGCTACAGGGCTAGTTGAAGCAGTATGTCAACAAGATACACGCATCGCAATCAAAACCTCAACGAGTGTGACAATGTGAAGTTTTTAAAGCGCTAGAAGCAATAATTGTGTGCGCAAGTCAGACGTTAACTTAACCAAAAAGTAAATACCTGCTTCTATGTACAGTGCTTACTCTACGGAGACTAAAAATTCCACACAGAGGATAGCTGCATTGGGTCTTACCTGCTTAGAGCAGTCTGTCAGCAAAGTACACGCATCGCAGTAGGAAACCTCAGCAAGAGTTGTGACGAAGCGTGCTGCCAACGATTTTTAAATCTAAAAGTATATGGTGATTGGCTAGCAAGAACTCCCGGAAATTCAAGAAAGAACGTGGTGATTGGCTATCAAGAACTCACGGGAATTCAAGGAAGAACGTGTATGTAAGTACTGCGATCTATTAGAAATAGATGAAAACACGAGCGCCATATTTGAATGTAGGACGCTCCCTAAGCATTTAATAATAATAAGTAATAGATATATAAGCATATCATATACGTTTTAGGGACTATGACAAATCAACAGTCTATATTGATCTAAAAGAGCGCCACCTTAGGTGTAAAATATTCATGTTGTCAACACGGATTTTTTAAACACTAATACCCCGATATATCATAATTGGTTGTAAGTTGCGAGAAGACAATGTTGTTCCTCGTAATAAAATAAAAAGATTTACAACGAAAGCGCATAGTGGCTGTCTACAGATAATCTTACAAGGTCTCCTAAGACCTAACTATGCAGAGTGACTCCTTAAATCAATATCTATCAATTCCGCCGCCATATTGAAATGACCGGCAATGGGTTAACGTTTTAAATGAAATGGAATAATAAAATAATGAAGCCTGGTAGATGTTGTTCTTCGTAACAAGCCATAAAATTTGCAACATGAGTGCGTTATGAGTGTATATAGATAGTCTTGCCAGGTCTCGCAAGACCTGTCTATTCAAAATAACTCTTTAAGTCAATGTCTGTCAGTTACGCCGCCATAAAGAAATGACCGTGTCATGACCCACAGGAGGGGGCGCCAGAGAGCAGGTACATGTCGAGCGGTATGAATGGAGCAAGTAACACTACATCTCCCATAATGCACGGGGAAGAATTCACCTTGCTATATAAGCCTCGCCCCCATAATCACCGGTGCTTGTCACTTGAGATTTCACCAGCACTACGGAGGAACGAGCCCGTCCCAAAGCTTCACCCATCTTCCCAGTTGGGGGAAATAATGAACCGAGGAGAACTACGACGACACCCGTCAGTTCCGCAATTCCGCAACCCGTTCTGCGGGTTATTTGAATCTGGCGCGCTGCGCGCGCAACCACAGGATCCTGATTACACTGCAGCCATTGAGGCTGCAAGGCGGAGAAGAAGCAACGCTAACCCGATTCCCGAGCGCGACCATACCTGGTAGTCGGCTCGCAGGAATCTTACCCCACAGAAACCTAGGTACCGGGTGGGTACGGACATAACCCACAACCTTGATTCCGCAGTCACAGCTCTCAACCAGCGGAGACTTCACGCTGAGACAATTCAGCGTTCTTGCATTACCAGTGAGGCGAGAAGCTTCAAGAGGAACATTATCGCCTGGATTTCCAGGAAGGATCGTCAGACTTCTTTTCTTTTGTTGTCAGCTGGACAGGAACCAGCGCTTTTGTTACCACACGTTTTGGGTTGACCAAGACGACAGAAACCTGGACCGTGGAAGTAAGGGGATTCCCCTGCAACAGTCAAAGGATTAACACTTGCGCTTTCAGAGAGAGAGACAACATTTGCATCTCGGCTGATTGATAAGTATCACTTTATGTTACTAAGTGCAAGACTGTGTACTATCGATATTGTTTATTGCTTAACCTACTCCCGTTAGTTGATGACCTACCCTGTTACCCTACACGTCAGTAGTACACGTACACACGTAAGTGAACGACGCATTCAGAGAACGGGGGGAGGAAGGGTTTGAATGTGTCTTAGTTAAGCACTGACGTATGTCTCTTGTGTTTTCTTTCAGGGTACTGGGGTGGAGTGCAGGAGAGAGGGGTCATCACTGTAATCTACATTATTTTACCACGTCGGGAGACGACACTACTTTTTGTTTCCTTTGTCCCTTTTTTCCCTTTCCCCGATAAGGGTGCCACCTGTGTCGTGAGATACTAACCACGCACTGGTGTTACCTCTTAGGGGAAAAGGTTACTACACATCTCATCGTTCCCGCTGTACCCGGCTTCCAGGTTAGTGGCACTCTATACTACAGAGCCTGACAGAGTGACAAGCCCACGGTTTTATACAGCCTGAACGATGGACACTAGTGTAGTGCTTACTTCAGTATTGGAAACACTGACTGCACTACAAATGGAAGTAGACGCTTTTCGGGGTGAAAACCTGGAACTGCGTAATGAGATGAGCACTATGAGAAGAGAGGTAGCTGGGCTATCTCGCCCGGGTCCTAGCGATCAGAGAGGGGCGCACTATATCAGACAATGGACACTACCCCCACCAAACCCTAGTGGCGCGAGTACAGGGCATACTACACAAGCGGGAGGAGGTAGTACTGGATCCTCTACAATACAGGTTATCCAACCGGCACACTTACCTTTAGCCCCCCCGGAGCGCTTTTTTGGGGATCCAAAAAAGTTTGGCATCTTTCTAGGGCAGTGTAAACAGCACTTCATGTGCAAACCAGCAGTATTCCCCGATGACAAGACCAAAACCGCTTTTGTAATGTCCTATTTAAGTGGTAATGCAGCTAGCTGGTCTTTCCCCCTTATAGAAAGAGACGACCCGGCCTTGCGCAATTTCGACACATTTTGCGAGGAAATGCGCAAGTTGTTCGACAGAAAAGCTCACTCCCTCTCCTTAGACCGAGATCTAATCAACCTTAAGCAAGGGTCTCAGGACTTACTATCGTACATCACCACATTTAACAGATTGGTCTCCGAAACAGATTGGCCCGTAGAAAAACGTACTTCATTATATTACCAAGGATTGAAGGGAGAGTTGAAAGATGTCCTTGCGCAGGTGGTACACCTCCCGACCTCTTGCGATGAACTCATTGACCTCACAGTCCAATTAGATCACCGCCTACAAGAAAGGAGAGGCGATAAAACTCGAATGGAAACTAGATACGTTGCCCCGCGTTCTCGACCCCCAAGCAATGGTCCATCACCCGGAGGAGAAGGGGTAGAACCTATGCAAATCAGTGGCATACGGGGACCGTTGACTCAGGATGAGCGAGAAAGAAGAAGAAAGCAACGCCTGTGTATGTACTGTGGAAAATCAGGTCATTTCATAAAAGAGTGCAAGGCCAGGACCAAGACACCGTATAGAGACATGAAGGAGACACAGAAGGTGAACGCTACAGAGTACATGTCAGAGGCCTCGGAAAACTAGAACGCCCAGACAAGAGTCAGACCCCTTGTTTGTGGCCACCTGAGGAAGAGGTCTGCCCGGCTATAGTCAATACAATTCAACGCGCTGTCGCACACATGAACGTATGCGTCACGCTGACCATACCCGATGCTGGGTTAGTGTTAGTGCATGCCTTGTTGGATTCCGGGGCTACCGGCAACTTCATGGATCAATCATACGCCAAAGAAGTGGGCATACGATATGTTAAAAAGAAAATTCCTGAGTTGGTTAAGGCAGTGGACGGCACAGATCTAACGTCCGGGCCGGTAGAATACCATACACCCATACTCCACATGACTACAGGGAAGGAGCACTGTGAATCCATTCAGTTCGATCTGATAGTTGCCCCACAATTCACTTTAATATTAGGAATGCCCTGGCTGACTCTCCATGATCCCCTTATCCAATGGGCAGCGCGAACAGTCTCTTTAAACTCTCCTTATTGTTTGGAACACTGTACTCTTGACAAAATGAAAGAACAAGACAAGAATGAAAGCCCGGCGATGTTTCTGGCTAGCGGTGGGGGTCACACGAACGTGGGATGTACTTCAACGTTACCTCCCGAATATCAGAGGTATCGCGATGTATTTAATGAGCAGGAAGCCAATAAATTACCGCCTCATAGGGCATATGATTGTGTGATAGACCTAGAACCGGGAGCCAGTATTCCATGCAGCCGTATCTATGCCCTTACGGAAGCAGAAACAACCTATCTACAACAATACCTCAGTTCCCTGTTAGACAATGGCTTTATTCGGCATTCCTCTTCTCCTGCCTCATCTCCTCTTTTTTTTATTCCGAAGCGTGAGGGAGGCTTGAGGGCATGCATTGACTACAGAGCCCTGAATCGTGTCACAAAAAAGAACAGATATCCACTCCCCCTCATTCCTGTACTCTTAGATCAACTAAAAGGAGCCAAAGTCTTCACGAAATTGGATCTCCGTGGAGCATATCATCTGGTCCGAGTGCGGCGGGGGGATGAGTGGAAGACGGTGTTTAGAACCAAGTTTGGCTTATACGAATATCAAGTCATGCCTTTTGGTCTTTGTAATGCCCCCGCCGCCTTCCAATACTTCATGGATGAGGTATTAAGAGGACTGCTGGACGTGTACTGCATCGTATACATCGATGACATATTGGTTTACTCTTCATCCCTGGGAGAACACATACACCACGTAACAGCAGTGTTGGAGCGGCTCCAGCGCTATTCACTTTATGCGAAACTTGAAAAATGCTTTTTTCATACTCCTGAGGTTGAGTTCCTAGGGTATGTCATTGGCCCAGAAGGGGTGTGTATGGATACCAAGAAAACGCAAGCCATTCAAGAGTGGAAGTCGCCTTCTAGTGTAAAAGCCTTACAAAGCTTCTTGGGATTTGCAAATTTCTATAGAAGGTTCATAAAAAACTTTTCTACCCTTATTCATCCCTTGACGTCTCTTCTTAAAATAGGAGCAACTTTCACTTGGACCACAGAAGCAGAAGAGGCCTTTCGCTACCTCAAACAGTGTTTTACGAGAGCCCCAATCCTAAGACATCCAGATGCATCCCTGCCCTTCATGCTTGAAACGGACGCCTCCTATTACGCTTTAGGAGGTATTCTATCTCAACGGCATCCAGACACAGGGCAGCTCCACCCTGTCGCCTTCTTCTCGAAGAAACTAACAAGTTGCGAGGTAAACTACAGCACGACAGACAAGGAATTGTTGGCCATTAAGCGAGCCTGTGAGGAATGGAGACACCATCTGCTAGGGGCTAGACATACCGTGGAAATATATACGGACCATCGGAACCTCCTATTCCTAAAGAGCGCTCGAGCTTTAACACCCCGACAACTGCGATGGTCGCTGTTCTTCGCTGATTTTGATTTAATCATCAAATACAGACCAGGACCACAAAATGGAAAGGCGGATGCGCTTTCCAGACCCTTACCTGTGGGCACACACGATAAGGAGAAAGACGAAGAATCGCCTATAATCTTACAGAAGGCAACCTTCCCTACGCAAACAACGGCAGTGGTTTCCACCGACCTCTTCCTCACCGAGGTGAAACGACAAACAACCACCATAGACACACTCGCATGGTCTCAGGAAAAACCCCAGCAGAGAACCCTTAAAGATGGATTGTTGTTTCACGACAATAAAATCTACCTACCTAGCGTATCCTTGCAACAACAGGCGTTACACTGGACCCACGACACTGCCTTAGCCGGTCATGTAGGGAGTCGGAAAACAGAACAAGCAGTGTTACGTTATTTCTGGTGGGAAAACCTCCGACAAGACACCGCCACCTACGTGTCAAATTGTGCCATCTGTACACAATCAAAGGCAACACACCAGAGACCAAGCGGTCTCCTTAGACCTATTCCTATACCTCCTTCTCCCTGGCATACCATTTCCATGGACTTTATAGTGGAAATGCCTCCCAGTTGTGGGAATAATACCATTCTAGTAATCATAGATCATCTGACTAAAATGGGCCACTTCCTTGCTCTCCCTAAATTACCCACGGCGGCGGAAGTCGCTACTATCCTCTTACAACACGTAATACGGTTGCATGGAGTACCGGCCGTCGTTATCACAGACCGAGGGACCCAATTCACCTCAAGATTTTGGAAGGAGCTATGTGGGATAATGAAGGTGGATGCACGGTTATCCACCAGCTATCACCCTCAAACAGATGGTAAAACAGAAAGGCTCAATCAAACCTTAGAGCAATATCTCAGATGTTTCACATTGATGCACACCAATGAATGGAGTACGCTACTATGGACCGCTGAGTTTTCATACAACAACGCCACTCATTCGACCTTGGGGTGCTCTCCCTTTTACTGTCTTTTTGGGTTCCACCCAAACATGCTGCCCTTTGAGTATCCCGTTACATCTAGGCTCCCTTCAATTCAGGAACACCATGCTCATATAAAATCCGTTCTAGACACAGCTAAAATACACCTCGAAGAGGCGAGAGCAAGAGACAAGAAACAGGCAGATAGGAAAAGGTCCCCTGAGCCCGCATACAAGATAGGGGATAAAGTTTGGCTGAGCACAAAAAACCTACGACTCAAAGGAAACAGTAGACTGCAGCCCAAATACATAGATCCCTATCCTATCAACAAAATCATAAATCCCGTTGCTATGAAACTCACACTACCCTCTGCCTGGCACACACATCCTGTGTTTCATGTGTCGCTCCTGAAACCCTGCAAAGCAAACACACGCCTACCCGTTAGACCCCCAGCGATAGAGGTAGAAGGGGAGGAAGAATACGAGGTACATGCCATTTTGGATTCTAAGATATACAGAGGCCAAGTACACTACCTAGTAGACTGGAAAGGGTATGGGCCGGAAGATAGGTCATGGGAACCAAAGAGCCACTTACATTGTCCTGGCCTCGTTAGACGTTTCCATGCACAACACCCTTCCAAACCAGGAGGTCCGCCGAGACGACGGACGTTGAGAGGGGGTACTGTCATGACCCACAGGAGGGGGCGCCAGAGAGCAGGTACATGTCGTGCTGTATGAATGGGGCAAGTAACACTACATCTCCCATAATGCACGGGGAAGAATTCACCTTGCTATATAAGCCTCGCCCCCATAATCACCGGTGCTTGTCACTTGAGATTTCACCAGCACTACGGAGGAACGAGCCCGTCCCAAAGCTTCACCCATCTTCCCAGTTGGGGGAAATAACGAACCGAGGAGAACTACGACGACACCCGTCAGTTCCGCAATTCCGCAACCCGTTCTGCGGGTTATTTGAATCTGGCGCGCTGCGCGCGCAACCACAGGATCCTGATTACACTGCAGCCATTGAGGCTGCAAGGCGGAGAAGAAGCAACGCTAACCCGATTCCCGAGCGCGACCATACCTGGTAGTCGGCTCGCGGGAATCTTACCCCACAGAAACCTAGGTACCGGGTGGGTACGGACATAACCCACAACCTTGATTCCGCAGTCACAGCTCTCAACCAGCGGAGACTTCACGCTGAGACAATTCAGAGTTCTTGCATTACCAGTGAGGCGAGAAGGTTCAAGAGGAACATTATCGCCTGGATTTCCAGGAAGGATCGTCAGACTTCTTTTCTTTTGTTGTCAGCTGGACAGGAACCAGCGCTTTTGTTACCACACGTTTTGGGTTGACCAAGACGACAGAAACCTGGACCGTGGAAGTAAGGGGATTCCCCTGCAACAGTCAAAGGATTAACACTTGCGCTTTCAGAGAGAGAGACAACATTTGCATCTCGGCTGATTGAGAAGTATCACTTTATGTTACTAAGTGCAAGACTGTGTACTATCGATATTGTTTATTGCTTAACCTACTCCCGTTAGTTGATGACCTACCCTGTTACCCTACACGTCAGTAGTACACGTACACACGTAAGTGAACGACGCATTCAGAGAACGGGGGGAGGAAGGGTTTGAATGTGTCTTAGTTAAGCACTGACGTATGTCTCTTGTGTTTTCTTTCAGGGTACTGGGGTGGAGTGCAGGAGAGAGGGGTCATCACTGTAATCTACATTATTTTACCACGTCGGGAGACAACACTACTTTTTGTTTCCTTTTCCCTTTTTTCCCTTTCCCCGATAAGGGTGCCACCTGTGTCGTGAGATACTAACCACGCACTGGTGTTACCTCTTAGGGGAAAAGGTTACTACACATCTCATCGTTCTCGCTGTACCCGGCTTCCAGGTTAGTGGCACTCTATACTACAGAGCCTGACAGACCGGCAATAAACTGCAGTGCTAAGGAAATAGTATTTCACGAAGAAAAGGCCTGGTAGATGTGTAATACAGTGGATGGACACAGTATCCTAACAGACAGTTGCTAATGGTGTCCTTCTAAGAGAAATCCATAGGATTGCCTACTCCAAGCTCCTAGGCTGGATCAGCTAAACTAAGAATACATGTGGGTAATGGATATGTCTTATAGTAGATGTATAAAACGGAGACATGTAAGATATTTTATCAAAAGATTATGTAACTAACCACACGATTTCTTCATTGAGTCCACGTGGACTGTGTCCAAATGAAAAATCCAAAAGGATTCTCTATCTTTTCTCACTTTGTCAGTGTCCCGTCCTACCTTAGGGATGATTTTCTCCAAGATAAGCCATTGAAGTTCTTTTTCACTGTGATGAAAATCCAGGAAGTGACCTACCATAGGTGCTTTTCTTTTGCCAGTTCTAATGGCAGATTTATGTTCAGATAGTCTCGTTCTGAACTCTCTCCCTGTCTCTCCTATGTACCCTAATCCGCAAGGACAGAGTATTAGGTAAACTATGTTACTACTCCTACAGTTCGTATGGCTTTTCAGTTTTTCTGTTTTAGTACCATAAGTCCATGTATGAGTAGTGATAGCTGATGGACATGCATGGCAGTTGCCACATCTATGGTTGCCTAGAATAGGAGGGAGTCCATCAATAGTCCTTTGATCTTCTGTTTTCTGTACACATGGTCTACTATGTACCAATCTATCTCTCAAGTTGAGATTTCTCCTGAATGCTACAATAGGTTGGGTCAAACTACTCCCTTCTTCATTAGCATTGAGGATTTTCCAATTCCTATGTAGTACTTTCGGAATTTTGTTGTTAAAGCTCGAGTGGTTAACTACACAGACGATTTTGTCAAGAGGTTGTTTTTCTCTCCCGGAAATCAACGCATCTCTGTTGTAATATTTGGCGCGTTTCATGGATTGTCTCACTAGTCGTCTGGGATATCCTCTGAGAAGTAATCTCTTTTGGAGTTCTTCTGCATGACAATTGAACTCTCTTATGCTGGTACAGTTACGCCTGATTCTCAAAAATTCCCCGAAGGGGACAGAGTCCTTTTGGCAACTCGGATGAAAGCTACTATGCTGTAAGATGGTATTTTTAGCAGTAGGTTTTCTAAAAAGGCTTACTTCAATGTTGCCTTTGCCATTTTTGATCCAAATGTCTAGGAACTCCACTTTGTCTGTTGAGTATTTGGCAGTATTTGGCCACTCCCCCCATGACAAGTACTTCTGGCGCCTAGCGGACATCGCGCCTATTCTCATTCTACCCACAGATCTCCCGAGGCTTCGCCGGGAGCAACGCTTCATTTTAAAACTACACTGACCGTTGGTGCACTAATCCTTGTGCTCCTCGGCAATTGCGCCCTGGATTTCCGCGCTACTTACTTTTAGCTGCTCCCTCCTTTGCACGCCCCCCAGAGGGCCGGCCGCTGATCGCCTCCTCCTGCCGGGCTGCTGCTCGGAGCAGGCACGGGCGAGTCCTCCATCTTGGGCGGCTCTGGGCTAGCGCTGCAGCTTTTTGGCCACTCCCCCCCTGCCACGCCCCCTCATGTGTCCCTATATTTTGACCAGTCAGCCCCGGCGGCGCAGCGGGCGGGCGCAGCGGGCGCGACGACGGCGCGCCGAAGTCGCGCCTAAGTTAAGCCCGTCTGCGCCCGTCCGCGACGGGCCGGGACCAGGGGCCACAGACCCTGTTCGGCCTTTAGTCTACACTTCGGTCCAACTGTCTGCTCTTTTCACTGCCCCCCCTCTCTCTCCCTCTCTATTGCACCGTTTAGACTCCTTGGGTATCAATGCTCATCCTTCTTCCTGTCCCCGTCCTACTGTGCTCAGTCCTACCCTTCCTACATTTGGCATACCCTCGGTTACGTGCCCTCCCCCTGGTCCCCCCCCAGCTTCTGCTATTTTGCTTAATACTCGTTCTGCGGCCAAAAACCAAACGGCCCTTTCTACTCTTCTTCACAATGATTCTCCTGATTTTCTATTCCTTACAGAAACCTGGTTTTCTTCTGCTTCTCTTCCTGATCTCTTGGCCATTTTACCCGACACCTACTATGCCCTCCGTGCAGATCGCCCGGACGGCAAGGCTGGTGGAGGTGTGGCTATGATTATCCGCTCCTCTTTAAAATTTCAACTTCTCGATCATCCCCCAATACCCAATGTGGACTACCTGGTGGCTCGTTCCCTCAATCTTCCCTCTCCCCTCACTGTCGTCCTTCTTTACCGTCCCCCCCAAGCTATGCCGCTTTTTGTGCCCACCCTGCAGGATCTCCTGGCCACTTTGGTGGTTAACAACTCATCGATGTTGCTACTCGGCGACTTCAACTTTTGGCCAGGCGACCCCAGGGAGGACTCAGCATCGAAAGATTTCACTGCCACACTCCAGTGTCTCAACTTCTTTTCTCATGTCTTGCTTCCCACCCACACCCAGGGCCATATTCTCGATCAAATTTGGTCCTCCCGCTGCAATATATCATCTACTTCTGTCCTCCCTTGTGTCTGGTCGGACCACTCCATGATCTCCTTTTCTATCCATCTGGGTCCCGCCGAGAAGGCTCCTCTGCCTAAGACCATCTTGGCTCGTAGTTGGAACCAGATCGATATTAATGCTCTCTCCTCTTCTCTGGCCCTATCTGCTCCTGACCTGACTGCTATGCCACTGGATGATCAGGCTGATGCCATCAATATGTGGCTCTTCTCCTCCTGCGATCAGGCCGCCCCGCTTAAGAAGGTCAAATCGGTCCGTCCCTATGACGCCCACAAATGGTTTACCAGCGACTTAAAAGCCCAAAAACTTGATCCTAGGCGCTCGGAACGTCAGTGGAGACGGAATTACTGCCCTACTCTCCGGCTTAAATATAAAACCCTTCTTAATGAGTATAAAAGAGCCATTTTAGCGGCCAAGACTAAATACTTTACTGAGAGAGTTGCTTCCTCCGCTAACAAATCTCGTGAAATTTTTTCACTTGTCCATAACCTTGCTTTTTCCGATCGTGCGTGCACTTCCCTTCTTCCATCTCAATCCCTTTGCTCCTCACTTAATGACTATTTCATCGATAAGATCTCTAACATTAAGGCCAACATCCCCGCTGTATCTCAACCCGTACTCTCTGCTTCTCTTCCTCCACCCCCTTCTTCTCTTAACCATTTCCAACTCATTTCCCCTCAGCTTTTTCTGGACCTACTTGTGAAGGTTAAGTCTGGCTCTCCCGCGGATTGCGCTCCCGCACGCATCCTCAGAGTACTTTACACCAGCTGCCCTGACCCACCTCTTGCTCTTCTCAATGCTTCTCTTACTTTGGGTTCTGTCCCTTCTTCGTTCAAATCTGCTATTGTTCTCCCTATTCTTAAAAAACCTAGCCTGGATCCTTCTCTTTCATCTAACTTTAGGCCTATCTCTTTGCTTCCCTATCTTGGGAAGATCCTTGAAAGCCATGTTACATCTTGTTTGTCTACCTATCTTGAGGAGAACCATCTTTTGGCCACCCATCAGGCGGGTTTCCGCCCAGGCCACTCCACTGAGGGAGTGGTGCTTGCGGTCATGGATGAACTTAAGGGGAAAGCTGACCTGAATCTCCCCCAAGCTCTGGTCCTCCTCGACTTGTCCGCTGCGTTTGACACGGTCGATCATACCATTCTTCTCGACCGTGTCAGCACAGCGGGCATTCAGGGCATCGCCCTTTCTTGGATCGCGTCCTTCCTTCAAGGCAGGACGCAAGCAGTTCACCTTTCCGGTTTCTCTGCTCCCCCTCGTTCGGTTTCCTGTGGGGTTCCGCAGGGCTCGTCCCTCTCTCCTCTTCTTTTCAATCTCTATATTCGTCCTCTTGTCTTCTCTCTTCTCGAGCTGGGGGTCTCTGTGTATAATTACGCCGATGACCTCCAGCTCGTCTTTGATCTCTCTTCTCCTCTTGTTTCCCTCCCCAAGCTCTGTTCCACTCTAGTTTTCATCTCTCAGTGGATGAGCTCCAATCATCTGAAGCTTAATCCAGATAAAACGGAGCTTGTCCTCACGGGTGGTCCCTCTAATCCCTGGTCCCTTGCTCATTGGCCCCTTTCTTTTGGTCCCCCCCCGGTTCCGGTTTCTTCTGTCCGGACCTTGGGCATTAAGATTAGCCATGACCTGTCCATGCATTCACAAATCAGTTCCGTTGTCTCTTCGTGTTTTTTTTCCCTTCGTCTTATTCGTAAGATTTCTTGGTTTTTTTCTGTTGATGCCCTCAAAACCATAGTCATCGCTCTTGTCATCTCTCGCCTTGACTATGGAAATGGCCTGTACGTTGGCATCCCCGCCTATGAAACTCGTCGTCTTCAGGCCATTCAAAACCAGGCGGCCCGTCTTATCTTTCGCCTACCCAAATTTTCTCACATAACATCCACTCTTAAGTCTCTTCATTGGCTCCCTGTTTATTTTAGATCCTTCTTCAAACTTGCCTGTTTGGCCTTTCGGGCTCATCATCATTCTGCCCCTCATTTCATCAATTCTCTCATCACTTCCCACGCTCCCAGACGAACTCTTCGGTCCTCATCACTTTCTTTGCTTCACGTCCCCCGCTTTCGCAAAAATCGCACTGGGGGCACCCGCTTCTCGGTCTTGGCCCCCCGGTTTTGGAATAGTCTTCCTCTTTCTATTCGTTCCATTCCCATCTACACCCACTTCCGTAAGGCCCTCAAAACTTTCCTGTTTTCTCAGGCTTTTCCTAGCTAGTCCTTTTGGGTTTCTTTGTGAGCTTGGATGAGTCCTCAGCGCCAGGAAGCCGCTTGGCCACAGTGCGCTTAATCAAATTCCCCTTTTCATTTCATTTCATTTCAACTTGAGATTATTATCACTGAGGTTGAGCCAATCAATAAATTGTAATAGATCTTGTTCATCACCTGTCCAGATGAAAAAAATATCATCTATGAATCTATGCCATACCTGTATATATTCATAGAAGGGGGCTATTTCGTTGAAAATATGTTTTAAATCAAACTCACCCATGTATATGTTCGCTACGCTAGGAGCACATGAAGCGCCCATACTGGTACCTTTGATCTGATGAAAGAGATCATCTCTGAATTCAAAGTAGTTGTTATGTAATACAATATCAAGGCACTCAAGAATGAATTCATTCGGTCTCTCACCAGGAATTCTAGCTAATAGCGCTGCCACTGCTTCTATTGCTTGGTCCTGGGGGATGTTCGTATATAATGATTCTATATCCAGAGTGACCAGATATTGTGTCTTGTTGTTAAAGGGTAGATGTTCTACAGTCGCTATCATGTGTCCAGTGTCTTTGATGTAGGAGGCATAAAGTTTGGTTAATGGACAGAGGAAAGAGTCTACATATTGTGAGAGTGGTTCGGTACAAGAGTTGATAGATGCAACAATTGGTCTCATAGGTGGATCTGTGACATTTTTATGTGTTTTAGGAACTCCATATAAGGCAGGAACAACTGTGTGTTTTTTAGTGAGAAAATCCAGCTCTTTTTGACAGATATAACCATTGCTAAATGCCTTGGCTGTACTGTTGTTGATAAGTGTTTTTAAGTCTAGCAAAGCTGATCTATGCATTCTGCGATAGTGTTCAGGTATCGACAGCATAGATTTCATTTTCTCTGTATAGATGTCACTGTCCATAATGACTATCCCTCCTGCTTTGTCGCAGGGTTTAATTGTAATGGAGGAATTATTTTGCAAATCATTAACCCCTTCAGTGCCCATGACGAGCTGGACTCGTCATGGGCCGCGGTTGCGCTGTGCCCATGACGAGCCCAGCTCGTCATAGACCCCGCCCGCTAATGCAACGGCCGGCACAGGGCGGGGAAAGGGGCGGGCACTGAAGGGGTTAAGGGCAGTCTTCTCAGAAAATGTCAAATTGGAGTTGCTATAAGGAACATAGTTGGTAATTCTTTCAATTTCCTTTAAAACTGATTTCTCAAAGATTGCCACTTCTGGCCCTACCATATCTAAAGATGGAGTAAATTTAGAGGGCGGCTTGCAACCGGAGTAGTTAATCTCCTGTTCTGATGGGTAAGTATCAGACATGTATTTTTTCAACCTTATTTTACGCAAGGAAAAAGATCTTTATGAAGTTTGAAGATATCAGGCTGTGTGCTAGGCACGAATGATGACCCTTTACTCAAAATGTTCATTTCTTCTGTGGAGAGCAGATGGCTAGACAAGTTAAAAATAGGAATGTTTTCATGTTTAAGATCATTTTTATCTAGGATTTCCAATACTGATGGTTGCGTGTCCCCATTTACTGTTGTGGATGTACTGGCTCTGTTTGAGGATAATGGTTACTTTCTTGTCTCTGAAATCTTACTCGTCCTCTGCCTCTCCCTCCCCGTAAAAAAGGGGATTGTCCCTGTGGGTATTGGTTACGGGATTGACCTGTGTACTGTCTGTGATTATATGATAAGCCCTCGCTAGTATTAGGGCCTTCATATTCTGAATCTGACGAGTTAGTGTCAGAAAAAGTCACAATTTTTTGTCTTCTGTTGTTCTGTGGGTTGTATGTCCCATAGTCAGAGTGGTCTCCCTGATAGAACGAACTTTGCAGGTAGGGGTAAACTTTTTCTTGAGTAAACCAGCGGAGATCTTTCTTCAACTTATCTGTTTTTTTCTTAATAAGATATTCTTCAAATTCCAAAAGCTATTGATTAATACTATGTAGTTTATCTATAGCTTCTTCTACACTAGTATTCTTTTTCAATCTTTCCTCCAGATCCAAGATTTGTTGATTAAGAATCTGGACCATTTCCTTAACTGTCTCAATGATGAGGATCATCCAGTCCCTGGAGCAGCGGTTCGCGATATGCGACCACCGCTCCAGGAACTGACGTACCTCAACATATAAGGCCGGAATATTTCTCACCCTCAGACCCGATGGTATAGCTCCAGCTTTCAAGTACTCCAACATAAAGTAAGCATAAGATTCCATTCTCTTTGCCTTTTTTCTCAGATTCTGTAATTTCATCCATTCGCTATTGTCACCTATTTTATCCCTAGTGTCTCCATTAGTGCCAGATATTTGCCCAATGAGAGTTGAAAACAGTTTGTCTGAAAACCCAAAGGTTTTGAAGCCTTCCATGTTAGTACTAGAGTGGTTACACGTAAAACTTAATCAAGAACCAAAAATGAAAGGGAAAAAAGGAAAAGGTATAAAGATTACAAAAGTGCTTATGACTCAATGTCATTAAACAGAACTCCCAAAAAAGAACTGAAAAAGACTGGGATTAAACAAGGAAAAATGAAGTCACTAAAACCACTAAATGGTAATATAGCCTGCGGTGAATACCGAGAGAAAAACTATAAAGAAAAGGCTCCCCCTAGGTTAACTAAAGGTCCAAGAGGAGGGGGAATAAATACGAGAAAAACAGTGGAAGCCTCTTACAGGACCTATATTACTTTTACAAAGACCTATACAGGTTCTCTCCTGCCAACAAAGATCTGTGGTTAACGACACATAGGATACAAAGTTATTTTTACAATCATTTTATTTTTTTCACTTTTATGAATTCATCTTCAATAATAACATCAAATACTTTATATACAGTGGACATATGTTGCAATTAGACCATCAACGACAAATGTCTTATTAAAAAATGTAAATACCCCCACCAATTTAAACACACATAAAGAAAGAAAATTTCTCATCATACTCACTACTCCAAACATACATCAGTCATCCTCATACTGTTAAAATAGCAAAAACATTCAAAACTTGTATAAGGTCCAATGAAATCAAATGGAGAGAAAACAAGCACTTTAATGATTGTTTCTGATGGTATTGAGTCTCCTGGGACCTCTCCTGTATCGTGATGGTAGTACTTAAGGTCTTGGCCTACGCGCGTTTCGGTGGAGAACCACCTTCCTCAGGACCAACAAAAGGAGGGAATAAGCCCTTAAAATAAAGGGGGGGTATCTGTAGAGAATAAATACAAAAATTAAATTTTTAGGCAGGAAGAAACATCTTTAATAATGCATTAGACTTCATATCTCCCAGATAGATCACCAGTTCACATTGGTCATGTCACCAAGAGGATGTTAAACACCCAACGTGTTGAGAAAAGTGAAACAAGTGTGTCTTAAGTATAGAGAAATGAAGAGAAAACCTACAACCGTGTACAGAGATGGAATTAAGTCATAGTAGGTCTGAGAAAAGATATAAAGCTAATATTCTATTCTATGAGTGCATAAGTAGGCTACCTCAAGTGGATACAACCAGTTATTTCAGCTGGGCATGCTGGTCATTTTGATAGTGTCAGAAACACTTGTATTTATCCGGTTCCTACTGAGGCCAGTCTATTTCTAAATGGTAAGGCAATATATTAGTGCAAGACCTCTAATTAGGGTTCACAAACGTATTTAGGCTAAAGATCACAAAAGCAATCTTACCCTGTTATATTTGTATGGGTAAAGGCATGTACTGGTCAGTCTACAATTAATAAGAGCATCAGCCTCTGTCAAATTCCAATGGGATGAGATGATGGACTGTGTGTGGAGTGATTCGATATCATAATAGCTAGGCAAAAAGAAGAGGAAACATCTAGTGAGTTCATCAATGTTAATGTCAAAAACTAAACAAACAGGTAGTTTTTAAAGAGAGTAGTGGTATAAACCTATATTGTCGCTCAATGAGTAAGGTAATACTAATGTGACATTGAGATAAACAGCATTTAGAAAGAGGTTCCAAACAAACCTATTTACGTGCCAGCCAGCATCAACATTGTCTAAAAGGGCGGCCTGGCCACACTGAAAGTCTGCGAGACTGGACTTGCTCCGACAGATAGAGTTTAATTAGCGAACAGGATATCATTCTGATGGATACATATTTAGTAAAACAATAGTGACACGCAGTCAGGCTGCATAATTAGAAGCAGTGGTCTTATAATTATATAACAGTCACCTTTTTTTCCTCACAAACATACGACCAAACGCACACGGTCGAAAAACAATTGCGACACTGCAAAGAGGTGGTCAAAAAGCAGTGATGAGGCCCCTGTATTATATATCCATTGCATAGACTATGTAGCCAAGAGAGTGTTTAGAAATTTGGAAAACGATAACTACATAAATAAATACAGATGCTAGTTTATCCATAAAGTAGGATACTACTTCCTTTTGGAAACTTTCCAAATGAAGGCTGAGCAAGGATTGACAACAGACTCTTCTCAGAGGGTGGCTACAGGGCTAGTTGAAGCAGTATGTCAACAAGATACACGCATCGCAATCAAAACCTCAACGAGTGTGACAATGTGAATTTTTAAAGCGCTAGAAGCAATGATTGTGTGCGCAAGTCAGACGTTAACTTAACCAAAAAGTAAATACCTGCTTCTATGTACAGTGCTTACTCTACGGAGACTAAGAATTCCACACAGAGGATAGCTGCATCGGGTCTTACCTGCTTAGAGCAGATCAATCCCATAGTGTACAAGTTGAAACTGCCAAATACTTCCAGAATATATCCTGTCTTTCATTGAATTCTACTGAAACCTGCCTCCAGAGTATGGTGTTGAGCTGTCCCTCTGGTCTTATGAGATGGTAATCTGGAATACGAAGTACGACACATTCTACATTCGAAATTCCATACAGGCCAATTTTGGTATTTGGTGTCATGGAAGGGCTATACGGCTGAGTACAACACATGGGAACCTTGTACCAATGTGCATGCTCCTCGGGTGGTGGGGTCTTTCCATGTGGCACATCCTACGAAGCCTGGACCGAAGAGGTGCATGGGAGGAGTGCATACTGTCAGGATTCAGCCCAACTAAAGTGCCTTCATTGGGAAAATACATGAACAAGCAAAGAGACAATATGAGGAGGAAATTAAATTAAAGGTTGTATCGTGGGTTCTGTGCATCTTTTCTTAAGAAACTACAACTCCCATGAAGCAAGAGAAGAATCATGAGATTTATAGCAGACTCCACACGCTGGCCGGCATGCCTAATACGTTTGCGGTAAATTGATCGCTGGGTATGTGCCGGCGGTTAGAGATGCATTTGACTCTTTGATCATCGCCACCTTTGCTTCCAGGATCTCTGGCAATTGTTTACCCCCCTCCCCTTTTCGAGGATGATATTTGGCTGCTATTTGAAATGTCTGGAGGCATTTAGGTAGGGCCAAAGTGAGATGTTATGTCTCAAGCTTTCTTGTGGCAGAGCCACTTCATTTGCTCTCTGAGTATTTCTGAATTTAGGTAGGAAGTCTACGGTGAGAGGTAGCATTGAGCACTGGGACTTTGTTGACTCCTTGGACTTCAATTGCGTCAGTCCAAATGATCGACTATGGAGTGCTCTTTTGCAGTTGTAAAGGATTCTATTTTTGAACTTGTACTTTTTTTCTTTTTTTTCCTTCCTGATTTTGGTCACTCCCGAGGTTAACCAGTACTTTTGTTTACACAAGGAGGGTGTGGATGAAACCTTCTTTGCTTCAGTGATTCGTTTATTTTGCGTTCTTACAAACTTCATGTTAGGAAATCTATTTATTTTAGACTCTAAATACAAATAACTGAAAATCTCATAAACTATATGCAGAGTTACAAATATATATATGTATACACAAGAACAGAATGGAATCTAGATTCTTTCTAAATGTCAGTGAGGAGCTTAGAATGAACCACATGTTCTGAAGGAAGTAACTATTTGGCAAATCTTCCGGAGTCAAGAAGCAGTTGTCTATGGACAGAACTTTGTTCTATTTATTTGTGTTTTCCCTTTACATTATACTTTTGGGTATGTAGGAAAGCTCCTGGGTGTAGTGGATGGTAACTATTTGTCTGTGGTGTATGCATGTTTATCATGTCTCTTTTTCTATAGGTATATAGAGGAGTATAAAAGTCTTATAGTTCCAGTATCATATATGGAAGTATATGGATTTGATGATGTCCTGCGAGTGTTGAAGTAAATAGACTACACCTATAGTGAGATTTTATGAATGTAGACAGTATGCTTTGATAACTATTGTTTATTCTTCTTTTCAGATTTTTATCCTTTTCCCTGCTGTTTCCTACCTAATACTCTTTCCCTTGCTTGATCACTCTAAAACTCTGTGACATTCGACAAGCGGAATTGGGGGTATCAAGATGTTGACCATTTTGTTAGTTGCACAGATCCTGAGGAGTTCTACCGCGCCGAACGTGGAATCTGACAATTGGGCCTGGAAAGGTATGTGGCTTCTTTAATGGGGACGAGTTCAGAACAAGAGATGAATGTGAAAAACCTTTTATCAGTTACAGCTAGGGGATAGATTCAAAGTACTACAAGCAATGTACTGGACCTGAACTAATGAACAACAAACACAAGGAGGTAGAGAACTGACTCCTATCATTGTTGTTCTATCACAAGCTTCATCACATAAAGGTGTATCACTCCTATATTTAACAACTCCTATATTTAACATTAGATTCGGGTTCCTCAGCCATCAGACACAATTATGTGTCAAAGTGGGAAACAGATCTGAAACAAGATCTAATAGAAGTGGAGTGGTATGCCATCTGGCTAAGAGCAGTGACAATATTGATATGCACTCAATGTAAAGAAAATACCTTTAAGCTGCAGACCCGCTGATATCTAACCACAGTTAGGGTTTGGACCAGCTTTGGAAGGTCTAACTTGTGGTGGAACATATAACGATGGGATACACGATGACTTTCATGTTTTGGACCTGTTCACAGGTCCGGCCATACTGAGCGTCGTTGGTCAAACATTAAAAAACAAATAATGTGGGTTGTCCTGCCACTTCATCACATAGTTACAACCCTGAGTCATTCAGGAGAAGCTGGAATATAACCCCTTCAAACTCCCACGGGCAAACTCATATCACACTTTCTTCTGTCAGGGATATTAATATTAGCACAGTTCTGAAAACAGCAATTTCCACCATTTTTAGGTCTCACGCCTAGCGTTGCAGTGCATAGCACTGGTCGCGCAGCGCGAGACATTTAGTAGGTGAAAAACGGGGTTTCAGCACTGACCTAGGAATCGCACACGCTCGTGAGTGTGCTTTTCCTTTTGTGCGACGCGATTGGCCTTTGCATGCGTCTTTTTATAAAAGACTGCACTCAATTGGCCAAAGGCGGGCGCATTGCTCCGCCCAAAGCCTATTGGTGTCTATTACGCACACCAAAGGCCATGTGGTTTCAATTATCGTGCCCAGACACAGGCGCGATAATAGAAAGCACATGTCTCGCTGTGGCGCGCGCACCACTCGCGGGATTGTTTGTGTGACCGTCCCCTGCAAATGCTGTTTAGAGTGCAGACATCTTACTCACAGTGATAACTGTCTCCATGGAGAGGAAAGTGGGGAGCTAGGGTCAATTTTAGGGGTGATGTGGATATCTCTTCCCATGGACGCTGTGGTTTATTCAAGGCCATCCGTCGCTTCCACCCCCCTGAATCTAGAGATGGCATGCCCTCTCTCCTCCGCCAGCACAAAGGTTTTGTCTGCAGGCAGCTCATGGTATGCTGGGGTCTCTCCCAGGCCATGAGATATCCTTAGCCTGCCCTGCCATTCATGGGTCACAGCGCATTTCTTTCAGCTTCTCTGCATCCCTGCTTCATGCCTAAGTGACATCTAAGTAGGGCAAGGGAGTGCTGGACTTCACAGAGTCATGCAAGTGACGAGGAGCAGACTGAGGCTCACACAGCCAGCAGCTTGGCATGTGACCAGGTACACCCGGGATAGGATACAGCCAACCATGTAATGGTGGGAGGTGTGGTTTCGTACATGCCGGCAAGAGATGGGGGAGGCTGGGCTGTATGTACCTCGATGCAAGATCCGACTAGTTTACCTTTTTTCTACTATGGATAATTTGGAGACCCTCTGAGGACAGGATGAGAACCTGGAGCCGGCAGTCCTGGGTGACGCGGTTCACCTGTCTGTGCGACACTGTGAGGATTACAAATGAAGGGGGCCCTGCCGGCTCCGTGGACCCCTGGAGGCCACGTACACCAGGTCAGGCTTTCAACACCCCCCTCCCCCCGCCCGATTTCTCGCGCCCTCTGTGGGTGCAACAGATCGCGCCGCCGGTGCCTCGCGCAATCTGCACGGGGGCACGCATATCGTGTTAACGAGGTGATGTTTGGCTCATGCACGTGAAGTGGTGTTGGTTTCACGCACAATGTGTTCGTGCTGCGGGTGGTATGCGGTGAATAGACATTGGCTTCATGGGACGATGATGAATTGATGATGCGATGTTTGGTCCTTGTAAATTGGGTTAAAGAGGCAATGTTTTGTATATGTTAAGTGAATAAGATACTGTTTTGTTCATCCGTATCATGTTATCGGTGCAATATTTTTCAGACATAATGTGTTAATGAAACGGTATGTTGTTGGTGCAATTGTATTAAAGATGAGCTGTTTTTTGTGATGCATGTGTTCTACTCTGGAAAATGCACATTCTTGTTGACGAAATTGCGCGTGGTTCTGTGACGAGGATCCTGTCTATGCTTTGGAGATGGTGCAAACACGTCTATGCAATAACAACTGTGCCAGCATCTTGTGCACATCAGTTGTTGTGGAGGAGAGGAAGTCTGCATCAGCCAGACTTTCGCATCTCCTCTCCCTGTACCCGCACCGGGGTAGGAGAGCATGGGTGGGCAGAGAGCAGGCAGAGACGGGCAGTGGAGCTGAAGATTGCACGGGCGCAGTGACGCATCCAAGGGCAGGGAAGCATGGAGGGGCAGGGAGCAGGGTAGTGATGCTGAAACTTGCATGGGCTCGTGCTGCTGTGGCGCATACGCGAACAGGAGAGCATGGGTGGGCACAGAGCAGGTAGAGCCGGGCAGAGGTGCTGAAGCTTGCACGAGCCCGTGCTGCTGTGATGCATTCCCGGGCAGGAGGTGGTCTCTTGTGGTGGGCAGAGAGCAAGCAGAGCCGGGCAGTGGTGCTGAAGCCTGCACGCGCTTGTGCTGCTGTGATGCATTCCCGGGCAGGAGAGCACAGAGAGCACAGAGCAGGCAGAGCTGGGCAGTGTTGTTGAAGCTTGCATGCGCTTGTGCTGCATGACGCACCCATGAGCAGGAGAGCATGGATGGGCAGACAGCAGGCAGATCCAGGAGTGGTGCTGAAGCTTGCATGGGATCGTGCTGCTGTGACACATACAAAGGCAGGAGAGCACGTGTAGGCATAGAGCGGGCAGATCATGGCAGTGTTGCTAAAGCTTGCACAGACTCGTGCTGCTGTGATGCATCCATAGACAGGGCAGGAGAGGAGGACGGGTGGGCAGAGAGCAGGGCAGGCAGAGCCAGGCAGTGGTACTGAAGATTGCACGGGCTGGTGATGCTGTGACGCATTTATGGGCAGGAGAGAATGGGTGAGCAGAGAGCAGGGCAGTGGTGCTGAAGGTTGCACGGGCTCATGCTGCTCTGTCTGCCTGGTGGAAGCCCCTTGTCGCTGTGTATGACTGACGCCTCCTGCAGGTTGAGCGAGCCCCTGCACCCCCCCCCCTGTTTTAATGATGCATCTCTGACCGGCGTGCATCAACAGACCCCCCCACCTGCTACACTGGAGGCCGGGGAGGGGGGCTGACACTGCATCTTCGGCGCACGCTGCCCTTGTGTGCATCTATCTGTGCCCAAGAACATGGCTGCACTGCAACAGCGGGTGTTAGTTCGCATTGATGGAGAAGAGGGTCTTGCATGCCATCCATGAGGCGTGTGTCTGTTTTAGGTTGTGTGCCTGCGCATCTGTGTGCAGCTGCCCCTGTGCTTCTTTGATGGCTGGTGACTGTCCTGCCTACTCGTGGAGATCCGGCCGAGGGCCTTTATTGGCACCGATGCTGGCTGCAGACACTGTGCAGCGTGGCACGGAAACGTGTGTGCATAGGGGTGCAGTGACATCACGAGGGTGCTTGGCAGGACACTGACAGCCCGTGTGTTTATTATCTGCTGCATTAGCAGACGCTGTGTGTGATGTGCACTGTGGTCGGAGGCCTGCCACGGGTTCTGTGGTGAGTGGTAGATATGACACCTTTCATGTGCGCCTGTGTTCACCCTTCTTGGCGCTGAACTGAGGGCACAAGACACCGTGCAGTGTGCAGTAGAGTCAGGTGACAGCCCACTGTGCTGCTGGCCGGAGTGGGGCCTGCAGGAGGGAGAGGACGGTCGCCAACCTGACATCTTTGATTTGTGAGTGTGGGAGCGCTCATGTAGGGGACATCCCATGTGCTCCTGTCCAGACAATGCATGATGTGGAGTAGGGCCAGGCATTGCGCATCGAGGACGTTAGCAGGACGCCTGTGCATGTGTTTGTATCCGGTCTGCCTCCCCCGTGGCTTCATAGAGCGCCCAGACACCTCACAGTGTGTGACAGGCACTCCTGACCTGTTCACATAATAGCTACTGCAGAGCGCGTCAATGTTTGTTTGTGTGTGCACGCACGCGTGCACACTGCTCCACACTGCCCGGGGGTGACAGACAAGTCCAGGAGGGGTCATCTTCCCAGGAGGGGTCACCTCCGGAGGACCAGGGACCCGCATGCCTTAGTCCCAAACACCTCTTTACTGTCAGATGAACCTCACATAAACAGTCATTTGCAATGCAATAGGTCTCGCATTATTAAAGTTTGAGCTATAAAGCATTGCTAAATAATGCAACACCAATAGCTCAAACTTTAATAATGCGAGACCTATTGCATTGCAAATGCTTGTTGTGTTTGTGATGCTCTGGAACATCTGCGCCATGCTAGGGCTATTTTGCACCTAAGCAGGTAGGATGCATATATTTGAGAGGATTTGGAAACCTTTCAAGAAGAATATCAATGGACAGTCAGGCGACCAAATAATGGGTTGAGGTATCTGAATCAGAAAGAAAAGGTGGGATTCACAAGATGTTGTGCTACTCCGAGGATTTCGAATCAGGAGCCTGGACTTACTTAACATTAATTTCTACTTCTAGCCCAGAAGAACACATTATCTAATGATCAACCAAGAAACAGGTTGAGAACAGACATTAATCTCATAAATGACAAATACAAGCATGCGGGGAGGGGTGGTATAATAAAAGAGATGATGACTCATAAACTTCTGATTGGATGCATATTTTCTCTTCCCAGAAATACGGTGTAAAACCTATGTTTGACAGAACTCACCTTAATTTGTAACCTGTGGCTTTACCCAGTGAACTGTTCACATTATCTCTATTTCAAACACACAGAAAGTGATGGAAGGAATGCTTGCAAATAGTTTAATCCTGGCTACTCCAATGAGTGGCTTGTGAGCTACTGGTAGCTCTCTAGCTACCTGGAAGTAGTTCTTCTATGCACAGCCAAGCCTACTAATATAGACTGTTTGTTTGGTTGAATTAATAAATATGTACCAAAATTGAAAATTGTGTATTCGGGATGAAAATGTGTGTATTTTCAGAAAACGTTGGACAAAATAAGTTTGAATTTCCAAAGTGCCCTTAAAGCGGATATTTGAGTCATAAAAAATTCATGTTGTTTGGGGAGACACTTAGTGATATTAACTTGGGATCCAGGGCATTGAACTATGGCTGTTATGTATTACCAATGAAGAAGCATTCTACATTGACAAAGCATGATTTAAATTGCTGCTGGCAACCATGCCTGATGTACTGAGGTCATCATTGCTGGTAATCTCGTCTGATGTGGGCACTATTACAACACTAATGATATTAGTTGCTCGGATGATTTTCATTGACCGTGAGTAGCTCTTATAACATAAAAGGTTGGAGACCATTAATCACTAGCATTCGCTCAGAGTAGCGTTCCGAACCATAATATCTTTTTTTGCCCACCATGCCACCTCACATTAGACCCAGCCATATGTAAATCAGCCTCCAATAAAAACATTCCAGATCGAACTACCAAGCCAGGTTCTCTCCTAACTAGCATATAGGCAACTCAAGACAAGTTTTAGCCTCTTCAGTTGGAGGCAGCTTTGTTCCAGTACCACAGTGAGCATGGGACCCACAACTGGGAATTTTATGGTATATTTAATGAGTGTAAATGCTATGAGGATCTTCTACTTCAGGAATACATGGAGTTCTCCAAGATTCTTGTCAAAATTAAAAAGCTGTGGAGTGCAGTTGCTGTTTTCAGGGTCTCTTCAGTAAACTACTGAACTTGACTTTGTGCCTCTTGGTCCCACTGGACACAACAGAGGTTATTGTGTTTTATGGCTACAGTGAGTAGACTGTAGCTGCAAAGCACCGAATGAGGTGAGATACCGTTATCGTTCAACACTTGTTATATTATGAGTACTGCACATTCCAGTGAGAGAATATTGAAGTTGAGACATGAGCATTTTAGGATCCAGCCGCATCTGCCTGTGCTGGGTCACCTTAAAAAATTGCATTTAATGTACAAAGACCTGAGGGTAAAACCAGTGGGCTCCACAATGGCAGAGGAAACTCACAAATGGGCTATACCACCTCTTAGTTGCTAGAGGGTTCTGCTACCTCATTTAAAACCTAACAGTCAATATCTGGTTGTGCAAATGTTTTAGAAAATCAATACATTTAAAAAAAATCAGGCTAATAAGCTACAATATGACATACTTTATACACGCAGACACCTATGCAGCATGCTAGACTTTACAAATGACAAAGGAATTAGAAAAATCAAAAGATAACAACAAGAATAAGTGTGCTATATCAGCAGTTCTTAACCTTTTGACTACTGTGGACCTTCACTTAATCATTACTGGAATGCAGGTACTCCTACTGAATTAGTATTGGAATCGAAAGAAACCCTCTTACTCATTACTGGGACACGGGGACGCGAGCCTAAGCAACTTCAATTATATGAACTCTAAAACAATACACAAAAATATGGACACAACCAGCAAATGCACAAAATACGAAAAATTTAATTTAAGTTACAAATATTTTTTTAAATCAAAATTTTGCCTTTAATGGACTAGTTGGAGCTTTTTTAAATTCAATTAAGGCCATGCATCAGCCATGTTATGTTCTATTTGATGCACTTGCACTGTTACCGCAAATGAATCTGAGGCCACCAGCTTCATTTTTAACGTCCAATTTCAAATTACTTCACATTTACAGAACATTTGAATATTTTCAATGTTACATTTTGCATCTTTTATTAATATATACTTTATGAATTTGTTAATATTACTTCATTTCTAATTCTAAGCAGTCGTGGACCCCCTTAGGAGTTGCGAATGCCCCTGGGTCCACCGCTGTACTAGATCAAGACAGTGCAATTCTTTGCATACCAGCCTCTAGACTAGACTCATTATGCTCATTATCCATCTAAGTGGCTGCCCTTTAGTTTGTTACAGGCAAATGGGAATGTGCCATTGCAGTTTCAGGCTGAGTTGGTTGTAATAGTCAATTTGCTTTTACGGTTTGATATGAACCTTTGTGATATTGTGCTTCCCTACTCAATACTAGGTCTAATCCATGATACTCACATGCTGGGCTGCTAAGATGTGGAGCAGGTCTATGTGAAGTCCACAGGCCCCAACTGTAGTGTTTGTTGTTTGCACCCGAGAGCCTTGTGTGGTGGCTCATTACATCATTACAGATATGAGGAAAGGCTTTGGTTGCACTATGCTGGTACCACAGGACCATTTATCATTTGGTATTGGGCTCCTTAGCGATTAAGTAAGGAGAGCGTGGAGCTGCTAACTCGGCAAACAATATAGTGTTATTTGGTACCGTGCCAGGATGTGCTGTGAATGCTTTGGTACACTAGGCCAGACTGTGCTTTTCCACACACCTCGTATCTAGTGATGGAGCAAGAAAGGGGTCACTGTCTCTTTAAGTGGCCGCGCGCCGCCCGTGCCGTACAGCCTGGGAGACCCCGTGACTGCATCGCCGCAGCCTGCGCCGAGCAGAGGAGGGAGCCGAGCGGGGGATCCAAGATGGCGGCTGCGTGACCGAGACCGGCACCGAGCGGACACACAGAGCGGGCGACGGGGAGAGGCGTCCAGGGCGGCAGACGGCACCCTCTCATACATTGCTGTTGCCTCAGCAAAGCCTACGCCGGCGACCCACTGCATTGATACAACTGTGGACCGAGGCGCCGGGGCCTGCAGGCCGCGGGGGGAGCACGGTGGCTACGGGCCTGGATTTATCCATCTGAAGGAGGTGGCCGATCTACTCCTGCCCAGGTCGGTGTGCTGCTCTCCCGGGGGGCTCTCCACCCCTGCCCCCCAGGGCCTGGCGCCGCGGGCCCCCCGGCCTCCTCTCCAGGATGACGGACACCCGGCGCAGGGTGAAGGTCTATACCCTGAATGAGGAGCGGCAGTGGGACGACCGGGGCACCGGGCATGTGTCCTCTTGCTATGTGGAGCGGTTGAAGGGCATGTCCCTTTTGGTGCGGGCCGAGAGCGACGGTAAGTGCAGGGTGCACTGGTGGGAGAAGTGGTATCACTAAGGTGGAGGGAAGTCCATGATACTGCTTAGAGGGGTGATACTTATGGCGGGAGTGGTACGGAAAAGATGATGCTTGGTGTATGGTATCTGTCTCAACGTGGGAGGTGGTATTGCATCCATTATAATGAGGTGATTAGAGGGACAACTTTGAATACCCTCTGTATATTCAGATGGGTATTTAGGAGAGTTCGACCGGAGATGGGGAGGGGTAGGGTGGATTACCAGGAAGGAGAGTATGCTCATTAAACTGAAGAGGTGATGCTCATAGAGAGAAGTGAGGGTTACAGTGATGACCAGAACACTGAAGTAGTGGAAGGCGTTCTCTTTGGTAACGAGAGGATTTTTTTCCAACGTAATGAAATCTCATCATAGGCTGCATGCCCATCATACTGACCGTGTTAAGGGGCACGTGCACATGGCACTCACCGTGGTAATGATCCCTTGAACTCATTAGAAGGGCATGAATCCGTAAGCCTGTCACGGAATTGAGAAAGAGGACTCGTGCCTCCAAGAAGGATTCAGGAAAGTGAATGTGTCCTAACACAAAAGGGATACAGGTGCAGGGCGAAGGGTCAAGTACCCTAGACACTGAATGGC
Source organism: Triturus cristatus (assembly GCF_964204655.1). NCBI lineage: Eukaryota > Metazoa > Chordata > Amphibia > Caudata > Salamandridae > Triturus > Triturus cristatus. The sequence continues at coordinate 946,967,739 of NC_140592.1, read as the reverse complement.
AGAATGTGTGTGTGTGTGTGACACTGAAAGGAAGTGAGATTCTTGTAGCTGGCTGGAGTAAATGACTTGTGCCAATGCTACTGAATCCATGAATGTATTGCTTGCCCCCAGACACTGAACTGGGGTATGCTTCTCTTGCTCCTTGACACTGAACCGGGGGAATTGCTCTCTTGCTTCCTGACACTGAACCGGGGGAATCGCTCTCTTGCTTCCTGACACTGAACCGGGGGAATGGCTCTCATGCTTCCTGACACTGAACCGGGGGAATGGCTCTCATGCTCCCTGACACTGAACCAGGAGAATGGCTCTCATGCTTCCTGACACTGTACCGGGGGAATGGCTCTCTTGCTTCCTTACACTGTACCGGGGGAATGGCTCTCTTTCTTCCCGACACTGAATCAGGGGAATGGCTCTCTTGCTTCCTGACGCTGAACCAGGAGAATGGCTCTCTTGCTTCTTGACACTTAACAAGGGGAATGGCTCTCTTTTCCCTGACTTTGAACTTTAGGAATGGCTCTCTTTTTCCCTGACATTGAACCGGGAGAGTTGGTTCCTTGCCTTCTGACATGAAACGTGGGAATGGGATACCTGGCCACAACACTGAACCATAGGAATGGGTCACTTGGCTACTAAACTGAACCGTTGGAATGAGTAGTTTGGCCTCAACACTGAACCGTGGAAACGGGCCGCTTAGCCATAACACTGAACCGTGGGAATGGACCGCTTAGCCATAACACTGAACCGTGGGAATGGACCGCTTAGCCATAACACTGAACCGTGGGAATGGGCCGCTTAGCCACAACACTGAACCGTGGGAATGGGCCGCTTAGCCACAACACTGAACCGCGGGAATGGGCCGCTTAGCCACAACACTGAACCGTGGGAATGGGCCGCTTAGCCACAACACTGAACCGTGGGAATGGGCCGCTTTGCCACAACACTGAACCGTGGGAATGGGCCGCTTAGCCACAACACTGAACCGTGGGAATGGGCCGCTTAGCCACAACACTGAACCGTGGGAATGGGCCGCTTAGCCACAACACTGAACCGTGGGAATGGGCCGCTTAGCCACAACACTGAACCGTGGGAATGGGCCGCTTAGCCACAACACAGAACCGTGGGAATGGGCCGCTTAGCCACAACACTGAACCGTGCTAATGGGCTGCTTAGCCACAACACTGAACCCTGGGAATGGGCCGCTTAGCCACAACACTGAACCGTGGGAATGGGCTGCTTAGCCACAACTCTGAACCGTTGGCATGGGCCGCTTGGGCTCCTGACACTGAACCAAGGGGAATGGGTCGCCTGGCCTCCTGACACTGAACCAAGGCGAATGGGTCGCCTGGCCTCCTGACACTGTGCCAAGGCGAGTGGGTCGCCTGGCCTCCTGACACTGAACCAAGGGGAGTGGGTCGCCTGGCCTACTGACACTGAACCAAGGAGAGTGGGTCGCCTGGCCTCCTGACACTGAACCAAGGCGAATGGGTCGCCTGGCCTCCTGACACTGAACCAAGGCGAATGGGTCGCCTGGCCTCCTGACACTGAACCAAGGCGAATGGGTCGCCTGGCCTCCTGACACTGAACCAAGGCGAATGGGTCGCCTGGCCTCCTGACACTGAACCAAGGCGAATGGGTCGCCTGGCCTCCTGACACTGAACCAAGGCGAATGGGTCGCCTGGCCTCCTGACACTGAACCAAGGCGAATGGGTCGCCTGGCCTCCTGACACTGAACCAAGGCGAATGGGTCGCCTGGCCTCCTGACACTGAACCAAGGCGAATGGGTCGCCTGGCCTCCTGACACTGAACCAAGGCGAATGGGTCGCCTGGCCTCCTGACACTGAACCAAGGCGAATGGGTCGCCTGGCCTCCTGACACTGAACCAAGGCGAATGGGTCGCCTGGCCTCCTGACACTGAACCAAGGCGAATGGGTCGCCTGGCCTCCTGACACTGAACCAAGGCGAATGGGTCGCCTGGCCTCCTGACACTGAACCGAGGCGAATGGGTCGCCTGGCCTCCTGGCACTGAACCGAGGGGAATGGGTCTCCTGGCACTGAATCGAGGGGAATGGGTCACCTGGCCTGGCACTGAATCAAGGGGACTGGGTGGCTTGGCCTCCTGGCACTGAACATCTGGAATGGGTGGCTTGGCCATCAAAAAACAACAAGATTTCCTACACATGTATAATTCAATGTTAGGCGGTAAGTCCAAAATATTACTCACACTACAGACCAAGAGTATACTAAAAACTAAATTGATTTATTTCAAATGGTATCATTTTCATAAAATTAGATTTTTGTCTTTTTCTATTTTTGTCTTTTTATATTCTTTGAATAGCATACAAAATATGTGACAAAAGATAAAATGCAATGCATCCTAACCCAGCACAACGTGTAATCACAAAATAGAGGATGAAGAAAACATGAAGGGATCAAAATCTAACAGGAAAAACCATAAGAACAATTTTACAAGACATAGAATGACAAAACATCATACATTGTACATAGGCTATTACACAAAAAAAATAGAAAAAAGCGCCGACGCGCGTTTCGGAGATCCCAAAGAAACTCAAAAGGCTCCTTCTTCAGGGCGCATCATATTGGATTTTCTTTAAAAAACATATCAATAATACAGTTTCAGTTGTCTTTTAATTGTGGTGCCAGGTTTCAATAGAAATTAGGAAGCTGTTGAAAACTATTGGTTTTTAGAGGGATCCAAAGCTGGACTAGGAGCCCTAGAAGATCAGCCAATAGGTAACTTCTGTGGGTCAGTAACTACCGCCTTGGTATTGTGGTATGGCGCCCAAGAAGTTCTGTGTAGGTTTAGGGGCAAAGATTCCTGCAATGGTATCACGGTGTAAATGAAAATGACTGAAAATGACTTTCAACTGTTCAATGTATCGGGGACTGAAGATTCAGTTTAACCGAAGCTCAATCATTTAGCTCCGAGTACCGTGGCCGATTCCTTCCTCCATCGCGGTAGATCCCTCTAAAACCCAATAGTTTTCAACAGCTTCCTAATTTTTATTGAAACCTGGCACCACAATTAAAAGACAACTGAAACTGTATTATTGATATGTTTCTTAAAGAAAATCCAATATGATGCGCCCTGAAGAAGGAGCCTTTTGAGTTTCTTTGGGATCTCCGAAACGCGCGTCGGCGCTTTTTGCTATGTTTTTTTGTGAAATAGTCTATGTACAATGTATGATGTTTTCTCATTCTATGTCTTGTAAAATTGTTCTTATGCTTTTTCCTGTTAGATTTTGATCCCTTCATGTTTTCTTCATCCTCTATTTTGTGATTACACGTTGTGCTGGGTTAGGATGCATTGCATTTTATCTTTTGTCACATATTTTGTATGATATTCAAAGAATATAAAAAGAAAAAAATAGAAAAAGACAAAAATCTAATTTTATGAAAATGATACCACTTGAAATAAATCAATTTAGTTTTTAGTATACTCTTGGTCTGTGGTGTGAGTAATATTTCGGACTTACCGCCTAACATTGAATTATACATGTGTAGGAAGGAAATCTTGTTGTTTTTTGATAGTTAATATTTCCCTGGCTATTTCCTCACTGAATTAACTTCAGGGTCCCTCTTTTGTTTATTTCCCAATGGGTGGCTTGGCCTCCTGGCACTGAACATCGGGAATGGGTGGCTTGGCCTCCTAGCACTGAACATCGGGAATGGGTGGCTTGGCCTCCTGGCACTGAACTGCGGGAATGGGTGGCTTGGCCTCCTGGCACTGAACCGCGGGAATGTTGGTTTGCCTCTTGGCACTGAACCGCGGGAATGGGTCGGTTGGCCCCCTGGCACTGAACCGCGGGAATGGGTTGGTTGGCTCCCTGGCCCTGAACCGCGGGAATGGGTCGGTTGGTTGCGGCCCTGAACCGCTTGAATGGGTCTGGGTCAGTTGGCTGCGGCCCTGAACCGCGGGAATGGGTCGGTTGGCCCCCTGGCACTGAACCGCGGGAATGGGTTGGTTGGCTCCCTGGCCCTGAACCGCAGGAATGGGTCGGTTGGTTGCGGCCCTGAACCGCTTGAATGGGTCTGGGTCAGTTGGCTGCGGCGCCGAACCGCGGGAATGGGTCGGTTGGCTGTGGCCCTGAACCGCGGGAATGGGTTGGTTGGCTGTGGCCCTGAACCGCGGGAATGGGTCGCTCATCCACGGCCCACTGAACTGTGGGAATGGGTCGCTCACCTGCAGCCCACTGAACCACGGGAATGGGTCGCTCACCCGTGGTCCACTGAACCGCGGGAATGGGTCGCTCACCCGTGGTCCACTGAACCGCGGGAATGGGTCGCTCACCCGTGGCCCACTGAACCGCAGGAATGGGTCTGGGTCAGTTGGCTGCAGCCCTGAACCGCGGGAATGGGTCGGTTGGCTGTGGCCCTGAACCGCGGGAATGGGTCGCTCGTCCGCGGCCCACTGAACCGCGGGAATGGGTCGCTCACCTTCGGCCCACTGAACCGCGGGAATGGGTCGCTCACCTGCGGCCCACTGAACCGCGGGAATTGGTCGCTCACCTTCGGCCCACTGAACCGCGGGAATGTGTCGGTAACCCGCGGCCCACTGAACCGCAGGAATGGGTCGCTCGCCCGCGGCCCACTGAACCGCAAGAATGGGTTGCTCACCCGCGGCCCACTGAACCGCAAGAATGGGTTGCTCACACGCGCCCCACTGAACCGCGGGAATGGGTTGCTCACACGCGCCCCACTGAACCGCGGGAATGGGTCGCTCACACGCGCCCCACTGAACCGCGGGAATGGGTCCCTCACCCGCGGCCCACTGAAGCGCGGGAATGGGTCGCTCACCCGCGGCACACTGAACCGCGGGAATGGGTCGCTCACCCGCGGCCCAATGAACCGCGGGAATGGGTCGCTAACCCGCGGCCCACTGAACCGCGGGAATGGGTCGCTCACCCGCGGCCCATTGAACCGTGGGAATGGGTCGCTCACCCGCGGCCCACTGAACCGTGGGAATGGGTCGCTCACCCGCGGCCCACTGAACCGTGGGAATGGGTCGCTCACCCGCGGCCCACTGAACCGTGGGAATGGGTCGCTCACCCGCGGCCCACTGAACCGTGGGAATGGGTCGCTCACCCGCGGCCCACTGAACCGTGGGAATGGGTCGCATGTTCCATGACGCTGAATCCGGGGATGCGGTCACGTGCCCCAGTGATGTTGATCTTGGGGGAGGTGTTTGTGCGCCACTGACCTGGGGCAGGAGTTTGCACGTCCCTTGACACTGGCCCCACTCCCTGACACTAGCCTAGGGGAGGCAGGCGCGGCCCCCCCTCCCCCCCCCCCCCCACAACACTGACCTGGAAGAGGCGGGCACGACCCCCACCCGACGCTGGCTGTGGGGAGAGGAAGATCCGAGGAGAGAGAGGGTCGCTTTCCCCCTCCGCTGCTCTGTCCTGGGGATGGAGGGGGTTGCTTGTTGCCCCCCGACTTTGACCTGGGGAAGGAGGGGGGTCACATGCTCCCTAGCTCCAACCTGGGGGGAGTGCGTTTGTAACCCCTGGCACTGACCTGGGTGGAACGGCTGATGTGATACTTGCCACCAAATTATGGGAGGGGTGTATAGGCAGCAGGCCCTTTGGCACTGAACAGCAGGAGTAGGGGAGTGGACTGCATGTACCTGAACTCTAGGGTGAGTCGCATGCCCCCTGAAACTGAACGGGGGAGGGGGCAAGACAAGTGTCAGAGGCACTGAAAGTTGAGGGTCAGGTGTGTTACGTGCCCCAGACACTTTATAGTGGAAGCAGGTCATGAGAGTCTGAACATGAGAAGGATGTGCGTGCATCTTAATGTTGGAAGGGTGAACGTTCCATTGAGACTGAATGAACATGGAAGGCGTGTGTGAACTATTTGGGGAGGCAAAGGATGGGTGAATAGAGGTGTTGCTTCTGACAGTGAGTGCAGAGTAGTACAGAGCTCGGGTTCCTGTGATAAAGACCAATGCATGTGAGTAGTGTATATGTCATAACCCTGATGAGGAGGATACCTACGTTCTTAATATTTAGGATGGGGTGTTTGCTCTGTCACTGAAGAAAGTGGCATTTCCAGAGACTTTGGAAAAACGATTTTCTTCTTTGCGGAACACGGGACAGGCTTTTAATCACTATAATGAGCAAGAGGCAAAAACACGTGCCTCTTATGAGTAGGGGGTAAAGAACGTTGCCCATCGTCATGAATTTGAAGGAAGTGATGTTGTCCCTGGTAATGTGAAGAAGGGATTTCCTTTGTGATCACGAGTAGAAGTGTTGGGTTTTGCCTCTGACGTGTTTAGTTGATGGGGTATGGTCCTAATCATGTGTTCAGTTTTAAGTTTTGATTTAAGAACTTATTTAATTCTGTGGTTTCTAGTTACAGTTCCCTTGAGTTGGGCTAGTTGTGGCAATGTACCAGATTCTGTTGGTTAGTAAAAAGAAAGCCTAGAAGTTGGTTAATGGTATTCTTAGGACGTGACAACTTGGTTTCTTTACATATAATTCTATTGCTGCGCTGGAACATGTGTGTGCCATGATATTCTTTGCCATGAGAAACTAGGGTGTCTGACTCAGATCCTTAGGGGCAGTCAGTCAATGTTTTCCTTTGATATTGATGCTTAGGGGAAGGGGTACTGATAAAAAAGTATATGGGTGAAAGGGAAAGGCGGAAGGTAGCTACCCGTGAAGAAAAGGGAAACAAAAAAAGTAACTAATTCTGGCAAAGCCAATATGTTTGACGTTGGCATTTGAGTGCTCACAAAAGCAATAAAAATGCCTTCTGCGGTGCAAACCACTTGGAGGATTACTTTGTGTATATAATGCATGGGTGCAATAACAAATAGCATGTCTGAGTGTACTTTCAGATGTGAAATATGCATTCCAGTGCAGGAGGAAGGATATACTAAACAGACAGTAGAAAAGTGAGATCAAAATGCTGTTAATGGATGTATTTTAAGATTTGATTAACAGTGTCTCATACCAATGTCTGCAAGCTGTTGAGCCAAAGTCAAAGGAGGTGATTTCAATGACCTCTATACTATGCATACGACAGAGTATGTTTTCAGTGAGTTGCACAAGCTCCATTACAAGTCAAGCCAAAAAAGGAGGATTTTTGGGCAAAAAGGTGAGTTAAATGAAAACCAAAATGATTATTGACCCAATGAAAAACATATGGTGCCATTACAACTACATGTTATTAGTATATGTGCAGCATATGCCTTCAGGTATTGTGACCTCCTTAGCTTGTGTATATTGATAGTGAGTGCAAAGGTTGCATGCCCCTAAACCCGAGGTTGAAGAAGTAGTAGGCAGCTGCATAGGAGGCAGAGTTCTCCAAATTTCAGTCAGGGCATGGCCTATAAATCTGGGGGTGTCATTGATCTCTACAACTGGAAAATGGAGACTGTGATGAAAACCAATACATAAACATTTTTGAAAAAATTTTTGGGAGGGGAACTATAAGAAAAGCAAGCATTGGCATAGCCAATAGGTCTCGCCTTTGGGAACCTTATAAGTGTTTAGCAATGCAGTACATTATCCCCCACTGCTGGGAGGATCGACGAAGTGAGCTGATCGATGGGCCCTGCGAGAAATGGCATGGATGAGAGCGATGTGTTCGCAGGGAAATATCAAGATGGGGAAGGCCCTGGGCTCAGCGTGAAAGGATGAGGGCGGTGTGTTGACAGTGACATTTCAGGATGCGCAGAGCAGTGGAATCAGCGTGAAAGGAAAGGAGACCGGGTGAGAGGGATTGGCTTTTGTGTGAAAAGTGAAAGGAGAGAGAAGCTGCCCGGTGAAGCGGAGAGCCATGGGTTCTGGGTGAGCTGGCAATGGAGAGCGACAGGCTCGTGTGACAACTGAAAGTAGAGTGGATGGGAGGGTGAAGGGTGTTGGGTGAAAGGACAGAGGAATGCAAGTATGGAGGGAAGATCATTTGAGGAGTGCGATGGATTCGGTGAAAGGACGGACAAGGACGTGGAGTTGGTTCGGTATGAAGTGAGTGCTGCGTTGGGATGTGAGTGAAAGGGGCTTTGCTGGCCTGTGCTGCTTGTGTTAGGGGCTGAAGGCAGTGACAATGCTCCATGCGAGGACAGGACTGCCGAAGGACAGCGAGCCATGAAATGGGTAGTGTGCAAGGGAGGGTGTGGAGGATGGAGAGCATGCGGCGGGTGAGGAGGGAGGCTACATTATTGGAAGAGAGTGTGAAAGGGCCTTTGCTGGCCTGTGCTGCTTGTGTTGGGGGCTGTTCACTAGGAGAGGGCTGCTAGAGGACACCCGGCCGTGAGGTGGGCATTGTGCAGAGGGATGGAGAATGGGTATTACTCTGTGTGAAGAGGAAGGCTAAGGCAGTGGAAGGGAATGATGGGCGTGCTTGCGTTCTGTGGGGCAGATATGCCTGTGGTGTGGGGAGCTGATGACACCCTGGGTGGGGGGGGGCTGGGCTAGGATAGCGTGCACATTGTCGCGAGAGGAGGGGTGGATGGTGCCCGTGTCCGGGAACGACAGTGAGATGAGGATGCATGCACTCTCGGGGGAGGAAGTGCTTGTAGGTGGGAGGGTAGCATGCGTACCCGGGCAGTGTGAGGGGACTAGAGCGCACCACATAGGAAGACCGAGGCGCTGGATGGTGCATGCGCACGTTGTGCAAAGGTATGTGCTGAGGAAGGTGAGATTCGAGCATGGGGAGGGCAGTAGAGGACACCGATGTGTACGTAGTAGTGTCAGGTTCAGGGTATGGAAGGGTGTAGGTGCCCACATTGTGCAAGGTGAACGCGCGGGAGGGGCAAGCTCGCAGATAAATGGAATAGGAGTATTGTGAGTAACAGGGCAGACTGAGGGCACTGGTGTGCACATGGCATGGAACAGTGGAATTGGTAGCATCATTTTATTTTATCTTTCATGTCTTGGGAAATATTGTATGAGTATATGATTTTTTTTTGTGTTGTATTAATGAAAAAGGAAAATAAGATTAAAAAAAAACAGTGGAATTGTCCTGGTGCCCACATGCATCGTTCGAGGTGGGGGTCACCGGAGGGGGGGGGTGCACTGCAGGTTAAGGGCGCTGAGATGCACATGACATGCTCATGATGTAGAGTCGTCGGGTGGAGATGACCTCATTGTGCTCGAGGGGGAATCTGGTAGGACTTGCACGACAAGGAGGAGCCTATTGTTCAGAAAACACTTCTCTCCCTAAGAATGGGCCGCGGGGCTCCCACACCCCCACTTTATAAACAAGCGCAGCATCAATCGTTGCTGGAGACATTGATGATTTTTTTCAGGAAACGCGTTGCCGCAATCTGTCTACAATGAACGCAACCGCAGATAGTAACAAGTGCGGGCGCGATAATTCGAAACAGATGGCGCCGCTGCTCGTAACCGCAAGCCGGATACATTTCCTGGGAAAGGTGGGACATTCAACCGCATTTTCCGAATTACGTGCTGTCTTTTTACAAAGACTCACGCAAAGCCCAATAGAAAAAAGGCTAAAAAAAAAAAAAAAGCACGAGCATGTGAAAAGTCCTGAGTGATTCCAAGAGGTTGTTTTCCTAGAGCAACGCATGCGCGCTGTGCTAGGCTCGACCTAAAAAGTGGAGGCAAGGTGGTGGTCTGACAGGGTAGGCTTATTGTTTTAAGGATCAGCAAATGGATGGCATCTGAATGACTAGTCTTATCTAAAACCCCAGTGATCTGCCTCTTTAAAGAGTGACAGATGCTGTAGGGTAACAGACCTCAATGTGCTCAGAAATCCAGAATAACTACCAGCTAGATTTCCCTAGGACATCTCATTGGGGCTGGCGTGAACAGAAAGGAAAGGGCATCGTCAGTCAGCCATTAGGAAGTCATGATGATAGACATGGGAGATGAACGGGCGAGCAACAGAAATGTCTGTGAGGGCCCAGAAGTGAAGGAGCCAAAACAAGCAGGCCTTGGACTCCTGCCTTCATCCGTCCTCCTTGATTGTTATTTACCTGTGAAACTGTTTGTCTAAGCTATGGGTATTAGGAGAACCAATCACAGAATCCAGGTTATTAACTCATCTGTAAATCATGAGTCGCCTCATTCCAGGATCCTATGGATTTAGGAGACATACGATTTCAGAGGAGAAGAAATGCAATTGCCCGTTGAGAGGACTCAAATCCAGATACCCCACTAAGTAGCCACGGCAACAGTTGGCAAAAGAAAAATAGAAAAACGAAGGAGAACTCTGGAGACTGCACCACAAGGTCTTTATTTGAATAGACTTCTGCTGTCAGGCCAAGTATTTTCTCATCCTCTAATGTATGTTAGTTTGAGGTCTTTTCTATGGTCGCATACTATGCATGAATATGGGTGGCGGACATGCCTAGTATTGTGGTTTCTAGCACGCAGTGCTGCCCTCTTCCCAACCAAGCTTTCCTGATAGATGAGACTACTTAGAGTTGTCTCAGATCGATTGAGTTGTGTGTCTGACAATATTATCTACATTATGCCTCTGTCCATGTATACTAGACAGGCCAAGTTTTAGAGTACCAAGCCTGATATTCCAGGAAAATGCTAAGCTTAATGGTTTGCTTGACAATGGCTGTGAGCATCCTGCATTTGAAGGGTAAGGTGATGCTGGCATGAACAGTGGCCAGTTTATAGAAATCGGTTGTCTAATTCCCCTTCCTAGTCTACCTTCTCCCCACCCCAAACCACACCTCCATTTATGCTTTCTGTCGTGGACGATCTAAATGGACTGGGGCTGGGGTCCAGGATATTGCATAAGTTACAGGGGGGTCAGACTCTGCAGGCAGGCTGTTCTACATGGCAAACCGTGGGCCCTAGCTTTCATTGTTTTGATATATCGGATACAAAGCAATGTGAATAACACATCAAGTGCATCACTGAATAGGACCAATGTTCCTAGAACCAGAATTTGTGATTCCCCTGCCAAAGACGAAGCCTCCAATCAAAGCTTCATTGGATAGTACTACGTATCAACAAGTACTGTCTTGGATGGTGTTCCTCCTCATTCCAAGCCAGCAGGCTGTGTAACTTACTTCACCTACGTATAAGGAAACAAAAAGAGCACTGCAAAGCAATAGGCCTAATTTAACAAACAATCACTGTATAATGTAGGCTTCCTTGCCTTAATTACATTCCTGTTTTTGTTTCTATATGAAATGTTTCGGTTGACAAGTGAGCCTACATTATGATACTTTCCATGTCATAGAAAAAATAGTTGGACTACAATTAACTTTTTTATTACCGCTTAACCTTCATTCCACTCGCATGCAAAGACAAACAGGAATACAGTGAAGGCAGTTGAGCCTTCGTTAAAAGCCAGCTGTTCCTTCTACCGCATGAACTGATGAGAAGCGGCTAAGATGGGCAGAAGGAACGATGGGTGACACATGGGAAAAGAGATGTGAGGGAAGAACAAGAGGCAAAAAGAAAACGAGAAGATACAGTAAGTTAAAGAGAGGGAATGTTAGACAAGAGGAATGAGAGGGAGGAGCTAAGAGTGACGCAGGTGGGAGGAACAAAAGGGATGTTCTTGCGGGAAGAACAAAGTGACGCGGGAGGGTGGAACATAAGAAAGGCACAGGAGCAATAAGGAGTGATGCACGCGTAACAAGTGGGTGGAAAGTAGCATCTGCGTGAGGACACTAGGGAAAGTGCAGGAACTGTTATGAGGATTACATGTTCATCATAACAAACACTTTATTGAAGGCAAAAAGATAAACCTGAAGAACCAATTGCATCAGGTAAGACAGCACTATTTCTATGGGATGAACCAAGATGTTTGAGAAAAGTCTTGAGCCAATAGCTAAAAAAAGCTGGTAAAAAAGCGCTTGAAATGGACTTCTGTTTAACTGCTGCACTGTCAAAACGCAGACCTAAAAAAACAACCCGCTTTCAGGAAGCCTGAAATTTTTACTTCATGCTAACTCAGTAACCTCTGCATAAATACCATCGGCCTGTGAATTGCAGTGCAAAACAACATAGCACATTTCCAAAACAATGCATTAAGTGCAGTCTCTCTCCTGTGCCCTTTAAACTTCCCAAATTCTTCTCACGTAGGACTCTGTAACCACATGCTTCTTCAACCAAACATGCAGGCCCATCTGTAATTACACTGGGCAGTTGTGTCACAAAAAAAACACTAGTGACTGGTGCGTTAAACAAGTACCACATAACACGTCATATCCGCCGGTAGGTACGATTTTCCATAAAAGGAGGTTACGTGCCCTCAAAAACTGAAACTTGTTGCCTCCTCCTTTTTAGCTCACTCTGTAGCAAAAATAGGGAAGATAGGTCATAATTCGCCTGCCTTCATTATTTAGGTGAGTCATGGATTACTGTTGTGGGGCCACAGAGTAGTGCTTAGAGTGATCTTCCCACTGTAAAGAAGTGAATCAGTCCAATGGAGGGTGAATAGCCTCTGACATTTCATGATCTAGGAGGTTGCTACCTCATAAGTGTGAGGGATCTCTCCCACCCACTGGGCGAGGCATCTTTGTCGCTGGATGCCTGGTAGGAAAAGGATAGAATTTGCCCATTAGGAGCAGAGTAAGGTAGGTCTTGATTGAAGAAAATGTGATTAGCACCACTCTTCTGCTTGTGCCACTGTGTGAAGGGGTTGACCTGTTCCTTGGGACTCAGGGGCTGGTTTGGATTCTGCTTGCCAATGATCTGTTTAGGCGAAGAAGTGGAATAGTTTTGGGTGAAACGTTTGCACTTTCAGAGCCACTTTGTTCTTTGCATGCTCTCCCATATAGTGGATGAGGCTGCCCTGTATCTTGGTGTCTGGTGGGATAAGGATGGAATCTGCTCATTAGAAGCGGAGGGATGAAAATTTGGAGTGGAGAAAATCTGATTAGCACCAGTCATCTTCTTGTGCCAGTGTGGTAGGGACGTGACCTGTTCCTTGGGATGCAGGGCCTGGTCTGGAATTGGCTTACTGATGGAAATGATTAGTTTTGATGAAGAAGTGGAATAGGTTTGGGGGAAACTTCTGCACTTTCAGACCTGCGATATTGGTTTTGGTGTGCTCCATCTAGTGTTGTTGCTGTGCAGGGATTTCATTCCCCCGGGCTACATTAAGTTCAGGTTAGTGCGGACACGCAGATAAAGGAGGCTTCATTTGGGGTCATTTTTTGCACTGATGATTTCACCCCTAGGCTAAAGAAAGCAGAGACTGATGCTAATGCACGCAGGTGGTGCTCCAAATGCAAGCCCGCTCGGCCCACGACCGTCGCCAGCCAAGCTAGTGGATTTATGAACGTCTCCGGGTAAGATGTCCTATAGTTTGGATGACTTGAAAGCTTTTAAAGATGTTAAGGTCTGTAGGCAAGTATTGAATGTTTTTGGTCTTAAAGGCCTTGTTTCTTGCCTTCAATGTCATGTAGTGACTAATATTACATCGTAGAGGGCCTGTGTAGAGGAAAAGAGTGTGCTTTCGGTCCTGGTTTTCCAAAAGTGGGATCCAGGGGGCTTCTCTTCCGCAGGCCAGCTTCAAGGCATATTCAGTCAATGTATGCTTTCTCCCTAAACATGTGCCAGACACATGAGATTGCTTCTTCTAAGAACCGGGGTTCAATTGTTCTTACCGAAACATGGATCTCAGACCCTCCTGTTCATTATAATGCAATTTGCGGTCCATCCAAATTTTTGTATCCATTTTATCGATTGTTAAAATAGTAAAAGGGGCGGGGTTGCCATACTCTACTGCTTAGAATATACTTGTACTGTCTGTAAGGCATTGAAGTTGAGTCTGGTGAAAGGTTTTATCTTTTCACTTAAACTTTCGGCCAATTTCTCCCTGTCTGCCGAGATACATGGCCAACTTTAATGCCTTTGTAGCGAAAGTGGCCATCAGCAGTGCACAATTTACAAATTTTACTATCTTGGAGGATTTTAATATTCATGCCAACATAGTGGAGAGGTCTGGCACATCTCAAATTATTCATGCCTTTGCCTCCTTAAACTTGGTTCAAAAAGACTATGGGTTACACATGCGGCTGGCCACACTTTGGACCTCATATTTACTAATCTGTCAGAATTACAGATGAGGGTACCAGCGCCACTTACATGGATCAATCATTATTTGGTCCGGCTACCGTCTAGGTCCCCTCTTTATATGCCACGTCCCTGTAGCTCACGCCCATGGCCTATAAGAACCCCTGTTTTTAAAGGGGAATCTTGATCAAGATGTCATTTCTATCAGCAACTGGCTGCATGCCATTGTAGAAACAATCACACTGGCTAGATGGAGCGTGTCAGCCAGATCACTCATCTGCTCGTTGGTTCAAAAAAACCAAATGTAAACCTTTGGAGGGACGCTTGAGAAAAAAAATCATAACATTGCTGATGATGAGATTTATTCAGCTCTAAAAGTATATCATGAACCATTTGTAAGGCCCAAGCAGTCTCCCTCTGAACTTTGCGGAGTCATTTCCCTCTTCTTTCAAGAGAAGATTAAAACATTTAATGCCGATTTCTCTGAAGATGAAACTCATGCTGGAGGCTCTGACTGTTCCTGTAGGAGCTGCAGAGCACCTGGCCTAGTTCTATCCTCTTTCGATAAAATATCTTTGGAAACGTTGGCTCAGTTAATTTCAGATTGTCGTTCTGGCTCGCCTTTAGATCTATGTACCCTGCAAATCTTAGCCAGCGCGAGTCCCATTTTGTACCTGGTTTTAAATGACTTGTTTAATTGGTCACTACAACAAGCCTTGGTACTCAAGAGCTTGAAACATGGACAGTTGTTTCCTTTGTTGTAGAAGCCCTCAGCCGACGATGAGGTCCTGGCAAACTTCATACCTATCTCCCTTCTGCCAGCATTTTCTAAAATTTTGGATAAACTAATCAACAGATTACCTGTTATCTGGAATCCAGTATTCTTTTGCCTAGCTCTCAACTGGGATTTAGACTATGTAACAACATGGAATCTGCTTTGTAGAAGTCTCAGAGTTTGTAAAGCTGAATTTAGATCAAGGAAATGCAACCATATTGGTATTATTAGATCTCTCAGCTGCCTTTGACACTGTATCCCATCAGACATTGTTACAGCTTAGCAAATTGTAGCATTTGCCGGCCTGCCTTATTGTGGCTAAAATCTTTGCTGTCTGATTGCTATCAATCTGTGTATTTGCTTCCTTTTACATCTTCTATCAAGTTAATTAAGCAATGAGTCCCGCAGGGCTCAGCTTTTAGCCCTACACTGTTCAGTGTCTATATGGCCCCTCTAGTGGAGCTCATTAAGCTGTTTGGTCGAAAAGTGGTGTCCTACGCGGATGACTTTCAACTTTTGTTATCCTTCTCTGAGGTTAACATCTAACTGCAGATTGAGTGGAAAGGAAGATGGTGGATTGAAGCCGCGTGGGTGAAGCTGCCTCTGTGCTTCTCTTGCTAGACCGCCAGTAAAACACCGCATCGGATTGACAGCCTCCCGTGTCCCGGCAATGTATGCGCTAAGGTCCGGGTTGCAGTAATGGACCTACAATATCACGTACTTACTTCTGGATTAAGTTAAACAGCTTTGCTAAATCTACCTCATTACTACCGTGAAAAAAAAGATTAGCGCGAGTCGCGCTGTACGGTGGTCCATCCAGGCAGCATTCAGAACGCTGCCGGCAGCAAGAACACGAGCACCAGCCAAGCGTTCCAATTGCTCCCGCGCTTTCAGAGATAGACAACGCTTAGCTGTGCTATCGGAGGAAGAGGGAGAGTCGAGGAACGAAATGGCTCTGGCGCGCGCCAAAGGACGGCGCAATGAAGTCCCAGTCTTAGCCCCTGTTCCAGCTTCTGGCAGTACAGCAAGTAAAACCGCCGTCATTTCTGACAAAGAGACACAGGGAGCTGTGCTAACAGTCAGCCAACAGGTGAGCCAAAACTGCTAAACCTGCTAGCACATACTCTAACTGATCATTCTCTGGCTGATGGTGATGCATGCTCCGGGTCTACAGTGGAAGTTGGATCCGTCTTACAGACTGGGAAACCGATTTGGAAGCCCATTATGAATTACTCCGATCTTGTGGATCCGAGAACTCCATTCCTGGTTTTCAGATGGCCAAAGTACTAAATGCTGCAGTACTGGACAGTAGGGGGAGCGAGGTTGGTGCAGCTAACAAGGACAATGACAATAATGAAAGTGCCGAGAACTTTGAGAATGTGCCACCCCTATCGAATGCTACTGTTAACTTTGAAGTCGCTGACAAAATAATTGAACTGGCAGTGAGCAGCTCGGCCAAAGATGTGATATCGGAATTTTTCACTCATACTGAGTCTAATGCTAATATTGAGCTATTAAGTGAGAGGAATAACGTAGCTAGTATGGCTAAGGATGTAGAGTCTGCTCAAACCCCAACTGTTTCAGACATGGAGTGGTTTAGTCTGGCGCAGGGACCGGAGACTAGCCAATGCAATACTCCTGGTGGAGGGAAGGGTGCAAAACCTAAAAACTCTAGAACGGCTATGACGAATAAAGTAGGCAAAGGCCACGACCGGGGGGTAAAGTCAACAGCTACTGATGCGACCGGTCGGGTAAAGAGGGCTTCAGCTAAAGTTGGATCTGGGGTCAGCCCATTGCACAAGTGGGTATCCCAAAAAGGTAAAATGAAAAACATTATACTGAGGCTGTCAAACGCTAGTAATACAGCAAACTCTCCTAATGAAATATCAGAGGGGGAGGGAGACGCAGCAGATATTGAGCAGCAAGGTTTAATTAAAACTCCATAGAAGCCACTATCTGTTGTTGCTGGCTCATTGTCAACATCTTTAGTCTTTTCCCTGGCCTCAAGCCCTGCAGCTCTGTCATCAACTTTATCGGAAATTGGTGCTTCTACTGACCGTCGGGAGGCAGCGGCGGAGGAACCCTCACTGTTTACTATTATGCAAGCATTGAGCATCCCGAGAACAGAAGTTCAGGAATGTTATCAGCAGGCCAAAGCAGACAGCAGCGAAATCAAACACGCACTGATGGAGGTAACATCTAAGGTTGGTCAGCTCTCTTCCGATGTCATTGATCTACAACAACGAGTTGCTGCCGTCGAAGAATCCAGCACGTATACAGTTAATTTAGCAAAGGCACATGACTCTCAAATGATGGTAATGCAATCTAAGATCGAAGACCTTGAAAATCGCCAGAGGCAGCAGAACTTGTGCATTTTTGGCATCCCAGAAGGAAGGGAGGGTAATGGCTTTTATTGTCTGTTTTCTTCAAAAGGCCTTTCCAGATTTGGCTGATTGGGACATGGATACTCAAGTTCAACGGGCACACAGACTGTC
Source organism: Triturus cristatus (assembly GCF_964204655.1). Classification (NCBI taxonomy): domain Eukaryota; kingdom Metazoa; phylum Chordata; class Amphibia; order Caudata; family Salamandridae; genus Triturus; species Triturus cristatus. Next base: position 946,950,490 of record NC_140592.1, on the reverse strand, counting down.
ATTATGATTACCAATTACTCATGGTGGTCAGTCTAAATCCAACTTTGCTCGGCCAATTCTTGTGTTTCTGGGCAACTTTCTATTACGTCAAGCTATATACTTTAAGGCACACCCAACAGCATCAGTCAAGGTGGATTCAATGTCTATTTTTGTGCGTTCTGGTTTATGCAAGACAACAATGGACAAACGGTGGAAGCTTCGTCAATTGATGTATCCTTTCAAAACTGTATGTTAACAAGTGTTTTTACAGGAGCCGGCTAGTCTTAAGATCTTAAAGGATGGACGGCAGCATTTTATCTTTAATGAATTGGATGCTAAGCAAGTGTTGTCGAGATAGCAAGCAATCTGCAAGGAGTGAACTTAAGTCTTGAAGTAATGAATATTGTACTCTGAGAGGTTATGAGGATATGAGGTTATGGAAAGGAGTGAGAGGAAGGGAGAGGGACAGGGTAAAAGTTTTGTTTAGTACTCTCGATAATTCTTTAGTGTGCTGTCTTTTTTCTTTTCTTTCTCTCTCACATAGGCGCGGGAGGAATAGGGAGGATGGGGCACGGTGTCGGGCATGGGGGTCGGTGGGGGGAGCTCAGAGAGGGCTTCTTTGCTAAGCTGTCAATCACTCTGGGACAGCAAGGAAGGGGGCGATTCCTTTTCATATGTACTGGGGAGGGGAGGGAAAGGGAGGGGTTTTTGGGATAGGGGGGGTTTAAAAAGCCACAACTTAGTTAAATTTAACCGGGCAAAGCACCGGGGTGGGGGGCACGTAATTATGATACTGATGACTGGACCAGGTTTATAAGTTGAGTTCAATGTGGGAATTTAAATGCATGTGTTGGAACGTAGCGGGACTTAATCAACTTGGCAAGCGACGGCTAGTAACAGAAGAGTTACGTGTATTTAAACCTCATATCTTGGGGCTTGTGGAAACGCATATTGCATATAAGGATAGAGCCTTGTTAAAACAATTGGGATATGATGTTATTGTATGTACATCGCAAACAATTTCCATTCGAGGGGTGGTCCTATTAAAATCTAGGAGATGTCCGGCTATTGTCCTCCGGTCACTTGCCGACTCCAAAGGGAGATGGGCAATCTCTCAAATGACGATCCACGAGCAGAAGTTTACAATATGTATGGTATATGGCCCGAATATTGTCTGTCCGGATGTCATATATCAATTAAGTTCTGAATTATTGGATTGGTCTGGTGAGATGATCGTGATGGGAGATTTTAATTGTATTCTGGACCGAAAGATTTATACTACTAATACTATTGCTCGTGCTAGAATGTGTACGACTAGGGTTGCAATTTTAGAACTACTTCACCTGTATCAGTTAGAAGATTCTTGGAGGAGGTTATTTCCGAATATACCAGGTTATACTTTTTATTCATTTCCACATAAACACTATTACAGAATTGATATGATATTTGCTAGTAATACTGTTATAGAGAATGCACTTGTGGTAGTATGCCCGAAATTTACATCTGATCATAATCCGGTTATGCTAACGGTACCATTGCAGTTAAATATCCAGAAATCAATCAAGGATTTCATTTTTCCGAGGCACCTCCTTAGTAATTTGGAATATGTGGAGTTTATGCGTACGGTACTTGAGGACTATATAGATTATAACCTGGGCTCAGCGACAATAGCAATAGTATGGGATTGTTTAAAGGCATGTGTAAGAGGGGCAACGCTACAATACATTATTAAACAAAATCGGCATGGCCATCGCCAGACGGAGCAGGAACAAATGCTTTGCCTCGATCTGGAGCAGCAACATGCCACAGCCATTGCCACTCAAAACGTGGATGAGCAGCCGATTTATCAACAGGTTGTTGAGGCAAGAGCGAAACTAAAAAGAAGGTTGAGGGATAAAATTGCAGATAATTATAAGTATAGAGCCAAACAATATGAATATGGTGAAAGGGTGGGCCGATTGCTGGCTAATCAAATTGCAGATCAAAAGGCCAAATCACAGGTTAAACTTAGCAAAGGCATAGATGGTTTAGTCTACACTAGGACTAGGGATACAGTAGAACAATTTAAGCTATTCTATGCTGATTTGTATAGCGACCCAGTCGGTTTTGATCGACAAATTGCTGCAGATTATACAGGAGTCTGCAATGCAAGTATTGGACCTATCGCTTTCTAAATCTTTGCAAAAAGATGTCAGCCTGAGGGAAGTTGAGGAAGCAATTAATGCTCGGCCCGCTGGCAAGACAGTCGCTGAGGATAAGATTCTGCTTGAATTCTTTAAGACTTTAAAAAATATATTGACCCCCATCTTCCTAGAGCTAAGCAATACGATTATGCAAGAAGACGTTGTCCCCCCCCCCCCTCTTGGAATGCAACTAATATTGTTGTTTTTCCAAAAAAAGGGGAAACCTATAGATCAGAGGTCTTCAAACTTTTTTAGGTTGAGCCCCCCAGCTAAATTTTTTTAGATGTTGCCCCTCCCCCGCACCACCTGATAGAAATGTTTGGAATCTGGTACAGTACATACTCGACCACCATATTCAGGGGTAATTACAATTAAATAAAAGACATATCCATCCAAATGCCCTGCCCAAACACCTATGGATTGTTATTTAATGCACACCTCTAGGGTTGTAATCTATCCTTTGGTAACATGCATCCATCACAAAGTAGATGAGAAAAAAAGTGAATTGAACATACTAAATGAAAATGAAATGAAAAAGGTGAAAAAAATGATGAAAGTGAAGAAAAAAAACGGAGCGTAGACAAACATCATTTCATGATGCACATAAACTAAAACCTTTGACCGCATCTTGATGCTACTCGACATGCTCGGTGTCAGTGAACCATCACCCGACATTAAAACCAAAAACGTGCTGATACATCTCTATGTTCGGGAGCAACATCGTTACAACATGTTTCTCAATCGCAACTTAAATGTGCAATATACCTTGAACCGTATCCGCGCCCCATCTTGCCAAACACATAAGTGCTAATGTACGGTTAAATGACCATGAGCGTCTCCAGAGTATTTGATTCATCCCACGTGACAAAAAACCATAAAACTAAACAAAATATGATATCTCATTACGTGCCCTTTCTCCAACCCATAAAAAACCAGCATTGGCGTAGCCAATAGGTCTCGCTTTTGGGACCTTATACACTATGAGATCGATGGCCACTATGCTACTCTCACAAAAGGCAATACCGTGAGGTTTCCGTTCAAATTATGAACCAAGGAATGCCCGGTGACTATCATATCACTACTTGAAGATACTAATAGAAAATTGAAATACAGTAACAGCATTTGTTTCAACCTATAAGTTGATTTACAATCATTGGGCGGACAGATCTATTTATACCAGGACAACATGGTCGCAAATACTATATCTGTTCGTTTGTGGAAATGTAAAATACCCTGAAGAAGTTCTCGGTGGCGAATCAAACGCGTTGGCTGTTTGTATTGTTCTAAAACAAGAGAAAGAAGAACATGAATCATTAATAAAGATGGATATTTAATAAAGATGGATATTTAATCATTCGATGGACTCAATGTGGACTATTCGACTATATTGAATGATAGTGGTGCAATCATGATATTAGTTCATTTGTTCTATTGACCCTCTGTATCGGGGTGGTCCCTTTGGACAGAAAGTACCTTTGTGATTCCTGCACACGGAAGGATTTCTGGTTCTGGTTAGGAAATATTTTTTGGTTGAATACTTTGATTTGGTGCCTATTGCTCAGTGGTCCACTGTCCGATTTGTGTGTGAACAGTTACTCTCATATCCGTTTGCAAGCACCAATAAGCCGCAAAGCCAGCATTTACACATAAATAACAACATACAATGTCTTTCTTTTGTACTGTTCAAAAGTGCACCAGATTTACAACCTCGGCTACAGATTTGTGGTTTCTTGCGGTGCAAGTAGGCCTAATGTGGGCTTTCCAGCTCGTCTCCCACCGCTACTGTCCAATGAACCTGCATCTGGCCATGAAGTGTGAACAGCTGATGCAGCACCTCTCCAAAACATGAACATTGTGTGTGGGCGAAAAGCCTGTCAATGCTTCATTTCCAGCGAGGAAAAGGTGGCCTACTAAATAACACCTTTAACTCCCTAGAAAAAGACACAAATGTATTACTAAAACAAACCTTGCAATAACTGTACAGCTTTGAGTGAAATGAAATAACGCCACAGCTGTAAGATCTGGCAGCGGCGCGCGCAGCTGCCTTGAGTCACGGGTGGGGTGTAGCAATGGCCCCCTAGAGCAAGAAGGGAGCCATGCTCTCTCCTGCATTCCGAGAAAACTTAAGCGATGCCTTGTATACGCCCCGAGCCAGAGCCCTGGTGGCAATTAACGATGCTCTCCAGGCCACAAGCAACTGGGCTAGAGGCGACACATCCCAGTATGGTATGGCCCTATTATGATGCCTAAAGTGAGCTAGGCGCTCGCCCCTAAAACATACGGTGCTCTGCAGGTCACGGATTCAAGCAAGGCTAACCCGGCATTTTATTTCTGTGAAGTGGTTAAATAGTAGCACCTGTAATTTACATAGATTAGAAACGGCAGAATAACAGTGTGAGATAATATATGTATGTGTGTGTGTATACACAAATACATATACATACATACATATATAAATAAATAAGAGTTCTCATCCTTATACATAACGCCTTGCTTGTAAAGACGGCCTCTGGAGCAGACGTTCGCCGGGCTACTCACCAGACACTCCCACAGCAGAACCGTCTCTTGGCGTGCCACATATGCGACCCGTGTAAATCCAATCCCTTTTAACAAGATGGGAATCTGGGACTAGCAGGCTGCAGGCAGACTGTTGACAGTAGGCGCAGTAACCCACAGAGCTATCCTGCCGCAACATGCTTTAAAAAGTCTGTAAGGGTCAGTGAGAGCTCTGAGAGATGGAGGGGACACAGAGTGAGGAGTGCAGGAGGGGTGCGAGATCTCGGTGGATGAGATGTGGATAAAGACAGTTCTGAAAGAGAGTGGAGGAGATATCTAGAACAGAGTGGGGGTGGTGGGGGGGGCGGTGAGATCACCGAGGAGTGGGTGTTGGAGGGGAGCGAGAGTGTCCGGGTAGGGAAGGGTAATAAAGACATGAGCTAGGGTGGAGAGAGTGCTTGGTAACTTAGCGAGAGATCAACTCTAGGGACAAGGGAGAGCACAGAAGTAGGTTATGAAGAGGGTGTCTCCAGAAGGGAGGAAAGTGGCTGGAGAGACCCAGAAAACAGGAGGGTTAAGATTCAGAGCGCCTCCTGGGTGGTTATAGTAAGAATGTGGGTGGCGAAAGAGATTAAAACAAGGCACAAGAAGAGAAAAGGCGGGCTAGTGAGACAGTGAAAGTGAACTGGGGAGAATGGGAGAACGAAAGAGCTCGAGAAAGAGGCATTGATAGTGACAGAAAAGGGACGTACTAAGAGACAATAATAAAAAGACAGACAAAGCATGCTGTGGGGGGGGCGGGGGAGCGCATTCCAGGCGGGGGAGCGGACCCGTTGAAGTATGATGCCGAGGCTGTGGCTACACGTGCACGCGTCAGTGGGCTGAAGCGCTTCCCCAAACGGATTGCATGGCGGCACGATGCACATGATTGTGCGCGTGCTCGCCATGCAATCCACTTTTGGGAGCACTTTGAAATGCCCCTCTTACTAGAGTCTCGCCTAGCGATTGCGTAAACGCAATAGCTAGGCGAGACCTAATAAAAACAGTGAAACATGCTAACATTTCTCCTCACCAAATGTTTAGTTTAAAAAACATAATCATTGACACAGAAACAAAATTGCTTTAAAATGCAAACTAATGATAAATTTGGCCATGTACAAGGTGCCTAAATGTTGCCAGCTCAGTAAATGTCCACACTATCTTCATGAAATTGTTGCATAATTGAAACTGTAGGCAAAGCCAGCTGATGTGCTCAATGCGTTAATTTTATCAGAGTAGTGAATCTCCAGTGTTGTATTTTCCTTTAACAGTTTCTTTCACAAATGTTCATTTTCATCACAATTTTAACAGAAGGGTGCAAACTAACTGATTGGACAGAAAGAGGTATGTCAATTCTTCAGAAAATCCAAGGTGGCACGCGACAATTACTACGCATTTGAGCATCAAAAAAGTTTATAACACAGGCAATTAAGTGTGCATTCTACAAATTCTAAATAATTGACATGCCCATAATAATGTAATTTAAAGAAACTTTGCCTCCTTTTTGTGAAGAACTAACCGTCCCGGGACTGTTCATTCCGACAGCTGACATGCTTCAGCTGCAGTGGGAGGCAGGGAGTCTCCTTTACTGTGAAACCGAAAGCAAATTGCTTTCACTTTTTCTAACAATCACAAAAGTATGGGCACGTTGTGCCCCATCGATTAGGAAAGTGGGAAACAATGAAATGCTAGAGTGGAGTGCGCGCCCCCCTGAGATGGTGTTGCGCCCCCCAGGGGGGCGCGCCCCACAGTTTGAAGAACTGTGCTAATGATGATATGAGCTCTTATTGACCAATAGCATTGATTAATGCTGATGCTAAACTTATTACTAGAATTCTTGCTTCACGACTGGCCCTGGTGGTACATTTATTAGTTTCAGAGCAACAGCATGGCTTTGTCCCCGGTAGAGACACTGCTGCACACATTAACACAGTGATTGCTGCATTTGATATTTCGGGTTAACTGGGCCAGCAGTTGGGGATGTTGATGCTGGACACCGAGAAGACCTTTGAACGAGTGACCTGGGGTACTCTATGGGTTACGATGTCTTCAATAGGCCTCGGTCAAAGGTTCATCTCGGCAGTACAGAAATTGTATAAGAATCCAATAGCTGCTATTAAACTTAATGGTCATTCCTCATCTTTCTTCCCGGTTCAAAGGGGTATGAGGCAGAGGTGTCCGCTTTTCCCCGTTACTATTTGCCATTTACATTGAGCCTTTTATTAAACACTTATTACTCAATGCTGACATTTCTTCAATTACTTTAAATGGGATGGATCTAAAGCTAATCGCATATGCGGACGACATTGCTGTTTTTTCGACCATGCCAGTTAATGCTTTAGCCACGATAACTCACGAAGCACAGTGATTCGGTTATTTTTCTGGTTACAAGTTAAATCTTAATAAGACACAGACGATATTGATTTTTCAACTTGAAAGGCCTCTAACAGCTTTAGGGGTCACGAATACGGCTATATATCTAGGAGTCTGTCTTAGTAGTCAAATTAACGATATTATTGCATTAAACTATGAACCACTATTGACGAAAGTAGTGATGAAACTACGCAGTTGGCATCGGCTACCCCTTAGTATATATGGGTGATGCAATATTATCAAAATGAACGTCCTCCCGAAATGTTTGTATTTTTTTCGTACCATTCCATTGAAAATACCATTAACTTTTTTTAAACGTCTAGATAGCGCCATCGGTAGCTTTATCTGGGGATACCGGCGTGCCAGGAGAGCTATTCGCTACATAAAATTATCGTACGAGCAAGGCGGTTTTAAACTCCCAGATTTTAAATTATATTTTTGGGCTGCATTTACTGAGCAAAAACAGAGTCTGCTTAGAGGACCTGCAAACGATGGTTGCTGGCTTTCATATCAGTTGGCTGACGGGCAATGTACTGGGTTTTTACTGTATAAAACATCCGACCCCAATTATTACAAGCAGGTAAGATTTAAGGTAATCGGGGATGTTACTAATATTTGGCGTGAAATGTGTAAAACATATGCATTACCTGACTTTCATGCATATGTCATATTGTGGGGAAACCCCACGGTTCCTAGTATATTTCACGATCCCGCTGGGAAGGAATGGCATGGTAAGGGCTTGGCGCGGCTGGGTCATTTATATGATGGGCAAGGATTCCGATCTTTTCTATCTTTGAAAGAAGAAATTGGTCTGACACAAACTCATTTTTTAAAATATTTACAAGTTAGGGATTATTTTATTCGTAGTCCGGGATTACTAGAGTTGAATGGTCCCTCTGAGATTCTGTCTATATTCTTTGGTACTGCTGGACAGGGAATTATAGATACATTTTATCAGAAACTTATAGCAGAGGTTAGTGATGATGATCTACAAATTGCTGCTAAACTTAGTCAGGCTTTTAATTGTAATAATAACTATAGAAGAGATACAGGAATGTCTAGAAACTATAGATTCAGCCGTATCATCTGTTAATCTGAAACTTCAACAATACAGAACCATATTTATGCTTTACTATACCCCAGAGCGTATCTCCAAATGGGGTACCAATGTAATTACTAATAAATTGTACTGTTCGAAATGTCAAGAATATGCTGCAGATTTAAATCGTATGTTTATTACATGTCCAATGTTGAAGGAATTTTGGTCCAGTATAACTCTCGCCCTGGAGACCTGGGTTGGATATGATTATCCCGTATCTGGGAAAGAGTTGGTATTGGAAATATTTTCTAAATCGGGTGGTTTTACTAATCCTTTTGTTTCTATTATTTCGGCATGTGCCCGACTGTTTATTGCCCGCTCCTGGATTCAAAGTACGAGTCCTAGTATTAATGAATTTTGGTCTTTGTTAAGGGAGATCTACCAAATGGAGATTGCATTAGTTAAAGCTAGAGGCATTCGGTCCTGGCTAAAATTTAAAAGGATATGGTCCCGTCTTCAATGGGATTAGGGATTTAATGTATTTTTCTCTTTTTTTTATCCTTTTATATATATTTTTTTTTTTCTTTTTCTTCTCTTGGTCCTTTTTTAAGGAATTGGATATATTGATAACATGGTTGTCTTTTTCTCTTATGTTTTTATGTGGCCTGCCAATGTTAACGGTTTCTCAATGGTCTACTGTTGTTGTTCTTTTGTGACGTGGCTATAAAAATAAAAAAAAATGTGGCTGATTGGAAGAAGAGCAGTTGCCTAAAACTGTGCTTGACTAAAACTGATGTATTGCTTTTTTGCTGCTCTCCTTTAATTTGTTCCAGTGCATGGTGACCATCGGAAATCCTCCCTGATCGCCTCCCCGCCCCAATTTCTGTGTAGCGAGTCTGGAATTTGGGGCTTAAATTTGATGAGGAGCAGTCTTTTGCTCCACAGGTGAGGGCAGTTACAGGCGCATGCTTTGCCCTCTTAAAAAGCTGTCAAGAATTTCTAAGAATAGTTCCCAAATTCATGAGGAAAACTGTGGTTCAGTCCGTTATTACCTCCCAGGCTTGATTATGCTAGCATCCTTTATCTGGGCTTTCCCGAATATCGTTTGAGATAATTTCAAATGTCGTCCTTTCACTTTTAGAGCTGTTCACAGCAGAGACCCTTGCTATCTGAGGGATAGAATTCAAGCATACCTTCCAACTGGATCTCTCAGATCTTCAAGCCTGTTTCTACCGGAAATCCCAAGGGTTCGTCAGTCTTGTTTAGGTAGTCAGTCTTTTTTCTTTTCTAGCTCCTGTGGCTTTGGCACACCCTTCCATTAATATTTTGTGAATCAATGAATTAACTAGTATTTAAAAACACAATTGAAGACCTGATTGTTTCATTCAGTTTAGTTAGCCCTTGTTGGATCCCTAAGGCATATGTAGCCCTGGGACGTCTGTCACAGCTGTGTCCTTTACTAATATTTAATTCATTTATTTGAGTGTTTTCCTGACTCTTGAGGAAGGGAGGAGTTGTGTACCACAAACTAGAGGTGGGGATATAAAACTAACATTGGTACCGGTAGACAGGACGAGCTATAAGTTACACTCAGGCCTTGCGATTGCTAAAGGGCACATTCTTTATTAAAAGTTGTGGGGTGCTCTTTAAACTGGTTGGGAATTTACTAATGACACCGCAGGATTGATTAGGACTAAGGTCTAACCATGGTTCTGAGCAAGATGGAATGAAGTCTGCGCTGTGACGTGGAGGTTGTCTGTCCCAGACACTGATGGAAGGATGTGAAATCTGGCTGATCTCAGAGTGAGGCATGTGGGAGCCATTGTTGGTTCTATGCTGCAACTGGAAAAATTGATTTGTACTCCACTGAGGATTGTTACTGTAGCTCTCTCATAGTAGGTGAAGAATGTGCCCCCAGTACAGACATATTAGCTTTTTCATTGGGTTATCCGACAGTTAAGGATGGATTGAACAGATACTAAAAAAAGTCAGGTAATTTTCCCCAGAACTCCACAGCAAATGGTCATTAAACCCAAAACATCAAAAGGCAGCATCATAGATACTAAACACCATACACATGTTCCACAGGTGAGACAGTCACCCTACAATCCACCCTTGGTGTTGATCCAATCCAGAGGCCTGCTTATCTGGGCTGCATTAGGAGGAGGTTGTTTTGTGGGAGGTTGTGTATTGGGTGCAGATGGGTGCCTCATGAAAGCCATTTGAAGCATGTATGATCTGTGATGGAGCAGGTTTGCCAGGCTAGGTAATGTGGAGCATTACAAAGAAAAAATTTGAAAGTCCTAATAATGAAAGGTAAAAAAAAAAGCATGAAGTGGATATTCTGAGAACCCAGATTGAGTGATTGAAAGGGTTTGTCACATATTTTTTGCATGAGGAAAAGGCATAGGAGATGTTTCAGGGTTGCTATCCCATGGTACCTTTTAGTTACACTATGTCTCTGAATTGCTCCACTTATATTGAATGTTTGTTATTCAGATACAGTAAATGACTGTGCAGTTGCCTAAAGAATGCCTTGGCTGTCACGTCTCAACAAACCCCAGAAGGAGTCCTTCAGCAGAAAAGAAACCAAATGCTTGTGGTAACATTTCATCACGTTAGTCAATCAAATGAATCCAGTGCAAACTGTCTAGTCAACACACATGGTGCAACCCATAACGTTTCGATCTTTTCAAGGTATGCCCAAGCCTGGTTCACTAACAGTTCAATTACTAGTATGTACAAGGTACCCCCACTGGAATATGAAAGAGAAACCAGGAATGAAGATTGAATAGTGATGTGTTATATCTAGAGGTGTTGATCCGTACAGTTACCCCAAACACATTCACACCTTCTTTAAATATATGGTAATCCAGAGATTGTCACATCGCTCGTGAATTCTGTGATCTACCACACTACAAGATACAACATCCTACTTGGGTGGTACTCTTGAATTAGAGCTGGAACTGTGAACGTTTGTGCAAAAAGTATAGTTTAGAGGGGACTTGAGGTATGGAAGACAGGCAGGAGAGTAAGGAATTCCGATTGCACAATGTCCATGGTATATTGGGGTCTGGGACACTATGTCTGCAAGCTTATTTTGTCCACAGGTTAAATCAGCTGAACCTTGTGCAGCACAAACCCCAAACACATTCACACCTTCTTTAAATATATGGTAATCCAGAGATTCAGTCACATCGCTCGTGAATTCTGTGATCTAACACACTACAAGATATAACATCCTACTTGGGTGGTACTCTTGAATTAGAGCTGGAACTGTGAACGTTTGTGCAAAAAGTATAGTTTAGAGGGGACTTGAGGTATGGAAGACAGGCAGGAGAGTAAGGAATTACGATTGCACAATGTCCATGGTATATTGGGGTCTGGGACACTATGTCTGCAAGCTTATTTTGTCCACAGGTTAAATCAGCTGAACCTTGTGCAGCACAAACCCCTCCTATGCTAGTTCATAGTAACAGTATTGCTGTGGGAAAGAGGGATGTCTGCAGAAAAGGCAAGAAAAGCATCTGTATGTATGATCTTCAGAAATGACCATTAATGCAAAGCCTTTCCTATCGGGGTGATTGCAGTAAAGAAATGCAATGAGCTGTAAACAGATGTTTCAGTAAAAAAAATTACACATCTTTGCAAACTATAACAATTTGTGGCTATTTATAATGCACACCGAAAAATGTATTTCATTGTGAAAGCAAATGATGTACCCAAAAATATTTGCAACTTGGAAAAAAAAAGAGGAATTATGCATACACATTTGCCAATTTATTGTGCTAATTCTTTGCTTTCAAAATAAAATATGCCTCTATTTAGAATGCGTGGGGAAAAACCGGAAAGTTTACAGACTGTGTAACCAAATTATAGTGTATTTTAAGAATGACATTTGATACCATTTTTTGAGGCATCGTTTAATCATTTTTGATGTATGTCAATATTTCAAAAACTGAAAATCTGGGTAAAACTATCATGGGCCCCAATTTTTAGGTCGAGCCTGGGCAGCGCATGCGCCGTTCTTCGGGGCATGCTGTATTAAGGTTTGGCATAGAAGCTCTGCCCATTTCCCGCCCAACTTTTCAATTGGCTCCTCTTAGAGACCTTTCGAAATCTTTGCTTTCCATTTGTGAATCGGTTTAGTAGTCCCTCCTTCGCTGCATTTATAACCTCCCTATAACGACTGAACATTTTACTTTTGTGATTTCACAGTCTGCTTTATCTAGTTGGTGAGAGCTGTTTTCTTCATGATCTTTCATATTCCACCCACAACGTCCTAGCACGCTGCCACCTTTTTATATTGTTATTAGTCATTTATTTTTTTATTTCCAGCGCAGTCCGCTTTAAGTATAGCGGTTGTGCTTATTTAATTTACAGCACTTCCACTTTAGCGGACACGCTACAAAAGCTTTATTTATTTTTATACTTTGTGCAAAAGTGCCCTACCCGCGCTTTCACTTTAATGTTGGCCGCACCCCTTTCTTTAGACTCTACTCACTGTAACCTGAATTCGGCCAGCAGCGTCTAAAGAAAGGGGCACTGCCACCAGTTAAAGTGGTCTCGCATTTGTGAGAGTTTGAACTATTAGCATTTGAAATGACAATGCCTTTTATTTGTGTTGCTTTGAAAAACACATAAATAAAAGGCTTTATCATTTACTATGCCAATAGCTTAAAATCTCGCAGTTGCGAGACCTATTGCATTTAAAATGCTTGTTTTTAAACTCCCAAGTGGACCCACTGGTCTGTCCTTGTGCTGGTGCAGTTTTAAGGTTTAAAATTTCAGTAATTCAAAAGATTTTACAGCGGTAGGCCTGGAAACTTGCCACAATAGCAGGTTTAAATAATACTCCTATCAAACCTTTTGTAAATTTAATTTTTGAGTGATCATATATGCAGAGGTGTAATATGCTCATGCAAAAATCTGCAAAGGAAGCACAAATTCACTGGTTAAAACTTTTATTAGCTTTTTTTCCCAGGTGATAATATTTCCCCCTACGCAAAAACTCCACTCCATTCCCACCATAGCAAGTTTTACTCCTGCTCTTGGCAGAACTGAATTCTTGATCTTTTCTATGCTGGGGAGGGGTTTTCAAGGAGTTTATGAATACCCCATAACGGGTAAGTATGTTGGAGTGAACAAATCCACAGGATATTCCTGCCCTGGAATGACCATTTCCAACTGTGGATAGCTTTGCTCACACTGAAATCTTCTTGCCATTAATGAGTGAAAAGATAGCTGTTGTGTGTAAGACAAATTTGCATGCTTGGATAGGCTATAACACTATGACTGCAATAAGACTTTGAAGAGTTTAACTAGCTTTAAAACGTAAATATCAAATCACTGGGGGGCGTGGCTACGGCGCGAGGCGGAATGGCTGCCTCTTGATGGAGCTCCGTCAGCTCGACCGGAACATTTGACAAATACCACCTTTCTGGCACACCTGTGTCATCGAAAACTACATGCGGAGATTATGGCTCCCACCTGAAACGATCAGTGTGCTTGGGGAGCCTCATCGACCGGCGGAACCCCCCCAGTACCGTGTCAGACCTGCCGACCGGCCGTTGGCAAGATGGTGCCCACACGCCACTGAGAGGGAAGAAAAGGCTGCTGTGGAGCTGCGGGGGCGCGGTACCTGGTGCTGGAGTGCTAACACCTGCTATCATCGTATTGCTTGCCCCACCGGGTCACTTGTAGCCATCGGTGCTGGCCCCCCCGCGACAAAGCTTTGCACATCGTGATTGGAAGAGCTGCTGCTGAGGAGAGTGCTCCAGAGGCCTGATCTCGCCGCCTGGACACCGGAGAAGCCTCGCTGCAGGCTGAACGTGGACCCGGCTTGAGACGTAGCACAGGACGCCAGAGGCATCAACAGAGGTGCGGTGAGTGGGGCGGACGCTTCGCGCGGTACTGGTGGCGGGTTGGGCTGCGTGGCCTCTCTTGAATGCCTTTGTGTTTTTTTTAACGCAGGCGTTTTTGGGGGGGGGCAGATAGGGCTGATCGGCCTGGGCGCTGTGTGTGGGGGTCGCTGCTACTCGACAAGTGGGGGGGATTGTCTCAGCTTGGTGCCCCGGGGAGTGGTGGTACTGGATTGCAGCCCTGATTCATGGCCCAACCTGCCTTCGCGGGCGGGGGTGGTTAGGGTTCGGCTGGTGCCTCTAGGCTGCGGGCTGCGCAAGAACCCCAGGCACGCGTGAGGGTTCTGGCGTGGTGTTGGAGCCCCCAGGAAGACTGCGTCTGCGACACTGAACAGAGGACCTCACTGCGCAGGACAAGTGGTGTGATAAAGCTGGGCCCCTGGCAGGCGGAGGGTTATGCGATTCTGGAGCCATTCAACTCTGGCCGGGAGCCCTGCAGAACATGTAGTAGTGGCGTTCTGAGTTTTGGGGCTACCTGACGCTGCCTGAGTGGCCAGATCTACTAGCGGTGGCTTAAGACCTTGCTGGCATGCTGACCATTTGAATCATACTAGGCGACACGCACCCACTGTTGGTTGTATTGGCTTGACTGCTGCGTGGTGCTGACCTCTTGCCGCCCTGCAGGTGCGCTAGTTTGCGAATATAGCGGATCTGAACACCTGGGATCTGAGAGTGAGGAGAGGTATTGCTAGAGGTGAACCCTACACTCGGCTCGCATACCCCTCCACTATGGGGAAATCTAACCCCAAGCAACCGAAGCTTCAGTTTGAAAGTAAGTGCAATATACGTGCAAACGAGGCCATGGGGGACCAGCCATTAACGCAGGGTGCGTCGGAGATAGTGGAGGACAGGGGGGGGGCCGATGACACTAGGACTATTCTGCTTGAATTGCAATCTGGGATGAAATCCATAGACAGTAAAATAGACGCCCTTGCGACTAGCCTAGATGTGGTGAAGAAGAAGATGGACACCCATGAGCTTGATGTCTTGGAGAACAGACTATCGGACATGCAGGACTCGCAAGCGGAATCCCGGACCCAGATTCTACAAATGGAAAAGGTGTTGGAGGTCATAAAAGCGAAGAACGAAGATTTGGAGGTGCGATCCAGGCGCAATAACCTTCGTATAATTGGCCTGCCAGAGTCCACCGCCATTTCCATAATGGAGACTTTTGTGGATGGTTTGCTGCGCGAACTATTTGGTTCTGTGTTATCCTCCGTAATGATTGTGGAGAGAGCCTTGGGCCCCAGACCTAAACCGGGTGCTCCACCTCGTCCGATACTTACGCGCCTTCTGAACTATGCTGACAGGGATGCCGTTTTGCGAGAGGCCAGGGCTAAGGGCCCCATAAACTATAAGGGCGATAACCTGTCCTTTTTTCCAGATTATACCCCGTCGGTACAAGCGGCACGCAGGGAGTTTGTACCAGTGAAGAAGTTACTTCAGGCTGCCTCTGTACCATATGCTAAGTTGTACCCTGCTAAATTAAAAATCTCTCATGAGGGACCGGTGCATTTCTTTACGGACTCAGTCATCCTTTAAGTTCTCGAAGCATATCTGCAAGGCTAAACCCCGACAGGGCGGGCTGGGGAGTCCGTCGGCCTCACCGAATCTTGAGGACACACATTGATGATGTCATTATATTTTTGATGGACAAGGCAGCGGGTGGTGACGGATATGGATTTCGTTAAAGGCTGTAGATGGGAGTCTGCTCCCCTTTTTTTGTCTTTAAGTGTTTGCATGCAGTTTTTGTTTGGCACTTGTTCAGAGTCTTGACGCTGCTTGATCTCATGGTTGGTGGCACACAGGTGTGCCGCATGGTTAAAGTCTGGCAATCTCATCACAGAGTGAGTGTTCGCTGCCGTTCCCTCCCCCCGAGCGGGTGTTTCCCTCTTGACAAGTTGTATGGATGATGGGATAAATGTGCGGGAGGGGGGTTGGAGACAGTCTCGACCTAATTGGGCGGTTGGAGTGGGTGGGGGGAGGTGGGAGGGACATTAGGGAAATGTATGGTTTTTTATTTGTGGGATTGTTGCCTTTTTGTCGTTTGGAATGAGAACTGATTTGTATAGTATGTTAGATGCATGTTTTGCCCAGTCCGCCCTCCTATCTTGGATCACACCGACCTCTAGGTTGTCATGGAGTACCCAACTGCATTATGGGTGAGAGATATAGGTTCTTGACGTGGAATGTGAGGTGTCTCAATTCTCCAAAGAAAATACGTCAGGTGTTGACTTATCTGACTCGACATGACGTTCATATCGCTCTGTTACAGGAAACGCATCTGGGTAGACATGCGGGGCGCGGCATTGCTGGCAGATGGGCGGGGTATGAGCTCGCGTCTTCCTATTTATCGTATGCCAGGGGGTCGCTGATTCTGATTAAATGAGGTATAACATTTACGCCGGCCAGGACATATGTGGACGGAGAGGGGCGATGTGCAATGGTACAAGGGAAGTTGGGTGGCTCCTTGGTGTCCATGGTCAGTATTTACGGGCCTATTGCAGATGACCCTGAGTGTTTCTTGCGAATGTATGCAAAACTGATGGAATGGCCGGAAGCGATTATTTTGTGGGGAGGCGATCTAAACACATACTTGAACCCTGATTTGGAGAAGTCTAATCCACTAACGCACCGAACTCAGAGTGGCCCAGTGTGTACGGAGTGCTATGTTGGAATTTGGTTTAAGTAATGTGTGGAGGGTGCGCAATGCACTAGTGAAAGAGGGTACACATGCAACACCATTACACAACAGTTGGTCACGGTTAGACTACTGGCTGCTAGGTGGAGATGCGCTTGACTGGGTACTGGAGAATACGAATCTGCCGCGCACCTTGTCAGATCACAATCCAGTTCAATTACACAGGCGCAATCACAACGCGCCTGGAGGAGAGGTTACGGGGAACTGGACCGTGTGGCATATAGGCAGGCCTTGCGGGAATATAAAGTTCACTTAAGGTTGGCTAAGGCTAAGTTTCTGGAAGACTCCCTGGCCAAAGCCACCAACAAATCACAGACCCTTTTTAAACTGGTAAACAACTTGGCAAACCCTACCTGTGCAGCACCAGTCACCGTAGCATCTCAGGAACTGTGTGACTCTTTGGCTGCTGCATTCGAGGATAAAATTAGGCTAATTTTGAGTGGCCTTTCGATCCCGGGCCACATGGCCGTGATACAGCTTCCTCCTTTGAAACCCCTTCACTTCCCAGGTGATGAGGAGGTTAAAGTGGAGCAACAGCAACTATCTTGCTTTCCCACCCCTTCCTTGGAGGAATTCTATACACTGGCTAATGGTATATCTTCAGGCTCCCCACTTGACCCGCTGCCGCCCAAAATATGGAAGACCCTCCAGACAGAACTGCTACCCCTGTTGTACACCATCTGCTGCCAGTCATTGGCTACAGCCTTGGTACCCGATAGTTGGAAATTAGCAATAGTGACACCTCTGTTAAAAAAGGCTTCTTTAGACCCGCTATGTCCAGCTAGCTATAGGCCTATCTCAATGTTACCATTTCCTATAAAAATTCTAGAGAGGCTGGTCACAAGAACCCTATCCAACTTTTTGGAATCTAACTCCTGTCTGGACGCAGTCCAATTCGGATTTAGGCCAGCACATGGGACTGAGACCGCCCTGATCACAGTGCTAGATGATCTGCGAACGCGTGTCGACATGGGTAAGGCAGCTTTTTTAGTGCTGCTGGGCATGTCGGCCGCGTTCGACACGGTGGATCATGGTGTCCTTTTGGATCGTCTCCAGAAAGCGGGTGTTGTTGGTTTGGCGCTGGACTGGCTAAAATCATATCTTGATAATAGGCAACAAGCGGTTGCACTACCACCTTTTCGCTCCGACCCTTAATCAGTTTGATAAAATCTTTCGGCATCTCAGTTATCAACTATGCCGACGATACGCAACTGATCTTCTCCTTTGAGGGTAAGGAGGCGGTTTCGAGGGACACTTTCCATCAGTGTATGTCGGAAACAGCAGAATGGCTTCGGCTTAATTCACTCCAATTTAATGGGGTAAAGACCGAGGTGCTTCATTGCTCCTTGGACCGGCCCTCCCGCCCGTTACCAGAGGATTTCTGGCCGGCTTCCATTATGGGTACTGTGACAGCTGCTGAGTCGGCTCGTAACTTGGGGATCATGTTTGAACCTAGTCTGCAGCTAGACACCTCAGTAAACAAGACCATAGCAACGTGCATGGGCTTACTCCGAGCCCTACATAAAATCTTGCCGTTGCTTCCCTTGGAAGCTCGAGCAGAGGTGGTGCGTAGTACTATACTCAGTAGACTAGACTACTGTAACGCACTGCTTCTGGGGGCTCCTAAGTCTTTGGTGTCTAGGTTGCAGAGGATCCAAAACATGGCAGCCAAACTGGCACTAACCCGACCACGCTCCGCGTCGTCTTCAGCAGCTTTATCTGATCTCCATTGGTTGCCTGTCCAGCAGCGTATTCTCTTTAAGGCCGCTTGTATTGTGTTCAGGGCATTGCACGGTCTAGGACCTTTGCCACTCCAAAACCTTTTCATTTGGTATCAGGCTGCCAGACCCTTAAGATCCTCCTCGGCTTTTTTGATAAAAGTTCCTAAAATCGCCAGAGTGAGGATGGGTGGACGCGCTTTTGGCTATGCAGCAGCTAAGTTGTGGAACACTCTTCCTTTGCTGCTAAGGAGTAAGCAAGAACTAACCTCCTTTAAAAAAGAGTTGAAGACCTTTCTCTTTTCAAAACCAATGTAGTGCATTAGATCTGATGAATTACTGAAGGTCAAGCGCCAGGATACCCTTGGGGTGGCAGCTGCGCTCAACAAGAATTCAATTCATTCATTCAATTCCGACTGCCATACGTCGCCCCTTCACGTGGCGTCTGCGGTCGGAAGCGCTGCTTGATCCGGTGTATGAGGCTGCGGTGCGGGAAGCTATAGAGCAATACTTTCTACTTAATAAGGGATCTGTGGATAGTGCCTCCACTCTGTGGGAGGCTTTTAAAGTAATAATTCGGGGAGTGTGCATTGGTACTGCAGCAGGCATATTGAAAGACATCAGAGAGCAGCTTTCCAAAGTTGAGGCTGAGCTTCAGACACTAGAACGAAACTACACAACGGCCCCTTCAGCCGACACTCTGGCCCAGATACACGAGTTGATCTTAGAATATGACACCCTAGCTGAATCGGAAATACGTTACATTTCGCGTAGGCACACGGCGTGCAGGTATGGAGAGGGGGGGGGGGAGGCCGGGCCGTACACTGGCAAACAAGATTAGGACCCGTATGGAGCAACCACATATCGACAAGATCACAGACTCCCAAGGGGAGGAACATTATCTCCCGATTGCTATTACCGAACAATTCCGTGACTTCTACTCAGATTTATACACGTCTAGGGGTGAGGCGACAGTGGCTCAAATGGACAGCTACTTGGAGGATGTGGCGTGTGCCTGGTTGTCGGATGTGGATTTGGGGGTCTTTTGGGGGACCACCCAAAGGTGCAGGGTCACCCTATAGTCCACGGGTCCGGAATACAAACTGAGACCAACACTGTAGCACGGAGAGAAAGGATATTTATTACAATCTCATGAGAGAGAAAGCATCAACAGACACCCATAGCTGTCTGAGGAGGCAGTCTGCTGAGTGCTTTGGTTCTGCACCTTGCATACCCTTCATCCCCACCCTGTGCGTGCTAGGTGAACACCAATAATTTACAGACAAGCAATGGTCAGTTCTGATACAATCAGCAGGTGGTGGCTGTTTGGCCCCTGCAGGGCATAGGTGAAAAAGGCATGATTATATGTCAAACAAAGGTTAATCTGATAAGTCCATAGATGGTAGCGGTGAGGCCACTGCAGGGTGTAGGCGAAAAGCATGTTTATACGACAAGTAAAGTTTGATCGGATAAGTCCGCAGATGGTAGTTGTTGGACCCCTACAGGGCACAGGCTAGAGGAATGATTACAAAGCCAGCAGAGGTCAATCTGATAGGCCTGCATATTGTAGCTGTTGGACGCCTGCAGGGCATAGTGTGCAGAGTGAGGACGATAAACATCTGGGAAACTCCCTGTCTGACTGGTTGAGCATGGGCTGGTCAGTTTGTGGCAGGTCAAAGCATGAACAGGGTGTGAGCGTCTGTGCAGGAATGTGGGATGTCAAAAGTGGAGCTCCAGAGTGTTCGTGATACAGAGAGGTCAGTCATAAAGGGTATGGCACAAAAGCGAAACCATTGTTTTTTTTTTTTTTAGTCAATTACAATGTTCATCAATAGCTGTGTCTCGCGTTCAGTCCTTATTTTATCGTTCTTGACCTGTGCATTTACAGGGACTGACTTGATAGCATTTGTGCAGAGACCACAGAGTGGGGGACCACATTGAAGGCAAAGACAACAAAAGAGAACCAGTGCAAGAGTTATCAGGATGATCATTAGAACCTTCCATCCCCATGTCAGCAGAAGCTGCCATATCCAAGAACCAAGGGACCATGAGTCTGTATCTTGATGGAGGTCAGAGGCTATTCGATGTGGTGCGGAAATAGCCTCGTAGACAGATGATGAATGATCCGTAACATACACGCAACAGCTGGTGCCGATGATGCGACATGCTCCTCCGCGGTCAGCTAGGATGACATCAAGGACCATGCGATTTTGTAGTGACAAGGCGTACCGCTTGGAGCTCCGCAGTGGTGTTGGCGAAAATACCAGCTGTGATGTTGACGGTGGCTTCCATGACTCTGGTGAGGTTGCGAATGGCTCCGCTGTTTGCCATTGGTCACCAGAAGGGAAGGATGCCGTTCATGGCATCCAGGAATTGTTGAGAGGTTATGTCTGTCTGTTCACCCACATCATTGCTGCGGCGGGCCCAATGATGAAGAGGAGAAGCAATGTAGACAGGGGGAAGGAGGAAAGCTATGTAACATGTGCCTCCCCAGTTCTCGTGAAGCCAAGTGTATGCCTTTGTTCCACACACTAAGTAGGTGTTTGGGGAGGCAACAAGGGGCGGTGGAGATGTCGTATTTAGAATTGTTGTCACGGAGCTGTCCCCAACGTACTCAATAGCCTCTGATACACATTAGTCCAGGAATGCGAACTGCTAGCGGTGGGGTCCGCTTGGCGGGTGTCCTTGCTTTGAAGCTGGAGAAGCGTATTCTACTGGTAGAGCCGAATACCAGCATTTTCCTCCTTCTCATCCTCAGACATGCGTGTAGAATTGTTCTTTGGACAAACAGCATTGCCCGTTTTGTTCTGCCAGAACTCATCTTGCAATTGTTGGAGAGTGATGTCGGCAAGGCTGCTGGACCGATGGGCGCCCATGTTGAGCGACATCCAGGCAGCGCAAGAGGCGTGTATAGAGTAAGAGTAAGGGAGGAAGGGTATGTTATTCTCTGTGGAGTGAGGCAGGAGACCACAGACCCAACAGTTCGTTTTATTCAATACCTCATTCTGTTGATTCAACATTTGGATGAAGGTGTTGTTTCAAAACTCTTGTCGCCTATTTTGGAGATAAGGGGACAAGGAGACATGGGAGTGTTCAGGAGGTGTGGCATCAGTGGGCAATATGGTATCCTTGGCTGGTGCCCCTTCCTCTAGGATCCAGAAGAGGATGGCGAAGAGAATAGTGTTCAGGAGAACTGTCGTCAAAGCTATTGACCTGTTAATATGTAGTTTGTTACATAGTGCTATCTTCTTGTTGGAAAGTTCCATGGTTTTGTTGTTTGTCATAATCAGTCTTCTTTTGGGCTCTACAGCTGTTGGAGAGAAAAGGTGAGCCCTACACATCGCCGGTAGCTGGTGGTTGCTTCTCCTGGCTAGGCTTCTCAGTACCCCGCTACCTGGAGT
Organism: Triturus cristatus; assembly: GCF_964204655.1. Taxonomy (NCBI): domain Eukaryota; kingdom Metazoa; phylum Chordata; class Amphibia; order Caudata; family Salamandridae; genus Triturus; species Triturus cristatus. The sequence continues at coordinate 946,928,640 of NC_140592.1, read as the reverse complement.
ACCAATCCACCCTTCCAGATAATACTACCGCCCTGCGACTTTTGGCTCACCTCCCCTATCCAGTCGCTTAAGCTCCAGAGGCCGTGCGTGGGCAGAGATTGTATCTTTCTTTAGTTGGCACGGTGTTATCTTTGAATAATTCCAGTTCTGGTTCTGGGAGACCACACACAGGGGGGTCGCACGTTAAAACTTCCTTGTAGGTGGACAAGGTAGGATCAGTTTGAGTGATGCTGGGGATCTTCTGGCAGTGTACAGCATGTATCTAGGATTTCTTACCTTCCACTCGCAGGGCCGTTCTAGTCGTCAGAAGGACTAGCAGGGACCCTCTCCACCGGGGTTCCAGAGTCTTCTTTCGAGCGAAATTCTTTACCATAACAAAATCCCTTGGTAGGATGGTATGTCCCGGCCCGGTGGATCGATCAGGCAATGCTTCCTGGTCCTACTGATGAACGGAAGACAAAGTTTGTGGAAGTACGAACAAATAATCACTCAATAATTCACGAGGGGAATCAGACAATGTGGTAGCGGGGGTGCGCCCCAGATGTTCATTGGGCGTCCAAAGACCACCTCATATGGAGTCAATGAGGTGCGGGAATGCGGGACAGATCGTATTGATAGAAGGGCCAGTGGTAGCGCATCTAGCCATTTTAGCCCCGTAGTTTCTTCTTTTTTGGCTAGTTTGGATTTGATCGTGGTATTGTATCTTTCCACTAGGCCTGCTGATTGGGGGTGTAAGACTGCATGACATTTTTGTTGAACTCCTAATCCGGATAGTATATGCTTGACAATTTCTCCAATGAAGTGACTCCCACTGTCACTCCATAGGACTCGGCAAAGGCCGTAGCGGGGAAAGAATTCCTTCAGCAATATCTTGGCGGTGGTTAGGGCAGTGTTGTCTCTAACCGGGTAAGCCTCCACCCATTTGCTGAACGTGCAAACAACCACCAAAACATATTTAAGTTTGTTGCATCGTTCCATTTGGATATAATCCATTTGCAGCACTTCAAAAGTTGATGTGGGGATGGCATATCCTGCCCGAGGTACCCGAGTCCCTTTACCTACATTGTAGCGGAGACAAACCAAACACTGTTGGACCAGCCTGGAGGCGGTAGACCGGAGTTGGTTGTTATCCCACACTTCCTATAATATTTTAGTCATGGTGGCAGCATTGATGTGTGCTGGCAAATGAGTCATGTTCAACAATGGGAGGAGATAAGCATTTGGTAATTTCCAAAGTTTTGCAACTTTGGATCGCCAACAATTTTCTTCATCAAGCATGCCCTCCTTCTCCCAATTTTGGATGTTCTTCAGAGGTGGCAGTGGACTGGATGTCCCGGATCTGTTGTCTAACATCATGCCACTTCCCTGCTTGGGATTTTACTATGTACATAGGGGTATGTATTCTTTCCTGCGCATAGCCCGGGCTGTCTCATCAGCAAAGGCATTTCCTAATCCTATTTCGTCTGTGACCTTCTTGTGTGCGTTGCATTTAACAATAGCTAATGTTCTGGGTAGTGTCAAGGCTTGGAGCAATGTAGTGACTAAGTCACCATGCTGAATGGGCGTACCATGTGACGTTAAGAACCCTCTCTCCTTCCAAAGGATACCAAAACTGTGGGCTACTCCAAAGGCGTACTGGCTGTCGGTATAGATGGTGACAGCGAGATCCTGGCTAAGGATACGAGCGTGGGGGAGAGCTGTAAGTTCTGTGGCCTGGGACGATTTCTGAGGTATGCGTGCAGTCTCAACATGGGTATTGGTAGTGGTGACAGTATAGGCAGCAGACGTGGTACCGCTTGATAGTTTAATACAAGACCCGTCCACCCACAATTGCCCATCCTGTTCCGTGAGAGTGGTGTCTTTTAAGTCTACCCGTCCCTTAGTCTGTTCCTCTGTTCGAAAGAGGCAGTCATGTGGAATGTCTGGGATGTCAGGATCTGGTGTGGGCAGGAGTGTGGCAGGATTCAAGGTCGCACATCTCTTTAGCGTGATATGGGGGGCTAACAGCGTAAGTTCGTATCCTGTTAGTCGTGCACTAGTGAGGTGTTGTGTGTCTGTCTGATTGAGTAATATGTCGACTGCGTGTGGAACTAATACCGTCAATCTAGATCCCAACACAATCCCTTCACTTTGTCGGATAGAGACGGCCGCTGCTGCAACCGCTCTAAGGCAAGAGGGCAGACCTCGGGCCACAGGGTCTAGGGTGGCAGAAAAGAAAGCGCATGGGTGTTGTTTGGTGCCGTGAATTTGGGTCAGGGCCAAGAGAGCACATCCTGAGCGCTCATGGGTGTAGAGGCAGAAGGGTTTAGAGTAATCAGGGTGCCCAATACTGGTGCAGAGCAAAGAGCGTGGCGTAAGTCTTGAAAGGCTTGGTCGTGTTCATGTGTCCAAGGAAGAGGTGTGGGTGTGTCTTTGGTAAGCAAAGCAAGGAGTGGCTTAACTATGAGGGAAAATTCGGTATCCATTGGCGACAAAAGGAAGTGAGACTAATTAGTGCACGAACATCTCTTTGGGTGGTTGGAGACGAAAGGTGTAGTATTGTTTGGATGCGGTCAGGTGTGAGAGTACGTCCCTCCTTAGACAGCAGATGGCCGAGGTAGGTCACCTGCTGTCTAAAATACTGTAGCTTATTCTTGGATACCTTATGGCCCTGTGATGCCAAAAAGCTTAGTGTAGTAAGAGAGGCAGTGCGAGCCAGGGCCGTTGTGTCTGCAGCCAACAGAATGTCATCGATATTGGATGAGAACTGCGCCGGGTGGTAACTGTATCTGGTCGAGCTGTTGTTTAAGGGCCTGGCTGTAGATGCTAGGGCTTTCGGTATACCCTTGAGAAGCCCGACAGAATCTGTACGATCTGTTTTTTATGGTGAAACTAAAAAGATATCGTGAATCAGGATGTATTGGTATGGAGAAAAAGGCATTTTTGAGCTCTATTACTGTGAAGGTGATAGCAGTTGAGGGGATCATTGTCAATATAGTTATGTCAGAGACCTCAGGATATTGTGGGACCACTATTTCGTTAATTGCGCGGAGGTCAATGACAAAACAGTATATTTTCTCAGAATTGGATGTACGTTTCAAAACTGGAAGGATGGGGCTATTGCAAATGTTAGACTGAACTTCCTCAACTACCCCAGCTGCAATCATATCCTGTACTATAGTCATGAGAGCCGTTTTGCCATCTACAGAAATTTTATACTAAGGGAGGCGAGGAAGGGGTGCTTTCGGTTTTACTGTTATGTGGACAGGATCCATCACAATCTCCCCCCTCGTCGGTGTCCGTGATGGCCCACAGGGTGTCTGGTAACTGGGACAAATCCTGCTGTTTGGAATCAGTGAGACAATAAAGGCGGGAGTTATAACCAAGGGGGCAATCATTATCAAACAGTATGACTCTGACAATCTGAGGAGAACAGCAAATGGTGGCTCTGAAATGCTTTAAGAGATCAATGCCCATCAAATTGTCTGGGCAGTTCGGGGAGAGCAGAAAAGAGGTCATCACTGCGTTCCCCTGTATGTCCAGGGGCACCTCAGTAGAAAGGGGGTTGGTGGAGGGCGTGCCGTCAAATCCTACAGATGTGACCGATAAGCCAGACAGTTGCGCCCTAGGAATCCGCTTATGTGAGAGGGCACTTCTAGAGGCCCCTGTGTTGACCAAGAACTTGCCCTGAGTTCCAACCACTGAAGCTGTGACATAGGGCCCTGATTGATCAACTGGAAGTTCTACTGGTTCCTTTCCCTGGCAGTCTCATGCAAATTCATTGTCGGGGAAGTGGTCAGCTGTTAATTGTTATAGAAGACATTGGGGCGTTCTCCTTTGGAGGGTGGGACTCTTCCTCTACATCTACTCAGTCCCCTTCCCCGATCCTTTGTATTTTGCTGTAAAAGAGGACAATCTGCACGCCAGTGCACTGTTTCCTTACAATACAAGCATTGGTCCTGGGACAGTTGACGTGGGGGCGGGCATATAATTATACTGCGGACCTCTACCGTTTCCTCCCCCTCTAATGCTTATTTGGGAAAGCATTACTTTTTCTTTGAGTTGTTTTCTTATCTTTTTCCTCCTCTATCTTATTCTGCAGATGTTCATAATATTGGGCCATAGTCGAGATCTGTGTGGGTGTTGCAGCAGGCCATGTGCTTTCGCTACTCTGTAGCTTTGTGGAGATGGGTGGCGACAAACAACTGAATATACTCCCTCGTAGCCTATCTGTTCCTTAAATCAAAACTTAGTTCTTCTCAAATTATCTCATACATTTACTCACAACAGCGACAATTGACATTTTCATTATTTTTATTATTTCATTGCTTTATATATTTTATAACATTTCAATTTTCTTTTTATGTATATCTTTTCTTCATTCAAAGTGACAAAACTGATTATAAAAGTTCATACAAAAGCCAAAATTAACACAATCATTACATACAAGTTTATATAAACAGCCCCTGGATTTACTTCAATAAATACAACCATACCACAGATATTCAAACACATCCATATCCTCACAAAAATTCATACAATCAGCATCTGTACATGGTAGAGGTTATGTGTGACAAAAGGAACCTCTGAGACCAAATAGATTTTTATATTTAGAACACAAGGCTCAGCACAGGGTCGGTGTGTTCCAGCAGTCGAAGGCATATCATTATACTGTGGACCTCCACCGTTTCCACACCCTCTAGTGCTTTTTTGGGAAAGCATTACTTTTTCTTTGAGTTCTTTTCTTTACTTATCTTTTTCCTCCTGTATCTTATTCTGCAGATGTTCATAATATTGGGCCATAGTTAAGATCTGTGTGGGTGTTGCAGCAGGCACGTGCTTTCGCTACTCTGTAACTTTGTGGAGATTGGTGGCGACAATCCTTTAACAAAAGTCTGAACTAGTGAGTGTCGACCTGTCTCAGTCGTCGAGTCCTGTCCACTATAGTCAATGAACACCTGGCTGAGGCGGGAGAAGTAGTCAGATGTAGATTCCTCAGATATTTGTTTACAAGCAGTGATGGCTGTCCAATCTACTTTCCTGGCTGGAATTGTGGCCTTCAATTGTTTTACTATGTTACCTGGCAGCTCTAAAATAGCTTCTGCGGGCCTTTCACCTGGTTTTCTGTCCCTATCCATTGTCGTCCAATCCTCCCACTTATGTTTGAACAAGGCCTCATCGTCAACTTTCCTTATGGGTCGCCAAATATCTGGGGGCAGAATTAACCCAAAGAACTGATCTATGTCAGTCAGTGTCATCGTATAAGTGGTATTAACAGTGTCCAGCCCTCCGTAGAATCCCATAGGATTCTTCTGGGGGTCAGGCAAGTCCTTTTTGAAAGCTCGAAGCCACGGAGTGTACACCCAATTGATAACGTCCGACTTTTGGCATCTGGACTATCCGGTCCCTCAGCAGTACCTGCCCCTCGAGCGGGGACAAAGACTGGAGCTGCTTCACTTATTGGTGCCATACGACCTCCAGTCGCACCCTCCATTACTAGTGGCTTTTCCTCCTGGTCTCTCCTTAGACCTTCCATCATTTGTAGCGTGAGTGCTAACAAACTGTTGCTTTCCTCAGTACTTCCTCCCCCCTCTGTCAACTTACGATTCAATCCTCTAACATGGTCTGCTGGTGTCACTTCATGGCGTTTCTCATAAAGAGAGAATACTTCATAAGCAAGTTGTTGTAGGAAGTAGCCCTTTTGAGGTGGTGCATAGACCTCATAGATAGCACGGATCTGGCTAGACAGGGGTGTGGAATTTAATAAAATATCTACTTGTCCATGGGGCAGGTTACTTCATAAATCTACTTGTCCTGTAAAAAAATCCACTTGTCCTTTTTGGTGCCATGTAGTGCAGCGACAAATTATGGCAGCAATCTCATTATATAAGAGCTCTGATAATGCCTCTCCGCTTATGCCAGGGCTCATAACATAGTAGTGTTTGAATATTTGCAATCCCCTTATGGTGCCACATTTCCGCAGATCTACATACTGGGGCTGAAGGTAGTGGTAAGCAATAGTTCCAGGGTTAGTATGACCTTTTGAGTCTGTGCAAACCTACTAACTCACATGTTTTAAGGGTTTTCAACAACTCTTCTCTAATCTCTTCCCATACTGAGAAACGTTGGAAATGTATTCCCGACAATGGCAGATGTAAACCTTCTTTCAGAGTCGGGGGGGGGGGGGGGGAGGGGGGGGGGGAGGGGGAGGGGGGGGGATTGGTTGGAGGGAAAGTGAACTCGCAAACACCCAGATTTCGCATGAGCAAATCTACACATGCACATTTGCTCATGCTAAAATGCAGTTCACAAATATTTTCTAGGAGTATTATTTCTTGTCATACTTCTGTAAGTTCTTGGGAATTCACGAAAGCCATATAGCTGCACTTAATGCAAGGACATATACCATGGGTGCACTTTTGAGACTTTCTTTAATAATTGGGCCCCTAATTTGGTCTGGCTTTGACCATGACCCTTTGCATTTATTAAAATTCTGTCTGTCTCTCTCTCTCTCTCTCTCTGTATCGGCTGGCTTCACTGTAAGTGACCGCAATTCTGCTCTTTCACAAGGAGCTTATCGGCACACAAAGTAGTTTTGTTCAGTGCCAGTAACTACTGTGGCAGTGTGTGCTTTTTGAGACAATTTTTGCTTTTGCCAATGTTTGTTATAATGGTGATGGCCCGGCAGCTCCCACAGCAATAAGTTTTTATAAAAACCATTCCAAAACAATTCACACATTGACAAAACTAAAAAGCTGACCACCAATTTCAGACCTACTGGCTTTGCCAATGCTAGTTTACTTTTGTTTCCCATAATCTTATTGAAACTGGTTACACTGATTTTCCATTATGAATATTTTTGGGAAATACTAGCATGCATCAACACGTTACTAAATGAAATGGTACCTGAAATTTTACAGTTTAGCTATAAAAAAATTTCCTGCTTTCATTTTTTATATGAACATTTTATTTTGAAGGCAAAAAATCGTCAAACTTGCTTTCAAGCTTCTGCAAATATTTGCACCAAATCAGAGAGCATTCTGGGAGCATTATACAGAGCCTCATATTGCTAAACTTTGAAAACGTGTGTACACATTTTTATACTGGAACCACTGTCAGTAGCGCAGTCAGAGCTTACAGCATTTACTTAGAGCGCTCACCCTAATAATAAAGGCTTTCAATTAATGAAACATTAATCCAAGTTTGAACAGCATTAACCCCTTCCGTGCGGGGGGCCGCAGCGGAGCTGTGCTCGTGGCGAGCTGAGCTTGTCATGACTCAGTGGAGCTGTGCTCATGACGAGCTGAGCTCATCACGACCCCGTCCACTGATTAATTCTCCCGCACAGACGGGGAATCAATCACGCGTGGGCGGGCCGCGACCGTTATGACGAGCTCAGCTCGTCATGAGCACTCAAGCAGTTAACATATGAACAAAAAAATTACCTTAACTGCAGACAGTGCCCTTCCCTGTTCCATAAAACAGTACTGCAAACTGGCAGCCAAAGGGTTTGTGCTGCAGAGGGTTGGGCCTACTTGTCCCAAGGACAAAGTACACATGAAAACTTGTTGCCCTTGACCTCCAACAATATGTCTTGGGCGTCGGGCTATAGGAATTCCACATCCCTGTGCTAGAGGTGAAAAGATCCTCCATGCAGGTGCGAACTAGACCATCCAAGGCCTGTTTCTGTGCGGATGTAATGTGGGGTGTGTGGGATCAAGCAGAAGATGTGGTCTCAGGGTCAGATTGAGCGGGAGGGGCAGTGGGATCGGGAGGCAGGGGTTGGGAATTTTCTGAGGGCACATTTCCATCGGCCGGCCGTGGGATAGAATGGGGAGGGACATGGTACGGTGGTGGCAATGGATGGAGGAGACGCTCCTCTTCATGGGGGTCTTCTCGCGCTAGTGGTGTATGATGCACAGAATACTGACCAGACACATTCAACCTGTGTTCTGAGCCTCTTTCTGTAGCCTCGCCTGAGCCATTCTCTCTCTTTCAGCTCCCTCCTTTTTCCATTGGCCTAGGGCGTCAGACATAGCTTGTCGCGACCTTCGTCTAAAGAGCTGTATTTCTACAGCCTCAATTTTGTAAGATTCAAAAGAACCATATATGGGCCACTGAGTCTCTTTATCCTTGGACGTGTGTTTATGCCATAATGAATTATACATTATGGGAGAAACACCGTATTTTATGTACATATCCTTACTTGAGGTACTTTCCGGAGGAGCCGGCTGACTATCTTCCAACACCCTCGATCGAGATATACAACGACCAAACCATCGTGCAAATTTACTAAACGTGGGCATGTTTTTCTATGTTAAAAAACGTCTCTACAAATTTCTAGTTCGGACAAAAAGTCCACATTACCCGCCCAGTATCACTTTTTGCAAAGAGTGACTTCTTACCGAAGAAAACCAGATAACCAAGCAAATAACAAAAAGGTGTTGCAAACCAGCGACCCTACCAGAATCCTTTGTCTCGTTCTCCAGGTGGTCTCTTTACTGCAAAGATCGTCCAAGTCTATCGGGGACCCGAGTCAGGACCGGAGCCACTTGCGGGGGTCTTTTCGGATGTAGTGAAGGTCGGGTGGTGGCTACGAGGACGAGGGTCTTTTTCGCGTAGGCATGCCCCACCACCGTCCGTTCAACTTCCTCGCTGGGACCCCTCGACCGGGTAGCCGCGTCGCTGATCGGGCCTCCCGTTTGGGCACCAATTGTGGATTTGGGAGTCTTTTGGGGGACCACCCAAAGGAGCAGGGTCACCCTATAGTCCACGAGTCCGGAATACAAACCGAGACAAACACTGGAGCACGGAGAGAAAAGGATATTTATTACAATCTCATGAGAGAGAAAGCATCAACAATAGACACCCATAGCTGTCTGAGGAGGCAGTCTGCTGAGTGCTTTGGTTCTGCACCTTATATACCCTTCATCCCCACCCTGTGCGTGCTAGGTGAACACCAATAATTTACAGACAAGCAATGGTCAGTTCTGTTACAATCAGCAGGTGGTGGCTGTTTGGCCCCTGCAGGGCATAGGTGAAAAAGGCATGAGTATATGTCAAACAAAGGTTACTCTGATAAGTCCACAGATGGTAGCGGTGAGGCCCCTGCAGGGTGTAGGCGAAAAGCATGTTTATACGACAAGTAAAGTTAGATCGGATAAGTCCGCACATGGTAGTTGTTGGACCCCTGCAGGGCACATGCGAGAGGAATGATTACACAGCAAGCAGAGGTAAATCTGATAGGCCTGCATATTGTAGCTGTTGGACGCCTGCCGGGCATAGTGTGCAGGGTGAAGACGATAAACATCTGGGAAACTCCCTGTCCGACTGGTTGAGCATGGGCTGGTCAGTTTATGGCAGGTCAAAGCATGAACAAGGTGTGAGTGTCCGTGCAGGAATGTGGGAGGTCAAAAGTGGAGCTCCAGAGTGTTTGTGATACAGAGAGGTGGTCAGTCATGAAGGGTGTAGCACAAAATGGCAGAGTGAATGGCAAGATAACAGACCTATTTTTCCACACGGATGCCCACAGGGAATATCTGAGTTTGCCGATTGATGTGGAAGATGTCAGGGCTGCTATCATGGCTCTACCCAATGGGAAGGGGTCGGATGGCCTTACGGTCGAATTTTATCTGATTACTCCGTATCAGTTGGAAGTGTACGCCGAGGCGCATGATACAGGAACACTACCGCAGTCGCTTCGGCAGGCGATGATTCTAACGCTACTCAAGAAAGACAAGCCCCCAAATAAATGTGATTCTTATAGACCCCTCTCACTGATCAATATAGACGCCAAGATACTGGCCAAAATTCTAGCTGTTAAGCTACAACCCCTAATGCCTTGCCTGGTTTTACTGGACCGGTTGGGTTTTATACCCGACCGATTGATGTCGCACAATTTACGGACTATTTTCTCCATGTTTCATATATTGGAGCCATGCATGTCTGCCGCGGCGGTCCTGCTGGACGCAGCCAAGGCTTTTGATTCGGTGGAGTGGAAATATGTTTTTTATTCTTCAGCGTATGGGATTTCTGCCTATGTTTCTACAATGGATCAGGGTGCTGTATGCGGATCCATCCGCTAGGGTGCGTGTTGGCGTTTTGACATCAGACCCATTTGATCTTAAGTGGGGCACGCGTCAAGGCTGCCCTCTGTCTCTGCTACTCTTTGCGATTGTACTGGAACCGCTGGCGTGGGTTATTTGGCAGAGACATAGGGAAACGGCGCTAAACTTTAATTCTCGCCCAGTTGCTATTTCGCTTTATGCAGACGACATGGTGCTCTTTGTTCGTGAGCCCTCGCGGTATCTGGCTCGGCTGTTGCGAGAGTATGTAAGATTTGGCCGCCTGTCGGGACTAGTTGTAAATTGGGAAAATTCCATGGTTATACCTTTAACGGAATCCACGACTCAACCAGATATGGAATATCCATTGATATGGTCCGTAGACCCGGTTAAGTATCTTGGGTCTGGATCCACGAGACCCGGATAGAGTTATACGTGAGAATTATGGGCGGGCCTTCTCCAAGCTGGACCAGCAGGTGGATCTATGGGTAGCTCTACCGCTCTCTTTGGCGGATCGTATTGCGTTACTCAAGATGGTAGTCTTGTCGCGGTTTTTGTATGTATTCACAAACATCCCGATTGTGTTGTCAAAGGGGTTTTTTAGCACCCTACGTGGGACCCTACTCCAGTTGGTCTGGGGAGGCAAACATGCCCGGGTGACTTGGTCTGTACTCGCTAGCGATTTATGATAAAGGTGGGTTTGGAGCACCTGACTTCTATGTCTATTATCTTAGTGCACATGCCCAGTACATGACATTAGGGCTCATTACAACACCTACCCTCTTGAGCCTCCTACACTGATTTCCCTACAGTTCGTGCTCACTACCCCCACTAATAAAAAATTGGTCTCCAGGTTATACAGGTTAATAAAGGAGGAGAGTATGGGTCAGCCTGACAGAAGCTGGTAGAGATGGAATGCATGTTTGCCTGCTCCGATATTGGAGAAAGATTGGAAGTATATATGTGAATTAAAGGGTTCACTTGTCATGAATGGGAACTTGCGGATCATACATTTTAAATACATACACCAGGTGTATTACAGGCCGGCACGCCTACATCAATTTGGGTTGCGTGAATCTAGCTGTTGTGCGCGTTGCGGCCAGGCTGATGCTGACTTCCTGCACCTTGTTTGAGGTTGCCGTGGGGTGGCTGATTTTTGGACGCTTGTTGCGAGTGATATAAAGGACATGGCGGGTGTAGAACTACTGTGTACCCCGCTGGTTTGCCTGTTGTCTTGCGTTCCACAGATAAAGGGAGTGTGCGGTAGATTCATATGCTTGGCGCTGCTCATGGCTAACCGAAGAGTGGCTATCACATGGGGCGGGAGACCCAGCCCAAAAGTTGAACACTGGACCTGGTCTACTGTAAAGGTAACATGGAGACTTACACAGAGGAGTTGCCCACAGTTTCTAGACCAAAGGACATATGGGAGCCCCTGAGACAATTCCTTCAGAAGAGGGCGGCGGAAGCAGAGCAGGGTGACACGAGTTAGATGCTGTGAGGTGATGTGGCGAGCGACACGGGGTAGCGGTCTGGGTGAATGAAGGGAGGATGCTCTAACATTTCAATGCTATTTTGAAATCGCTCAGGTATGATGTGAGGATGGGTTTGTGGCAGTATTATAATTTGATGTCTTTTTGTATTTTTGTTGGATTGTGGGGATGTTTTTGTTTATCATTATATACGCATAATGATGATATGATACATGATCGCATTGTTGATGTGTATGTCTTTTTTTGTCTTTGGAAAATAAAAAATGTAATAAAAAAAAAAATCAAATCATTGATGCTGTACTTCGTATATGCTTGTGGTTATGGAAAGCAAGGGAATTGTGGCATAGTCAGACTGTGTTTGCCAGTTAAAGTGCAGAAATCATTCAAAAAGCATCTGGAGTTAACTCCTTGTGGTATGTGGATGCCATCAATCTTACAATTCAAGAGTTAGAGGATGAGTTGAATACATGGCAGGATAGCACTGAATAAAGTAATTCCTTCATACTCGTGCACAGCAAAGTAAAATAAGTTCAACAGTCCCATCTAGGCGAAGAGTATTATGATGTGTACTTAAGGCCCCCTTTCCTTTACCTTTGCTATTCAGCGTCTACATCTGCTGACTGGTTTGACTAATGAAACAATATGACCTGCAATTCCAAAGTATGCTGAATATTTTCTTAATCTACGTTGTTGGATGAAGGAAACAACAATGCTGATACTTGGAAGATTTGATTTCCCTTCAAATGGTCTACTACCCAGACCAGAATCTCAACTCCGAAAATGAAGTAATGGGTTATAATTTTCGATTCATAACTTTGTAGCTCCCCAGAAATAATCTGTTGGATCAAGGGCACTCCTTTCAATTCTGTGCGCCTTCATATCCTGCTGCTCTATTAAATACCATCTGCAGAGAAGAACCGATGAGATCCCTGTGGCCGACCGGTTTTAAGGGCTTAAGGGACTGCAGGACACCTTAGTGGTTCAGAAGGAATTTATTGTTTGCTTCACAGAAAAACAAGTATGGAGTCCTTATCCTTGATATGGTTAAAAGAAGACAAACAACGGATGATATAGGAGTGTGTTTTCTCCCAGACAAGTCCAGGTCCTAGTGCTTCGGATCAGGGGTTTCTTGCGTTTCTTTCTTGATTGCAGTAGCCAAAACAATAAAGGAGGGGGGGAGAAAAATAGAGAACAGGTCGGGTAAATAAATGTTCTCTTGCCTCAGTTTTCTTTAGTGCTTCCGTCACCGTTCTATCTGTGGAGCATGGGTTTTAGTGTGGGGATGCAGGTGTCTAGGCTTCTCACCCAAGTGCTTTATTTCCCAGTATCCTCCCACCTCCCCCACCAGACGGATCCCTTGAGGTACACTCTCCTTGTGCCACGGCCTGTCCCCAGAACCGTGGCGTTGGGACCCGGGGCGTCTTCTCCTTCTCTCAGCTCGCCAGGTATATTGGCAGTGTATAATGCACGCTGCTGGTTTGGTGCCTGCTGCTCTCTTGTGGTCCCTGTATTCTCCACAGCCTCGCTTCGGTTGTCCTCCGCTGCTCCGCTTCGGTTGTCCTCCGCTGCTCCGCTTCGGTTGTCCTCCACTGCTCCGCTCCTATCGTCCTCCACTGCTCTGCTTCGGTCTCTGCAGTCTTCCGCCTTCTCTCCTCCGCCGATGTGACGCGCCACCTCCTCGTCCTCCGAGCCTTTTTCTTCCGCTTTCGTCGTAGACTCCTCCCTCCCCTCTTGAGGCAACACTAGACTGCTGCCTGTTTCCGGCGAACTCGTGCATGGGCCGTTGGGTCCCCACTTCCGGGTTATCGCCGCTTCGTCTTCCTCACATATCTCCCCCCTTAGGAATGGACGGTGGGGCCATTCAGTGGAGGGGTATCTGGACAAGTAGTCCGCGCAGACTTGACGGGACCCAGGGACATGCACCGTCTGGAAAGAAAAGGGTTGCTACGTCAAGAACCATCTGAGGATACGCTGATTGGAGTCCTTATGTCTTACAAGCCAGGTGAGAGGTGCATGGTCGGTGAGTATTGTGAACGGACGCCCCAACGGGTAATACTGAAGAGCCTCGACTGCCCATTTAATTGCCAGACACTCTTTCTATGGTAGACTAGTGTGTCTCCCTAGGAAATAATTTCCGACTGATGTAGAGAACGGGTTTCAGATCACCTTGTATATCAGGCTGCTATAGCACTGCCCCCAGACCCAAACCGGAAGCATCAGTTTGTAAGATGAATTGTTTTTGGAAATCGGGACTATGCAAAACGGGTGCCGTGCAAATAGCATTCTTGAGGGATTGGAAACTGTTTTCATGGGCTGCACTCCAATTATCTATCCGGGATGAATAAGTCTTGGTTAAGAGATCTGTTAGGGGACTAGCTAGAGACGAGAAATTCGGGATAAATCGTCTGTAGTAACCAATAAGTCCGAGAAAAGAACGTATATCTTGTTTTGTTTTGGGTATGGGGAGTGTTTTTATGGCTTCCAGTTTATTCATTTGGGTTTTGATGAGCCCTCTTTGTATCGTGCACCCGAGATATTGGATTGAATCCGTACCTAATAAGGATTTCTTCGGGTTTATTCTGAGGCCTGCCTCTTGGATGGCTGAAAACACATCAGCTAAATGTCTCAAATGTTCAGCCAAGGTTGGGCTGTAGACGACTATATCGTCCAAATAGGCGGCATCATAGTCAGCATGAGGTCGCAGCAACTGATCCATTAAACGCTGAAATGTTGCTAGTGCCCCATGGAGGCCGAAAGGGAGTACCCTGAACTGAGGGGGTTGCAAAGGCTGTTTTTTCTTTGGCTTGGGGAGTTAGGGTATCTGCCAATATCCTTTAGTAAGGTCGAGGGTGGACATGTATCTAGCATTTCCTAATCGTTCAATTAGCTCATCTATCCTTGGCATGGGGTAAGAATCGAATTTGGTAATGCTATTTACCTGGCGGAAATCAATGCAGAATTATAGACTCCCGTCAGGTTTTGGCACAATCACTATTGAAGAACACCAATTACTTGTGGAGGGTTCTATGATATGGGCCTGTAGCATGGCTGTTACTCCTTTCTCTATGGCTTCCCTTCTTGCGGCGGGGATACGGTATGGTTTTTGTTTGATGATGATCGGGTTGAGGGATATAATGTCATGTTGGATCATAGAGGTCAACCCGGGTGTAGAGGAAAACCGGCCAGGGAAGTTTTTCAACATAGCATGTAACTGTGACTGCTGTTTCGGAGTCAGCATTTCTCCGGTTGGGGCTTTTTCATTTGGGTTCCCTTGGGTATCCACTGTGGAGATCTCTAGGTTTTTTTTTGTACTGACGAATAACACTGGGCCCCTTTTCCCAGGGAAGGATGAGTTTGGTTCTTCCCATTTCTTCAGGAGATTTACATAATAAATCTGTTTACCCCCAGCCCGTTGAGGTTGTAGAACGCTGTACGTGACAGGCGTGACTTTCTTTTCTATAATGAAGGGACCCTGCCATTTCGTTAATAACTTATTCTCCGAAGAGGGAAGCAGGAGAAGAACCTTCTCTCCCGGAGCAAATTCCCTCAATTGACTATTTCGGTCGTAATAGTATTTTTGGGAACTCTGGTCTTTTTCCATACTTTTGTGCACGAGTCCCCAGACTTCAGTGATGGCCGACTTCAAGTCAGCCACATATTTCGTTAGGGGTTGTCCCTCTTCATCTTTCCCTTCCCACTGTTATGCCGCCATGTCTAGTAATGTTCTCGGTTTTCACCCGAATAGCAGTTCGAATGGGGAATAGCCAGTCGACCTTTGCTCATTGGTTCTTATTGCAAAAAGGACAAGTGGTAATTTTTGGTCCAAATCTTTCCCGGTGTCTGAGATGATCTTACGTAATATATGTTTGTTAGTTTTATTGTAGCGTTCCACAAGGTCATCAGTTTGGGGATGGTAGACTGATGTACGGAGTTGACGAATACCCAAAATGTCACACACCTGGGCCATTACTCCGGACATGAAAGGGGTTCCTTGGTCCGTCAATATTTCTGATGGATACCCCACCCTGGAGAACAAGGTTACCATGGCTCTAGCTATAGTAGGGGTGGTCATTGTATACAAGGGAAAAGCCTGAGGATACCTACTTGCATAGTCCACAATGACTAAAATAAATTTATGGCCGAGGGTGGTAGTGGACCCACTAGATCCATGCCGACCCGTTTGAACGGGGTATCAATGATAGGTAAGGGACATAAGGGGTCCTTCTTTATCCCGTCTGGGTTTATATACTGGCATCTTGTACAAGTGGCGCAGTGTCTGGCTACATCCCTGTATACCCCAGGCCAATAGAATTTATTCAGGAGATATGTTAGTGTTTTCTCTTTCCCGTAGTGTCCTCCCCCTGTTTGATTATGTGCTAGGTGTAATACGTGTTCCCGAAAAGGGAGGGGTACCAGCAGTTGGGCGTTAGAATGTTTTCCCCCTTTCACAGACCTATACAACAAACCCTTTTTAAAAAAGAAATATGGTCCTACCTGGTCCGGT
Organism: Triturus cristatus; assembly: GCF_964204655.1. Classification (NCBI taxonomy): domain Eukaryota; kingdom Metazoa; phylum Chordata; class Amphibia; order Caudata; family Salamandridae; genus Triturus; species Triturus cristatus. The sequence goes on along the minus strand of NC_140592.1, from coordinate 946,912,600 downwards.
TCCGAGTCTTGTACTCGTTCCCAGGCATGGAGCAAGGTCTTGTCTTCCCTCTGGGCTGAACGGAAGCTAACCGGGGCTGTTTCGACAGGGTCTGTTAAGGAGAGAGGAAAAGCATGAAGGGAGGTTTGTAGGTATTGTTTTTTCTCTCTCCGTCTTTCATTCCTGCTCTTACTGTCCTTTCCTACCATGCCCTCTATATTGCTGTTATGAAAAGGGGCCTCTTGCAACCAGGTCGTGTCCGCTTTTTTTGATCTCTTCCAGATAGTGGTCAAATCTGGGATGATCAGTGCCTATGATGACTGCCTCAGGTAGTGTAGGTATGACCCCTACCTTCCGTATCTGTGGGTCGTTTGAGACGTCTAGTAGGACTACTGCGACGGGGTAGGTCTTAGTGTCACCGTGTACACAGGTAACGTGTACGCGTTAGTTTCCTTGTATTTGTGAGGGGTTATCAGGGATTCATCTACAACAGTAACATGACATCCAGTATCAAGGAGAGCCTGCTGTTTCTTCCCATTTAGGAGAATGTTCTTTTTGTATTGTTGTGGGCCTTTCCCGGTTGCAAAGACTCCTCCTTTTGAATACCCTACTTCCATGGGTTCTGCTGGGGAAAGACGGTGAGGACACTGTAGGGCTATATGTCCCCATTCACTACAGTGATAACCCAGTGGTCCTTGACCACCGGGGCTGGAGTTAGGATATAAAGGCTTGGGCACTATGCGGGTTGTCGTCTGGGTTTTAATTTCCGGTTTGGGTGACGTTCTAGGGGTCAATGCAGGGGTCCGTGCTGCACCAGCCCTGAACTCTGGCGATCGCTGGAAAGCACATGCTAAATCCACAGCGGCTGCAGAGGTTAGGTGGGGATGTTGTCTGACCCATGAACGGGTAGCTGCTGGTAGGGCATCCAGGAACTGTTCCAGAATAATTTTCTCTGTAACGTCCTCCGCACTAGACACATGGGGGGGGGGGTTAGCCATCTGTGTCCTAAATCCTTGAGTCTATAGTATAGGGCGCGGGGGTTATCCCCAGAGGTCCATCTTTCTTTTCTAAACTTAGTTCTGTAATATTCTTGATCACACCCTAACCGTTCTAATACGGCTTTTTTCACTTCCTCATAGGCAGTTGTGCTAGCAGGGTTGGTGGCCTGATAGGCCGCTTGTAGTTCGCCCAACAGGAGAGGAGCGATATATTGGCTCCATCTTTCTTTGGGCCATGTGGCAGTGGTTGCAACCCTTAAAAAATTAATTAAAAAGTAATCAGGATCGTCCCCCTCCTGAAACTTCTGCAAGATGGATCCAGGGATGTTGGGGTGTACTCTGGAGCTTACAATGGCATCGGTAAGTTTGAGTATAGCCGTCTCTTGGACTTGCTGGTTGGAGGCTATTAAGGCGGCTTGGTCCCTCAGGGCATCCTGTAATGCTTCCCTATCCTTCTGGGCGGTTTGTACCTGCTGTTACAACACCAATTGCAGGTGTCGTTGTCCCTCCGCCAATTGGTTTATAATATTTTCCATGGTTATAGGCACGGGCTGTGTCTTGAGTCGACACGCTAGGGAACCCTTATCCCACTTCTGACACCACTTTGTGGCCGACCGGTTTTAGGGGCTTAAGGGACTGCAGGACACCTTGGTGGTTCAGAAGGAATTTATTGTTTGCTTCACAGAAAAACAAGTATGGAGTCCTTATCCTTGATATGGTTAAAGAAGACAAACAACGGATGATATAGGAGTGTGTTTTCTCCCATACAAGTCCAGGTCCTAGTGCTTCGGATCAGGGGTTTCTTGCGTTTCTTTCTTGCTTGCAGTAGCCAAAACAATAAAGGGAGGGGGAGGGGGGGGGAAGAAAAATAGAGAACAGGTCGGGTAAATAAATGTTCTTTTGCCTCAGTTTTCTTTAGTGCTACCGTCACCGTTCTATCTATGGAGCAGGGGTTTTAGTGTGGGGATGCAGGTGTCTAGGCTTCTCACTCAAGTGCTTTATTTCCCAGTATCCTCCCACCTCCCCCACCAGAACGATCCCTTGAGGTACACTCGCCTTGTGCCACGGCCTGTCCCCAGAACCGTGGCGTTGGGACCCGGGGCGTCTTCTCCTTCTCTCAGCTCGCCAGGTATATTGGCAGTGTATAAAGCACGCTGCTGGTTTGGTGCCTGCTGCTCTCTTGTGGTCCCTGTATTCTCCACAGCCTCGCTTCGGTTGTCCTCCACTGCTCCGCTCCTATCGTCCTCCGCTGCTCCGCTTCGGTCTCTGCAGTCTTACGCCTTCTCTTCTCCGCCGACGCGACGCGCCGCCTCCTCTTCTTCCGGGACTTTTTCTTTCCGCTTTCATCGTAGACTCCTCCCTCCCCTCTGGAGGCAACACTAGACTGCTGCCTGTTTCCGGCGAACTCGTGCATGGGCCTTTGGGTCCCCACTTCCGGGTTATTGCCGCTTCGTCTTCGTCACAATCCCTTATAGGCATTAGTGGACGGTTGTAATGTAATTTGGTTTGGCTGACCAACAAAGCTCCCTGACAAAATGCAATGATTGCAAAAATGAGTAGCCAGGATAATCCTAAATGCAAGACTGCAGTATCAAATAAAACCGGCATTGTAAATACTTAATTAGTTCCTATACAGTCAAGAATTAGATTCAACATGTTTACACCATCCAGAAGACCCACCGGCAGAAACTTCAATTTTGTATCGAGAGGCCAACCCTGCTGCTGCATTTCTGAAAGGGCACTAAATTAGCCAAGCCATTTATATTCCACCCAGCCAAATTGAGAAGCACAAAACTTGGAGCTGCGACCACAGAGCATGCTAGTGTAACGTGGCGTACAATCCTCTGCCATAGGTGTGACACCATCCATTCTATTCTTCACTAATGACTCATTTTCTAAAGTTTATTTTAAAAAATAATTTTGATACTGTAAAACTGTAACCAGTCTGAGGCAAAATTTGAAACTCTTCAAACCTGCATTACTATAAGCAATGCCTAAAAAGTAAAAACATGTTAACCCCCTTAACCCTACAAACAAGAGAAACTACATTTCACTCTTGAAGCAAACTAAACAATGGGGCATTTTAAGATGAATGGAAATACAGTTGTGGCTTGGACAGCAACATCTTTGATAATTGTAGTAAACGAGAACATCTCAACATGGCTTTTTTCTAAGGCACGCAGATGGATGCTGCGCAAGAAAGCAACTCCATGGAATGAATTCCGTTTCAACTATTTTATGGAAAGGAAAAACGCAGAAGAGAAATAACCAGCATTGAAAATGCAATAGACCTCGCCTTTTATTAAGTTAAAGCCATTTGCTTTGCTATATAATACCATTAGCAAAGCAAATGGCTTTAACTTAATCAAAGGCGAGACCTATTGCATTTTCAATGCTTGTTTTCTCCTGCTGCCCCCATGATTCTGTTCCTTATTTCTCCTTCTGTCCCCTTCGCTGCCCCCGTGATTCTGGGCCTTTTTTTTCTCCTGTCCTCTTCGCTGCCCCCGTGATTCTGTGCCTTTTTCTCCTCCTGTCCCCGTGATTCTGTGCCTTTTTCTCCTCCTGTCCCCTTCGCTGCCCCCGTGATTCTGTGCCTTTTTCTCCTTCTGTCACCTTCGCTGCCCCCGACACAACCACACACACAACCAACCACACACACAACCAACCACACAAAAATCTGCGCATGTGCACACAGCATTTCACCCTAGACCGATAGCTGCGGGGCAAGCCGTGTGATGCAATCTGTGAGGGTGGGGAATGTGAGCACAACCGTTGCGAATTTTTGAAGTGGGCGGGCAGCTTTATAGCCCCAATCCGCACATAGGGGTACAACTACAAACCAATGTGAAGGCTATCTGGAAAAGGAGGCGTGTTGTAGTGAGCTGAGAGCGCGACTTGAAACGCACAGAGGCGGAGGCGAGGGGGAAGCTTTTCACGGGCTACCTTTCCCGGCCAGATCGCCTACGTATTTCCTTTATAGACTTTATTCCATTAATCGCGCGGTAGAACCCTGACGGCACATGAATGAATCACCCTCCCACAGTTCCAGATTCTGCTGCGCACTGCACGGGGTGTGTACAGCCCAGCTCACTGTTGGCCGGTCCGCACACAGCCCTGAGCGTGCCAGTATCCGCGCACAGCATCATCTGCTTCTACAACAAAGAAACACACGGAAAGTCCACTTTAAACAGAACCCCTTACGGAAACAGGATAAAAGCTTCTGCAGACACAAACATTTACCCGTCGCCCTCCCTGCAATCCCTAGAGATACTATCGGAGAGAAGGAGACAGGCGCAGCTCTTAATCCTTACCTGGTCTTCTCAGGGTGGTCCTCCTAGACCCCAGAGCGTGCCCACACAACCCAGCCAAATAATAAAGAGCGAGGACGCGAGACGTCCCGGACGGTCCCATCTGTCCCTGGATGAGGACAACAAACTCCTCCAGAAAGGGTCGCACGCAGTGCCTAGTCTAAGGGCAGCCTTCAGCCGAGGTCTGCGCGCCGGACAGAGTGCGAGCCCGGAGCGGAGGTGCGGGGGAGGCGGCAGGTCTGAAGCTGCGATGGACTGGAGGGCTCTGTGACAGGAGTGGGAGGGGTCGGAAAACACACTAGGGCAGGAAGCGAGGGAGTGGAGGGCGCCCTGACACCACCCTCCACTGCAGCAGCAGGCGGAGAGTCCATCTAATTCAAGCAGGCGGGCACGGCTGTTTACAAATCATTAACCCATGCATGAAAGGTTTTCTTGTCTTTATAGGGCCATGTGTTTGAAACACATGGCCCCATAAAGATAAGAAAACCTTTTACCACAGACGTAAAGGAACCGAGCCAGTCCAACTGGGACAGCTCTAAAAGAGAAAAGTGTACGTCACTAGACGCTCTTTTCCAATGGCTGGCCACCGTTTAGCATAAATGGTGACACCAGCCAATGGAAAAGAGGGGCGGGGCTTAAAGCCCACTAGAGAGAGCTACTCTAAATCATTAAATCTCGCCAGCGAGGCTGCGCATGTCTGCGCAGTCTTGCGCCAGGCGAGACCTAAAAATGTACATAGCAAATTTGTTTGGGCAACTTTAAAATGGCACATCTTCTTCAGCGTTAAAATGTATGTCAGTGGAAAAAGGCAAAGGCCTAGTAAATTAAAATGTGTGCCTAGTGATAACTTAAACATAATTTCGAGTTAATATATTGCCCAAAGTCAACTCTTTGTGTGAAATCTCAGTTTTGAAATACCAACTTGATTAGCAAGTATGTTCATTTCTCGATTCATATAGAAGTAGAAAGAAGACCTGCCCAAGCCAGAAATATTCATAGTGTCGTGAGGGTGGTCTTTTTACTTTAGCATTATAGGCAATCGAACAGATCTTTTATAACTTCTATTTTGTTTATGCATCATTTCTACATGATCATTGAAATACTAGGAGATGAGCAATTTTTCTGCTCCTACTTTCTGTATCCCACTCTTACGATGGGGAAAGTTATGTCAGATTAATTAGGATTGATCTATTTATAATGAAAAGTTATGAGAAAGCAAGTAGGCCTGATTTCCACAATAGGTAAAAGCATGTGTCAATAGGCTTTTAAGGGTGGGTTATTACTCTGTATTAAAGCCTACACGTGGTCATTATGATACATGGAATCTCACAGATTACCATAGTAAGCAAGGGTTTTGTTGGTGGTTACCTCCTTGCACAATAAAAATCCTTAAGCCCTTTTAGGAGAGAGAGCATTTTGCAACTGTAATTTTGTATAAATTTATAATTTTTTGACTGGTCCCTGATGGTTGCCTTGTGACAAAGCTTGGTCTCAGTACATTATGCCTGAGTTGGTTATGTTGACTGGCCTATCCGCTTGATTCTTATGCAGGGAAAAGTTATTCCAGATACCAGATAGCTGGGTGTTTGAAATTTGCCTATTTTGATTTCACTTAATTACACAATGTGAATCTGTTATTTATGCTGTATTTTAGTGCAATGAGCTTCCTCATGCCAATTTTTGGTGCGAGGACACATTTTGCATTATACGAGAAACACAATTGCCGCAAGCACCAACGGAGTGCCATTTCGGGAAGTTTACATAACATACATAGTGCAAAATTCGTGAAATTGGGCGTGAGTCCCCACTTCTTTGCCTATATTACCATCTGACTATGGTGGTATTGACTTTAAGGCATTTACTGGGTGATAGGTTCTTTTCATATTTCTTAGAGATAACTTTAGGTTGGACTGGACACCTGACCTGTTGATTATAATAATAATTTTTACTGTAACCGATCGTGTTAATACTAGGCTGCTTCAACTCACCTTAACACCACTTCCCATTATTCTGCTCTGAGAGGGATTTGTTTAGTCTGGAATGTGAAATTTAGTTGTGAATGAGTGTCCATGCACAGAAATGTAGTGCAGGATGTGAGGAAAAACATTAGTACTTGTGAACCTCCAACGGGTGCTGCAAGATGTTTCATTTGATTGCAAACAGGACATTATTCATTGTTTTTGTCCGCTCTAGTTTTGCTCCTGCCCTAGATTATATCTACTTTTCCTCTCTAAAAACGCGTTAAAGCAAGGTTCTCCTGATGTATGGTGACTTTTTATTAATGGCTCTGTTTTCCTTTGTTAAAAAAACATTTATTTTTTTTGAGCAACCAACTCATTCTTAATGTGCTGCAGTGAGTGCTTTCTTCTGTCGGCAGATAGTTACAAAAATGTATTAGTGTTGCTCATCTAGCTTTTATTAAGTCTTGTTTTATCAAGTTAGTCGATATTGAGTGGGCAGGCCTGCCTCTTGTTGCCGTCACCTAAGCGCCAACCGGATGTCAGTGAAGAAGCTGTTTTCATTTAGAGGTGTACACTTTTTTTAGATTAGGTAATTCTGTTATGAGTGAGAATTTCTGTTGTCATTTATTTCCAGAGCATTGTGCGTGAAAGAATGAGAATGAGTTTTGGATGTAATTTCAATTTTTAACATACTACATGATAAAGGAGAGAGGATGTAGCAGTTTTTTGTACAGGTCAAAGGATAGGACATATAATTTTGTAGTAAAGTGCACAGGTAGGGGACAGCTTTTTAATAAGAAAAGGAGCAAAAACGTGTAGATAAAAAAAATATATATATATTTTTCTTTATTTCAGTTGCTTAAGAACCATTGCACAGCAGTACTAACAAGTTGCGTTCAGTCATGTTAGTTCACATTTTTCAGCTCCGGTGTTCTCACTTGTCTCAATACATATCAGGCTTGTAACATCATGTAGTTCCCTTATACTCTGGAGATACCCCGGTTCCCAACTTCGCTCCCTCCTTTAGTCTCCTGTGCCCATTTGGTCGCACCTAGACCGTCGTCCCATTGGCAGTGATTTGAATAGTCATTGCTCCCTGCCAAACCATAGTGGTTCATCCAATTACTCCATATCCTAGTAAATTTCTTGGGGCACCCTCTGCTACTTTATGTAACCCTTTCTGCTGCCATGTACAGATCCATGCCACGTTTCCATTCGTGCAGTATTGGGGTATCTTGTGTGCCCCAGAGCCTTGCTATATCACGCTTCGCCACTACCAAGCCCAGGGAGCTAAAAAGCAACTGGGGTCTGGGAACGTCAACATCACATGGGATACCCAAGAGGATGAATTTCGAGTCTGCTGGAAGGGATATTTTTAGTATTGCATTTAGTTCTTTAATTATCTTGCCCCAGTATAACTGGATACGGGGGCTATCCCGTAACGTGTGTAAGAAGTTCCCTACTGCGGTTTGACAGTGCAGACACTGAGGAGTCTCGGCCTGGCCCATTTTGTGTAGCTTTGCTTTGTCTTAGTAAACCTTATGAAGGATTTTAAACTGTATGAGACGCAATCTGACTTTAATTGCCACCTCTCATGGGTGTATCAGTGCAGTCTCACAGTCTACATGTTCTATCTCCCCCAGGTCTACCTCCCATATTTCCTTTAATTTGACCAGGGTGTCGGGCATATTATTATTTATTGTCTTTTATAGGTGAGTGACACTACCTCGGTTGTGAGCTCTTCCTGCAGTAGTCTCCCCTCAAATGATGCATATTCCGGCAACTCTGCCTCCCTTACTCCCTCAGCGCGTTGTGTAGTTGGGCATCTTTGAGGAATTGGGAGCTATATAACATAAAGTCTGTTCGGAAGGTAGAGAAGTATTTGAACTTACCCCTTGCAGCGAAATATATGTCTTTGTCCCGCAGTCTTTTTCCCCGCAGGGAATCACAACGCGGTCGTTACAACGATCGTGTTGTGATTCCGCATACCATTACTCCGCAAGTTGGAACAACGACTTGCGGAGGGGGGGGGGGCGGCGCTGGATGTTGGAATAGTATAATTTACAATTCCAACTCCAGTCTGTGCGGACACTAGGGAAGGTGTTGGATTTTAAATCCAAACCTCCCCCCCCCTCAAGCCGTTGTTCCGACTTGCGGAGTAATGGTATGCGGAATCACAACGCGGTCGTTGTAAAGACCGCGTTGTGAATCCCTGCGAGGGAAAAGTTTTGTCATAAACGTTGTTTACCCTTGCAGTGATATCTCCCACAGTAGAGAGCCCCACTGTGTCCCGTGCTTCAAAGCCCCGGAGCCCACCCACCTCACTAAGCCAATTTCCCTTCCACAGAGGTGTTGCCCTTGTGGGCCCACCCCAGGGTTCTAGTGGTCCTTTCCTATACCTCCATAGTTACTTGTGGTGTTGGGAACAGCCTATGGATCCCCTGTCCTCCATGTAAGTAGTGTAAGAACATATGGGGCGTCAGTATCTCCCTTTCTAGCCTATATGTGGGATGGTCCCCCTTTTTCCCAAATCGATTTTATCCACACTCAGTGTGGGAGGGCATGCTCAGACGTGAGTCCCTTGCTCATTGCACCATCAGGATTCAGGCAAGCCGGGCCGACGAAGGCTGTGATGCCAGAAACCGGTCCCCGGAAGCTTGTTTCCTTCCCAGTATAAGAATTGGCTTGGTAGTTTGGTTTGCCCTGTTCCCATCATGCACTGGGACAGGTACAGACTAATTTGCATGTAGCCAGGTTCTGAGCTGGGATGGTGCAGTGAGCTAAAAAACGGTGTTGGACTAAAACCATGATCTCTTGACTTGGTAAGAGTATTCTGCATCATTCAGAAACTCTGTCCATCACCACCCCCCTTTTCCCCCCTTTTTTCCAAACCCATGCTACATGTATCCAGTCGTTTATGGGGGTTAGGTGGGCCGCTCAGTAGTATGCTTCAATGTCTGGAAGCGCTAACCCCCCTCATATGGGTTGCGTTGTAATGTCTTTATGGCAATCCTTGGGTGGCCCTTCAGCCCCAGCAGTGAATAGAGTTCGGACTCTTTCCTTGAATATCGTTCATGGGAAAGGGTGATATGTGTTCTGGAGAGTATATAGGAATTGGGGCAGGGAAACCATTGTAAACATAGCTGTCTGGCCCATGATGGTAGGAGGTAGGTCTTTCCATCTGTCCGCGTCTTGCTTAAAATTCGATGATAGGTTGTTGTAGCTGTGGCGGACCTCTGCATGAGTTGTAAGAAAGACCCCAAGGTATTTAAATCCTTCTGTTCGATTTGGAGATCCCTAGGCTGTGGCGGCCATTCTGATATTTGGCCCGGGCAGTATAATATTGACTTGAGCCAGTTGACCCTAAAGCATGAGAACCGGCCATACACGTATATTATTTGGAACACTGCGGGGATCATTGTGTCTGGTTTCATTACAAACAGAAGAATATCATTTGCTTAGAGGAATATCTTTTCCTCCTTTTGATCGTCTGGCGTAACTCTGAAACCCAGCAATCCTGGATGTTGTTCAATCACTAGTGCGAATAGAAGTGGAGATGGAGGGCATCACTGCCTAGTCCTCTGGGATTTCGGGACTGTGTGAGAGATCCTTCCATTGATTCGTACTGCTGCTCTAGGAGATGTATATAGCAGTGTCACCCATTTCCTAAATTTCGGTCCAAATCAGAATTTGGCCAAAGTGGAGTCTAAAAAGCGCCAGTGCACTACGTCAAATGCTTTCTCAGAATCTAACGACAAAAAAGCATGCAGGGTATCGCAGTTCTTGACTGCCATCATCCAATTGTGCGATCTGCGTGGATTCCATCTAGTAGCCTGGCCGGGCATGAACCCAGATAGGTCACAGTGGATGAGAGTTGTTATGACATGTAAGAGTCGTGTGGCCAGAGCTGTCAGCAGGATTTTGACCTCTGTATTCAACATAGAGATGGGCTGATTTGAATCGCATGTATCTCTGGGTTTGCCCTTTTTGTGGGTGGTCACAATAGTAACGGTCCAGATATCTGCTGGGAGAATACCCTCCTTGTAGGCATCTTGATAGAGACCTAGGAGGTGAGCGCTCTATAAGTCTTTACAGTTTTTATATAGCTCGGCAGTTATTCCAATTGGGCCTGGGGTTCTTTCCGGTCTTAGCTGGGCCACATCCTCTCCTACTTCCACCAGTGTCAAGTCTCCGTCGAGTGTTTTCATGTCGTCCTCCTCTATTCTGGGGACCTGTATTTCTTTAAAATATTCGTCCGTGGCAGCTGTATTGCTAAGTGTCACCTGCCATAGCATTCTTCATAGTGTTTGGCGAATTCCAACACTATTTGCTCTTCTGTGGAGAAAGTCGCTCCCTGGTTATCTACGATTGAACCCACCCATCTAGCCTCAGCTTCCTTCTTACTAAGACAGGTCAACAATTTTCCGGCTTTGTCTCCTACTTCATAAAGTTGAAGCAATGTGGCCAATCTCTGTTGCCTTTCCTCGTCCTGGGCCAACTCGCTGTATTCCATGCTAAGGGCTTCCAATTGTCAGGAGGTCAGCGGACCTGGCGTCACTACTGCTTGTCCCTCTAGTGTGAATATCTGATGCACCATCTGCTCTAATTTCTGTCTTCTTTTTCTTTTCCCATGCTATCCGGTTCTCGGTCCTATCTCTCAGTACAGTTTTGTACGCCTCCCACAGCGTAACCCCAGAGGCTACAGTACCCTTGTTTTCATTGGAGAAAATTCAGTTGCTGCCCGAAGATCACAAATGATCCCACGATTTTGTATGTCCCAGGCGTTCAATTTCCACATTCGCTGTGGGTCCTAGTCCCCACAGAGGTGAATCATCTGACAGCCCTCGCGTGAGGTAGTCTATCTGACTGATGTCTCCCAAATCACATGAGGGGACGAAGACATAGTCTAGCCTTGAGTATACATTATGTGCCCCCAAGAAGTATGAGTATTGTCTATTGTGTGGATGTTGGGACCTCCATCTATCTTTGGGCCCAAGTGTGTCGGCGAAGCAGGCTAGTGGGGTGGTACCTGTCGTTCTCTCGTGGTTCCCTGGCCAATGGATTTTGCGCGAATGGCGGGCAGATTTTGTTATGCGTCGACTAGTTTGTTCTCTTGTTTTCTAGGTCTCGGTTACAGACCGTTTTAGTTGGCTGGTCAGACCTGTATCCAAAATACGTAGTGTGCTTTGAGTTAGCCTTTTACTCATGATTGTATAGCTTTGCTGTCTCTCATGTCCATTCATGAGCTTGCACATGAGAGATAGCCCCCTTTCAATCTAGGAGCATTTTGCTCTCATTGTTCTGATTGGATGGGTTGTACCATTCGACTGCATACCTAAGTGGACTCCTGCAGAAAGGTTTTACCGGTCCGTAGTTCAAGCTCTATTGTGTGCGATAATAGTACATAGAATGATCTTTGGGCCAGTCTGTTGTATATCATTTGTTAGCATACTTGTCAGTCTCATTTGCTTGCTTCTTATTCGATGTTTTTCCTTCCTGTTTTTTGTTTGTCCCTCCCCTAGAGCATATCTTATTTACCATCTTTCTTCCAAACCTAACATCATAGAAGTACTTATGGGAATGCTTGCATTTTCATGCTTTTTCCCTCTGTCCTTTCTCCCCATGAAATAGGCCCTCAACACTATCGGTGTTGCTCCCTTCCACTCCAGTCTGGGAAAAAGTAATTTTTGGATTTTATCCCCCTCTCCCGCTTCCCACCCTCCCCACGGGCATGTCACCACCTCAAACTACAGTGCTATTTTATCAGGTGCTGCAGTGCAGTTGGTGAAATGTCTGGCGGCAATAAAAACGTGGCACAAAGTTTGCACCCAAGCTTTGCCACTTTAAACTAAGGAACTGGCTTAATCACATTGGATTTATTTTATCTCCAGCCTACCATATGTTGCATGAATGTCCAGTTCTTGGCACACAAAGGCATAATTTATGGCGCTGGGGCAGGCTACTGCACTGATCCAGATTTTTTTGTGAGAAGGTTTAATCTGAATAACCTGAAAGGAGCGGTCTCTTCTGGAGGCCCATAAATATGCTCTCTGGGCTGCTGCAAGGACCATACGGACAGAGCTTTTGTTACAGTTCCTATCCCTGTGGAAAGTAAGTGGCAAACCTTTCCTTTTAAATTCTACCACTTCTTGGACAGCTGCCATGTTCTTTTAAGTACCTGTAACTAGTCCTCTGTGTTGATTTTAAACAGGATCACGTGTATCGTGCTTTATAAATTCAATTCAGAATTTCCTGTGCGGAATTTGAAGGGAAAAAAACTTATTTTTTTATAAAGCTCGAAAATATGAATTAAATGTTCTGTACCTTAGAATAGGTTTGCTTTTCTTTTACTTTTTTTTAAAACAATGCTTTGCATAAAAGGATTGGTACATCTGATAGCTTCACAATACCATATTTTCCTATGCTTACTATCTTTTGTTTAAAGCACTCGTTGGAGTGTGTTTCCTATCTCTTTCTTGTGGTGAATAACACGTTTGTAGCTAACAAAGTTGGTTTGTTATTTGACCCTGTTGCTTGCAATGTGATATCTACTTGTTTTCCCACTTTAGCATAAACTGTATAGTGCAGATAGCAATGACATTTGCTATGTTTTCAGCATAGTTTATAGAACACGAGTAACTGAAAGGGACATGGGACTATCTACCATTGCAAAACGTGGGTAATGTTTTCTAAAATATTATGACCAGAAAAAATCTTGAGTTCTCCTGCTGCAAAGTTAGTGTGAATCCCAGATTGTAGAGAGCATCTGTGCATAATAATTAACCTAGCTCTGTATCGGAGCATAAAGGCATTCCCAATATGGATGCAATATGCAGTCTTATCAACCTAGTCACCTCAACTGTATATGTTAACATGCATGATTTAAACGGCCTGCGGGGGATTACATGAATCTAACTTGAAAACCATTTAAGTGCTCCTTTCTGCGACCCCTAGATTCGATCAGGTTAGGGTAAAATTAGATCTCATAACAGCAGAAAAGACTTAACAATTGTTTGCATCTCTGTTCAAAACCTGTAGGTGATCCTTCACCTTTTATAAACTTCTTTTGGCACACATCAAGTGTTTCAAGTGTTTAAGATTAATGCTCTTCTGTTAGACATCTTTTTCTATAATCCGATTTCATGAAGCTAATCGGAGATAAATGTGTTAATACCGCGTGATACCATGCCACAGGTTGGTAAGCTCCAGTGGGTTTAAGCATACCAGTGCTAAGTTTGTTGGTTGACTGAAGTGAATATGTTGAAATTGCAACAATAATAAAATTGCAGTGTGATTTCGATTTGAAACTAGTATCGCCTTACTCATTTAAAATCCCTCCAACAGATATGCTATTCTACCCTTTTTTGCTCGGATCTCCGAAGAGCATCTTTTTCATATATTGAATAAAAGATTAATAACCCCAGTAATTGTGATGCTCCAGAGTATTACTGATGCTTGAGTTGAGATAGTTAGCTATGGAGAGAGAAAAATATTTGGTTGGCCAGCAATTGGAAGAGGTTTGTGGAATTTAGTTTTTTCAGTCTTGCTGGGTACTGCTTTAGCTGTTAATAAAATTGAATCGTACAGAGGGGCTTTGGGGCGGCCCATTTCTCGCCCACAACAGCAAATGGTGAATGCATTACAGGGACCACAGTTGTTACCACAGCAACACAAGTCCGAAAAGTAGCCACAATAGCTGTGCTCAGACTCTACACAGGAGTAATAAGATACATGCACGGCAGGCACCACATGATAACAAAAGCAGCAATAGCAATTCTAACCACAGCATGGACAACATTTTGAACAACCACTTTTACCACATTCTGACCTCAGAAACAACAGCTAAACTATTTGACATGCATAAAATGCTGCCAAAGCAATGATAACCGCTACCGGCACACAAGAGAGTACAGCAGGTAGTAAAGTAGCAACCTTATTGACCACTAGAGTATTGACCACAGTGGCAATGAGCAGGTGCCAGAACAGGACAAAAGCTGCAAAAACAGCTTTCAACACAGCTCAGACCAAAGCAGGGACCAGTAGTGACCACAGCTACCCCAGTGACCGGTACCACAGTAGGAACAGCTGCCCACTTAGAGACCATACCTTTGAACCAAGTAACATAAATCCCAGCTGTGATCTCATTGGGGACCACAATTGTTGCCACATCTGCCAGTAGGGAAGGGTAAAAAGCAGCATAACCAGCTAATGCAACAGCCGTGACCTGTGCTGCTGGTATAGCATTAAGGTCAATAGTGGCCACAGTTTCCACCATGGCAGGGAAAATAGCTGCTGGCAAAACTGGAAAAACAGAAACGGGCAGAGTTGTGATCACTGAGGAAAACAAAAATCTAATGTGTGAAATGCTTGAAGATACCTAGGTCACTCCCAGAAATGTGCTGTGTTGTAGTCCATCTTTTTGTTTTGCCTCACTGCCACAACAGACGTGGAATGGCGACCACCACTTGTACCCCCTCTCTCTCACTTTAAACCCTCACTCTTACGGGTCGAGAGTAGTGGGACGTATTTACCGTCTTTCCCCACTCTGTATGTTTATATAACATCAATCCCCGTTAATTTTTAGTAGACCTCCTGGGCCCACCAATAAATAGTTAGGGCACCATTAGGTCTTTTTAGTTTTCACCACCACACACCCCCCCTCCCCACACACCCACACGCACAACTACGGCGACTCCACCAAAAGATCTCCGATAGAGAGCCCTTTTAGGGCCCGTGAGGGACTGCAGCGCCACCCCCACGAGGAGCACAGCCCGATGATGATGCTTTGCACCCGCAAGGGTGTGTGAGGGCACTTCTAGTACCATCCAGGAGTCTCTAGTCTCCACCACATTACCACTTGCGAACCTCATCTGAGACAACTTGTCATTTCCCCTCCCCTTTTTCTTCCCTGCTTAGTAGACCATACTGGCATATATATTTCTTTAGGAACTGTTACCTTTATTTGTATGTGGATTGATTTCAGGAGCACCGGTACAGGACCTTCTCCCTCTCCTACTTATCCCGCTCCTTGTCCCCCCATTCTCTTTACAGTGTGTATACAGTTAATTAACGACAGCAGTAGCTGCAGTCCTCCAACCACCGGTAAGTAACTGTTGTCTCTCGAATCTCCTGAGAAGCTCCTATTCTTTGAACTCAGAATACACATTATTACATTCTGTATAGCAGTACAACCTATCTTCCTCTTTTCCATATTGAAAATAGCAAAAAAAAGTGCAAAAGAAAACCTAAATCTTAAACGGTTTCAATTACATCATGAAACTATACCAGATTTGCTTTTACCATAACTATGTTTGATGGATTAAACATAGAAAAACTTCATACCTATTAGCCGAACAAAAGGTTGTCGTCCTATCGTTTCCCACTCAAATTTCACTTTACTCCCTTCAAACTTCTATTTGAATAATTGTTAATGCCATCACTCTTCCTCCTGACTATACTTTGCTCTGCCTCCTCAGGTTGGAAGGGTGTAGAATGCTAATGCAGTACGTGTTTGGAAGTGTCAAAGGTATACACACCTTTACCACCAGACATTTTACATTTTCAGAAACATTAGCAAAATCACAAAAGCCTACTGCACACCTCGACAATCTGCGGAGATGCCACACTTTCACATCACTTAATTTGTCAGAATTGGTGAACAATCTCAAAACTTGTAAGCGTTCTGAGTATTTATTTTTGTCCTTACACATTTTAACAGGAATTTTGCGTTCTTTTAATTTGACTTAAGACACGCCATGCTAGCAAGTCTAATATCTCTTATCATCTTGTGCTTTTTTAAATATTAATTCTGACCAGTGGGTTGACCAATCTCTGTGCCTCTTAGCGGAGGTCCAACGCAAGTTGTCTTTAGTATACAATTCTCTCCCCTTCAAAATCTTTAATAGGGCTGATCCCCGTAATAGTAGATGTAGAGTTAGCCCAAATCATCTGATGTAATCCTGTTCCCACAACAATTTTTTCTTGACAGATATTAGCACACTGCCCATTATTAAATAAATACATTTTCCACCCCACTGTTACCTGCAGAGTGGTAAACGAATGTAAACGTTTTCTTAACTCCATTTCTTCCAAGAAAAACGTAACTAATTTGGAGCACAATTGTGGACAATTGTCCATAATTCTCTTAAGTCTTTCTCTTAAAAATACTTCATCTATAAATTGTGCCACTACACCTACATCAACATTAGATAGTACTTTAGTTTATTGGAATTTTGAATAAGCATACACTAATACTAGTACATACTTTCCATTGAAATACCAGCTTTTGTAATGCGCACAGCTACCTCAGGAAAGGTGTCCCGGCTCTGGGGGTTGTCGGGAAGGTTAAGCGAGCTATTGCCCAGAGCCACATGGTGCTGAGCTAATCTGGCACCGGGGATCGAACCATGAACCCCGTGGTCCGGAGTCAGGCACCCTGGCCACTGCGCTACGCTTCTTCCACTGGTTCACCATCTAGTTCACATGTAGGACCCAAATTATCTATGCTCAGTGTTTCCAAAGGACTGTCCGGAACAGTAATCGGGCACAATGGTGGCCTGAATGTGACTTATTCTCATTGGGGAAAATCTACACATGAATGGACAAATATCTCAATGTCATTATCCATTCCTGGCCACCAATACTGTTCCATGATCCTACCCTTCAGTCTCTAGATTCCTAAATGCTCCATGTGATAAATTTTAAGAATGAAAAATGTCCTAGCTTAGGTAACGGAAAGTTTCAATTCTATTAAGGACTCGGAGGCGAGGATTAGGCTTTTCTTTCTTCTATTTATTACATAGCAGCCTTAGAAAAAACAACAATGAACAACAAAAATACTTCATTTCCCATGAAGTCTAAGGAAAAAACAACAATGCAATGCAGTAGTCCAATGATCAATCGGGCGCCTCCTGGGACCATAACAACCCCTGTTCTATCCTTTACGTCCTCTTTCTTCCTGCGACCAGGCCGACCGTCCGCATTCCTAATCCTGCTTCGATGACTCTGATCCTGCGGGCAGAAAAAGGAAGTCGTAAAACCTGCCAGTTAAAGTTTCCAGTACAGAAGTCAAACAATATACAGCAACTGCATTTTGACCAGGAAAACGCTTTACTTACGTCTGACGACGCATCCTGATGAACCCGGGCGGGTCAAGGAAAATCCTAATGGTGGGCTAATCCTCGCCTCCGAGTCCTTAATAGAATTTAAACTTTCAGTTACGTATGCTAGGAAATGTTTCATTCTATGTCAGGACCCGGAGGTGAGGATTAGGCTAGTTCAAAGCTTATCCACCACCAGGGACGCAATGGAGGGGACTGGCTTGAAGTAAAACCTTTTAAAGGTTGTGTCAGAAGACCAGTCTGCCGCATTCAAGATGTCCTCCAAGCGTACTCCTAGTGTGAAAGCTTTTGAAGCCATCGCACCCCGAGCGGAGTGCGCTCCAAAAACCTTAGTGTCGATACCAGCCTCCACCATCACCCAACGAACCCATTGTGCGATCGTAGGAGAGGAGACTGCTCGGAAAGGCTTCCGTAAAGCAATCAAAAGCTGACTCTCCCCATGAGGGCGAACGTCTGCGGTCATAGCCTCATAAGCTCTGATGCATCGAACAACACAGAGTTGTGGACAGTCCGGGAAAGCCGGATAAGAAATAACTCGAGACTGGGTCTTGGTACGCCGGGACACATGAAAGGTAACGCCCTCTGGCGTGAAACATCGCCATGTAAGATCCAGGGCCCGAACATCCGAAACCCTTCTGCAAGACACTAAGCATAGCAGCATGGTCATGCTGGGCCATGCGGACAAAAAACGTAAGACCGTATTAACATCCCAGAGGGCAGAATACCATGGCTCTGGAGGAAGAGAAAGGCGAATTCCCCTAAGAAGCTTCCGCACCAGAGGATGATCACCCACCGGATGATCTGCAACCATCGAGTGTTCCGCTGATTTCGGCGAGCGGAATGTATTAATCGTTCTATAAACCAACCCCTCTGAAGCCAGGGAAGCCAGAAAATTCAGGATGTGGACAACATCTGCCCCCACGGGATCCAGAGTCCGTTGCAGACACCAACCCATCCATCGGGACCAAACGGATCGATACCGCTTGACGGTACCATCGGCCCAAGCCCTGGAGACGAGTTCTGCAGCGTGGCGCGAAAGCCCAGTGACTTGCCATCGAGACCGGTAATCCGCCACGCCATCAAGGCCAACGAGCCGCTCACTATCAGGGGATGAGGCTCACCCGACGGATTGAGCAGGAGATGAGGGAGCCGGGGTAGACGGATTGGAGAAGCCCAAGAAAGTTCCATCAGAACTGGAAACCAGGCTTGCACTTTCCAAATCGGGGTGATCAGCACCAGATCCTCCCCCTGCCAACGGACATGTCGTCAACCGCATGATCATAGCAAAGGGAGGGAATGTGTAACCCTGCTCCCGTGACCAGTCCTGGAGAAAGGCATCGGTGGCCACTGCTCCCGGATCTGGCCGCCAACTGAAATACCGGGGAATCTGAAAATCCAGACGAGAAGCAAAGAGGTAGACAGAAAAGGGACCCCAATGGTTCTGCAGAGTGAGGAACACCGGTCGGGAGAGCTTCCACAAGCTGGAATCCCGATGATGACGAGACTGCCAATCGGCCACCTGATTGGCTGACCCCGGTAAGTGTTCCGCAATCACAGATACTTGATTGGTCAGGCAGTATTCCCAAAATTCTTTGGCCAAGTCCACCGGGGCTTTGGAATGCGCCCCCCTCCCCCCCCCCCCAACCGATTGATGTAGTGAACCGCCACCACATTGTCCATTTTGAGGAGGACACACAAGTGAGCCTTGTCCTTCGTCCAACAGCGCGCTGCGAAAGAGCCGGCCATGAGCTCCAAACAATTGATGTGGAGAGAGCCTTCCTCGGCGGACCAACCTCCTCCTATAGTGAGCTCGCCACAGCGTGCCCCCCAACCGGAGCCACTGGCATCTGGCTCGATCACCAGATCGGGGCGGGAACCGAAAATGGCCCGGCCGTTCCATGCGTCCATGTGGGCGAGCCAACAATGAAGCTCGGCCCTGACCTCCTCGGAGAGCGGAACTGTCTGAGCATAGGTCAAACCCCTGCGCAGGTGAAACGCCTTGAGACGCTGTAGGGCCCGAAAATGCAGAGGGCCCGCAAAGATGGCCTGAATCGAAGCGGACAGGAGTCCGACCATCCTAGCACTACTGCGAAGCGAAGTACGCTGTTTCCAAAGCAGCTGCCGGATATCGTGACGAATCTTCGTCATCTTTCTGGAAGGCAGACTTGACGTCGCAGCCACCGAATCGATCACAAAACTGAGGAAAGTGATGGAACGAGTGGGGTGGAGACCAGACTTGGCTTGGTTTATGACAAACCCCAAAGATTGCAGCAGAAGTACCGCTGACCGCAGCTGGCGCAAGAGGGTCTGAGGACACTGATGAAGGAAGAGCATATCGTCGAGGTAAACGATCATCCTGGTGCCTTGCACCTGCTATGCCTCCAACACCGGATGCAACACCTTGGTAAAACACTAAGGGGCGGACGACAGACCAAAGGGAAGCGAGGTGAACCCGAAAATCTGGCGGTCCCACCTGAACTGTAGGAACTGACGGTGAGGAGGGAAAATGAGAACCGTCAGGTACGCATCCTTGAGGTCCAAACGGACCATCCAGTCGCCGGGGCGTAACAGGTCGCGAAGGAGGTGAATCCCCTCCATTTTGAAATGCCGGTAAACAAGCCATTCGTTGAACTCCGGAAGGTTGATCACCGGACGCTGACCGCCATCCTGCTTCTGAACCAGAAAAATGTTGCTTATGAAGGCCCCGGGTTGGGGATGAGAATGGCAAATTGCTCCTTTGCGCAAGAGCTCCTGGAGCTCGAGACGGATCAAGCCTGCCTTGGTCCCTGAGAACCTTATCGGGCCGGAGGGGAGAGTTGGACAGGGGAACCGAAAAACTCTATGTGAAACCCCTGCACCGTTTGCAGTACCCAAGTGTCTGACGTCAAAGCCCGCCAATTGTCCAGAAGCCGGGCTAACCTGCCCCCCAAACGTTGACATGAGACAATTATAGAACTCACCGTGAGTGGCGGCCCCACCGGAGCCTCTCCCACCGTTACGCTGGCCTCGGCGTCGGGAACGGCCTCTGGTGGGGTAGAATCCCCCAAAGCAGGAAGAGTCCTGGTACTGCCCCCTCTGGGATGGTTGACCTCTGCCGGAGGCTGCTTGCGAGAACTGGCCAGCCGAGCGCCCCCTGCCACGACCGGCCCCTCCGAAAAGCCGTGCATTGATAATGCGTTTTACCGTGGACTGTGCCTTGTCCAGAGAATTAAAGGTGGACACGAACTTGCCTAGTTCTTTAACAAAAGGATCTCCGAAAAGACCACCCTGCGCCACTGGGCCTGCTTCGGAGGTCGCCAACTCCCCCAGTTTGGGGTCCAATTTGATAAGAAGCGACTGGCGCCGCTCAGTAGAAATGGCGCAGTTCGCATTCCCCAAGAAAATGATGGCCCGTTGAGCCCAACTGGATAAGGTGTCAGGGGAGATGAGGGCGCCAGAGACCTTGGCATCTTCAGCCATATCAAATATTTTTACCAAGGGACCCGTGATATCCAAGAATTTATCCTGGCAGGCGCGCCAGGACCTATCGATGCCTTTCTTCGGGTCATTGATGAACTTGGTCAGATAAGTGGTCATCTTGGCATCTATTTCGGGGGTTACCGCCACCTTCCCCTCCAGGGAGGGGTGCGGACATTTGGATCGCAGGCGTGCACGGACGTCCTGATCGAGAGGTTTCCACAGGCACGCCGCCACATACTTAGCCACTTTATCGCAGGGTACCCACTGCGAAGAACGGGGATGCAACTGGTCCTCCGGGTCCAGAAGATCCGACGGCATTCCCCCCATGGAAGCTGAAGACTGGGGGCGTTCCACTGAAGCCGAGGGAGAGGGACGCCATGACCTGCCCTGGTCTGAGTCGCCATCTGACACACCCTTGGAGTCCTCCGAAGGGGGAGAGGAAGGCATGGGATCAGGGATCCCCACAGGTGGAGGGTCAGCCGGGGAAGGATCCGCCAGCAAGGACTGGGTCTGGGCCTGGGCGTCCAAAAAAGCCTGACGAAGTCGCTCAAAAGCCCCAGAATCAACTCAGTCGGAACGGGCGCGCTTACGCTGAATCTCCGGAAGAGCGGCGGGGCTCAACTTCTAAGGTAAGGAACCAGATGGTCCCGGAGCGTCTTCCCTCGCAGGGAGGGGTTCAAGGAGCTTCACTAGGTCATCCAACCTCTTCTCCAATCTCTTCTCCAAAGGAGCCACCGCCTCGGAGACCACCTTCACAATGGAGGAATCCACCACGTGGCAGAACTCATCGGACAGCGGAAAAAACTGGGATTCCTCCTCCTCGTAATATTCATCAAACTCCTCCATGGCGCACCAGGGTGAAGCTGAGGAAACGAGGTAAGTAAAAGTAATGGTGACCACCCACCAGGTAAGAGGGAATTAGAACGTGGGATATCACCCCAGGCAACAGAATGGAGGCAAGAGTCAGAGCCCCTCCCCCCGTCCCGAACAGAGGACAGCAGAACACCCACAGGCAACCGGGCCCCCAAACAGCACACCCAACGCCCTAATGTCAAATACGGGCCTGAACTGTATGCCTGGGCACGGTGTGCAGTAAATATATATAGAATCCTACCCCCGCGGGGGTGTCCGCCTCAGGCACAAAACCGGCAAAGGTGCGAGCTAACTCGGGACGTGGGCAGAGGCGCTCAGCAATGGCCGTTAGATGACTGCGCAAGCTCCGCTCGCAAACCCCGCAGAAAGCTCCGCGCCGGAAGAAGATCCAAGGGGATGCGCGCCCTCTCGCGGTCAGCTGACCGCCGCGCTCCCCGCCGGTAATCGCAAACTCGTTGCGCGGCCGCGTAGGAGCGGGCGGAACGCACCCGCGATCACGGAGCCAAGGCCCCGATCGGCACCTAAATGGCCAAAATGAAGCTGGGCTGCATACCGAGCCACACGGAACCAAACGCCCCGACCAAAGAAGCAAACGGCACTAAACTGTATCAATCAACAGATAATAACCAACAAGATAACCAGCAATCAAGCGGAGCGAAGCTCCTACAAGGTGAACGTCAACAGTGCCCCCCAACCACCAGCAACGCGACAGCTGAGGGAGGCTGCTAGCAGCGAAGAAAGAGGACGTCCAGGATAGAACATGGGTTGTTATGGTCCCAGGAGGCACCTGATTGGTCATTGGACTACCGCATTGCATTGTTGTTTTTTCCTTAGACTTCATGGGAAATGAAGTCTTTTTGTTGTTCATTGTTGTTTTTTCTAAGGCTGCTATGTAATAAATAGAAGAAAGAAAAGCCTAATCCTCGCCTCCGGGTCCTGACATAGAATTCTTTGTCTAAATGTAACTTCAAGAATAATTAAAAAATCGCTTAGCACAAAGCCTCCATCATCAATAGTTCATTTCAATTCCCAAAATGTCTTTGAATTTGTGCTCTGACTGCTTTTCCGTTTCCACATAGTTAAAATATTGTTTTTGACTTCACACAATTCATCACCTCACCACAAGCTGTTCTCCATTCTTTTGTGGATATAGCAGTGATTTGCGATACATTGTTCATCACCCAATACTCATCATACTCCTCATGCTGCTCATCGTATGAGGACAATGGTGCTCTGCTCAAGTAGTCCACAACGCTATTCTTAACACCAGGCCTGTACACTACTACATAATTGTAGTCCAAACAACTGTAGCGACAATCTTGCTATGCCGGGCATGGCTTTTGTCATAACACCTGTTGTGAAAAGTGTGGTGAGTGGTTTGTGATCTAGTCTTAAAGTAAGTTCGGCACCCCCCACATTGTCAAATAATTTGCCCCCACACGACAACATTTCTTTTTCTATGACTGAGTCACACTCTTCTGACTTTGTGAGTGGTTACATGCACATGCAATCTAGACTTCTTTACCATAGGTCTAGAAAAATCATAAAATGTTACCAGACCTGCATGTCTAGTGACTGAATAACCTACTCAACCTGATTAAAATGTTCTTGACCCGTAAACTGTTCTCAAATTGTGCGATCCTAGGCAAATATTTTATTTTACTCCCCTGTTTCTTCATGTTCACTTATGAGAGTACCTTCAAATGGGAGTTAATCATTACTGCAATACAAAAATTATTTGTTTTATTTACTGTACTAAACCTTTGCTCCATGTATAATTAGAATCTAGTCCACATATAGGGTACACATGACCCCTGACTTGCCTCTTAGTTCACTGTTGGAATTGTCATTAGGGCAGGAATATTTCTCAGTCCATTTTTAAAAACTCACTTTTACTAAATATATTACTAAAGCATGACGTGGTAGTATGTCATTTACAGACTGCACACTTTTCATGGAAATGGCCACAAACCTTCTCACTAAAATGCAGTTGTACTGATAAACTGAATAGTGTAGAAACAATGAGTCAAAATTGGGTTTCAGCAAAAATATTTATCATTTGTACATCACCAAGTAAAGTGTTCTGATTTGTTTTCATCCTATCAAAAACAACTTGCCATCGCTCAGAATTGCAAAAATATTGCTTTCCTAACTACTGAAAAATATTTTTTAATATTTTCGTACAGTTCATTTACAAGCTGTTTGAATGTCGTTAGAAAAAAATCTGACCTTCTACTGTCTTGCATTTCACACATGTTGTGCAGCATGAATGTCATTCACTTTACAAAATCCTCTATCTTTTCAATCGGAGAAAGGAAAGGAAATACCAACTTCCAGGATAAAATGAGCAGCAAATTGTAAGAACCCATAAGCTGACATTTGACCTCTGTTTTTTAACACAAAGCAAATGTGACAAGATGAAAACAAGTTTTAAAGGCATCATTGTTGTTCATTCACTTTGAGTGAACAAAAACTGGCCAGTATGCCCTAAAAAATAGGTCCCCCTGATAAAACCTGACTCGCCATAGCGAGTAGATTTCTCGAGGCCTGTACCACCCGCTTCGGCTTGAGCTGCCACTGCCCCTAACCCTTTGTTGCTGGCATCACTTATGACTATTTTATACTATTTTAGGGATGGGTCAAAGCCTCTTAAAGGCATGGCTCTTCTCATTTCAGATTTGATGTCTAAATTGCATTGCAAACTGCCATGTAAAGTTTACATCTTTCTTAAGGAGATGGTGAATTTCATAAGAACTGTCTACAAAACGTTACACACACTTTGTGTAGAATTCCACCAGCCCTAGCAAAGATCTAACATCATCCTTCTTGTTAGGGGCAGGAGGATTGGTAACCCTTTCTCTTAGCACTTTTCTCAATCTTGAGTCATGTTCATTCCTATGCTGTTCATGACTTGAATGTCATCCTGAAGGAAAACTATCCCTTCCGGGCCCCTGAAGATGCTACGCTTAAAGCGCTGAAATACTGCTGTAATATAGGCAAAAGCCAAACAGCATAACAATCAAAAGGCGTTATAAATGCCATTTGATATTTGCTTTCGGGATAAGGTAATACCTGATGATACGTGAACACTGAGTCAGAGGTTGTAAACCATTTAGCATCTTGAGTCATAGCTAATAGTTTACCAATTCTGAGTGATGGAAATTTATCAGTTAAAATGTTATGGTGAATGTTGCGCAAATCAGTGCTAAGCCTGACTTTTCTACTCTAACGTCGGTCTACTACCAAGGGTAGCATCCACTTGTTCTAATTTGTTTACCACAACTTCTTTAACTGCAATGGGAATATTCCTGACTTTGTGTGAAACGGATACAGCATTATCTTTGATTACAATCCTGTGAGAGAAACCTCCAAGTTCACCCGCTTTAGCAGAGAACAATTTAGGAAACTAACTTGTCAAATTGTTAACAAAAAATTGTCTTGTCCAAGAACTAGAACTTACTTGGAACTATTTGCATCAAGCATAATACGAAGAGTTCATTGATAGATATATCCCAATACAGATAGACCTATCGCAGCTACATCTATTTTCCCAGATTTTTTTATTTCTTTAAATTCCATTGTCAATGGTCTGTACCCCACGTTTGGAATGGATTAACCTGTGAAACCAACTGTTTTCAACTTAAATATCTAAAAAGTAAATTTTGTCAGCACTGATAGTGTGTGTAAATTTCTAATTGTATTCATTATCATTTAGGGAGGAAATAAACAATCGAAATTTGCCTAGCATCGTAACGGTAAGTTTCAATTCTATTAAGGACACGGAGGCGAGGATTATGCTTTTCTCTCTGTCCGCTTTATTCTCAGACAAATCTTTCAGCAGCCAGAAAAGCAATAACATCGTTTTAATTTTCCAAAATGATAAAGTAAAACCCAACAATATGAATAACAAAGCAGAAAAACATGAGCAGGACTACAAATCCCATAGGCCCACGGGGCATTGTCCAGGTAGTCCATCAACAGTGTCCATGTTCACCATATATGTTCTCCATCTTGGTTGTCCTTCCTCTTTCTTCGCGCGAGTCACGCAACATCTTTATTGGCCTTGCTTGCGCCATCATTCCCTACAAGAGACAAAGACAGCGTAAGGTTCATCACGAGCCAGCACCTCGTGCAAGCAACCTAGCGCAACCACCTTTCAAGCCAGAACTGATCAATAAATCTCAGACATGTGAATAATGAACAGTAATGAGAAAAATGTGTTACTTACGCACATACGCGTGGGTTCACACGAAACGTGCACGGGTGGGATAATCCTCGCCTCCGTGTCCTTAATAGAATTGAAACTTACCGTTACGATGCTAGGCAAATTTTGAGTCTGTCAGGACCGGAGGCTCCGATTATGCTAGTTAAAAGCTTACTCACTTGGACAATGGGCTGCTGAAATCGCGGAACGAATGGTATTGATTGAGCGATACGCCAACCCTGCCGTTGCCAATTCAGCAAGAAAGTTCTACATGGGAACGACTCCTGCGTCCATGGGATCCAGACCCCGTCGAAGACACCAACGCATCCACTTCGTCCAGGCGGAGCGATATCGCTTCGAGGTACTGTTAGCCCAGGCCTTGGACAAGAGTTCCTCAGCTGGTCCTGAAAGTCCCGGGAGCGACCAAAGCTGCCGGAAAGCCGCCATGCCACAAGGCGGAGCGACCCCTCTTTGATGAGATGATGCTGTTCCCTGTTCTGATTCAGAAGGAGCAGAGGAAAGAGGGGGAGTAGGATTGGAAAATCCCAAGAAAGTTCCAGAAGAACCGGAAACCAAACTTGAGACCTCAAACGGTGTTATCACCAGCTCCGCATTCTGGCGGTGGATCTGGGCTGCCGACCGTACTATCATCGAGAAGGGCGGGAAAGCGTAACCCTTCTACACACTCCAGTCTTGTAGGAACGCATCGGTAGCCACCGCGAGCGGGTCCGGCCTCCAGCTGAAGAAGCGGGGAAACTGGTGGTCCAACCAGGATGCAAAGAGGTCCAGCGTGAAAGTGCCCCAAAGGTCCGTCAGGCACCGGAATACCTGAGGATCCAATTTCCACTGACTGGAATCGACCAGATTCCTCGAATGCCAATCCGCCACCTGGTTGGCCCGACCCGGCAGATACTCCGCCGTCACCGAAATATGATGAGCCAGGCAGTGGGTCCAAAAATCTTTTGCCAGGTTCGCTAAAACGCGGGATCGTGGACCCCCAAAGTGATTGACATATCGAACCTCAGACACATTGTCCATTTTTAACAGGACACATGACTGCACGCGGTCCCTGGTCCAGCACCGAACCGCGAAGGACCCTGCCAGGAGTTCCAAACAATTTATGTGCAACTCCTGTTCTTCTGATGACCAAGCGCCTCCTGTGGAAAACTTCCTGCAACGGGCGCCCCAACCCAGCCTGCTGGCGTCGGATTCGATGACTAGGTCCGGAACCGACCGGTAAATCGCACAACCGTTCCATGCCTCCATGTGAGTGAGCTACCACGCCATTTCGTCTTTGACCTCCGAGGTAAGGGGCACTGACTGGTCATAAGACAACCCCCTCCGGAGGTGATACGCCTTCAAGCGTTGCATAGCCCGATAATGCAAGGGACCTGGGAAGATTGCCTGGATGGACGAGGACAGAAGCCCCACCATCCGGGCAATCTGGCGGAGCGAGGTGAGAGTCTTGGCGATGGTCTGCCGCAGTTCGTGTCGAATCTCGGCCACCTTCCGTGATGGAAGGCTTAAGGATGCCTTGACCGAATCCACGACGAACCTGAGAAAAACCATGCTTTGGACCAGGCTCAGGACGGACTTGGCTTCGTTGACGAACCCGAGGGCCTGTAAAAGCGCCACCGCTTGATGCAACTGCTCAGACAACTTCCTGGGGCATTGCGCCATAATCAGAATGTCGTCCAGGTACACTATCATCCTGATACCCTGCACCCTGAGGAACTCCATGATCAGATGAGTACCTTTGTGAAGCACCAGGGTGCCGAGGAAAGACCAAACTTTAGAGCGGTGAATTCATAAAATTGACCCTTCCAGTAAAAATGCAGAAACCGCCGATGCGGAGGATGGATGGGAATCACCAAATACGCGTCCTTGAGATCCAACCGCACCATCCAGTCGGATGGGAGAAGCACATCTCGTAAGAGGTGGATCACCTCCATCTTAAAGTGCCGGTACACCAACCATCCATTGAACTCTTTGAGGTTGATGACCGGACGCCGCCCTCCATCGACCTTGTCGACCAAGAAAAGGTAGCTCAGAAATCCGTGGGGGTGCAAAGCCGCACGACAAATGGCTCCTTTTGCGAAGCAACTGAGAGACCTCCTCGGCGACTAGCTGTGCATCCCCGACGGAAAAAGAAATGGGGTGTGGACGGACCTGTTGGCGTGGGGTATCGTAAAACTCTATGTGAAACCCCCGTACAGTCTGCAAGACCCAAGCATCCGTTGTGAGATTTGCCCAAACCCCTTGGAAGCTCGCTAAGCGACCCCCAATACGGATGTGCACCGCTGGCAAGACACTTACCGCTTAAACCTCCGCCATCAGCGTTGTTCTTAAAGTTTCCATGGCCTCGGAACCGTTGTCCTCTGGTAGGGTAGAATTCAGAGTAACTGGCGCTACCGCCATACTGTCCTCTTCCGGAGCCTTGTCCCCTTTTGGGAATGGGGTGCATCCCACGGCTGGTCGCACGGCCCCTTGAGAGACCCGGGACGGAAAAATCCTCTTTATGCTGGACTGCACCTTGTCCAGCGAAGTAAATGTGGCCACAAACTTTCCCAATTCCTTCACGAAGGGGTCCCCGAAAAGACCCCCTTGCGCCACCGCCCCCGGTTCAGAAGAGGCCAGGTCCCCTAACTTAGGGTCCAATTTGATCAACAAACAGCGACGGCGCTCCGTCGACAGAGCACAATTAGCATTGCCCAAGAATATTATGGTGCGCTGTGTCCAGTTGGAAAGAATTTCTGGAGATATGGTAGCACCTGATACCTTGGCCTCCTCCGCCATGTCTAATATCTTGGTCATCGACCCCACAGCGTCTAACAGCTTGTCTTGGCAGGAGCGCCAAGACCTGTCAACCCCTTTGCGTGGATCCTTAATGCATTTGGCCAAGAAAGTGGCCATCTTGGAGTCAAGCTCCGGCGTGCAAGCCACCTTCCCCTCCAAAGAGGGGCGCAGGCACTCCGATCTCAGACAACCCCTCGCTTCCTTCTCCAAGGGCTTGCGGAGACGGCCAGCCACAAACCTAGCC
Organism: Triturus cristatus; assembly: GCF_964204655.1. NCBI lineage: Eukaryota > Metazoa > Chordata > Amphibia > Caudata > Salamandridae > Triturus > Triturus cristatus. Next base: position 946,883,658 of record NC_140592.1, on the reverse strand, counting down.
ACCTTGTCCCCAGGGACCCAGGCCGCTGACCGAGGATGAATGATCTCATCGGGGTCCAGCATGCCCGAGCTATCCTGCGGCAGAGAGGTGGAAGAAGCAGCCGGATGCTAAGAACGCGAAGACCCTGTATTGTCATCCGACTCCCCTGGCGTATCCCCATCCATGTTCGGGGAATCTGGCGCGGTAAGTGGGTCGGGTTCTGAGGCGGGAGCTGGGGCGAGAGGGGGGTGGGGAACTGTTTTAGCCAAAAATGCTTTACGCAGGCGCTCGAAAGCATCCCTGTCCACACCTTGCGCGCTCCCTGTGACACCGTCAGGACAACTCTTCTTAGGGGGTGGAGGTCCCTCCCCAGGGGCGGGAGTACCACTCGGGACCGGGGTCTCGACACGAGCCTGCGCCAAGTTGGCGCACTCCTGCACAATCTTCGCCGAAAGACGCTCCTCCATGGGACCCACAACCTCATTAACACAGCGGTAAATTGAGGAATCTACCGCTTCAAAGAAAGCATCATCAGAAGGTAGGTACTCCACTTCCTCCTCCACATATACACCATCCTGCTCCATACCCACCCCAGTGAGGGCAAACTAAGCAAACTAACCGGGCCTGAAAGCCACCAGCGTTGTAGAGACTGAGGAGTAAAGCCATGGGAACCAGGTAAGTATGGTCAGACTAGAAGGCTGCAAAGGTTTTTTTATGCGCAGGTCGAAGAACTGCAATCAAGGCCAGCACCGGGCACGCGTAGCTCTCCGCAAGCTGACCGGGCCCTTCACCGCCTCCTAGCTCGCCACATACGTGTTATGAAAGAAAATTCCCCGCAGGAGCTGAACTTGGTAAAACCGCAATACGGACCCCAGCCGGGGTGTTCAATATGAAAGAGCAATGCAGGCGATACAGACCCTGCAGGAGGGCGTTCAGGTAGGCGGGAATGGGGACAAGGCTCGGAGTTCAATGCTCTCGCTGCGCGACTCTTCCTCTGAGGGAAACGCGACGCGGGAGCAACGAGACGACCGAGCGCCCCCAGCGAGGAATAAAACACTGAGCAAGTGTGGCAGCGGCCGCGTAAGGAGCGCTCCCGCGGCCGAAACGGAAATCTGTGAATAGAAATCGCCACTAAGCCACAACAAAGCACACAACAAAGATCAAAGGATCGGAAAAACAGGTTGAGGCCCGAGCACGATCGCAAGCAGATACGTGCTCGGGTAGGACAAACAAGAACAATAAATGGCACTTAGCTGGCTGCAAAGCAGCGAGGAAAGAGGAAGGACAACCAAGATGGAGGACATATATGGTGAACATGGACACTGTTGATGAACTACCTGGACATTGCCCCGTGGGCCTATGGGATTTGTAGTCCTGCTCATGGTTTTTCTGCTTTGTTATTCATATTGTTGGGTTTTTCTTTATCTTTTTGGAAAATTAAAACAATGTTATTGCTTTTCTGGCTGCTAAAAGATTTGTCTGAGAATAAAGCGGAGAGAGAAAAGCATAATCGGAGCCTCCGGTCCTGACATAGAATTCCAGACTCTCCTTCCCAAATAATGAAGTCATCAACTAAACAAATCCAAAGTTTGACATATTCCAGTAATATTAGATTTCTCTCTCTCCACACAATGTGTGCTTCCCACCAATCCATCATTAAATTTGCATATGTTGGGGCAAAAGAAGTCCCCATCGCCGTACCTTGGTTTTGCAAGTAGTTGGTGCCATTGAAAATAAAACACATTGTGATTTAAGTGGAATTCCAGCATCTCTAATTGCATATTAGAATGTTGCATATAGCTCACAAAACTGGCTTTAAGATAATATCTGTATACATTTAGGCCATCCGCCTTGGATTGACGTGTACAGAGATACTACTTCTGTGGTTGCTGTTAGGTAATTATCCTTCCAGGGTATGTCATGGATTTTGTTTAAAAAGTCAGTTGATTCTCTCAAGTGCAAAAGGAGTGCTGTTGCATATTGGAAGAGAAAAATGTTAACAAATCTCGAAGTATTCTTCAGTAAAGAACTTATAGAGCTGAAGATTGCCCCACCCCCAGCCACCGGTGGAGTTTTGATATTTTTATGCACCTTAGGAAGAGAGTAGATGGTTGGTGTAAATGGAGAATCTGGCTTCAAATGTCTAAATTCTTCCTCATCAATCAAATCTAGCTCGGCACATCTAATTTATGATGGTATTCAATTGAGACATCATTAGTTGGTTTCTTTTTTAGTTTGGTGTAATGCTGTTCAATCTTGAGTTGTTTTACCGCTTCTAATATATTCCTAGATCTATCTTGAATCACTATATTGCCCCCTTTATCAAAGGACCTAATAATAATTTGCTGGTCTTCTTGTAGATCCCTTATTGCCTGCCATTCTTTAATAGTCATATTACTTTTCCTTCTTGTCAGTATCTTATTGGCCAGTTGATTAATTTCTCCCACTATGATTTCCTGAAATAGATCAATTTTGTTGCCAGTAGGCATTCGAGGACAATAAAGCGAGCGAGATTTGCCTCCACTTCTGCCAATTTCATGGTGGTTAGCCCCATCACTTTGCAGGATTGTAGATCTGATGCCATTAGAAAGTGTTCCTCGACATAATTCTCCTGCTATTCCCTTTCTAAGGTTGTCGGGCGTTTAAGTATGGTATGTCCTTTGTTTTCAAAATGGATGCAGATGTTTCATGTTTCTCATTAACTTCTCATGTAAGTGACAAATTTAATGTTTTTATTTTAATTGGCCCTCATCAGGTGAACTGACGTCTGCCTTGTGTATGGCCCTCTAAACAAGATTTCCTTTGGACTTGTAATAAGGTATTTTTGAGATGTGACTTGAGTGCGTGCCAGATGTGGGTCATTGCCAAGCCTCTCTTACTGTTCTCTTTATTGGCTATCTTAAATTGGGCTTTCACATTCAAGTTCAACACAGAGGCAGTGACATTGTTGCGTTTTTATGTGGCGGCCTTATTCGCTCATATTTCTCAAGAGCAGCATTCTCAATTCCATGCTAATTTCTGGCCATATTATCGATTATCTGGAGTTCTCAAGTACTGGTGCACAATTAAGGTACATTTCAGGCATTATTGTGACCTCAATTTATTTGAACCGGATATTTACCTCTATTTTTGATTTACTGTGAACAGTTAGGGCTGTTTATTTGTACTGTTTTTTTTATTTGTTATTTTAAAGGGTGTTTTGTTTTACCCACTACGCAGCAAATTATGTAGCACTTCCTTTTCTAGCTCATCCTGGGAAACCACTTATAAAATGAATTCAGTGGTTTATGCTGTTTAAAAATCAACCTGTTGAATAGACGCTAAAGGGTACAGTCCTGTACGCAAATTTGCCTTATTTGGTAGCGTTGGTTGCGCGGCTCAAGTTTTTGACAGTTTTCACCTGTGCCAGCACCATCTGGAGATTGTTAGTGGAATGTTTTTCTGGAGGCTGTTGCGAGGCTGTGCAAACAATTCTCAGATTAACCTAACATCATGCTTGAATGCCATAGGTTCTGCAAGCGTAAACAACAACCAGAGGAGAAAGTGGAGGAGTATGTGTCAGCCCTTAAAGTGCTAGCTACAACTTGCAAATTTTGTCCTAACCTAAACACTTGTATTCGTGACCAGTTATGTTTAACTGTTATTCGAGGAATGTTCAGGAGAGACTAAGTTGCTAGAATCCAACCTTGCAGGAAGTTGTTGACTTAGCCAAGAGTATCGAGAGATCGCTGATTTCCTCCAAAATGCTTCATCCTGAACCCATTATTCTGAATCTGTGTGCACTCTTAATACGAAAGGAAAGCTATTTAGAAACACTGACAAGAAGATGTTTGGCTGTTGCTATATGTAAGGGTCAAAAACTCACCACAGTAATTTCCCTGGTTGTCCTGCAGCTGGCAAGAGATGTTTGTCGTGTATAAAAATTGAGTCACTTTCAAAGTGTGTGTAGGAGTGTTAAACAGCCTGTGACAATTGGGAATGTGGATGTGTGTGAAATCGTTAAACAATGTTGTTCTCCCATTAGAGTGTACCGATCAATCCACGCCTGTTAAAGGCCCTACATGTGAAGCTCGTATTGATAATGTCTCTCTTTATGGTCATGGCTAACTTTATGGTCATGGCTAATTCCGGATCACCCATCACCTTTCTGAGAGATACCACATTTCAAACATTTTGGAGTACTAATTGCACCTTGTTTCCCACAAATGTTAATCCCAAGGCGTTTGCGGAGAAGGACATTGATATGCTTGGCTACTTGAAGTCCAACGTTTCTTGTCTGGGTGGAGAGACGCACTCTAAAGTTTATATGGCGGTTAAAGGCAGAAACATTATAGGGTGGGAGGACATCCCAAAATGGGCTTATACTTAGTCACAGGTTCTGACAACCCTATAGTGGTTGGTGGTGATCCATTTTTTTTTTTAAACCGTTTATTACAATCTGGAATATATACAGGTATGGGCCTACAACCTTCCGGCCGGCCGCTAAAGTGACAGCAATTAGTGACATATATACAATAAGGCACTTGGCGTTACAGAGACGCTAGCAGGAGGTATCAACAACGTGGGCCACATGACTCTGAGCCCACAATACGGTTTCGTTTTATACAACACTAACAACAGAAAACCACACCCGCAAGGCAACCCGAGAACAAGAGTGACAACATATGCTCCTCAAATGGGGGGACCCCAACCCTACACTAAAATCGAAGGAGGGGAAGGGAAATAGGTCCGGGACTGGGAAACCACTGTGCCCTGGATTGGGGGAGGGGGTCATCTAGGGGGACGGAGCTGGTGAAGCGGGAGGCAACAATGGCGGCTCGCAAATACCCCCGCGGTAGGCGTTCCAGGGGCCCCACACCTTCAGCCACGCCCCAGGCTTACCCCGCGCCACATACACCACTTTCTCTCGGAACATGCACCAATCCATGTGTTCTTTCCAGGCCGACACTGCCGGGGGCCTCTGGGATCCCCACAGTTGAGCGATGTCACGTTTAGCGATCATATAACCCAGCGTCACCCATCGCGTCTGTGGAACCGAGTAGTCGGTTGGTTCCCACACGTTCAGCAGGCATCTCCTTGCTTCAGGCACCAGCACGACATGCGTAACCGCTCGCAGGACCTCATGCACACCACGCCAGAATCGCTCCACCCTCGGACATTCCCACAGAATATGTAAAAAAGTCGCCAATGCACCGCACCCACGCCTACACAGTCCATCCTCGGCATAGCCCATACGCAGAAGCCCTGGCCCCGTCATGTACACCCGGTGAAGTATCTTAAGCTGGACGAAGCGAAGGCGAGCCGGGATGGCCACCTCCTTCGGGGAGGCCACCGCGGTAATCCAGTCCTCGTCGTCCAGCTCCAACCCATCGGCAACCCAAGCCTCGCGGAGCCCAGTCAGTAAGCCCGAGCGGTCATTAATCAACTTCTTGTAGATGAGGGAGATCGTGCTGTCCGGAACGTGGCCATCTAGCACTCTATCCTCCAATGGGGAGGACTCCGGGATGGCGGCCACGTCTGGGAAGACTGAACCCAGAGCGTGACGGACCTGCAGGTATCGAAAGTATTCACTGCCCTGCAGCTGAAACTCCGCCTGCAGTGTCTCAAATGTTTTGAATCCTCCCCTCGTCCAGAGGTCCCCCACTGTACTAATGTCTATCGTGTCCCACCTATCGAAGCCCTTCGAGGTCCATAGGGAACCCAACCTCTCAGACGCATACAACGGTGACGCCCGGGTCAAACGGTCCTTCCATCCCATAGCTGCATTGGCCGCGTGCCATACTCGCACCATGACACGCGTGGGTCCCGTAAGGCGGGAATCGGGCACGCTAGTGTAGAGCGCTCGATTATAATCGCCACCGGGCAGGAGCATCTTGTCCATTTCAAATGCCGGGTTTAAGGCGTGCCCGTAAAGGCCATGATTAATTGCAGCTAATTGGGAGGCCCAGTAATACCGCTTAATATCCGGGAGGGCAATCCCTCCGTCATACCATGGGAGCGTCAACTTTGCCAGGGCTATACGCGGCCTCCCGTCCCAGAACAGGCGGCGCTGCAAACTCTCCACCTCACGGAAGTAACGCGCCGGGACCAGATCCATCGAGTTCTGGAGAGCATACAAAAAGCGCGGCAAGGACATCATCTTGAACAATGCCGCCCGGCCGAGCGGTGAAAGCGGCAAGCGCCGCCAGCGCGCGACGTCCTCCTTCAAGCGCTGGAGGGGGGGAAGCAAATTCCGCTCGTAGCGGGCCACCGGGTCCAGCGTAATATAGACGCCCAGGTAACGAAACCCCTGCGAGGCAATCTGGATCGAGCAGCCCCGCGGGAGAACAGGAGCCTCCCCGGAAAGCACATAGATGCAGGATTTAGCCCAGTTGATGACAAGACCTGAGTTACGGCCGAAGGAGCGCAGAACATCGACCAGGACAATCAGTGATTTACGCGGGGAGGCTAAGTACAACAGGATGTCGTCGGCGTAGAGGGACACGCGGTCCTCATACTCAGGGGTCCAACGGAGACCACGGATAGAAGGGTGCCACCGCAGCCACTCCGCCAGGGGTTCCAAGGCCAGTGCAAACAGGAGCGGCGACAGGGGGCAACCCTGTCGCGTGCCCCGTCCCAGCACGAATGGGGCCGAGACTCGACCATTCACCACCACCTGCGCCAATGGGTCAGAGTACAACAATTTGACCCAGCTGATGAATCCCGGGCCAAATCCAAATTTCGCCAACATCGCCCAGATGTACGGCCACTCGAGCGTGTCAAACGCCATGGTGGCGTCCAAGGACGCCAAGATGGCCGGCTCCCGCACGAATGGAACACGCGCGAGCACCCCGTGCAAGCGCCGCAAGTTAAGAGCCGTGTTGCGATGGGGAATGAAGCCGGACTGGTCTTGGTGGACCAGATCGCCCACCACGCCGACCAGCCGGTTGGCAAGCACCTTGGCGAGGATTTTAGGCTCCGCATTCAAGAGCGAGATCGGCCGATAGGATGTAACCCGGTCTCGCGGTCTCCCCTCCTTGTGGATAACCACGATGGTAGCTAGACGCTGGTCAGGCGGGAGGGAGCCCCGCGAGTGGGCCGCAAGGAACATCGCACGGAGGTGAGGTGCCAGTACATCCGGTCGCAGCTTATACAATTCGATAGGAAGGCCATTCGGGCCCATGGCCTTGCCCGAGGCGACCGAGCGTATGGCGAGGGCGATTTCATCCGAGGTGGGAGCGGCATCCAACGAATCCCTGTCCTCCACTGAAAGCGAGGGCAGCGCGATGTCCCGCAGCAGGGCATGGGAGTCCTCCTCCGAGCAGGGAGAGACCGGAGAATATACCTCGCGGAAATAATCCGCGAAGCAAGAAACAATGCCTTCCGGCTCAGTAATTCGTACACCATCCATCCTCTCAATCAGCGGGACCACACGACTAGCTCTCTCCTTCTTATCCAACCACGCAATCAGTTTGCCAGCCTTATCACCCACATCATACAGTCGCCCCTGTTGCTCTCTGCTAAGGCCCCTGGCCGCCTCCGTGACGAGGGCCCTATAGGCCGCCTGTTTAAGGTGTAGAACATGCAGTGCCGCGTCAGTCACCCCACTCCCCAGATCGCCCTCCAATTCAGTAATTTCGGCCTCCACCCGGGTCACCTCCTCCTGTGCGCGTCTGCGGGCATGGGAGATAAAGGAGAGGGCCTCCCCTCTGAGAACTGTTTTAAAGGCTTCCCACAGGGAGATAGCCGACGGAACGGACCCCACATTCTCCTCAAAATACCGTTGCAATGATTTAATCAGGTCAGCGCGAATAGTGGGGTCACGCAGGTACCAAGCATTGATTGGGGCTACCCTGCCCTCTCCCCTCGGGAAGACACCCAAGTGCAACAGGAGCGGGGAATGATCTGAAATACCCCGCGCCAGATGGCGCACCTCTCCCACCCTCCCAGCATAGGCCGCAGGGACAAGGACATAATCAAGCCGCGAGAGGCTACCATGGGCACCCGAATGGAAGGTGTACTGCAGCTGGGTGGGATGCTTTAAACGCCAGCAGTCCACCAATCCCAGTGTGTCCAAAAGGCCCGCTAACCACGCCTGTGCCCGGGGGAGGTCCCTAGGGGGATGACGATCCATAGTCCCAGAAGCCACCGCATTGAAGTCCCCCCCCCAACCACCAGAAGCACCCCCGGGAGGTCAAGAAGGAGGCGTCCCAGATCTGCAAAGGTGGTGGACTGTAGCCCCGGTGGGACGTACACAGAGACAAAGACAACTACCCTGCCCTCCATCCTCCCCACCAAGACAGTGTAGCGTCCCCTCTCATCATGGCGCACCTCGTCTATTTCTAGCGGGAGCGAGGTCTTGATCATGATGCCCACCCCCCGCGAGCCTGATGTGAAGCCCGAGTGGGCCACCAAGCGAAAGCCACGGCGATTCATGGCACAAAAGGAGTTACCAATAAGGTGCAGAAAGACCACATCAGGCGAAATCCGTTTCAAATACTGCAGGACCACACCCCGCTTGATCCTATCACCCAGTCCGTTAACATTCCAGGACAACAAAGTCAAATCCCTACCCCCCATCACATAACGAAGCCATCATTAGTCCCCCCCCAGAGCATCTCAAAAACAACAATACAATAACGGGTTTGCCTTGCGGTAGAAACGAACCACACCCCACCCCAACCCACCCAACCCAACAAAACTCCCCCCACCCTGCACCCCTGCATGAGCCCAAACAGCCCCCCCAAAGTGCAGTGTGCCTGTCGCCCCATAGATAAGAAAACTAACTAGTCCCCCAGAGGAGGAGGGAGATCCCCCAAGAGACCCCACACGACCTCCACAGGAGGGGAACTTACCCTAACAGTCAATAGTGACAACAACGCAGTCCAGAGCAAGGCCTACCATTAGTCCCTCAGTCCTGATCCGGCGGGCCCTCCCCACCAACCGCACCCCCCCCACCCCCCCGGTCCCAATCTCCGGGCAAAGTGTCTAGCCAGTCCCCGGCCACTTCGGGTCGATCAAAAAAGTGCGTGTGGCCATCCACCTCCACTCTCAGCTTAGCTGGAAAAAGCATCGCATATTTGAGATTCAGGTCCCTTAGGCGACGTTTAACACCGAGAAAGCTCAGTCTCTGCTTTTGGACTGCCGGAGTGAAGTCAGGATAGAAATTGATGTCCATATTGTCAAGTTTGACCGGCCCTTGTAGCCTGGAAGTCTGTAGGATAGCGTCTCTGTCCCGAAAATTGAAGATCCGGGCGATGAGAGGCCTCGGAGGGGCTCCAACCTTAGGCCTACCCCCGGGGACCCTGTGGGCACGCTCCACCGCAAAGAATTTACTCAGCCCCCGAGGCTGGAGATGGGTAAGGACCAGGTCCTCGACAAATAGATCCGCTGCCTCCGCCTCGCGTCCCTCCGGCACCCCGATAATGCGGACGTTGTTCCTCCGGGCCCGACCCTCGGAATCCTCCAGCCGACGATTCATCAGGGCGCTCGCCTGGCCAAGCCTGCGCACCTCCTGTTGGAGGGCCGCTACGTCCGTTGTGAGGCCCGTGGTAGAGTGGGCCAAAGAGTCGACCCGGTCGTTGGTTTTAGACAAATCAGCCCTCACGAGGCCCACGTCCACGAGGACCGAGTCAATCTTCTGCGCCAGAGTGTCGAAGCGCTGGTCCACCGAGGCCTTCATCTCGGCGATGGCACCCATGACGTCTCGGAGGGTCAGGTCCGTGGGCAGAGCGGAAGCATCAGTCGGGCCCGTAGGGGACTTACGCGGCGCCTCTGGGGAGCCCTTCTGGAGGGTGTAGCGGTCCATACTGTTGGATTGCTGGGCCGCGCCACGGCGGGTCGATTTTATCTTAGCCCGATCGCCATCTTGTTTTGTGGACATAGTTTCAATCCCCAAGACGAGTCAATCTCCTCAAGAAACGGGGGGGCCGACAATCCAGTTCAAGGGGTCCAGGGGGGAGCGACCACCACTCCGCAGGACGGACCGCAGCTGGCGGACCGGCAGGGCACCCCAGCGAGACCACACCACCGCACACCGCCCCGCAACCCAACCTCGCCTGGCAGCAAGGAGGGCGCAAAAGCGAAAGTGAAAGTGCGGGGTACGCGAGTCACCCAGCCTTGCCCGCCGCTGTTGTTCACTTTGTGTCCGGATCGCCCCACAACTCCAGTACGGGGGGCCGGTGTGGAGAAGGCCGCAAACCTCAATCGATGCTCCTGACGGTGTCCGAGGTCCGATTTAAAAACGGAAAACGGGCGTCACCTCTGCTCGGGCTCACAAATACAGTCCCCTCATCTGGGACAGGATTCTGTCAGGATTTATGCAGGAGGTCGCGGAGGTCCTCGGGAGCCTCGCACCTACGCGGCCATCTTGGTTGCGCGCTAGGCTCCTCCGGTGATCCATTTTCATTTGTTATTTGATTTGGCACACGCGGTACGCGAACAGTTAGTGAGGATTCCAGTCTGCGATCAGTGAGCCGCTGGGATCCATACTGGCAGGACATGTCGTGGGCCTTTGTTACCTAGAAATAAACAGTGCTCAAATGTGCTTTGCGGACCTTTCTTATTCCATTACAGCGGTCTCTACCCAACCCCCCACCTCGCCCAAATTCATTGCGGTTTGCCCTTCCCCCTCCACCTCCCTTCTGTTGCTGCTTGCCCCCTCTTGCCTCCCTTTGCTTGCCCCATCCATAGATTCTTCTGCGACCCTGTCGCTGCTTTTCCCTCTGTTGCTTATCTCCACAGTAGCCTCCTCCAACTGTCTTTTTTATTGATTGTTTTGCTCCCAACTGTTTGTTTTTTCTGTTCCTAACCCCTTCCCCGCTCATGACGGAACCACTCCGTCATGAGCCACGGTTGCGCTGTGCTCATGACAGGAGTGGTTCCGTCATGCTTTGGCCGTTGGCGGCCTCTCCGCCCACGCAGCGCTAATTCCCCGCCTGTGTGGGCGATTAGCGCAGTGGGCGGAGACGTGACGGAACCACTCCGTCATGAGCACAGCTCAACCGTGGCTCGTGACGGAGTGGTTCCGTCACGAGCACAGTGCCACCGCGCTGCCCCCAAACCACAAACCCCCCCCCCCCCCCCAGCGCCGCGGCGGAATTCCTGCTGCGGCGAAGGGGTTAATCCACCAGCCTAGTCTGTTTCTTCACCCCTTCGGTTTCTTCGCCCCCTCCCACCTGCCCCATCCGTTTCTTCTCCCCAGCACAACCACCCACCCTCCCTTTAATGCAATTGTGTAAGTGGCGGGTGTATTGCGTGCTCTTGTGAAATTAGGCATCTTAAAGAAAAAAAATTGACTGCGTCCTAGCACTTACTTTTTCTTTAAGCCATGTCTCCCAGCAGCTCATGTAGCAGGTAAAACAAAGCCAATAGATCTCACGTAGGTGAAATCTAATGGCTTTGCCAATGCTTGTTACCCAAAGAGGCTGCTCAGTTCCGAACCTATTATCTGCTTTACCAGCATGACAAACTGCTTCCTGGGAGCAAAGATGACCATGAAATAAAGTTGTAAATTTTTAACGAACAGTTTGCTCATTTTGTTATTTAAAAAGGTATTTTTTCCTGTGACACTTAGAAGAAAAAAAATATAAAGTAAGCAGTACATCTATGGCCTGTGTAATGGTCCATTCTGTCCTCTCCTAGTCTGTGGAATGTTGGGTTTTGTGAGGTCAACAGGATGGACAGCAGAAGTGGGGACGGCCTGACAGGATGGTTGCGAGAGGCTGTAGTTTTCCATTATGGTTGCCTCTTTATTCGCTTGTCGAATTCAATAGATAACTTTCTATTGACTGCTCCTGTTACGATTCTGCCTTCATCTTAATGTGAAAAGGTGCTCAACACTGTTTAAAAATTATTCATGTATGTTGGTCCTAGAATAAGCTTTAGCAATAGCATTATTGACCAAGGAGACAATGGCTATGAGAAGTGGAAGGTTGGTCTTCTATTTAGCCCTCCTGCTATTTCTAACAGGCAAGAGTGATTTGGGGGACCTTTCTCGTTGCGGCTTCTCTTGCTTTAATCATGAATTGGCTAATGCATACCATTATAAAACGGTGTTTACTGGTGCATGCCTTTACTTGCATTGTAACATTGAATCCAGACCAACTTGCTTTGCCAGTACTTATTCCTAGATCCAACGACTTTCTTAGTTTTGGGCAGCCACTGGCACACGCTCTGACTATTGCTATACATGCTTACTTCTACATCAAATGGTACATTTGTTTAAAAAAGTAAACGTGGTATTTTTTTTTTATTTGAGACTGATTTGGGGCCATTAACCAAGCATTAAAAAGGTCAGCCAATAATTTGGATAATTTTACTTTTGATTTAGGGTCTTTTCCCAATTTAACATATGCTTTTTCTTTTTTTTAATTGAAGTCTTGACATTGTTGTATCGTTAACCACCATGCAATCCTAGTCTTCAAATATGTTGGTCCTTTGTGTTTCAGTAATTTCTGAAACTTTTGATCAAATTTGACTTTCCTTGAAATTGCATTTACCAGTGTCCCCCCGAAGTTGTGTTAACTTTGCTAGTCTACCAGTGCATGCATGGATGTATGGAGAAGAAGGGTGTTGACTGGTGGATACTTCGTGTGTGAGGGATTATTTGAAGCAGTGGTTCTTAACCTTTTGACTTCTGTGGACCACACTCTTGGTCATTACTGGAACCTAGGGACCCCCGCTGAATTATTGGAAACCGGGGAACACCACTATGTTCATTATTGGAGGCCAAGGACCACGGCCTAAGCATTATCAATGATTTGAACAGCAAAACCATACACAACAAATAAGCCTATAGCAAACAAATGCGCAAATGATGAAACATTTTATTCCAATCACAAACAAATATAAAAAAATATACATTTTAATGTGAAGGTTGGCGCCTTCCTAAATTCAAGTAAGGCCACTCATCGTCCATACTATATTTTGTTTGATGCACTTTCTCTGCTCCAGTGAATCTATCTGAGGATACCATCTTAAGTTTATGCTTCAAAATTCAAATTCCTATGTAATTACGAAAAGTTGTAAAATTCAACATTTTACATTTTTGCTTCTTTATTAACCCCTTGCATGCCCGCCCCTTTCCCCGCCCAGTGCCGCGCTTTGCATTAGCGGGCGGAGTCCATGATGAGCTGGACTCGTCATGGGCACAGCGCCACCGCAGCCCATGACGAGTCCAGCTCGTCATGGGCACTGAAGGGGTTAATCTATTCATATTTAATTTTTTGAGCAGTCCTGAGTAGGCTTTGCAGACCCCCAGCGGTTCCTGGACCACAGGATAAGAACCACTAGTTTAGAGGTTCTGAGATGTCTGAAGTATTGTGGAGGTAGTGTAGAATCGTAACACAGAAGTTGGGTTCTTATGAAGTTCTTAAGTTGCCTCTTTTAGTTGTTTTATTCAAGACAAAAGTGAACATTGTCTAGTGTTATAAATTTCGCTGAGACGCTTTTGAAAATTGGTATTTGAGAACTGTTACCCACATCTGATGTGTATTATTGCCCTAAAAAGATATTTATACGTTTTTTTTTCCTTTCAGGTTCTCTTCTTTTGGAGTCAAAAATTAATGCCAACACTGCATACCAGAAGCAACAAGTAAGCATTTAAAGATTTATGTTTCTAGTTAATGTATTCTTGCAGTAATTAAAGACTATGGTTATCGAATGTTTACTTATTAGTCATTGCGGGATGGAACAGTTGCTGACACTATATTAGATTTTTGAAGTTTTTAATTGAACACTGAGGAAGAGATGTACAAGATCTAGGAAGTGTTAAGGAATATCTGGGTCTCCAACCTATTCTGAATTTGATAAAGGAGCCCATTCAGACATTGTTGTGTTAAAATGGACAGCTCTAGATATGGCTCCAGATATGCTGCATCAAAAATGTGGTTCCTGTTCTCTTTGTATGGAGTGCCATATTGAAAACATGACAGACCACAGCAGAAGTCGCTATACCTCAAACATTAAGGGCTTAGTCTCTTTTTAGTTTCTGAAAACTAAAAGGTTCACTAAAATATTTAAAAAAATGTTTTTGGCAATAGCAGATACTTGGTTAAACGTCTTGCTGAGTTGTGAAAGAAGAATATTGTACAATGGTAAAGGTGAGATGCCTAAAAGTAGGTCCAAATTGTGAATTCCAGAGTAACATCCAGATCTTAATAAAGAAATATGAAAAGTTTATTAAGGGAGAAACTGGGAAAGGTAAAGGCTAATAATATAGTGCCTGTGCCTTAAATACTCAGTTTCCTATTTGAAACAATATACAGTAGGGCAGGGAGAGTATGTGGAATCAGTAGACCAGTCACTTATACTTGTCTCTCTTAATTATATTCTGCACTGGGCAGTAGATAACAGATCATCGTCAAACCTAGTAGGCAGTGTCAACAGTAGCCACACAACCCACCACTAAGGAAGAGAAATAGTCATCCCTACTGAGCATGCACACTAATGAAATGCCTTGGCCTATCTAACGTGGATGCAGGAGTACATAGATAATAGATCCACTGCTTGACAGTACTGTTGCAAATTGCATATTGTTTTCATGTGGACTCTTTTATCGAGTTTTCCAGGAATGATCAAACATGTCCATCTGATCATTAATTTGGTAAGCAATTGTTTTGAACACAAATTTGTGGACATTTTGTGAACTATTCATCATTGGGTAATATCATTGAAATCCAGTGTCTTAAAGTAAGACTGCTACAAATTGTTATTCTCCGTTTGTTGTTTAGCCCTACAACATCAGTCTCATTGTTTATTATGAACAGGTGCCCTGATTTAGGCTGTTTTGGGTGAAAGAGGTGAGGGGATAGGGAACCCACTTGTGATCTAAGTAGTAGTTCTTACAGTAGGCTGAGTTTTCAATTTCAAGAAATTACAATCCAGTTTTTCGCCAAGTACTTTTAGGCAACTCAAAACAATGTGTTGTTTGGGCATCAGTGATGAAAGGAGTGTCTCTCTTATGGGGGTATTACATCACTCTACAAACCTCAGTCTGTTTCCAGTACCTCTGCTTCCAGTACCTCTCATGGTCCTCTGGTTAAACTGTGTTGAGAGATTAGAAGCATCCCTTTAATTCAATCATTGATCCGGGATATTTCTTTTTTTCTTTTTCTTTTTAGTGTATCCACAGATTACACTAATAACTCTGTAAGAACCAATAAGTCGTTAGTGCAATAAATTAAAAAGTGCATGCATTAAAAAAATACCATAACAAGCAATAATATATCAATACAATACATAAAAAAATTGGACAATATAAACATAATTCAAACAAAAAAATACATTCCAGTACAAAATAAATAATTCAATTTACCTTAAGAAATAACTAAAATGACCTCATTAGACGATGAATTAATGAGGGAATGAAAAGATTTTTTTAAAGCGCCCGATTACCCTACGGTTTCGTAGCACTATAGGCAGAACATCAGAAGTCGGTCCGATACTGATACGCAATAGATTGTAACGCGGGACTAATCAACTGCTTCGTTAAATAGCAAAGTCTTCAGAAGCTTCCTAAATTGCATCAAAGAAGGTTGACAACGCAGCTTAAAAGGTAATGAGTTTCAAAATGTTCCTGCCCCTATGGAAAAAGCCCTATCTTTCCATCTTTCTTTATTTGATCTGGGAATGATGACACATCATGAGGAGCTGGATCTGAGATTCCTGCTTGGCCTACACCAGGAGAACAGATCCTGATAGTACTTGGGGCCAGTCTGGTGTAGGGCCTTATAGACTATACACATAGCCTTAAAAATTATTCTTTTTTCCAGAGGAAGCCAATGGAGATCCTTCAGTGATTGAGCTACGAAGTTAAATTTGGGGATTTTGAGTAGCAATCTCGCCGCCGCATTTTGTAATGCCTGCTGTTTCGTTATCACACATTTATAAGCACCCAAATACACCGCATTGCAATAATCCAGCTTTGAGAACACAAGTGCTGTTATCACTGTTTTTTGCAAATCAACAGGAATAAATGGAAAGATTTTTTTTCAGGACCTTAAGCACAAAAAAACCTGCAGGGGTGATTGAATTTGTTTGCTCAGAAAAGGATAATTTTGAGTCAAAAAGAACTCCTAGGTTTCTTACTTTCTGGACCAGAACAGGTAACATGCCTAGGCTCTACGGCCACCATGAGTCATTTCAGAAGTTGGCCTCTTTACCGAAAAGCATCACCTCAGTTTTGTCTGAATTCAGTTTCAGACAATTGTTTTGCATCCATAGTCCAACTTGGGATATACAGTTACAGAAGTTTCTTGCTTCTTTGTTTACGTCCGATGAAATAGATAACACTATCTGAGTATCATCAGCGTAGGAAAATACAGCCAAGTCAAAGCTACAAATCAAATTAACAAGGGGGCTAACATAGATATTAAACAGTGTGGGACTAAGGGGGGACCCCTGTGGAGCACCACAGGGTAAAGAGAATGGCTTGGACCTTTAATTCCCCATCTCCACCCGCTGTTGTCTGTTACTCAGAAATGAGCTCAACAGGGCCAGAGCTGAGTTTCTAAAACCTAACAAGTGAACCGTATCACAAGCGGCAGATAGATCCAATAGAATCAGTGCTGCTTTTCCACCCTGGTCGACTGCCATTCTTAATTCCTCTCAGGCCACTGCCAAGGCCGATTCCGCAAAGCCGTACTATGAGGAATCATGCAGCAAGTCAGCATCCAAAAAGCTAGCATAAAAAATATTTACCGTTGCGGGGGGGTGGGGGTTTAAAAATAAAGCAGTCATTTTGCGCTACGACAAAATACTTTTAAATTGCGGGATAAAGATTTTTTTTTTTTTGCTTCTGTCAAAGACACAGACAAAAGAAAAATGACACATCCTTTTACATTGCTTCACAATATTGGGATGGTCCATCTTTCTTGATCCAGAGTATTCATGGACAAACGTCAACTAAACAAAGGCAGGGCTTTTCAGTGGCACCTCTTTTACCAGTGTTTTTTTAATGAGTAATTGTTATTTCCATGTGTCTAGTTTAGCATGTTTGTAGTCCAAGAATGGTAGACTGCACACCATAACTAGAATTTGGAGTTGGTTCTATGTGAAGTGAGAAAATGGATGTAGGTGGTCTGGCATAGCCCTGAATAATAAAAGACTGATTCAAATCTTAGGCTTATTATTTCTCCCAGACCAAATCTGGCTGCCACGCTCTTCTTAAAAACAGGTGAGTGTGAAAGTCTAAATCTGTCACTGCCTGGATCACGCTGTATATTTAAAAACATAAATCTACATTTTATTGATTGAATTTATTATACTTGTTAATAATCTTACCTATACAGCTTGATGATGATAATGTTGCAGTACCTAACAACGGTTTCCTGAAGATGTCTGGCATTTCAAAAAAAGTATTTTATTCTAACATGTATAGAAAAAGTCAGAGACTGGAGCATCAAGCAGAAAAAGTTTAAATAAGAAAAACGTTTGTAGCATCACCATTTTCAAAAAATTAAATTAATTCTTCAGTGTTAGGTCTTTGATTCACATGCTTGAATCATTCCTTGTTGTTGCAGTGGGAGCTCCACAGTACTATAATAAAGCAATGTGTAATACGTCAATTGACAGAATGGCAATGAACCATAGGTTTTATAGCCAATCTATGTACTTTTTTTATTTTAATTTTTAAAAGGACCAAACTACAAACTTTAGCCACTCAGGCGACAGCACCCTCTAGAACACTTCCAGGAGAGGCTGAATCTCCCAGATTTACTATTGCAGGTCGTGTGATGGGGTCACTCTGAGCTCTGCTCAAACTACTATTTTTCTATCAGGTTTTCAAAGGAGTTTACTTCCAAAAATCATCACTTCTTGCACTACCTGCATATTCTGACTGGACACTGTCACAATTCACCCCAAAAAAGACTTTTCAGATCCTTTGACACTTGTGTGAAGGAGAGGCTCCATTTAGATGACACAGATAAGGAATGTATATATTGCCTCTATCCAGAGCATACGGTAAGAGATTGCAAGATCTGTCGCACCTTTTCTTAGAAAACTCGATAAGACCGGGAAGGTAGACTTGCTGTGGCTACAAAAGCTCAAATCTAAAGAGTGCCCTTTATCTGAGGCGGATGGTGATCAGTCTTCACAGACTTCATCTCCCCTTGAAAGACACAAATCTAAAGAAAAATTCGCCTCTGAGCCACCTTCAAAGGTCATTAAGAAATCCAAACATACTACTACTGGGCAAGAAAATAGGTATGAGGACCAGGTCTATTGACTTAAATAATCTACCCGACCTAATTATAATGCTCTTGACCCATAAACTGCCTTCAAATTATGTGATCCTGGGCAAGTATTTTAATTCACTGAGACACCATTTTCTTTACCACATATGAGAGCACTTTCAAATACGTGAGTTCAGCATGTCTGCTGTACAGAAAACCTTTGTTTGGTTTAATATACTAAACGTTTGCTCCATATATAATACAAATCTAGCCACATATAGGATACGCATGACCGCTTACTAGCCTCAGTTCATTAACCGCATTGTCATCAGTGTGGGGGCAGAAATTTTGCTCAACTCATGTTTAAAAAATGTCACTTTTAATAAATACCTAATTAAAGCAAGTAGTAGTGCACAGTCATTTGCAATCAGAAGATTTTACATTAAAATGCCTACAGAATTTCCCACTGACGTGGTTTTAAAACCATATACTATACAATGTCTGGAAATTGAGTTTCTGCAAATATGTCATTTACACATCACCAAGTAAAGTGTTTTGATTATTTTTGCTCCTATGTAAATCTTTGTTTGCATCACACTTCTGATTTACAAAAAAAGTTTTCATAGTTCCTGATATATTTTAAAATAAGTGTACGATTAATTTCCAAGCTGTTTAAATGTTGTTAGAAAAAAACGGACATTTTACAGCCTTTTGTTTCACAATTATTGTTAGATCACTCACTTGACAAAAAGCACTAACTAAAGTAAAAAAAAAAGTAAAAAATATTTTCCAGGAACAGATAAGCAACACAGTAAAAAGACAAACTGACATTTGACCTCTGTCCTTGGAACAGATGGCAAATGTGTGAGACAAAAACAAGATTTAAATGTGTCTTTATTGCTCATTCACTTTCTGAATGAACAGAACACCTGTTCCTTCCAGGTTCAGTTAACTCCAACCAGGACCAGTAAATGCTTAAAATAGCTCGACCTGATAAAATCTCACTCGACACTGTGAGTGATATATTACTCAGATCTGTGGGTGTTCTACAGGGTGCTGTCGCCTGATTGGCTATAGTTTGTTGCCTGATTGGCTAAAGTTTGTAGTTTGGTCCCTTTTTTTTTTTTTTTAAAAGGATATAAAACCTATAGTTCATTGCCATTCTGACTATTGTAGTAATACACACTTCTTTATTATAGTACCCTGGGACTCCCACTTCAATGACTGGGAATGATTCAAGCATGGGAATCTATTAAAGATACCAATACAGGAGAACTACGGTTATAGGGAAGTAACTAATTTTCTTATGATTGAGCAGGGTTTAGTTTTGTTTGCGGACCACTTTGAGTAGTAATTAAATTTAAAGATGCCCTCCTTATCTTTTTAGGTCTCGCCTGACCCAGCGCATGCGCTGGTCTGGCGAGACTTTTTGAGAGGGCTCCAAAAAGTGCTACCAGGCCAGACTAGAGCTGCAGTGCATGTGCGCGGGCGCGCGCGCCGTGCTTGCTTTCACTTTAGGGGCCGCACGGTCGGTTTGATGTTTGATCGCGATTGCGATCTCTTTCGCGGCCACACGGCTGCTTGGCATAGCCAATAGGTCTCGCTTTTTTTATACTTACTGCCAGATATCTGAATTGAAAGTTTACAAACTTGTCTCGTTCTTGGTTTTGATGGTGTCTCTACTTCGTCGTACTCAGACAGAGACCCCACTGCCTAACAGCTTATGCTAGTAGTGCTAATCGTCACTGATATGTATGAACATGCAGGAGTACCTATCCCCCCACAACAGAACACACAAAATCAGAAAATATTTTTAAATAGCGGACCAAAATCAACACATATATAGAAAATCAATTATAGAAATAGAAAATAAGTAACGAAAACAGATAAACCAGGCGCAACCAGTATAATACCACACAACCATTCATTCAACCCAACGCATACTCATTCATTTCCATATATCCTAAAATCCACACTAATCCAGCAAACAAACTCAAACAATGACATCTGGTAAATAGGTAGCCCTCAAACAGCAAAGTTGACAATATTGGAAAAGCCACAAGGTCCTGGTTCACTAGGTAGTGGCGGCAACACAGTTTCTTTTCATCAATTAAATCAACATTTGAATATAATTGACACAAGAATTAGATGTCATAGATGGACAATCTTGGAGGGAGACAAAGCAACTTAAGAACTCCTACTTGGTCATAATCTGGCTTTCTAACAGGAGAACTGTCAGTTATGTCAGATTGTGCACAAGTTGCTGGTAGGCTATTTCACTGCTTGTTAAAAGTAACAGGTTATCTGCGTCAAGCTGGCTTTTAGTTAAGATCTCCCCTTTGAGGAAAAATGTTATGCTACAGCCAGAGGATAATCTAACGCCAATAATTTGTTGCAGTTTTCAGTAAATTCATTGAGGCGATATAGGTCATTCTCTGGAGAGGCTAACTTCTTATTCCTTTTAGCAAACAACTACTACTGGTATTTTTCTTTCTGATCGCCAGTAATCTATTCGATCTAAATTTTGAAGGATATCTTGAATAGGTACTAAGATTCTTGTCTTTTATAATGTCTTAAAGTGGGCGGACCAATCCCCATCTAAAAACAATAGAGGGTCAGTTGTACAGTTTAATTTCAATATTAATCAGATTTCAGGGATTGTCAGCGTTCAGGCTATGTATTCTTGGTTCTATAAATGTTTTGAAAGTTGAAGGTGCCTATCATCCTGTTTTCTATTAATGTTTTTAGGGCGACGCTATGTCTAAGGATGCCCGTCTTTTATTAAGAACTATTTCTCTCTGGAAATGTCACCTGCAATAAAGTTACATCAGCTGCTGCTTTGTCTGACCTATTAGAAATCGCTGCTTTTTTCTTATGATTATAAAGAAAACTGTTAACCTTCTATAAGATGAGCCCTAAATCCCTAGCGATAGAATTAGGTTCTCCTCCGCCTTTATGCTTGTACTACTCACCTAGCCAGTTGGACTACTCCTGTTTGATTGAATGTTAACCACCAAATAGGTCATATCAGTTATGTTTGTGGATTTCATTTTTTTTAGTTTATATTCGACCCTTACACTCTACTCCAACCCAAAACGCACTGTTAAGTGCTCACAATCACACTTTCCCTGTGCAATCCTGTTTGCCCTAGCCTACCTTAAATTAATTGCACTCAGAATTCTGTTGAGGTGGGCGTGATAAGAATGGGCCTTTCCCTCTGTGTGTCTTAGGTACTCAGGCTCAATGACTAGCCATTTACTGTCATCCATAACCACAAAACCTGGGCAATTCTATGCCCCTGAGGCCCCAATTCTTCAATCCCTATCTCGACTTCCTTCTAGCCTATCATCCCTCCCACTTCCTATACTAATTAGGCCCCACAGTTCCTCCTACTCATTACTTTGGCTATGTGCTTAGTCTCCGCGTCTGAACTTGAAAAACACAAATTTCAGAGAGCTCTTTTTCAAAACTTTCAGTCTGGATGGATGCCTGTGAAAATGCAGTCATACTCTTCATTTTGAATTTGTTGCTATATTATTTAAACTCTCATCTTCTTTGATCGTTTTCTTTTGATAGATCCGGGGAAACGAAGATCTGATTTGAGTGCCATGAGAAGGGCTTATAAGTTTTTCCTCAATACTTTTTGTTGACAAAGGATTGAATGCGTATCCCATAATTGTGCATCTGTTATTTTCCGATAGCCACTTTACAAGTATTTAACTCTACTGCCTCTTGGATTTTAGTCCTTTCCATCATGACATCATTAGTGGAAAAATTGGCAGTGCCATCTTCACACTTTCCCTTGCATGGTCTATCTTACTCAGTGCCGAAAACCCTAATGTGAGTGTTCTCAGGAACGCTTGCATTCTTTACTCTAGGGTGGTCCTGAGGACAGATCTAGGTCTAAACCAATTTGTGCTAGAGGTTGACTATACTTATAGAGCAGAGGCATATCTTCTATCTCTGATTCCAATATAGAATCCTCATTGGCATAATAGTCACTGGAATTGTCTTGTTTCACCTTCCCCAGTACACTTCTCACTTGGAGCCGATGCTATATATGATTCCCTTTCCAAGTGTACCTGTGACCCAGTGCTTATTGAAAGATGTCCTGTGAGGGATTCATCTTATACTCACATTGTTTGCCCATTCTTCTGGGTGCTGAATCTAAAGGTCTCCGAATAGGA
This sequence comes from Triturus cristatus, assembly GCF_964204655.1. Lineage (NCBI taxonomy): Eukaryota > Metazoa > Chordata > Amphibia > Caudata > Salamandridae > Triturus > Triturus cristatus. The sequence goes on along the minus strand of NC_140592.1, from coordinate 946,861,337 downwards.
TCATTGGTCAGAATGTGCAACACTGGTGTCGATATTTACTAGCTTAACTTCAGAAGGATTCCCGAGCAAATGTAGAATTACCCTTTCCATTTTGTATTATCTGTTTGCAGACCTAAGTTGATGGCAGGGGCGTGTGATGCTCTCCAGTTGATTTACGTCTGGTAGTTGATCACTTTACTTTAAGTACCTTCTGTGGTGAGTCCTGTATTATTGTGTTAGCCTTTGCTTCTGTATTACTAAAGTTAAGGTTGTGATGAGCATTTTTTTTGTGGAGCATGTACCCTTTTTAGGTCGAGGGACCATCCGGTCTGCCGAAGGCAGAACCGGAAGTCCGGACATTTAATGTTTCTTAGAGTGGCTATTTAGCCCGCCTCTCTTTTTGGCTCTCCTCCATTGGCTGGCTTCCCAAACGGAGGCCAGCCATTGGAGGAGAGAGCCGTCCCTCCAAATAGGCTCCGTCTTTTTCAGATTCGGGGGCGTTTTCCGTGCTGTTCTTTCCACTTTTTAGCCACGCCCTTTTTAGAACAGCAGGAACACGCCCTCGAAGCCGAAAAAGTTTAGAAGCTTCCATCCGCCATTTTTTTGCTATCGTCTGGCCATGAGGATCCATCCGTCCGGCGCCGTGTTGTTGTGCTGGTGGCGGCGCTGCCGGGGCAGGCTCCAGTTCGACGAGCAGGGATCCGCACCGTGCTTTGGACGCCTTTTCCCCTTGTGCCTCCGGAGCTGGCATTTCCCCGGACCCGCAGTGATCCCGCCAGAGATGGTGTTGGTTACAGACTCCCACGCTGGCTCCTGCGTGGTGTCTCCGGTTCAGGTAGTGCTCCAACTGTCTATGTTAAGCTTCGGGGTTTTACCACGGTCGACCGGACGTCTGTAGTCAAGATCGTTCTCAGAAGTAAATAGGCCTGGCCACAATTGCTTTAGAGGGGGAGCCCTGTGGCTATACCGCAAAGTCTGGTCGCCGTGTACTTTTAAGACCACTTATTGAAAGCGAAATTCATGCTCGGTTGATGTATCTTTTGAGGGCTGAATTTGGAGGGGGCGTGGCTTCCATGGGTGCAGTGGCACCAGGGCCCACTGAGCCCTTATTTGATCATTCATACAGCAGCTAGAGGGGACATTTCTTTCCTGTCAATGGGGACCTGACACAGTGGTTACGCTACCGTGATTGTTGCTGCCCCCTCTCTCCCCCGGGGTGTTGTGCTTGCTGCTGCCCCATCTGTCCCCCGGGGTGCCTAGTATCCCAGGCCGTTCCGCGCGCCCTGGTCTGAGATCACCTCTCCGCGATGCCCTTTGGTAAACGCGTGCACAGACAGCGCGCTCGCCTGCAGATTACAGGGCTGAATACCCAGGCAGCTCTTCCACCAGCCTTTAAATTACACGTCTGCCGGGCAGCGCCGCGGGTCCAGACTGCTTCTGTGGGGGAGAGAGCGAGCTTGGAGAGGCGACTACCTTTGGCGCAGAGCTCCCCACACAGCAGCACCAATATCGGGGCTCGCCCCTCACAAACTGCGCCAAGCGTGCTGGTGGCGGTATCTTGCTGAAAGAAACTATGACGTGCTGATTAATAAGAGCCATTTAAATCTAAGAACAAGCACTTGTGTTTTCTTTTCACTTAAGGCCAGCATGTCAGTAAAGACAGTTTTGAATAAAATCGTGGATAGAATTCTACATATTTACATAATAAAAAGTCGTTGTTGCATCCCTCAAGCGCAATCCGTGAAAGGCCGTAAATGTTCATTTTAAAGAGAAGACTTTTGGCTTTAAAGAGCGAGAAATCCGAGCTGTCAAACTTTCGGTGGTGCCTTGACAGCACGCGCTTGACAAGACTCCGGTGTACATGCCGCCCCCCCCCCCCTTAGTCCACCCGCAGTGTCTGATAAACAAACCAAACAAAAAAACATTATTTATATAAACAAGGCACTCCCTTTTTTATGGCAACCTATCTTAAGCTATATCTAATGTTAACTTGTTTTTCATATAGCGCGCCATACTGCTTTATTACCGTTTGAGCGCTGTAAATAATGGAGTGCTATTACCCAATGCATTTTTTCTACCATTTACCAAACTAAGACGGATGGGTGGTCCTTGATGTGGCTGGAACTTGTGACCCAAAGAAAAACTCGTGTGTTCGAGGCATATGAGCTGCAGATCACACACTGAGGATAAGATCGCCATCTGGTGTTGGGCTCGGATGATTGCAGGTTGTTGTTGTCTTCGGAAGAAGCCTTTGGTCACGAGGATGGTGACTCCTCCCCTGGACAACAGTGCGCATGGGCATCCACTCCATCGTCAGATTGTTTTTTTCCGCCATTGGGTTCGGATGACCTTTTTTCCGCTCCAGCAGAAAACTTCTAGCAATCAATTTAACTCCTTGATCTTCATTCCATCGACGTCGACATCAACTCGGACCGGTTCCGCAAGCGGCTGATGGACAGGACACCCTTCAAGAAATGCCCCCAGTGTGGAGCGAAGTTCCCCCACAGTGACCACCACGAGGTTTGTAACCTCTGCCTGTCGCCGGAACACAACGAGTCCACCTGTCCAGCTTGTTCCGCTTTCCGTTCGAAGAAGACCCTCCGGGACCGAAGAGCTCGACGCCATATTATGGCCAAACCAGCTCCAGAACCGGAGGACATCTTTGCTCAAGATGTTCCCGAAGACGACACCGAAGACCTCGAGATCGTGTCCGAGGCCGACGATTCCGATGACCTCATCACTCCAGGGCAGCGTGTGAGTACCACCCCCCCTGCCCCTGCCCCTGCCCCATCCAAAAAACCATTGGTCAAGACTCCGCCAGCTGGGCCCAGTCGCGACCGGAAATCCTCTTCAGAAGCCCCGCCCTCGGGCCCGGCTCCGAAGACATCTAAGCCTGTAGGTGGCTCGGGCTCGAGCAAACCTCACCTGATTGTGCCTTTAACACCCAAAAAAACACTGTCGGCACCGAAACAGGCTCCAAGACCGAAATCTCCTTCGGCACAGAAACGTTCCTCGGCACCGAAGTCTCCACCGGCACCGAAACGTTCTTCGACATCGATGCCTAAAAGTCACTCGGCATCGAAGCATACATCGGCATCGAAGCATACATCGGCATCGAAGCATACATCGGCACCGAAGCATACATCGGCACCGAAAACTCAGTCGGCTCCGAAAAATCCATCGGACCCAACACATCCTTCGGCACCGAAAACATTATCGGCACCGAAAACATTATCGGCACCGAAAACTACGCCCACACTGAAAAAAGCTCAGACAGACCCGAAGCGGACATCGCAGACCCCACCTTCGGAGCCAGATGAACTTTTTCGACCAGATCCTACTCAAAAGCGGATCTACATCAATCCTGACACTGGACATGTCACTGCCATCCCATATAAAAAGCGGAAGCTGGACATTACACCTCCCCCAGCTCCCATACGCAAAAAGGACTGTGCCACTTCACCACTTCGTCCTTCCTCTCCTGTATTACCTTCTAACCCGTCCCCCCCTCCTCCTCCTGATTCTCCTTTACCTTTACCTTTACCATCTCCCTGTCATTCACCCCCTCCACAGGATGATGATGATGACTTAGGGGGAGGGGCGGACCCTGATTTCTTTAATTATCCTGTTGAACCAACCGACCCGTTTACTTTGCCAGACACAGCACCGGTAGATGACTGGTCTTATCCAATACCTGACATGCCTGACCCCACTACCTACCCCTCCAAGCCCTCCCCTCCTGATGACCACCTAGGGTTTGGCCAACTGATAAACAGGGCAGCAACATTCCATGGTGTCACTATGCACACAGACCCCCTTGAGGAGGATTTTCTCCTCGATACCTTTGAACAGTCACAGAAAACTGTTCATATACTTCCCATGATTAAAGGGGTTATAAAGCATGCCACTGACGTCTTTAAAGACCCTGTTCGAGCGAGGGTTCTCAACCCCCGCATCGAAAAAAAGTACCGACCAGCCCCGCAGGACCCTGCATACATTAAAACCCAGCTCCCTTTAGACTCCTTGGTCGTATCAAATGCCAGGAAGCGCGTTAACTCACAGACTACTGGAGAAACGCCCCCCCCAGACAAGGAGTCTAAGCTTTTAGAGGCCTCAGGAAAACGAGTCGCCGCACAGGCGGCGAACCACTGGCGTATTGCCAATACCCAAGCCCTGTTAGCCCGGTATGACAGGGCGCATTATGACCAACTTGAGGACCTCATCCAACATCTGCCTGAACCCTTTAAGTCCCAGGCCACTGACCTCATTCAAGAAGGCAAATTAATATCTAATGCCTCCATTAAATGCGCCTTAGATGCGGCAGACACTGCTTCTAGGGCGGTCAATACTAGCGTCTTACTCAGACGTCATGCCTGGCTCCGTATTTCCGGTTTTAAACCGGAGGTTCAAACCGCAATCCTAGCTCAACCTTTTAACCAGGAGCAGCTATTCGGCCCTGCAGTGGATACTGCATTAGAAAAAATGAAAAAGGATAATGAAACTGCCAAGTCTATGGGAGCACTGCAGTCTCCTCAAAACCGGGGTTCCTTTCGTCGCTCCTTTTATAGAGGAGGCTCCAAAAACACATCAACTGAGACCACGTCCACCTTTAAAAATTCTGGACAAACATCCCCTAACAGAGGTTATTTCCGGGGATGTTATAGGGGAAACAATAACAAAGGTCGAGGGCGGGGCAACAACAACACCCGCACCTCACCAGCTACCAAACAGTGACTTGCCACCACTCCCCCCAGACCATTCCACTCCTGTCGGGGGGCGACTCCAACAATTCCTACCTGTCTGGACTTCCATCACCACAGACAGATGGGTAAGACAAATTATCCAGTCTGGCTACTGCCTCGAACTCATACAATCCCCCCCAAACATACCACCCAAACAACGTCCAATGTCCTTACATCATCTCTCTCTCCTCAAACAAGAAGTTCAATCCCTGTTACAAAAACATGCGATAGAACCAGTCCCCCTTCAACATCAGGGAAAAGGGGTATATTCTCTATACTTCCTCATTCCCAAAAAGGACAAAACACTAAGGCCCATACTGGATCTCAGACTACTAAACCAGTATATACATTCGGATCATTTTCATATGACCACTCTCCAACAAGTCCTCCCACTGTTACAACAGGGAGACTTCCTTGCCACATTAGACCTCAAGGACGCATACTTTCACATCCCTATGCATCCCGCTCACAGAAAATATCTATGATTTGTGGTAGATGGGCAACACTATCAATTTACAGTTCTCCCATTCGGAGTAACAACGGCACCCAGAGTGTTCACCAAGTGCCTAGCAGTCGTGGCAGCGCATCTCAGAAGACAACAGATCCATGTCTTCCCCTATCTGGACGATTGGCTCATAAAAGCCAACACATACCAAAAATGCGTTCTCCACACTCATCGCACAATTCAAACTCTCCACGATTTGGGATTCACTATCAACTACCCCAAATCCCACCTACAACCCTCCCACTTACATCAGTATCTAGGAGCAACCATAGATACCTCCAAAGCCATTGCTTATCCCAGCACCGCCAGGATAGCCAGTATACAAAATCTCATCTCTCAATTTCAAACTCATCCATCTCTTCCAGCAAGAGTATTCATGCAGCTCCTAGGCATGATGGCGTCATGCATCTCCATAGTCCCACACGCACGACTTCAAATGCGTCCCTTACAGGAATGTTTAGCACAACAGTGGAACCAAGCTCACGGACAACTTACCGATCTTGTGTTGGTGGACAGTCGCTCACTTCGCTCACTGAAATGGTGGAACACCATCAACCTGTCCAAAGGGCGACCGTTCTTAGAGCCTCTTCCACAAGTTGTGCTAACTACAGACGCATCTCTCACAGGGTGGGGAGCCCACCTCCTTCACCATACCACTCAGGGCAGATGGACCAGTCAACAAAAACTGCTCCACATCAACCACCTGGAACTCTTAGCAGTGTTCTTAGCACGAAAATCCTTTCAAGTTCACCTCAAGAACAAAACTGTCCTCATACGCACAGACAACATGACGACAATGTATTATATACAGAAACAGGGAGGGACACACTCTCTCCAACTGTCCCAACTGGCACAGCAAATCTGGAGATGGGCAATTCCCCAAAACATCTACCTGTTAGCAGAACATCTCCCAGGGATCCACAATCAAGTGGCCGACCTCCTAAGTCGCCACACACAGCAAATCCACGAATGGGAACTACACCCCAAGGTTCTACTCCCCTTCTTCCAAAAGTGGGGACAACCGGACATAGACCTGTTCGCCACTCCCGAAAACACAAAATGCCCAACCTTCGCCGCCAGGTTTCCACACCCACAGTCGAAGGGCAATGCCCTATGGATGAACTGGTCAGGCAGATTTGTGTACGCCTTTCCGCCTCTCCCACTAGTTCCATTTGTGGTACGCAAACTGAAACAACAGTCACTAACACTAATACTAGTGGCTCCCGCTTGGGCACGTCAACCGTGGTTCACCACACTTCTGGAACTATCTTTAGTTCCACATCAAAGGCTACGCCTCTCCCCGGATCTATTAACCCAGAACCATGGAGAAATCAGACACCCAGATCCTCAAACACTGAACCTAGCGATCTGGCTCCTGAGGTCTTAGAGTTCGGTTACCTCAATCTCCCTCCAGACTGTATGAATATCATAAGGGAAGCCAGACGCCCTACTACTAGAGCGTGTTATGCCGCGAAATGGAAACGATTTGCCATCTACTGCGCTAATAATAACATACATCCATTCGATGCTTCCATCCAAAACATCATTTGCTATCTACTACACTTGCAAAGATGCAATCTAGCGTATTCCTCTATACGTTTACACCTAGCAGCCTTGGCAGCCTACTTGCAAAATAGGCAACACCTGTCCCTTTTTAAGGTACCAGCCATCAAAGCGTTTATGGAAGGTCTCAAAAGAATTCTTCCCCCAAGATTGCCACCTGCACCAGTGTGGAATCTCAATGTGGTTCTAACAAGACTCATGGGTCCCCCATTTGAACCTATGCACAAATGTGAGTTGCAATTCCTAACATGGAAGGTAGCTTTCCTTATCGCAATCACTTCCCTGCGCAGAGTAAGTGAAATACAAGCCCTTACACTAGAGGAACCTTTCTTACAACTACACCGTAACAAAGTGGTTCTTAGGACAAACCCTAAATTTCTTCCAAAAGTGATTTCCCCTTTCCACCTTAACCAATCAGTAGAGCTACCAGTCTTTTTCCCAAACCCAGACTCCGTAGCTGAAAGGGCCCTACATACCTTAGATGTCAAAAGAGCCTTGCTTTATTACATCGACAGGACAAAACCCTTTCGAAAGACAAAACAACTCTTTGTTGCTTTCGCACCACCACACAAAGGCAACCCGATCTCCAAATCAGGCATAGCCCGGTGGATAGTTAAATGCATCCAAATATGCTACCTCAAGGCTAAACGTACACTTACAGTTCCCCCTTGGGCGCACTCCACGCGTAAAATAAAGGCTTCTATGGCCTTCTTAGGTAACATTCCCTTAGAAGACATTTGCAAGGCAGCCACGTGGTCTACCACGCATACCTTCACTAAACACTATTGTGTTGACGTGCAGGCCAAACAACAGGCCTCCGTGGGCCAGGCTGTCCTAAAAACTTTATTTCAAACTGCTGCAACGGATACAGGCGACCACCGCTAAGGGGAAGCACTGCTGTATAATCTATCCTCAGTGTGTGATCTGCAGCTCATATGCCTCGAACGGAATATGCTACTTACCAGTATGCATCTGTTCTTGGCATGTAGAGCTGCAGAGTCACACACGCCCGCCCGCCTCCCCGGGACCTGTATCTGTTCCAGCATCCGTCTTACTTAGACATTACACATGGACATCCTTTCTTTCATTTCTATACACTCCATCTTTTCCCATCATGGCGAAAAACAATCTGACGATGGAGTGGATGCCCATGCGCACTGTTGTCCAGGGGAGGAGTCACCATCCTCGTGACCAAAGGCTTCTTCCGAAGACAACAACAACCTGCAATCATCCGAGCCCAACACCAGATGGCGATCTTATCCTCAGTGTGTGACTCTGCAGCTCTACATGCCAAGAACAGATGCATACTGGTAAGTAGCATATTCCTTTAGCAGCGAACTTAACCCAGTGTGCCATCCACGTTATGTTGGCAGCGTGTCAGTTTCGAGCGAGTAAATCAATGTCGTTTTAAAAATAACTTACACCGATATCTTCTTTTCCAAGATTGCCATTCAGTTTAATTGGAGTGCGGACATTTAAACTTTCAGAATCGTTGTCATTTATCAGGCTTGTATTTTCGATTTCATATTGCTCTAAAACCTAAATCAATGGTATTCAAGAGCTCAGCTATCATACTGACGTATGCCATTCCAGCTCCTCTCTGCTGACCACATTTCTTTACCTTTTTATTATTTTCGTTTATGATACTTCAGTTTTTAGCGAAAATCCAATCGTAGGCCATTGCTAGACTTTTCTCCTCTCTTGCGAATGGATACCAGCTCTTGCAGGTCTGTACATTTTAGAATTTTTAGGTGTCCTTCTAAATTTGAACAATCCTCTCCACCTGGCTCGAAATGTGGAGCTTAAAGTGTCAGAAACACAAAGTATCCAAGGATCATGCCTGCTGCCTTAAACTGCTCCAGCGTGAATGTGCAAACTTACCTTGCACAAACACTGCACACGAAAACAAGCAAAAGATATACTCCCACCGGAGCCAAGTTCAGCAGCGTGTGTGCTCCTCGTCACGGGATCAGACCTCTGCAACATCTCACTAACTCACTTTCACTGTCTCTTTCACTACCTCTCTCTATCTCACTCCATCATAACACCACTCTGCTTACATCTCACTACCTCACAACATCCCTCTCCCTCACTACATCACTGTTTAACTACCTCACTCTTTCTCACTACATAACTCTCTCTACCTCACTACTCCACTCTATCTCACTACCTCACTATCTCACAACTTCTCTCTCTCAAAACATCACTACCTCACTCTCTAGCTCACAACCTCACAACTTCACTCTCTCTCACTCACTACCTCAATCACTCTCTATCTCACTACCTCACTTTCACTCTCTCTTTCAATCTCACTACATCACAACTTCACTCTATGCTTATATATCACTACCTCACTCTCTCACTACCTCACTCTCTATCTCACTACCTCACTCTCTCTCACTACCTCACTCTCTATTTCAATACCTTACTCTCTCTCTCTATCTCACTACCTCACTCTCTCTCTGCTAATGCAATAGGTATCCCATATGCAAAAACAAGCATTTACAATGCAATGGTCTCGGCAATATTATAGGTAGAGCTATTGGTATTGCTCATTATTTTTTTTATCATTTTTGTATCCCTAAATAAATGGCATTGTCATTTCTATTGGCATTAGCTTTTTGTTTGCATATGTGATACCTATTGCATTAGCAGAGAGAGAGTGAGGTAGTGAGATAGAGAGAGAGAGTGAGGTATTGAAATAGAGAGTGAGGTAGTGAGAGAGAGAGTGAGGTAGATAGAGAGTGAGGTAGATAGAGAGTGTGGTAGTGAGATAGAGTGAGGTAGTGAGGGAGAGGGATGTTGTGAGGTAGTGATATATAAGCAAAGAGTGATGTTGTGATGTAGTGAGATAGAGAGAGAGGTAGTGAAAGAGAGAGTGAAAGTGAGTTAGTGAGATAGAAAGAGTGAGGTAGTGAGATAGAGAGTGATTGAGGTAGTGAGTGAGAGAGTGAAGTTGTGAGGTTGCGAGCTAGAGAGTGAGGTAGTGATGTTTTGAGAGAGAAGTTGTGAGATAGGGAGGTAGTGAGATAGAGTGGAGTAGTGAGGTAGAGAGAGTTATGTAGTGAAAGAGAGTGAGGTAGTGAATTAGTGTGATGGCGAATTAGAATTTTCAAAAACATTATGAAATCTGAAATATAATGACGTGTGCCCACAAACTTTTTAAATTAGATTACGCTGACGGTGGCCTTCCGAATAGTAAATTGCTAGGATATTGGGGACTGCTTGGGTGCCAAGGACTGTTTCTGCTGTTTTTTGGGGCGGGGTGAGTATTGGGGCTATATTCACTAACTCGGATTTATGAAGGCAGTAAATACACCCGGCTGTGAATATTAACCATTGATGGGGTGGCAGGCTGAAATTCATGTTGTTGGGGTGTTATTTATATTTGCATAATGGCATGTTCACATTGTGCATGGTGTTACTGTGCTGCTTCCCATCCCCAGAAACGCACACACCTGCAGTGGCGTGATGCAGGGTCCTTGCCTAGTTCCAACCAAGGCTTCAGGAGTGGATGGGAGGGTGGCCTCACACAAGGGAGGCGCAGGCTCGCCTGGGAGAGGGGGGTTAATGCCCCGCCCGTGCCTTCAGTGCGATGCTGTGCTGACGGCGCGGGCTCTGAAGTCCATGGCGCTCCCAGCTGTAAAAGGGAGTCTGCAGGGGGGGCGCAGAGCTGAGGGCGCTCCTGGAGCAGAGAGCCAGTTCTGTAGTGGCCTTCCGTGGGGCTGTGGTGTGCCTCCATCCCTCGATCTGACCGGTTCCTTGTTTGTGCGAAGGCACATTCGGGCCGTGTCCCTGCACTGCATGCGGTGTGAGTGCATCACATTTAAGTGGGAGGAATACAGAGAGGGAGAAACCACAGGGCACGAATTTCGAATAAGATGAAAAATGAAGTGTACAATAAGCTTTGCAACACGAGGGCGCCTCTGAGTGTTATGTCCTGGAGAGACGGAGGCGCCTTTCATTTTCTAATCACGCCCAAGGAGCAGATGCCCCCACTTGAAAGAGTATTTTTGCTGGATAAAAGCCGACTAGACAATTACCCACTGCTGAAATGGTGGGTGAAAGAGATGATGAGTGAAAACTGAATGCCGATGTGCCTCCAGAGAGCGATGGAAGTGATTTGTGACGGTTACATCGTTGAGCTTGGCTTGGCTTTTTGACTGTAGTTGAACGCTCACTCGCCCGTTATGTGGCCATTTTTTAAACTACCACATGGGGGAGCTGCGGGAGCGCTAGAAAACTTCCTCGCACCTAACTTTCTGTCCGAACTTCTTCAAACGCATACAAAAAATCTACTGCGGTTTTACACAGCTCCTAAAAACCAAACACTTCAGCTTCGTGGCGTTACTCAAATATTAGAACCGGTGTCGCGACAAGACAAGTGCCTAACTAACAGCAGTGGGCCCCCGTCTAGCCGTACATCCCTTGCCGCATTCCTTTGCTTTCACCACACCGCAGCAGAAGCCAAGGGCCGAAGGCAGCAGCACATTTCTCAGAGTTAGAGCCCCTAGCAAGCATATCTGGGCAATAATGGGCATCAACACTGCTCAGGCACGCCTGCTTGTGACAACTTCTTATTAAACATGCCACTGTGCCTGGTGACCTGGCGAAGTACGTCGCTTGGCACTGAATGCGTTAAAAATGCAGATAGTCCTAGTCCCCATGGAGGAGGCAGCCTCGGTGTGTGGTTCTGGTTAGAACGTACTGTGAGCCATCACCGCGTATAAAGTGACAAACCAGGAGGCCCACAAGGAGGAGTCTTAAGAGTGGGCCACCTCTACACACCTCCAGGGCCGTGATGAGACCTCCGCCCTTTCCACTTCTCTGCTAATACAGCTCTTAGAAGCCCTGCGTACCAGGGTTGTGCAAGGCTGCGCTGCCATTTCGGTTGCCACGGGTGTTTGAAATAAATACCGACCATATGTGCTATCTCGGTTCGCTAACATAAATAGAGTGGAATGCAGTATATTGCATCCGCCACTGGAGTGCACACAGACACGTGTAGACGTCAACACAGTGTGCAGCAGCGCAGGACATGCCCCTGATGTGAGCCCTGCACAGCCAGACAACCTATGCATCACCCACCCTGACCTTTCACAGTACAACGCGCTCGATCGTCCGTTCTCACTCGTTTATGATTTTACTCATTCACCTTCCATTTCCAGCCACACTCGGAGAGGGAGTAACGAGCCGAACTGCTGCTGCTAGAATTTGTTTAAAGCGGCTGTCGCAAACCGGTGAAGAAAGAGAATGCTAATTACCCGGGCAGCCACCAATTGGTTGGTGTTGCTGCTGCTATTTGCGTCTAAGCTTACGTTTCCCCACGTAACTAGACGACGTGGCCTTAGGAAGAACTACCGTCTTACCCTTGATTATGGGTTCGAATCCTGCCTTGGTACTAAAATTTCCAATTGAAAGATATAATTTCCACGCTTTCAATCTCCCGATGCCCCCGCACAGCAGGCATAGAGTGGCGGCGCAGGATCAGTTGATTGCTAAAAAATGGCGGATGGAAGCTCCGAAACTTTTTCGGATTCGAGGGCGTGTTCCTGCTGTTCGGAAAAGGGCGTGGCTAAAAAGTGGAAAGAACAGCAAAAAACACGCCCCCGAATCTGAAAAAGACGGAGCCTGTTTGGAGGGACGGCTCTCTCCTCCAATGGCTGGCCTCCGTTTAGGAAGCCAGCCAATGGAGGAGAGGCAAAAAGAGAGGCGGGCTAAGGAGCCACTCTAGGAAACATTAAATCTCGACTTCCGGTTCTGCCTTCGGCAGACCGGTAGTCCTCGACCTAAAAAAGCTAATGCCAATAGAAATGACAATGCCATGTATTTAGGGATACAAAAATAATAAAAAAATGATGAGCAATACCAATAGCTCTACCTATAATATTGCCGAGACCATTGCATTGTAAATGCTTGTTTCCTTTCTCATAAAATGTTTTTTAATCAGCTGCGAGGAGGAGTTGGTTCCAATATAAGAATGATCTCTCCCCCCCTGCAAGTTTGTAAGACTTGGTTCATTTACAAGGATTAGAGTTAGAGTAGGCACTGTTAACTTGCAGGTCTTGTTGAACACTCCAAATTCTGCCCCTGCTCACAGATATGGGTCCCACCCCCCCCCCCCCCCCCCCCCCCCCGTTTGTAACCTTTCCTTGACGTTTTTTTTTGGGATGCAGGTTACACTGGGCTCAGTATGAAAGCTATTCTTGGCATCTTTGCCGGTAATTCCTCACAGACATGATATACTGCGAATTGGAGCTCCAAAGATTACAGCATCCCCGAACAGTTATCAGACCGAGAGCATAGAGCAGAATTCTTCCAGCCTTAATGAGACTCACCTGGCCGAGAGCGTGCTTGCTCATATTGATTATTCAGGTCTAGCTCACTGGTTCTTGGGTCTCTTCATGGCCTATTTCCTTGGCATGAGGACTGTAAACATTACTCTGGTTAGTAGGTGACAGAGAATGGAAAAGAGTAGGATAGAAACACAGTAAGTTAATCATTTTTCAGGAGGGTGTGGGGTCTAGAAATGACTACTTGCCTATTTTGCTTTTTATTTTGCTTAAATGTGGGCAGCAGCCAACACTTGTGGAAGCCCAAGCTAAGATGCCTCAGCCAGCCTATATCCTCACTCTGCCATTCGGTTCCCAACTTTGTAATCGCTCCTCTGTGACTGTTAACTCTTTGACCCTTTGTAATTGTCCAGGAATGTACATATTAAACCTGGAACTCCTGACACCTTTCACAGTTTACAGTACATTAATGAACAGCTGCCTGTTTAACACTATAAGCTCTACCTAATCTCATACTGAACTCCTTTACGTATAGAAGACTGTACTGATGTACTTTTTACAGTTAGAATAAAGTCAGTTTTCTTCCTATGTACTATTTCAGCTCTTCTTAGCCTTGCATATTTCCTGTTGGGCAGGAGTTCATTTAGGGGAAATTGTTTAATCAGCTTTAAGTATTTTTCTGTAGGTGAGCTCCTCTAGACCAGTTAAGAAAAGTAGTCATTTTGCACTTGCTCCAAAACTTGAATCTATGACTCCCATAAACTCCTGCCTGAAATTCAAACTTTCTACCGGTGTAGTGTGTGGTGGTGGGCAGAATGTAGATTTTAACCGAAACCCTGTTTCACTCGTACTGTGACTATGTGCGCTAGGCTCGTGTTTTTCAAAGAAAGCCTTCAATCTTAATTTCCTAAAGAAATCTGATAGTTCGCAGTGCAAGTTAAACTTGTCTAGGTATGCAGTAGGTACGAACCCCAGACTTCGATTTAGTACCTTTTCTTCTAAAGGTGTCCAGGTAATTGAGGATAAGTTGGTAATTGGACTCTGTGGTTGCTTGTCCCTGCCTGTTGTTCCTGTCACTTGCTCCTGGTGTTGTTCCCTACTGGGTCGTCTTCCTCGAATCCTACCAAAAAGAATGCAGACGCCTTTTGGATGATAAAACGAACTATACCCCACTGGTAACTGATCCCACCCAGGCCTTGAAAAACATGATTGGAACTCTGGTAGAATATGCAGAGACAAATGGGCACATTTCAAAACACGATGCAGATTTTTTGGTAACGGGGGAGGAAAAGACCCCGTACTTCTACACCCTACCAAAGATGCACAAAATCAGGACCCCACCCCCTGGCCACCCCATCGTGTCAGGGATAGTGTCTCTGTTAGAACCATTGTCACGGTTTTGCGATTTCTTCTTAAAACCACTCGTACAAAATTCCCCGACATACATGAAAGACACCAAGAGTCTTCTTAACTTATTACAAGGAATCACTGTAGATGATGACTCCATCATTCTAGTAAGTCTCGCTATAGAGAGCTTATATACGTGCCTCCCACAAGACGACACCATTGAGGTGATCAGTAAAGCACTTGCGGCTGTTAACTGGAACTCTAAAACACCAAGACAATTCATTATTGAGTGTGCAAAACAGGCACTCAAAGAGAACAATTTTGAATTTGAAGGCGATCTGTTCCTCCAAACCACCGGCACTTTGCTGGGAAGCACTTTTGCCCCTAGTGTAGCAGGGTTGTATGTCATGATTTTGAAATAAAATACATCCTGAATGAAACTAACCTATATGGTACCTATATCTCCTTTTGGAGGAGATGCATAGATGATGTCCTTGTCATTTGGCAAGGACCAGATGAAACACTGACTGGCTTCCTGAAATGGATCAATGAACGCAATAAGAATTTGAAATTCACATACTCCATTGACAGGAAAGAAATGGTTTTCCTGGATATAATCATTTCCAAAGAACAAGGGAAACTTGAGACAAGGACAAATTACAAACCAACTGCGAGAAATAACGTCTTACAATTCAACAGCTTTCATCCCAGAGCGCTGAGGGAAAATCCGCCCTACGGTCAGTGCCTCCGCTTAAAGAGCATTTGTAGTAAGCTAGAGGATTATCGCACTCAAGCAGTAGACCTGTCTAAGAAATTGAGGAACTGTGGCTATCCTGATAAAATTCTGACCAAATGTCAAAAACGAGCTAGAAATCAGCCTCGGTATGTTCTACTGGAGGATATCCCTAAACCCACCAGCGAGATTCTCCTCACCTGTGTAACTACCTACAGTACAGTTTCAAATGCAGTTACTAAATCCATTAACAAACATTGGAAAATCTTGCACACCAACAATAGAGAATGGGAAAACTCCCTTTTTTCAATCAAGAGTCAGAAGTTTGAAGAACTCTCTCGTCGCTACTCGCCCAAAGCAAACGGAGAGAAACCAAAAACCCTCAGTGCTAAATGCTTGTGGTCTCCCAAACGTTATTGGGCATTTCCCGTACGCGGATTACAGCGTTTGTCACATAGCGTTACCTGCCAAAAGCCTTGAGCTGGAACCAAACAAAACCTGGACGCTCAGATCACACACGAATTGTAATTCAATAAACATAGTGTATCTAATCTCCTGTCCGTGTGGTTTAAGATATTTGGGGATGACAAGTAGAAAAGTCAAGCAACGTATCTGTGAACACAGAAGTAACAACCGGTGTAAGAAAAAAAAGAAAAAAAAAGCACCACCAGAATGACAGAACACTTTCTGCATGCCAATCACTCTACCAATGATCTAAAGTGGACGATAGTGGAACAGATCAAACCCAGTGAAAACACACAGAAGCTACTTTTTTTTAAAAGATCAAAGCTGGATATATAGACTTTCAACTCACAAGTAAGGGTTGGACGACATCCTCCCTTGGAATTCCATTAAACTAAAGTAATATTTGTTAACCAGGTTATTTGAAATAGCATATACCATAAGCCCAGTACCTATAACAACTAAGGGCGCATACACTGTAACACAACTGACATGTATTCTTAAGCATTGCGTAAGTGCAGACATTCTTATGTACCACCGACATATCTTCGAAAACCATTCACTATATCTTACATGGGTTATTCAGTGAAAATGTAAAAATCACAGGTTACTACCATTTAAGTCCACACGACCAATCATTAACCCAGTGAGCTTTCTAAGACAGCTCATGCATATGATGCATAGCTAACCCAAAATGGTCAGCGCAACCACAGAAGCCTGACCAACTATACAGAGATCCATAATACCCACATTAAAGGTCACCCAATGTCGGATATAAAGAAAATGCCCCCTTTCATTTGTTGAAGCTGATCAGTCCCTTGTGTTTCGGCACTCTCAATAAAGCTTGAATACACACCGACACTTGGTGAGAAGGTTTACCAGGTTTCCTAGGAGACACGCTGACGTTGCCACGCATCACGTGGGGACGCCTACGTCTCCACGTCATTATGAGATACGTGGTGACGCGGCAGCCAGTTAGCTCTGCGACAGACTTTCAAATACGACCGGCAATGGGACACAGTTATCCACGGGGTCCTAGACCGGGAGCATACCAGGTGCCAGAAGCGGGCGTTTGGTCTTGGTGTAGTGAGTATATCTTTTATCGACAACAACCACGAGGTAAACTTTGTACGCTCAACTTTCCCTGACGCCAATGCCTCTAATACTAATCTAGTGTGTGACTACAGATGAACCCCCCCCCCCCCCCCCCCCCGGTAGGGTCCATGGGGTAGGAACCCACTACATCCCATGTAAGCCCTGATTTTACCAGTTTCTCTCCTTCATGCACTTGTGTAGAAGAGCTTCACTGTGTGCTTCTCTTTGTTTTTAACCATTCACGTTTGTCTCCTTAACAAATCGAAAAACCTCAACCCCCAAATCACAATCCGATGAGTGTTTTTTTTTTTTTAAAGATGTGCGATTATGCTTGTGGAAGGTGTATTTAACGAGAAACTTCCAGTCCTTGGAATCACTATAGTCTTGTATACCTTCCAAGTTCACGTAAGAAATTAACAGTACTTAATATACGCACTTCACTCTAGGCACTATAGATACTAGAACCTAAATAAAACAGATTGAACAGCACGTATGGCAGCACAAGGTTATGTTTGTTGCATTGCATTGACACAGTTCTATTCTGAAACAAGAGTTTGACCAGGATATTTGCGCATTTGTTTTTTGTCTTCCAGAACTTAAACACTTTCTCTTTGAGACAACGCTGAAAGGTCAACCATAAGTTTGCAGTAATAACTGCCACAGGGAAGGGTGCACCTTAGCGTGTGCATACCACCGTGGCAGCACTGGTGCTGAAGAAAGCCTCGCAAATTGGCATATTGAGGCTGAAACATGTAGACCGGCCACTATCACTTGTGGATGCCATTAGTCAAATCCCAAAAGAGACATCCAAGTTTCATTCTTAATCTTGCCTCACTATTCCAATATTAAAAATTTCTCAGGATTAGTAAAGGCAATTTTATCATTCGCCGGTTCACTCACCTTGCACTTGAAAAAATAACGCTCCGCTGTAACCAGGCGTTGTAGCAAACCCGAGAGGCATTTGGCTGCTCGGGTGGGAACCCTATGATGGAGCATGTCACCAACTAGGTTGGTGAGTGAGGGTTCTTTAAAGAAATAGGTGTTATTCCCTGTGCCTTGTTTGATATAAGAATTCTGAATTACTCTTTTGTTGAATAAGTATATACAATAAGGGGCCCAGGAGTGGTTCTGTTATATCCTGTCTCTCTTTTTGTTTAAGTTTACTGTTTCTTCAACGCCCCAGTACGGCCCTGAGGCCGCAGGTCCGGAAATTGATGCTTCACGTCCCATCAGAGTAAGGAATCAATGCAACACTGACACCTCCATTCTTCTGGGACTAAGGAACTGACTCATTGCTTTTGGTTTCCGGTGCTTCACCTCCTCTGCAGCCAGAGGTCTTCAAACTTTGTGGCTCTGAGCCCCCCTAAGCTAAATATTTTTAAGTCGGGGCCCCCCTCCTAAACTTTATGGCAAGTACTGGAAGAGCTCGAGAGGCAGGGCTGAGCACAGAGGTTTGCGCTTGTGAGACCATTTCAGGGTTACTATTTCTGTAGCACATACCCACAGTAAAGTGAGACTTATAAAAGAGTAAATGCTTGAAATAAAACGGAAATTGATCAGCAAACACTGCTCCCCATAATTGGGGGAGTTGTGAGCCCCTCACACTCCTGGGCCCCAATACAACACCAAATGCTTCACTAATGATATATGCATTCCTGATTAGCAGGCGGTCTATTTACCTCTTTCACCCCTTCCCCTCCATGCCTGGGCGTCACTTCAGTCTTGACACAGGCTCTGTATACCTTTCAGAAAAAATAGCTCCCATCACGTTGTCCCTTTTGCAGCAAAGGTTCCCTCTGCTTTAATTCTAGCAAGGAATATGCACCCTAATGTCCCTTTTGCAAAGACACCCATGCGCTACCCATTAAACGCGCACTTGATGCAAAGTTATGCAAGGCAGTTTGTAGCAAAACTTTGTTTTACTTTAGGCAACTATCCAATGCAAATCCTGACTTGCTTTGGATAGTAAATCCCAGCATAACACTTTATATCAGGTTTGCATTACAAAAGTAATGCAGACCTGTTTCAAAGCATTAGTAAATATGGTTCCTACAGTGGCGCTTTGCAGCCTTGTATTACATTTGGGTACAATCCAGAGCAAATTGTGATTTGTGCTGGATTGTTAATACCAACACACTTTGCGTCCGGTTTGTGTTAAACAAGTAACACAAACCTGACGCAAAGTCTTTGTAAATATGGGCCTAAATCATTTTCCTGCAGACTGTCTTTTGCTGTGTGTAATAACATTTTAAAATAGTGGCAAATTCACAGTGGTTTCTGCCAAAGAAAGGGACCTTGTAGCACTAAAAAAAAACAAGTCACTATTCCCCACTACACGAAGCAGGATTCAGTTATCTCACACACACACACTCACACTCTCACACTCACACACTCACACACTCACACACTCACTCTCTCACTCTCACTCTCACTCACTCTCACTCTCACTCACTCTCACTCACTCTCACTCTCTCTCACTCTCTCTCACTCTCTCTCACACTCTCACACTCTCACACTCACACTCACTCACACTCTCACTCTCACTCTCTCACACTCACTCACACTCTCTCTCCTTTATGAGTGCTTTTCCCACTGATTCATTTGTCTGTGCATTTTTTTATGAGGTTAACGTGAAGTTGAAAATAAACACTTAAAACCAGCTACTGAATATTTTTTTGTTCTTTGTATGCCAGTAATTGACCCTGGCACCACACCGACAGACCTCTGCCCTGTGGCTCCTAAAATCACAGTTCCCATGCTTTTTTTAATGCCTTTTGGCTGCATGTAAATGAATATAGCCTGGAAACGGGACAAATAAATAAGTGCGCTTCCAGGCCATCTTCATTTACACTTCTTTTCTCTGAAATTTGCTCCCTCCCTACCCCCCCATTGAATGCAGCCATGGACCCCCTGGAGGGCGCGCCCCACAGTTTGAAGACGCCTGTCTGCAGCTGTTTTTCATTCCTGATTTTGATACATCAAAGGTACTTTGTGCTAAAACCAACACGTCCTTAGATGGACTTGCTTAACCTTTTAAAAGTGATATCTTGTTTTTTTTTTAGTTGGATTTTTGTCCTTGTTTTTCTGTACAAAGATTGGTTATTTTTAGGTCTCGCCTATGCAGTGCTTGTACTGTGTCTCCAAGGATAAGGGTACGAAGCTTCGCACACTTTCAGCTCATCTTTTTAATTGGATCCTCTCCCTGTCTTTTGTAAATGGTGGCTTATCATTAATCAATAGGTTTAGTAGTCCATCTTTAGTACCGCCTTTTCTCTTCTTGAAACCTCCCATGAGGACACCCCCTGTTACATGTGTTGTTACTCTGTATGTTTACTTACAGCCTCCGCGCAGTCTTTTTTAATTTTTTTATTTAAAGGACTATCTCAGACTCACTCTCCCGCAACAGTTTATTTGTTTTTTCTTTAATTAGGGCGGCACGCCTCAGCACTAATAATGGCGGCTGCGCTTTGCTTTTGTTCCTTGCGATATCAGAATCAGGCCGCATGCTTTTTTTAAAATGCATTTACTTTTGTTTTTTTTTTTTAACTATAGTGGCACGTGCACTTTAGCTTTAAACATCGTGAGCTAAAACATGGGTGCCGCGATTGCTTCAAAAGTAAAGAAATAACGATTTTTTTTTTCTATTTCATTACTTTTGAAGCAATTGCGACATCCTTGCTTTAGCTTAAGATGTTTAAGGCCTAAGCGCGGGGGCTGCCATTGTAACAAAAATAAACAAATGGAAGAAAAAAAGCAGTCATCTGCCGTTTTCTTCCTATTTGCTTACTTTTGTTACAATCACGGCAACTGCGCTTTAGCTTTAACAACCTTAAGCTAAGGCGCGGGTGCTTTTTTTCAGTTTCTTTACTTTTGAAGCAATCCCAGCACCCGCTCTTTAGCTTGCGATGTTTACAGATAAAGTGCGAGTGCCATACAGGTCTTACATTTGTAAGAGTTTGAGCTGTTGGCATTGTAAATGACAATGCCTTTTATTTCTGTTTAGTAAATCTGCAAGTGGTGTTTACGCTCCACTTGCAGGTTTTCAAAACACATAAATAATAGGCACCATTTACAATGCCAATAGCTCAAACGTTCGCAAATGCAAGATCTATTGCATCGCAAATGCTTGTTCCAAACTGGTGTGATGTCCATTTGTAGTGTCATTCGCTGCGTTACTGTGCATATTTGTGCAAATGCTTTACACATTGCCTCTGAGAAAAGCCTGGCACTTGTGCCAAGCTACCAAGGGGGTGAGCAGGGTTTATCTTGGGTGTGTAACTCCCTTGCCCTGACTAGAAAAAGGGTCCCTACTTGGACAGGGTGAAAGCCACTGCAAACTTGAGACCCCCCATTTCTAACAGGAGGTTATGACTTTTATTACTTCAATTGTCGGTCACTTTTTCCCCTGCCCAAAACAGCTCTCGTTGAATATTTTCTGGGATGTCAAAAGTGGCTAGATAAGTATCAACCCACCCTTCACACTTGATCCGATCTATTAGCTATGTTGCTTGATTTTCAGGTCTGCATGCGCATTTGAATGGAACCATTCAAATTATATGAACTGTGGCTGCTAGTTGCTTTAACTATGAGATATGTATATTTTACTGAATATTCATAATGTGTATTCATTGATTCTTTAAGGACACCTTGATTGTGTGGTCTGAAGCTGAAAATTATGATTTGGCGCTTAGTTTTCAAGAAAAAGCAGGCTGTGATGAAATCTGGGAAAAGATATGTCAGGTAAGTTTTAAACTAAAATGTAAGTTTAGACAGGCAAAAGTGGCACTTATGCATCTACAGTTGCTACCAAGCCCCCATACCTTCCTTGTGATTATTTTTTTGCGGACAGTTTACAGCTTATCAAGAATAGATTGAACCCTATTGCTATCAGGTTAGATTGGCGGGAAGGGGTAAATAACCATAGATTTGTGGGGTTCTTAGTAACTTGCTTTGTCTTAACTCGTTGTGTACCTTTACCTGTTTGTACTGATTTTTATTACTGTTTTATTGTATCTTTTTACGGCTGTGTTGTCATCTGAATAAAAAAAAGAATTATTATTAAACTAAAATCACAGACAGAATGTTATATCACCAAGCTGTGGCAAGCCTTTCACAATCTTTGGTTTCTGATGCATCACAGAAAGCTGATTAAAGTTTTCTGTAAAAGGCCTCACTGAGAAGATTGAACACTTATGCAACACTTTTTTTTTTTTAAACAGATTTTATTTGCCAAAAGATCACACACAACGCAGATCTCTGAGCCCCAGAGACACCTGCCGCATACAAGATACAGAAATTGAATTTGACCATTTATGCAACACTTCTTACATTTTCTTCTTGCTGTGCTCAATATTTGTGCTAGTTGCTTGTTATTTGGTTCTTCAAAGGCAGTTTGCTGGTGAAAAACCCTATTGTCAGCTTACAGTGGTATTAGTGCTTGCCCATTGCTTACCATTAGTCAAATTTATCATTCATTTGCTTATTATTTATTAGCTTGTGTAGGCTTTCCTTTATATTCTTGTGTCCTTTTTCCTTTAAGTTTAGGCCCTCAATGATGATAAATGTTTTCCAGCTGTCTCCCTTGTGTACTTCTGGTGTTCCTCCACTGCACTCCTTGTTTCTCTCTGTTGCCCTTGTGTTTCTTCCCGGCCCTCCCTGTGCTGCCCCACCCTTGTGTTCTGGTCCTACTTGCGTTTCTTTCTATCCATGTGCTTCTCCCACCAGCTCCGCTTTGCTCGGTGCCCTCCTTGTTACTCAACACCCCCCCGCGTTGCTTCCCCCATGACACCACCCGCTTTAAAAATCTCTTTAAAAAGCACATGTTGTAGGTGTGCCCCTCATGTGGTACTGCAGGCCACGTCATAGGTATCTTTTCCTTTGTGAAAAAAACATTGCTAAAGCCAATTGGTACAAAGGTGAGAAAGATTGGCCTGGACAGTGCTTGTTTTTTGTTGTACCAATTATAGAATTTTAGTTGTATAACATTTAATTAAGTGAATATGCATACATGCACTGAATCATGTGTTTGACCGTTATGTTTAAAAAAATATGGTATATCCAGGTTCAGAACAAGTAATTTACAGGAGTAGTACTGCATTTTTAGTTAGCCTTTCATATTGCAAGTTCAAGTTACTCTCACTGTTGAGGCCACAGGCCATTATGCAGTCATAATGTAGACTACAAGGCCTATCTGTTGTGCTTGGCTAATAGTGTTATCATAGTATTTCCTGTGTGAAGCTTCTGATGTCAATTGTAAGTGTTCGCTTTTTTGCTCATTTAGTGCTGCTTGTAGCTCTATAACGGTGAAATGTGTGAGCTGAATAGGGCAGGACACAGCTAAATTCATGTCTTTAATAAGAGTCTGGGAATGGTGCCCTCTTAGTGGCAGATTGTTGATGTAGTCATGAACTCCTGTTGATGCAGTCTACTTTATATCAAACACTTGAGTTGCAATTAGACGAATGGTGAGTTCAAACAGGTGAGGAGAGGAAGCCAAAGTCTTTGTGTTTGAAGTGAGATACAAGATTGGGTTACTTATACTTAAGACAGCCACGCCAGTGTAGAAAGTACATTTCATGAGCTGATGTTCATCCTAAGCCCACAACAAACATAGTTCGCTGTGCAGTGGCTACAGCCCCAAAGGAGATGTTCCTAACCACTGGACAGAGCAGAATGTGTTTTTTTCATAACTATTTTTATTGAGTCAACAGATATAGTAATAGCAAGAATTACAAAATTGTCATAGCATACAAATATCCATATGTTGATTACTGCGCAGGTGACTATTATATTACATATTATAACAAAGGATCGAACCATTCAGGCCCGTAAACGACAGCCCTAAACATTTCAAAACTCTGTGTCATATACTGCAAAACTATAACCCGGTCATGCCCCCCAAGCCCATCCCCCGCATCATATCGAACTGTGCATCCTTACTGCCCTGTGCTCGTCTCTATACATTGTCGATATCGGCAGAGTGTGGCGGAGGTGGCTGCAGTAAAAGGCACCTATAGTTCGCCTATCTTTTCCATATTTTTAAGTGTTTTTGGGGCACCCTCGCGCTTTAAAAATAGGTTGTTCCAGCCCCATACACCAGTCCAGCCCAGTCCTCCAGGCACTCAATTTAGGTGGAGACTGATCCTTCCATGCCTTTGCAATATCCCTCTTAGCTAGGGTAAGAGCGAAGAACAATAGGTGTCTTTTATAGATGTTGTCTCCAATTTCATCCGTAATATGCAGTAGGGCTAGCCTAGGTGAGTGAGGTATAACCCAGCCCAACACCTCAAATAAACAACGAATAACCCCCTCCAAAACCGACCCAGTGAATCACAGCTCCAGACAGTATGTAGTAGGGTACCCTCCTCGCCATCACATCTTAGGCACCTGGAGGAGTCAATCAGCCCCGCGCTCCATAGCCGGTATCTAGTGAAATAGGTACGGTGAAAATATTTGAATTGAATAATCCTAAGACTGGATGCAATTGCTGCGTATCTCGGGGACTCCAGAGCTTCTCTCCGGTCGTCACTGTCGAGGGGGGCCCAAGTCCGTCTGCCATTTCTCACGGAGGGGGTCTATTGTCGTGGAGAGGTTTGTCACTAGCATTTGGTAGATCTTTGCTGTTTAATGATCCTCCAAATCCCCCATAGAAAACTTTAGCCTCAATAGGGTTGAATTCGGGAAGGGAGTCTAGGTGTGCAATATATGGGGATAAGGCATGTCTCAGTTGCCGGTATTTGTAGAATTGAGCATGCGGCATGTCATATTTGTGTCTGAGGTCCTGGAAAGATTTTATTGTGACACCGCAGAGCAGAATGTTTGACATACTAGAGATATGTGATCTCCAGTTCGGAGATGTTGAAATAGTGTGGGGATGGTGTTCTATAGTCATTGTAGTCTGCATAGAAGTAAAGCTGGAGTTCCAAGGTAGCTTCAATTGGCATTGATTTGATAGGCAAGAACTTGAGCAATGGAGTCTGTGAAGGATGCCCTGAAATAGTTTTTATACTCCACGTTTTGTTTTTATTTGAAATGGCTGAAGAATGTCTGTACATTATGTTCTTCTGTTTAGATGGCTGAGCATTGTTAGATTCTGTAGCATTTACTTAGTTTCATTCTGTTGTCAATGTTGATTTTGTAAAGGAAATCTGTTACGCAAGTCTCAACAAGTGAACAGAATAAAGATCTGTATTTGTCATATGTATCCCATAACTTCATTGTCCCTCATACTTGGTGCATTATTCAGTGCTTGTACTGGACACCTGCATGCTCTATATCTGAACCCAGTGCAATGGGCATTTACTAGTACTCTTAATATTGGTCACTTTGTTTCTGTATTATATATTTATAGGGTAAACCCGAAGTTCTTGGTATTTCACATGCCCAGTTGTACAGCTGTTTTAATGACTGTTGAAAGATGTGTTCTCATAAATGTCATGGGTTATATTTACACTATCTCTGATGTTGAATGCTGTCCTCTTGTAACAAAACAATTATAGTATTCTGCATTTAAGAGAGCGCACAGAATGGCGATATTTATGGGATGTTGTGCCAACCCTCCTTAACTGTTACATTAAAATGCACAAAGGTGCAGCTTTTGTAATGGTGTTTGGGGCATTGAATAGGCCTTCATTAAAGTGGTGCATTAAAATGGAATTGTGCGAAGATCTGTAAACTATCTAAAGACAAAGCTTAGGGTTAGTATTGTTTTCTTCTTGGGTGATTGACAGCCTTCCGAAAGTAATCGGGCAGTACATTTAGAGTGTATTCTGTTGAAGTTCCCTTTCTTTGGTTGACTGAGCCAATCCTTATTTTCCTATTTTGTTTGAAAGTTGAGTACCAACTTCCATAGTCGCCATTAATTTGTCTAATTCTCAAGCATTAAGTAAGAAATGCAGTTTCAAGATTCTAAGCTTATAGATCATGGTTTGTGCAATTATTATTATGTATTGTGTAATGTTAAGGTTTCCATTATGTTGCAGTGTTCTAAAAATGTGCGTCCCATGTTCTAGAATGGATTCTAGATGAACGTGATCTCCCTTTTAGATCAGCTTGAGATTGTTTGTGGTGTGGCGATGGATTACTTATTACATGGATTTCCTTGTCTCAAAATAAATCTTAATACACAACAGCTGATTACTCGTCTTCTTGATGTGACCACACAATTTTGATAACTAATGTTTAAGAGCCCAGGATGATGCAGGATGTATTCAGGGTACAAGTCTCATGAAGATGGGTGTTCTAGTAGAGTGGTAGAAGAGCCTCTCTTATTGCCCCTTAAGTGTGGGGGTACTCCCATTTCCTCTAATTAAAGGTTTGAATGGCCAGCATTCACCACCACGCCAACATTAGCAAGACCGTCCTCAACCATACTGTAAGTTACATGCGAACCAGAGTGATATTGTCTATAACAGCGATAGTACTATCTAATAGAAAGATGTAAATTCAGAGAAATTACTGTAATTCCAATGTTTAACAACACACAAAATGTACGGTCTATGGTGTAAGGTGAAACTAGCAAGTTCCAAAGTTTCTATGGTAATAACCTTATTACTTTGGACACATTTTGAGCACAGGCAGTTAGTGTTATTACTAACGGGCAGATAGTTTGATTACTAAGATGGATTTAGCAGAGAGGCGACTTTCACTGGGTTTAAACAATCAGCTAAATGTACCAGTAAATTCCACACTAAGCGAACTGAGCTTTACTTTAAATAATTTGAGAATTATACCATCTATTCATTTGGTTGGTTGCACTCATCGCCAGTGTCCCCCGACTTGGCCCTGAACATGCTGGAGAGCTCACAACTCGCAACTTGGGAGTCTGGCCCGAGTGCTAAAAGGAGTGTATGGGGGGCGTGGTCTGGCCACGCAGGAAGATGGCCGCCTGACGAGTGAGCTCCGCCGCGGGATGGACCCCTAACGGAAATTTCTCACCTCACGCCGGCTTTGGAGTCCTATTTTCTTGCCCTGCGGCAGCCGGAAGGTGGTGGGCAAGATTTGGGCGTGTTTTCAGCGATGTGACGGCGAAGTCTCCCTGGTACTGACCGTCTCGACTGGGCTGTGTGGAGATGCGTGTCCGGCGCAGTCTGCCTGACGTATTTCCTTAGGCTGCCTCTTCTTTCTCCTGAAGCCGCGCCTCTGTTGTTCACGAAGAGCGCCTGCCCCCCTATGAGGCCGTGCCTTTGTTGCTGCTGAAGAGCGCTTGCTTCCTCATGAGGCCGCGCCTTCATTGCTGACGACGAGCGCCTGCCCCCTCATGAGGCCGCGCCTTCGTTACTATTGTCGAGCGCCTTCCTCATGAAGTCACGCCTCCGTTGCTGCTGCTGAGTATCTGCCTCGTCATGAAGCCGCACCTCCTTCAATTTGCCTGCTGCAATATTTCTTTCAGGAATATCGCCTGACAGGAGTCATGGTTCTTGACGCGCTGATGCTCTGCTACTGGTAGGATTAATTCCTTCTACAATTTTGTTGTGGCGCCTATGTCACCCGCCTCATTCATTCATTGTGCGCCTCATCAGGTTAGTGACCCTCTGGCAAGTAAATTCATGATTCGTCACACTAGACTGAACTTCCAAGCTGAACCTTTCCGCGGTAAATGTAACTGTGTTTACCACCGCCATAAGCGTGCATACGCTGTTTCATTTTATCTCAGTTCTATTTACGTGCCTTTGAACATAGCGGCAGCTGATACTATATCCACAAATGTAATGATACTGTGCTCATGGTTTTTGGGGGTTACTAAACAGTGATTTCTCCTCTATACGATGTACTTTTACATTTTAGTGTCTAGAAATGCGATATAAGCTCCTCTTGGGGTAATTAGCATATTAATATCATACATATACAGTTATTAATTGTATTACTTTTGCATGTCCTGGTACTTCACGGTATTTTTTGTGCTCACATATAAGCATTTCCTAACAGCAAGACGTCCTTACGTATTTTCAAAGTTTTTATCAAACACTCTCCTCAAATGTCTGCTCCTAAGCAAGGAAATAAGGCTTCTAAACCACTTCTTTTTGCAGAAGCTCTCAAGCAGTCCACCAATATGCCAACAAAAGGCAATGCCTCATCTCCTTCCGCTTCACCTCAGGCTTCGGCCTCTAATGGTGGGCAGGCGTCGGCGGCAACTCTGCAACGTATTCTGCACGAAATATCAGAGGTTAGTCGTCGATTAGATGACATGAACCTTACAATTACATCATTAGCTGAGGAGACTAAATCAATTAAAACAGAAATCACCAGCTTTCATGCGAAGGTTGAATCCCTTGACTCTAGAGTTCTGGCAGTGGAGAATCGATTGGACTCCCTTCCAAATCAAGACCGGGACCTTTTACTTTTCCATAGTAAACTCATTGATTTGGAAGACAGAAGTAGGAGGGACAACATCCGTTTTTTTGGCTTTCCAGAGCGCATTGAAGGGCAGAGTTCCAGTGTATTTCTGTGTCGTATACTTCCAAAGCTGACTGGCATTTCTTTCAATCCACCTCTGGAGATACAGCGGGCTCATAGAATTGGTCCTCCACGTGGTGATTCTGCTGCGCGCCCACGACCGATTATTGCCTGTTTTCTTCGCCATGAACAAACAAGACAAATACTGTCTGCTGCTCGGCTTCAAGGCTCCTTCTCCTTTGAAGGTCATCGCATTTTCATGGCAGCTGATTTCTCCAAGGAAACTAATGAGCGGCGAAAGCCTTTCTCTCCATGCGACCTCAATTACGCCAATTAGGCATCAAATATGGCCTATTTGAGCCTGCACGTTTTCGCGTTACCAAAGATGGAGTCTCTAAGGACTTTTTTGACCCAGAGCATCTTCAGCAATTTCTGGACTGTCTTCACCCTCAAGAGATGCAGGTTCTCACTACATCTTCTCAGCAAGTTCAGTCCCAATCACCCTCTAAGTCTTCTACTCCATTGTCAGATCGCAGCAGACGCCCTCCCAGTAGTCCTCGACCTCGGGGTAGGGATCTTGAACGACTTCATCGCTCACAAGAAGATAGGAAATCTGCAATACAATCTGTTTCGGCTGCTACATTCTCACAAGATTTGCAAAGAGACCAGTCCCGTTCTCCTCTTAAAACTCCTTCAGATGCGGACTGAATAATTCTTTTACTCCTGGAAGTTGTTATCTTCCATCCTATTGGCAGTAAATTGTAGACTCCTTTTCCTTGTGAGTCTTATTTCTATTGTTAATTAATTACCGCATTTTTGACATGTTTTGCTGTTCTTATAATGTCTACTTGCCTTTTTTTTTATCTCTTTCTCACTAGCTTTCTACTTTATTTCCTTTCTCTTATACTCTGCTTTCTGTTATTTCTCTGCCTTATAATATTACTCTTTCTTCTACCTGTATTCATTGCTATCCCTGTTACAATTTACTGCATATATTTTTTACTGGTTATGCATTTACTTGGGTGCCTTGGTGCCTAATTGTTTGATTATAGTTTTATTACTCTACTTGCACGCTTGCATGTTGGTCCATGCTTATTTATATGCGCATTGTATGCCTTATGCTCTTAGGTTACTTTACATCTAATTATTACTAGATCTCTCTTTTTTTTTTAAGTAATGCTGCTTCTCAATTTCTATTTTGCTCTTTCTACCCTTCTATCGTACTTATGTTCTTTTTCACTATGCTCTTCTGGGCTTTCCTTCTATATCATTATTACTTTCCTAATCCTTTCTCTTTTTCTGTGGGGTCTTTTCCCGCGGTGGCGCTCTAGTGCGCCCAGACCCGCGGGTAACAGTTTACGGTTTCTTGATCTCTCCTTGCTACTATTCAATATTTTATAGTTTTCTTTATTATTGTATCACCTCTCTAAATCTCATCTCCTTTCTTCATTATTCTTCTTATTGTCTCCTTCATGTATCCCACTTAAATCAGAGTATAGTTTCCATTTATTTTATTTCCGTCTCCCCTTCTTTTTGTCATTTCTTTTTCTTTTTCCTTTGTTTGGTTCAACACATTGTTTTGTGCTTCATTCTCCCGTTTCTGATATTTTCATTATTCTAATATGGCAAAAACACATTCTCTTAATGCAATTACTTGGAATGTACATGGTCTCACCCATTACATAAAACGGAAGAAAGTACTCTCTTACCTTCAGACTAAACATGTAGACGTAGCCTTGCTTCAAGAGATCCATTTGGATGCTCTAGAATCAGATAAACTTTGTAGAGATTGGGTGGGCAAGGTTATACATAGCAGCATTCAACAAGATGAATCCACGGACGCAGGTCCCCTCCGCAAGTGTGGAGTTGCAATTCTCCTTCGCAAATCCCTTCCGGTCACTGTCTCTAAAACATGGTCAGATGTAAATGGCCGCTATGTATTTGCTAAACTTAAAATTGGTGAGTCTCACATTTGTGTAGGGTCTGTTTATGCCCCCACGGGTACCAAAAAAACATTCTTTCTTCAATTATCCCGCTTGTTGCTCGAAATTAATGCATCGCAATATTTGATTGGTGCAGACTGGAATGTGACGCAAGACTCCATTCTAGATAAAACTGGCCCATTAGATAGGGGCAATGCGTCAGAGCTTTGTTAGGTGACATCATCTCAGATATTGGGTTGGTTGATCATTGGCGTTTCAGTCATCCAACGGATAAGGAATATACTTTCTTTTCATCGGCCCATGGTACGTTTTCTCGTCTTGATTATTTCCTCATCTCACATAACGCAGTTCAGCTGGTCACAGATTCCTGCATTCTGGAAGCGGCATTGTCTGACCACTCTCCGGTTCTCCTTTCCCTTGAGCTGGGACTTTCTAGGCCTGGACGTAAGCCCTGGCGTATGAATATTCAGCGCCACAGGACTCCTGTTGGTAAATGCCAACTGCAATCACACCTTCAAAATTATCTCTCTACCAACCAGGGGTCCGTGGCCTCCAGCAGGACTCTTTGGGCTGCAGCTAAGGCTACTTTAAGAGGACAATTAATGCGTGATGCAGCAATCGCTAATAAGCAAAATGCAAGGAGACAAGTTGAGCTCGAACATGACATACAAACCTATTCTCGCCTGTACATCACTTCTCCGTCCTTACAAAATCGTATATCGCTCGAACACGCCCGAATGGCCTTAAACAGTCTTTTTACATCTAAAGCAGAATACGCTTTACAGAAAATGAAAGGTCGACATTACGAGCAAGGAGAAAAGGCGGGAAGGTTATTAGCCGCGCAGTTGCGTCAGAGGGAGGCGTCTATGGCCATTCCGGCCATTAGATCTGCGCAAGGACACTTGTGCACAAAGCCTCAAGACATTGTTAATGAGTTCGCCTCCTTTTACGAATCCCTTTATACTTCTGATAATCGAATGGATTCGGATAAGATGACAGCATTTCTTGCAAAGGTGCATCTTCCTTCTCTCAGCGGATGGCAGAGCCATTCTCGAGGGTGAAATAACTAGGGATGAGGTTTCTAGTGCGGTCGCTGCCCTGCCCTATCACAAGGCCCCTGGAGAGGATGGATTTCCTCCTGAATTCTATCGATGGGCAGGTCACAATATTATTGACCCTCTACATGCCGCATTCCAGGAGGCGGATAATGCATCTTCACTAGGCCCCCTTTCTAACAAAGCTATTATTGTTGTGCTTCCGAAGCCAGGTAAAGATCCCCAGCTTTGCAGCAGTTATCGTCCCATTTCTCTGTTGAACTCTGATATTAAAATCCTGGCTAGTATCCTTGCGTCTCGTTTGCGTAAAGTCTTGCCTTCTTTGATACACCATTCCCAAGTAGGCTTTGTACCGGGACGTTCTTCCCGGAACCATTTGCGTTCTCTAGCCCATGCACTGTGGTCGGCTCAACATCTTACAGACTATGCGTTAGCCCTTTCACTTGACGCAGAAAAAGCGTTCGATCGCATCGAATGGAATTATCTTTTCACGGTCATGGATGGATTTGGTTTAGGTACGAAATTTATTGATAAGGTACGCTTACTTTACAATCATCCTTCTGCCCAAGTGAATTGCGGTGGGTTTCTGTCTGACACCTTTACGATTAAAAGAGGGACACGCCAAGGCTGTCCATTATCCCCCCCTTCTGTTTCTTTTGGCTATGGAGCCTTTGGCTGCTACCATTCGTCAATCTGATGAGGTCTCTGGTATCCCCCTCCCAATTGGACATTCCAAAATATACCTGTATGCTGATGACATCTTACTCACCCTTACTCGTCTTCCTCGGTCGATCCCTTCTCTTCTTCAAATTATTAATGATTTCTCTTCTTTTTCAGGTTACAAGATTAATTGGGACAAGAGTGAGGCTTTACCCATTTCTAACGGTACCACAAAAGCAGCCATTTTTGGATTTCCTTTTCACTGGCAGCCTTCACGCCTCAAATACTTGGGTGTCCTAGTTAATAAAGGGTTACAAGACATGGTTGCAGATAATCTGTCTCCTCTTATCTCCCAAATGCAACGGGACTTTGATAAATGGAAGGCTTTGGGTCTTTCTCTTTGGGGTAGAACCCAGGCTGTTAAAATGGTTACGCTTCCGAGATTTATATACATTTTAGGTATGCTTCCCCTACAGATTCCCTTATCCTTACTTCGGTCAGTAGATGCCCAGATTAAAACTTTCATTTGGGGTACTGCTAAGCCTCGCCTTGCTATAACTAAGTTAAAGGCTCATCAGTTATCTGGCGGAATTGGTCTTCCATCCATGGAACACTACTCTTTGGCTCTACATATTTCCCAACTCTCATATTTTTTACCTGGTATCAAAGACTTACCACAATGGGTTCAAATAGAACGACATCTTCTATCCTCAGAATCGAATCTTACTCCTTTGTATGGTAGTGGCACTAGTCGTCTCGACCCGAAAAACCCGATATTATCTGCCATGCATAAATCCTGGCAGAGAAGTCATAGGTTGTTAGGCTCAAATCCGAGAATTCATATCAAGGCTCCCCTATGGAATAACTCGGGTATTCGTATCAATGGTCGTATGTTATCCTGGCCTGAGTGGCGAGCTGCAGGTATTCTTTATCCGGATCAACTTCTGCATGATGGGGATTTTAAGCCATTCTCTCAGCTCAGGGTAGAATTTGATCTTCCCTTACATCATTCTTCTAAATACCTTCAGCTTCAGCAATGTTTGAAGACCCATATGGGGTCATCACCGTGGCTACTGCAAGACTCCCCTATATTATCCTATTTGCACATTTGGGGGAAATTTAAAGGTGTTACTTCTGGTATATACAAAAAAATTCATCTCAGCTTTTCTCTAAATCCCTTTCACACGATCTTGAGCGTAAATGGCAATCTCGCTTCTCAATTTCCTTTTCCGATACTGAATGTGATTTGATTCTAGAGAATTTAAACAAGGGAGCCCGTGAATCAAGGCTCAAATTTTGTCTTTTCAAAATACTGCATGATTGGCATTGGTTTCCAGTCTAATTACACTAAGCTGGTCTTCTCTCATTCTAACTGCTGGAGATGTGCCAATTCAGGTTGTGATATTACTCATATAATTTGTGAATGTCCTAGTATCCAATCTTATTGGACTTACATTGGTACTACTTTGAATTCCACTATGCCCCTAAAATTGCCACTCACGCCAACTAACATTCTCTTGCATGATTTACGTCACTCCCCAAAGCTCTCGAAACCACAACTCCGCCTTTTTCATACCTCACTTGCTACTGCCAAAATATGTATACTGCGTCATTGGAAATCATCTTTACCTCCCTCGCAGGAAGACTGGTTGGTGGCAATGATGCAAACAGCCTCCCATGAACGCACGATTTATAACCTTCAGGACCAAGCAGACATTTTTCTCCGAATTTGGTCTCCATTTCTTAAATCAAATGCTGCTGAATCCCCTGCTTCCACTTTTACCCAAGCACATTAATCAGCTTTTACCCTCTTTTGTCCTTTGTTTATCTTTTTTCCTTGCCTTCTTTATCCTTTACTTCATTCGTTGATGCGTTCTTCTGTCTCTGTCTAATCACTTTTTCTTCGTTCTATTCATTTATATTTTCTGCACTTTCATTTTCTAGGTCTTCCCCCTTTTTCTTTTCCTTATAGGTTATTTATTTATTATGTATCATTCTATGTTTTGATCTAATTGTTACTTCAACTAGTATTTATTTATTTAAATGCATATTTATATCGTATTTATTCATCAGTACCCTGTTTCTCTCAACATGGATTTATTTTCTCTTTATTTATTGTTGTTTATGCCCTGATGTATTCGTCTTATAAAACTTAATAAAAAATTTCAACACAAAAAAAATAAAAGGAGTGTATGGAATCTGCAAAGAGTGATCTAGCACCGACCTCCTGGAACACACACTAAGAAAATTGCAGTACAGCCCCACTGGGGTTACTATATGGGGTCTGATTGAGATGACTGTCTTCTCGACAAGTTCGAATGTTTGATTACTGCCAGCACTAGTCCCCTAAGGTGTAGGTGTAGTTGATCTTTAAAGCTAGATTGCTAAATAGGTGAGGATCGGTTTAGAAGTGACTTCACGCAAGGGTGCAATTTAAATCAAGCTATGGCACCACCAGGGGACGCTTACCTCAGCAAATCCATGCCTCCTCTGATCTGTAACGGGATATGCTACAGAAGGGGGTTCTACTCCTATCATGCAAGAAGCACCAGGTGGCAGCAGCCAGCCAGCTCAATCCAACACAGGTGCTAAAAGGAACTCTAGGCCCATAACCTAGGACCCTTCTGATAGCCTAGATAGCAGTGGACAGAAACACGGTTATTAATTTGCCACTGGAAGCATGCCCAAAGTTGTTGTGTTAAATGTTCGCCAGCTTGTGCCAGCTTCTGTTGAGTCTACTACACAGTTAAAAAAATAAAATAAGGTGCCCACTGACTCATCGCTAATGTAAATTTTAACCTGGCTGACTACAATAACATTCTATATGTAAGAAGGGTAAGCTGGATAGGCCCATCGATAAAGAACGTTAGTGGGGACTGTGTGCGTAATAATTTTAGACATCCTTCCTTGGCTCGATATATTCTTTACCAAAGCAAGAAATTATGCAGAGAAGAAAACTGAATAGCACTGTCCCACGTGACTATATTTATAAATATCAACGCACGGCCTGTAAGGTCCACAGCAGCAAGAGGGCTCATCAGTCACTAAGTCTAAATTCCAAGATCTCAAATTATATAGGAACCACTTTTCCACGCTTGCTGGATTCAATAATATTGATTGACAATCAATCTGTGCACCATGTAGCTCCCAAGAGTAGTGATTCTGGGGAATTAGGAACATCCTGTTGCATTGCAATCGTAAGGTGTCATAACCTAAGCAACCTGGTCAGATTGTTAGTATTATTTGTTGTAACATAACGGGGATAACATCAAAAAGTGCTAGCGCAGATTGGTTGAACTTTAGGAATTTGATGTTCGGTTCCAAGAAACCTGAAATACGGAAATTCTGTGTGATGACTTTTCCAATTTTTGTAATAAAGCGATCCAGTCCGCTATGGGCAGACCGAGGCGTGGGTCTGCAGTTGTAATGTGCTCGTCTCACCAGTCAGGGCGTTTCTAATTCCGCTTAAAAACTTAGGTGTCCAAATTGCGTGGATAGTGTATTCAGAAAACGATCACAATTTCCTAATTAATTTTTATAACTCCATAGCCCAAAGGGATATTGGTTGTAGTATTGATTTTCTATTTCAAGCTATTGGGCAAAAAAATCCGGACCTCCCTTTCAGTAATGAGGAGGCAAATGAACAGCAATGTGTCTTGTTTGATATGCCCTGCAGAGTAGCCTGTAGACATTTGAAGCTTGCTTGGAATAAAGTGCCCAGGAATCAGGTTCCCGTCACTATTTGTAGGATAGAGTTCAGGAGGGCTATAAAAGAGAGAAAGAGGAACTAATATGCCACCAGACCAGTCTGTCTTAATATCAGGTTTGATTATGAAGAGGTTTTGACTGCATAGCCCAAAGTCCTGCTAACAAAGCCCCGGGTCCAGATGGATTTGTAGTTCTAAGCCTACATTTTGGACTGCAGTAATCACAAATGTAGTAAACTTGGCAGTAAGTTCTGGGCTTCCGTCCACATGGCGGTCTGCAATCATCCTCCAGGTGTACAAGAAAGGGAGCAGACAGGATGCCAAATGTTACCAGCTCATCTCCCTGCTGGATTAGACTGTTAAAATTGTCGGCTGTATAGTGCTTTAGAGGATTTTGCCCTGGACAGAGGCAACTAAAACTATGTCACCGGTGCACTATGGTTTTAGAGAGGGGTTTATACCCAGGAGCATTGCCTTAATGTTATGTTGTTAATGAATAAGTACGCTGTAGTTGAAGGGGGGTTGGGGGTGAGGTGATTTATCTTTCCTTCATGGATCTTGGCTCTGCTTTTGACTGGGTAAACTGGTCTAAACACTGGGATCCTCACAGAATTGAAAAATAATGTATATGTGCCCTCCACTCAGGCACGAGGGCTTGCATCACATATGGATCTGATTTGTTCAAGTTACAGCGAGTAGGTAGGTATGGTTGTGTGATGGCACTGATATTTTTTCTCCCATCTATTATTTGCCTTAAACAATATCATCATGCAGAGACAGTCCGACCCTTAAAAGTCTACCCATAGCTGCATGGTTATATGCAGATAATGCTGTCCTTCTGTCTTGAACACCCTTCGGTCTGAAGAACTTTGTCGTCTATATAGATAGCTTTGAACTGGAGATGAATCTGACCATAACCCTCTACCATGTGGTGGGTCTAGGCTGACTAAAATCAGACCTATTTTGATCAAGAACAAGCCCATTGTAAGGGTGTACACTTTTCCTTACCTGTCGGTTATATTGCACTCCTTAAGCAACTGGTCGATGTGCCTCTTAAATAGGTATAGCAAGTTCCACCAAGGAATTGGGTTCCTTTGTTATTTGGCCATGCTGAGTCAAATCCCATATCCACTGTGATGAAAATTTATAGACAAGAGTGTATCCAGATTCTTATATACGGGGCAGCTGTCAGGTGATATAGGGCATGTATGGCCCTTCAAGTGGAAGAAAATAGATTTTGTAGATGCCAGTTAGGCTTACCTCCTAGCAGCTCCCGGTATTTTGTCCATAGAGAGCTTGAATTTAAATATCTATCGGACCAAATTAAATTAGCCCCCCTACTATTTTGGCTGTTTGTACGGGCTAACAGACAGGCTAAATTAAATAGGGACATTATTGAGGATTGCTTGACATACTACCAAGTGCATACAATCCTGTGACTTAGGCATGTGAAGCAAATATTTAATGAATTAGACAACCTGATTTGGACCTCATACTAACCATATTAAACCCACAAGACAAAATTTGGGTCAAGCAGGCTTATTAGGAGAGGATGGAGGTAGCTAGGGAAAGGGTAGAAATGGTGAATTTACTGTGCAGGAGTTAGAAATCGTTCAGAGCTCCCCGAATTAAAACCCTATCTTTCTATTGTTGAAAATGACTGGGAAAGATGCAATTTTGGATAGGTAGTATATGGTGTTATCGGTCTTTCCCTTTGGTCCAATATGAGAGAGCCTCAATCTTATGTCCATGTGATGAAACCTCACCTCAGTTACTATTGCCATTTTGCTTCACTGCCTTTTTTTGGGTAAATTTTATAGACCCTTTACTCGTCAATATTTGGTTTCTATTCTTAAATCATATATTTTTTTTAAATATAAACCTACACTTTGTTTTCTACAGTTCCTTTGTAATCATTTTGTTTGCTGCTCGGTAGGTGCTTTTAAAATCTGACTGAATTTAATGCTTTTTAAAGGTGGCATGTAGGCAAAAGTTATGAAATAAAATTTCTTATTTTAACTTGCGATCTTATGGTGGTGGTATTTTTAAATGGATAATCATGGACGATGTACTTTTATGGCTGAACATACCTGCCGAAATAAAGATAGAGAAATGACCTAGCATCACTCAAGGCTCTCGGAAGAGTGCCAGACCTTGACCACCTTCATCATAACAGTTGGGGCATTTAACGTTTTGAGATTACCTTTTGGATTTGCTTTTTTAAATATCTTAAAGGGGTAGAGGCCTTTCAAGATCACTTTGTAATGTTTGCAGAAATACAAAAAGAGCAAAACTCAATTTTAAGTAAGGTTATTTCAGTTTTCAATGACCATAGAATGACTAGAAGAAAAAGCAAATATACATTTTGTAAAAATAGTGAGGAGTATATGCGACATTGTGTATCCAAGGAAGGCATCAAACCAAAAGTGTATTTGTTAAAGGCTGTAGTCGATGCTCTCAGACTAGGTTACAAGGACTCCTTCTGTTCTTTAATGGAGTAAGCAAGTATTAACCTGGTTTTGTTTGTGGTTATGTTGTCATCTCTGAACCAGTAAAGAAACGTTAAAGAATGAAAGGATTGCATGGAAGAATTAAGAGGAAAATATCTTTGAGGTTAAAATATTTATTTTTTGAACCTTTTGAGGTATTATGTTGCAGGTGAAATTTGCTATGCAATGGTGAGTGCTAGTGCGGTCTGCTTGGGAGCGATGCTTTGCCAGAAAGTGGATGGTAACGAATAATGTAGCTTTCATATCCTGTACCTTGAAAACTGCAGAGCTACACTACAACATAATAGAAGGGGAGGCCTGGGTAGTTCACAAAATGAAAGGATATCCATTGGCAGGTGAATAAGCAATTGATTTACTGATGGGTGAAAAGGTTATAG
Source organism: Triturus cristatus (assembly GCF_964204655.1). NCBI lineage: Eukaryota > Metazoa > Chordata > Amphibia > Caudata > Salamandridae > Triturus > Triturus cristatus. Next base: position 946,822,972 of record NC_140592.1, on the reverse strand, counting down.
AAAAGGCTTTATCATGATCGGTAAGGTTAATTTCTAAAGTGCAAGAGTTTAATTATGAAATTGCATATTCATCTTGGGGTTCAAACGTAAGAGCATTCTGCTTGTCTCTGCATGCCTCTTCGTGAAGAAGAGTATGGATGTCTGTCATTCATTGGCTGATGATTGTGGCGTTGCATAATTGGATGCTTGTCTGACGAATGAATTGTCTGAAGCAGGTGGAATTGTAGTGAGTGATGGTAAATATACTGAATCGTATCAGAATCAGTTAGGATGTGTCTTGTTCTGTGTGCACATGAAGACAACCTTGTGGTTTCCGCAACAAAACAAAAAAAAATTCTGATCACATGGTTGGTAGCCAGAGTTGAATAGCATAGTGGATTAATTTCCTAATGTGGGTTTTGCTTTCGAATAAGCATTATTCAGTTACTAAGACACTTTTTGAATAGTGTACCATTACTGAATAAACTATTCACCAAGATAGCAATTGTATTCTCAGGACTGTTTGGCTGTTCACATGTAGTGGTTTCTCTATTTGAAAGAGAATTCACAAGCAGTGTCAATATTCTTGAAGAAAGATTTTGTAGTGTGGATTTTTTCTAAATTCACATGCTGTGCATTATTCCCCCATCTAGTGGTTGCTTCCGGATTACTCTTCTTAGTCCTCATTTTCTTTTTGTTGTTGTTGGGCATCTGCCCATTTGGTACTATGTCCGTCCTTCTACGACATCATATGTATGCCCTGGAGTCTCTTATTTATGGTCTTGAACTTCAGATTCTTTTTTCCACTGTTGGGTCTACCAGCATCAATTTTCGAGGACAGCAAGGGGAAAATCCACTATGAAAATAAGACAGAAATAACCAAAAAACATAACGGATCACCCAAAAAGTGAATGGACAGGGGGCTGGATCTGGTGAAGGAAATGGGGGGAAAACTCCCATTATGTTCGGTCCTGAGTGTCACATTTCCTTCTTCTAGAACAACAACCATCAAGTCTGCATCCTCTTCATGCTGAGGGACCACAGTCCCGAAGGCTAGGAAGCGTGCACAGCGTTCCTTCCGAAGACACTAAGTACTATGGCGCAAGCACACTACACCACCATGCAGGCACAGAAGAAAGGAGCTTGTCACTGAGCAGACATGGGCTTTAGAGTGAAGAGAATTATATAGGCACAGAGGTGGCGCAGACTGAGGCATCTGACGCCAAGGGAGAAGTTATCAAGTTGGAGCATGATCTTCCACCGAAGATACAGGAGGAAGAACTCCAAAAACATGCTCAGGTGACATCCAAAGAAGGAGGAGCTGAACAAAAAGCGTTGGACTCCAAATCCCACAAAACTACTTCGGGACCGAAAGGCTCTTCGACCAAAGGTAAGCCAAAACAAAAGAGCCTCACTGGTCCGACATCGAAGGAAGAGCATGAGGTTAAAGGAATCAACAGATGTCTAACTTCTGGCGCAGACGATGCTGAAGAGTGGGTGCTTGAAGAGTGGAAGACACAGTGAAGCAGAAATCTCTACAGGAAAAAGGAGTTCAACGCATCCCTTCGAGAATTTTGGATCTCATTGAAGTGTTCAGGTCAGCCAAGCTGAGAGGAGGCGGAGCTGGTCAAACTTGAACAACGCCAGAGCCACAAGAAGAGCAAGAGCTTCTCAAGGAACAAGACTTGGTGGACCAGAAAATATTTGGCAGGACCTTAGAGCAGACTTAGCAAAGGAATGCGTAGACTCTTACCCTTTAAGGCCATCCACTCACGATGACATTGCAATGTATGATTGGGGGGCAGTCAGGTATGGGGCCCAACTGAAAGAAGAATAGGCACAGACCTGTTTCTTGAAACCCTTGCACAGCATGAGCCAGTACCTCCTGATGCTGCAGAGCATTCTCTGGATCAGGGGAGGGAGGCATTCAGGGTACCAGCAGAACGCAAAGCTGTAACCCCTTGAGGCTTGTATTACAACTTCTTCCGAAAGTCCTACTGTATATCCTGGGAAATGCATGGCCTTAGCAAGAAAGATGACCAATGTCCCTAGATGTGCTGGCCCACCCCATAGAAAGAGCAGGGGACTGGAAATGGTGGGGTGAAAAATGTAAAGAGAAGCGGCAACACAATGGCGGATCGCTTACTTCAATATCCTCCTGAATTGGTACATCCACCAACATTGGAAAAAAGTCAGTTAATGAAGCAACTTACAGTGCAGTTCCGGTTATGGGCAGCCATGCTTGTGAAAGAGGGTAGACCATTGCCAACACGTACCAGAAGTCTGCACTCAACGCTACAGATGCAGCCAGAAGGAACATGGTCACAGTTGCAACCCTGAGGAGGTTTGTTCTTCCAATGCAAGTGAAGCATCAGGACAGTCATGGACACTCTTCAAGGACTGGAGTTCATGATAAACCTGGTAAGTCATCACCGCAGCCAGAGAGAGAAATAAATCGTGCTGGGGCAAGAATCAACACAGTGGAAGAAAGCGCCTTTCCCACCCTCAGTAGGAATCAAGTGAGCACAGAACAGGCTCACTGCTACCACAAGAACCAGTCTTTGACAGTGAGGTCTGTGGGGGGAAATTATGGGCATGATGTCCTTCTGCATCTCACTGATTTCCCACTCAAGACTACAAATAAGACCACTTCAGGAATGGATCCTAATAACTCAATGGTCACTGGCAACAGGGAGTTGGAACAATCTAGTGGTTGTAACACAAAACGTACAAAAAGAAATAAGTACAAGCAACACAAGACCTACTCTCCATGCAGGAAGGCAGGGTCCACCACCCAGAAACCAGCAGCTTGATTCTAGCAACCTGGCTCCTGAAGACAGCTTGAGCAACTGGACCTCTCAAAGCGATCGATGGACATCCTAAAGGAAGCTCGAAAGCCCAGTACAAGAAAATACTACATATCAAAATGAAGATCTGTCCTGTGGTGCAGAGAAAAGGAATTGTTCTAGAACAGGACACTAGATACCACAGTGATCCGATACCTAGCATACCACCTAGATAATAGTTTAATTTATGCTTCATTAAAAGCACACTTAACGGCAATAGCAGCCTACACGCGAGGATGTATAGGTAGAAGCTTATTCACTACAACAGTTATTAAAACGTCTCTAGGAGGAGAAATGAGCATAGCTCCATCTAGATTTGCACCAATGCCCACGTGGAACCTATACCTGGTGCCAACAGAGCAAATGAAGGAACCATTTGAACCGCTTCACAAGACGAAACTAAGGTCTCTAATCTTAAAGATTGCTTTCCTAATTGCTAACTACTCGGAAGCCTTGTCTGCAAATGCAGGAGAGGGTAGTCATGCAGCTCAATCCATGCTTCCTTCTAATGGTAAAATCACAATTCCAAATGAAACAAACAATTCAGCTCCCGTGCTTTTTCCAACAACCAAAAACACAAGCAGAAAAATCCCTGCATATGCTAGATGGCCATAAGGCAATAATGCACTACATAGCAAGGAAAATATAAGTCGGCTCTTTGTATCATTTGCAAATTCAAATGGTCTCACCAGTGATTAAATGCACCATAGCAAGGTGGATAGTTCAAACAGTCTTATTGTGCTACCAAAAGGCAGGTGTGCATTTAGAAGCAAGACCCAGTGCACATTCCATGTGAAAAAAAAGCCAACCCAGCCTTCCTCAACAAACTTTCCAATAAGCAACCTGTCTATGGTGGCCACGTAATCAACTGGCCACACCTTCACCAAATACTGTCTGGACATGTAAGTGAACAAGGTGTCCTCTGTGACAGAGTTCTGAAACACCTGCTTGCAGGCTCAGCATCATTTCAAGCCCACCTCCAAGAGTGACTGACGGTACAGTTAAAAACCAGTGCACAGCATTGCAATCCAGAAAAGATTCTAGCTGTGAAACGGAATAGTGTTGCAGCTTGAAGAATTGTCAGGGTTTACATGCGACACACCTCTTCCCCCAAGCAATGAGGTGCAACAAAGCTAAGAAGAGACTACAATACCTTTCAAGTATAGTAGGGAGCCAAGTTTCCAAGAGAAACGAGCATTTGCAATGCAATCGGTCTTGCCTTTGGGACCTTATATGTATTTAGCTATGCAGCACATTCGCCTGGGGGCTGCAACACCTACTGTTTTTTAACATGGAGGGAAAGTACGCACCAAGCTACGTGACACGCCAGGTATGGGAACACATTGAGATTAAATAAAGCCTTTGAGCGGGAAATGGTAAAGTCCGAAGCGCTGTTTTTAATATAAAATCAGGGCCTTCGGTGGTCATATCACTGAAAATACAAGATTTGAAAAAATATTTTTGTCTACGTGTGCTTGTGGAAGACTATTTCTGTGGACTGGAATCTTGAGAATGCTAAAGTGATTCTAGTATTTTAATGACCTCTGCTGCCCGTTTCCTATCAAGACAGTTAAATAGAGGCAGTTGAACAGAAAAAAAGTTCCTAAGTGGATCAGTCCTAGGGCCGATCTCCAGAGTCCACAAAGTACATACACATATAAGTATATACAAGAGGTCTTGAATGCTCAACCAAAACAAGCATTTGCAATGCAATAGTACTCGCATTTACGCGAGACCTATTGCATTGCAAACGGGAGTGCGGGTGGGAAGAAAATAGTGCTCATGCAACACGAAGTAAAGGGGCCAGTAGCCATGGAAGGATACAAATGACGGCATGGCTGTCATAAGGAGGGACTAACAGCCTATAAACCAATCGGAAGGCCGCATTTAGAAAGGACAAAGACACAAGCTAATGAAAAAGTGGGCAGGGTAGTGGGCATGGCTTCTCCCCCGTGCTTAACTACCACAGATCAACCCCAGAGCAGCGCTTGCGCGCTGGCTCAGGACTCGACCTAAAAGTTATCTGACGATGACAACCATGCACAGGGGCTTCTGGGGAGCACATCGGACATCTTAGAGGGACGGACTTAGCAGCAAATGGGCACAGAGGACTTTCAATAAAAAAAGAGAGAGAAAATGAATACTTAAGAGTAATCTGAATCCAACCACTAGATGCTTGAATAATGCATTGCATGTGCAAAACGAAAATTATTCAAGCTAACAAAACTACTACTACTACTGATGAATAACAATTTCGTTTTTGCATCGGAGTGTTTACCGAAGTTAGATGTCAGATAATTGAGCAAAATTTATATCTATAATTTCCTGAGCATGTTTGGTGTTGATCAGATAAATGTCCTTAATTCTCCACAATCAATAAATGGTTGGTGGAGAGAGTAAGCAGATTTATAAGGATGCTTTACGAATAGCTGTTGCTTCTGCAGTGGAGATGGATTAGTACTCGTGGGACACAATTTTGATTTATACTAATGCTCTACATGCTACAACTGGTGTAGATCGTTTTAGTTATTCAGATAAGGGGAGCTGCCACTAAAGTTTTTTTGGATGGCATCTGGACGCGGGTGGGTGTGAAAGATTGTAGACAGACTGTCATCTAGAGGATACGAGGATGCTGCATAAAAGGTAAGTTTTGTTACAACAGAATATTTGGAGTTAAAAAAGGTGTTTGTAAGCACAGGTGAAACAAGGGTTACTCCAGTTTCCGTGGTCAGTGCAGGAAGGAATGCTGTTAAGTTAGAAGAGGCTCATGTTAAGGTCATGAGAATCTATGGATGACAATTTGATATTCATTTACTGCCGGATTGTGATGAGCAACGTTTGACGGACAGACCGTTGATGGGCAGGGTTCTGGTATTGATGTAGATGAAAAGATCATCAGTAGTGAGGCTAATGCAGTTGAGCGAAGTAATGTTCTTGGTGTTGAGACCACTACTTCAGTGGTCACACTTTGTAGGAGTTGGTGATTGTTGAATACTCCAGAGATTGAGTTGATAGCTGACAGATTAGTGCCATAGATAGTTGCCTCAGACTTTTAGCACTGTTTGCTAATATGTATTTGGTACAGGGGAGGTGTTGTACATGGGGTTGTTTCATGCTATGTTATGGTTTCCATTATGTTGCCTCACGCTGGAATCATGGCTGGCTACATTATAGAATAGAATCTAAATGACTGAAGAGTATGCCAGTTACAAGGGCAGTTTGAGATTAATGGTGGTGGTTGGTGGATTGCTTCAATTCAGTGTTCGCCCACACAACCAAAGCATGCCATCCAGCTGACTATGTTGCCATTGCAGACCAAACCGTGAAATAAACAGGGCCTTATGCTTTGCCACTGACACAGTTAAACAAGCAGTACTGTCTATTCCAAAGCTATCCTCCTTGAGGAAGCACGGTCATGCATACATCCCAGTAAGTGCCTGGGCTGCTGTTGTGACATGTAGGTCTGCAGGTGCCCAGTCTCACCATCTACCTGGACTGGTCCTCGTACCAATCAGTGAAGGCTCTTTCGGACCTAGCTCTCCACTATACCAGCAACCTCTGCTCCTGTCCGCATTGTTCTCTCTCATCCTCATTTCTTCTGTTACTCCTCTCTCTCACACTTACATCCTTGTTCTCATTACCTCTGTATCTATTTTTTGCCCTTTTCTTTCTCTCATAGCACTTTTTTCTCTCTCTCAATCGCTTCCTGTGTGTCCAGATTTTTGTTGGTTTCTGCCACCTTCTTGTTCTGTCACCTTGTGTCTGGCTACTTCACCCTTTTTTGCTCTCTCACAGATTGCTCTTTTCACCCGGTTGTATTTTTGCCACCTTTTTTGCTCTGTCTCCTCATGCTTGACTTCTTTGCCCTGTTTCGCTCTCTTGTCTATTGTCACCTTGTTGTGCTTTGCACTGGACCTCTTTGCCCCCTTCTCGCCCCCCCCTCTGCTTTTCACCTGTTTCTCCCACTCCTGCCTCCCCCGGCTCCTCACCTGCTGTCCAAAGCATCTTCCCACCTCTTCTTCCCGCCTTCGGAATCCCTGCCCATTGCCCCCCCCTACCCCCACCTCCCAAGACCTGGTGCCCCAAAGGCAAGCCTGCCTGGGCCTGGACCACACCCAGCGCTACGACCCCTGGTCCTCTTCCCCCCCCCCCCCCCCCCCCCCTCCCAACACTACACCATTGCCGAGCTATGTGCCATCGAAATTGGACGCCTGTACTCACTAGCATTTCACTACAGACCACTCCAGCACAAGAACATCAGTTCGCATGCACCCTTTTCAACACAGTCACTATGCACAGACGCCACCGAACTATGGGACCTCATCACCACCCTTGCACTTCACATATTATTCCTCACAGAGTCTTGACTAAACCCAATATCCTTGCCCCACATTGCCACCGTGGTACCCAAAGAATGCAGGACAACCCACCATGACCACACCAACAGCCCAGGGGGATGGATCACCAATCACAAGGAATCCATCCACTGCACAACCAAAATGGATGACTTCACCCCAGTCATGGAACACCTAAATTTCAGGATCCAAACTGATGGAAAGACTACCACCACAGGTACCCTTGTCTGTTGACCCCCTGGACCATGTTCAAGCTTCTGCAACTTCATCACTGACTTCACTGTACCCTTTGTCATCGCTTCCATTGGCTATATATTCCTCGGCGACCTCAAATTTTACCTCTGCGACCTCAACACAATCCCTAACCACCTCAACAACAGGAGCAACATAGGTCTCACCCAACTCGTTCACAGACCCATACTCACCGCAGGCCTCAAGCAAGACGCCATCTTCACCTCCAGCGATTTCATCAAGTCTTCAAACTCACCTGGACCGACCACTCCATTGGCCACTTCGTCACCCGTCCATGTACCTCCTCCCCCACTCTGCCCAGCACCCCCATCGCAGCTGGAGCAAAACTTCACTGGCCAAATGGATTGACATCCACAAAACCATCCACCTTGCCCCCTTCAGTAATCTGGACCAAAATATTAGAAAATTCAACACCTGTAAAAATCAACAACTGCCCCAACAGCATCACTCCCATCGGCAAAAACACACACAAAAGGTCTACAAAGCAGACAAGCTGGTACACCGAAGACCTCCGAACTGCTTAACGCCATTGTAAACAATTTGAAAGGAGATGGCGCACGAGCAAGACACCACCGACAGAGCCTCCTTCAAGACAGCCCTCAACCTATACCACCGACAGCTGCGAGAGTCTTAAGAAAAAGCCACAGCTTTGTGGATCGAATCAAACTCCAACAGCAGGAAAAAACTCTTCAACATCGTCAAGGAATTCTCAAACCCCCTGAGCTGCAACAAATAACACCACCTTCTCCCAGGAACTCTGCAACAAACTTGCAAACTTCTTCCACAACAAGAGCACCAGAATCTACAGGAACTTCAAACCCCAGCCTAAGCTGACTGACTTATTCAACCAACCCAACTGCTCGCAACCACTGCAGACAACCGACTGACCGCATGGAACCAGCTCGTCCCCAGGACACCACCTCCATCATGAACTCTGACTCTACTGGCATGCGAACCACTCATACCAGTTTGTATTCCAAGCAGATGAGTCAATTAAAACTCTTTGAATGTTTAACAGAGAATGACTTTCGAGCCTTGGCACTGGCTGTGTCTTCTGGCTACCCTTTGGACCCTCTACCCCACAAGGTTCGGAAGGATCAGGAGAACTTTTTCCACTGCTTTGGCAAATTTGTAGCCAATCTTTGCATAATAGTGTGGTCCCAGCAGCCTGGAAAAGGGCAATTGTTACAACGTTATTAAAAAGCCATCACTGGACCCTGCGACCCTAAGCAAATATAGAAGTATATCCCTTTTACCATACCCTGTAAAAATCCTGAAACGTTTTGCTAGCAAAATGTTACCTTACTATCTGAAAGTCATCCAAATTCTGGAAGAGCAATTTGGTTTCTGTCCCGACCATGGAACCAAAACTGCTATGCTCACCGCTATAAATGAGCTTAGAAAGCGAGTAGACAACAGTCTATCAGTGGTATTGATCTTATTAGATCTTTCTGCTGCTTTCAATACGGTCAACCTCAACATCCTTTTAGTCAGGCTGTCCTCGATTGGAGTCTGGCACAGTAGCAAAGTGGCTGCACTGTTATCTGTCAGATAGCAGGCATTGTCCCTTCCTCCTCTTTGCTCTGAGATCAGGTCTATTAAACACGTTGTTCCACAGGGGTCATCAATTAGTACAATTCTTTTCAATATTTACATGAGCCCTTTGATGTCACTTAACAAGCCGCACAATGTCCGCTTGGTAAATTGTGCCAATGACACCCAATTAATTCTGTCATTGGAAAGAAATCAAAGGACGACAATCTATTCCTTTCATGATTGCCTGAATATCACAGGTTGGCTTACATCTAACTCTGAAGTTTAACGTAGATAAGACAGTTCCTCTGCTGGCCAGTGACTACGGCCTCGGTTTTACTTCCAACAAACCTCTACCCAGTTCCCCCTGACAAGGCCCCCGTAATTTCAGAGGCTGTCAGAAATTTAGGGGTAATCTTTAATAGAAAGCTTAGCTTGGAATCTCATGTAAATAAGACTGCAGGGACCTGCTTCTCTTTATTCAGAGCTTTACATAAGATTCTCCTGTTACTTCCTCACTAATCTAGAGCACTGGTAGTTCATAGTGTGATCCTAAGCAGGCTAGATTATTGCAACACCTTGCTGTTAGGAGCTCCCGAATACCTGCTCAGTCGGCCCTGAACAGACCTCCAAGATCCGTGGTATCCTGGTCTTGGAAAGATTTGAACTGGTTAACATTAAGACAAAGAATCATTTGTAAGTCCCCTTGTATTGCTTTTAAATCTTCACATGGATTTGCCCCCACCCCTCCCCCTGCAAAAGCCAATTAAATGTTACGTGTCCAGTAAGAGCTTGAGCTCCTCTTCAGCCAATCTGGCCAAATTCAGAAAATCCAGACAAGGTGGGTGGGCTCTCATGATTGAAGCGCACGGCTATGGAATCACCTTCCAGACGCCCTGAGAGACTCCTCCGATCTAATGCATTTTAGAAGGGGTTTCAAAACATGGCTTTTCCCTAAAATCATTTAATGTTGTGGTATACTGTTTTAGGACTGTTGCACTGCATGGAACTTATCATCTCCCCTGCCCCCAGTTAGACAATAGCAATAGGATACCTGTTAGATGGCAGTAGCGCTTTGCACGCGATGTATGAGTAAAACTCTGTCTGCTCTGGGGCCCCCATCGATCCATGCCCAAACTACATCTTCAACCTAGGTGGAGCCAGGATCAGCCACAAACTCGATGGCCACAGCCACATTCCACATTCCAGAGGACTGGAAGCATGCAGAGGTAAACGCCCTACTAAAGAAGTTCAGCGACCCCAGCAACTACTAACCCATCTCCCTACTCCCATAGTCAGTCTTATAAAAAGTCCATCAACCTACAACTTACCATGCATCTAGAATGGAACCATTTACTCTACTCTTCCCAGTTCGGAACCGCAGCAACCACGGCACTGAAACAGCCCAGATTACGGCCACTGACAAAATCCAGATCCTCCTCGACTGAGAAGAGACAGCGGCACTGATCCTTCTGGACCTCTTGGCGGCGTTCAACACAATGTCTCGCCACATGCTCATCGCAAGACTGTACAGCATCAGAATCCAAGGAGCCGTTCTTGGATGGATTGCCTCCTTCCTCACTGTAAGAACACAAAACCCACCTTCCACCATTCACCTCCAAACCCAAAGAAATGATTGTGGTGTACCTCAAGGATCATAGCTCAGTCTCACCCTCTTCAAAACGTACATGACACCTCTGACCAACACCGTTTGAGCTCACGGACTCCACATCCTATGCCTACGACACGCAACCAATCCTTTTCCACTTAGAAGACTCCACCAAAATCAGAGCCAACTCACACAACTGCATGACCAGCATCGCCAATTGGATGAGGGACAACTGCCTGAAGCTCAGCACTGAAAAGACAGAGGTTCTCATCTTCGGCAGCAAAAGCTTCCCCTGAACAAACGCCTTCTGGTGGCCCACAGAATTCGGACCAACTCCTAACCCGCAAGATCTTCAAATGGTTACCACAGAGATCAAGACGCACCATCACTCAAGCCCTCCTCTCCAGCTGACTAGACTACGGCAACGTTCTCAACGCAGGGATCGCAGCCGCCCACCCCTGAAGGCTGCAGACCATAGAGAACCCCTCGGCCAAACTTGTCCTCCCGCAACAAACCCACATCACCCCTCAACACAGATCTCCACTGTGTCCCAATTCAGAAGAGATGCCAGTTCAAACTACTCACCCACGCATACAAGGCCCTAAACCATGGCGGACCCGCTTACATGAACCACCACCTGAACTTTCACCAGCTCACTAGACTCCCCTGCTCTGTTTGCCTCTCACTTGCCCGCATTCGATAAAGCGAGAGCAGAGATGGCTCCTTCTCCTCCCTAGCAGAGAAGACGTGGAATGAATTTCCCACTTCATCTCTGTACATTCCCATCTCTACCGGAGTTCCGAAAGTCGCTGAAGTCGTTAACTGAACCACTGGACCCTGGTGCGCCTGGATAGCCTTGTGGGTGACCAGCTGCACACTACAAATCAAATGATTGATTGATCTGTCCATAGTGCTGGAAAAACTTTCTTCTTAGAATCTGTGGATGTATGAGGTTTTAACTAGGAGTTGGGCATAACTCTTGTAATTCCGTGAAGCGTAATCACATGGAATTACCTGAGAATTCCACAAGATCACACTTGAATTGTGTGAGAAGAGTAATTTTGTGTTCAGTTTCTTAGCACAAAGGGGTACCCTCAGGACCGGAATGGAAGCAAGGGTGCATTTTGCGCTAAGATATTGTACTAAATGTAACAGAATACAAATAGTGAGTAAATTTTCTCTTCAGGTAGGATTTTCCCTCCATTTACTACTGGTGTTTACTTCTATTTCCAAATCCCGAAATGCATCCTTTCATCCAAAGTTACGTGAGGATACATTTTGCACTAAGAAACAGAGCTAAATGAGGCAAGACCAAATAGGGAGTGCAAGAGGCTGCTTGCTAAATGTGCTCTCATGGTAGGATTCTTTGCCCTAAAACCACTCTTAACTACGCGAGCCGGAGATATTGCGTAATTATCTGTAGTTCTGCAGAGTTACCAAAAGTACTCTGATTGCCTGGTGTAATCTAAATTCTGCAAGACCTAGACTTAACATGCATAGCAGAGAGCATGCAGCAAGTATAATGGGGTGACCCAGTGATCCTCTGAACCTGGGTACATTAGCATGTATTATAGCAGAGAGCATGTGCGTAATCGAACAATGACATGCATATAGTATGGAATGTATTGAAGCGTATTAAGAAATACACATCAGTGGCTGTGTATACATTGTGAATGGAAAGAAACGTATTAGCATGATACAATGACGACCAGAAAAAAGTGACTATCAGATAGTTGTAACTTGGAGACCAGAATTAGACCTACATTCAAACCAATACAAGTACAGAAATGTTTACCGCTATTTAAATTGACAAAGAAATACAAAAAAAGAAAGCAACCTGTAAACAACTTATTTGACCTCATTAAATTTAGGTTTGAATGAATAAATTGCTGAAAAAGAGTTCACATGTCATTTGCAGTAAAAGAGTATCCCAGGGGGCGCCAAGATATATTTAAGGTGAAGAACAAGGGAATGGTTTAATGCATGATCAAATGTAAAATAAAATTGAAACAAGGTGCATCGTTCCTGGGATAAATGTGTGCACCCCAAAATTCTGTTTTTTTCCCTACAGTTTGTTCTTGGTTCGATTGATCTTCTTTTGTCTATGAATATTATATGATTTTAATAAAACTTTTTTTAACAGGTCCAAGGAAAAGACCCATCCGTGGATATTACACAGGATCTCGTGGATGAGTCCGAAGAGGAACGCTTCGATGATATGTCATCACCTGGTCTAGAGCTGCCATCTTGCGAATTGAGTCGATTAGAAGAAATTACAGAAGTGGTGGCATCTTCATTGCCCTCCCCCCTGCGGAGAGAAAAACTTGCATCCGCCCTGGAAAACGAGGGCTATATAAAAAAGCTCCTGGAACTTTTTCATGTGTGCGAGGACTTGGAGAACACTGAAGGCTTGCACCATTTGTATGAAATTGTCAAGGGAATCTTCCTCTTAAATCGAACTGCACTTTTTGAAGTTATGTTTTCGGAAGACTGTATAATGGACATAATTGGATGCCTAGAGTACGACCCAACTTCCTCCCAGCCACGAAAACACAGAGAGTTTCTGACTAAAACAGCAAAGTTTAAAGAGGTGATTACTATATCGGACCCTGAACTAAAGCAAAAAATACACCAGACTTACCGAGTCCAATATATTCAAGATATGGTCCTACCCACACCATCAGTGTTTGAAGAAAATATGTTATCGACACTTCACTCCTTCATCTTTTTTAATAAAGTAGAAATAGTGGGAATGTTGCAGGTAAGCCTATATTTCTATTGGGCAATGTAAGTTGAAATGTACGGGATGTGGTTAATTTTGCCTGGATGACCAGTTTCCTTTAAACAAAAAAAATAACCTTGATACTTTTTTCTCAAGTGCACAGATTGCCTATGTTTTTAGAAACCTCATTTGCTGTGTTCCAGGATGCTGCCTGCACCTAGTTCATAAGATCGATTCTCTACTAACTTCGTTCTCCACCCCTTTCGTTGGTGTTCTTTTAGCCAACTGGCATCTTGTGGTTATGATAAAGTCCTGTTGTTGCTGTCACACACCATTTCTAGTGTTCCCATTGTCCATTTGGCAAGATTACAAAGGCTTCTCCTTCTCATCCCATGATGAATATTACTATTGTCTTTGTAGGTGGAGTGTTAATGCACATCTTGGGATGCAGTGTCTGGTTGTAAAAAAGAAGAAATGCCCCCCACCGTTCTAGATTTATGTAGAGCTGACCATTTACTGTAAAACGGTTTACTTTGAACCCCATCCCCACATTAGGAGATGTACTGTGCTATGATGATGGTCTGAATCTCTGGTAGCAAGGTGATCTTGCATGGGAATGCAGTGCTATCAAGCAGCTTCCCCTATGTGTTAGACGTCTAGAACAGTGGTTCTTAACCTGTGGTGCACTGTACCCAGGGTCCATGGCACCTATTTATGGGGTCCGAGACTGTTAATAACATTAAATAAAAAATAGCCAGTTAATAAAGTGCACATAAATAAAATAGTAAATCTGAAAATTGAAAGTTTTAAAATGCTCTGTAAATCTGTAGTCATTTTAAACTGGAATATAAAAATTAGGTTGGTGTCTTTATCTTTGTGGGAGCAGCGCAAGTACAGCAAACAATCTAGTGTAGATGATTGGTGGCCTCAATTAAGACAAAAAAAAGAGCATGCATCTAGTAAAAAAATAAAAAGACAATATGCTAGAGTCTTGCGTATCGCTTTGTCTTTTAGAAATAAAACTAAGAGTTGAAAAGCTCCAACTTCCCGTTAAATTAAATTTCTAAATATTTTTGTGAATTAACTAAAATATTCCATAATTTGTGTGTTTGTTTGATGTATATTTGTGTTTATATTTATGTGTAATGTTTTGAGGTTCATGTCATAAAAACTGCTTAGACTAGGTCAGCTGCTTCCAGCAGTGATTCGTTTGGGGTCCTCGGAAGAAAAAAGTTTAAGGACTGCAGTTCTAGAATTCAAATTTAGTGAAACTTTTGGATCGTACTGCCCACTCTATTTCTCCTTTCTCTAGTAAAATGGGTAATGATTTATGCTAAGTCAGATATGCTTTCTGATTATCATACAGTGGTGAACTTCCATTGGTTAAAATATTTTTTTTAAATTTCTAAACGAAGCTGCACTATTACTGCAACCAACCACTGCCAGTAATACACAACAAGCATTTACAATGCAATGGTCTCGGCATTGGTAAAGTTAGAGCTATTGGCATTGCTCATGACATTATTTTTGTTTATGTTTTTGTTTTTAAAACATTTAAAGAAACGGCATTGTCATGAGCAATAGCTCTAACTTTACCAATGCCGAGACCATTGCATTGTAATGCTTGTTGTTAAGCCCTGACAGCGAACACCGACAGATGCAAAGTGTAGCCCACATAAGATCTATGCAGGCGGGCAACTAGAGCCAAATTTCGGGGGGGGGGGGGGGGGGGTGGGTGAGGGCTGAAAAAGATTTCGGGGGGAGGGGGGGGGCTACGTCTTCCAGCCATAGGCAGAGTGGCTGTAAAAAGGGGCAGCCTTCGAGCCGAGACCTAAAAAGCCTGCCGAAGTCAAGCACCTGTCTGTGTCTGCCCTGCCTCGACTGCTGGAATTGAGAGCCTGTCGTGCAGGTTTTTAACACAGATCCCAGAACAGCAGTCCTGCCTCATCAAAGCTGCTGCAGGAACGAGTTCACCAAACACAACCACCAGCGTCGCCCAGTAAGTAAAGTGGGCCTTAGCCATGAGACAGTTAAACGACTGCATGCCCAGATATATATCCACCGCTAAAACACTGGACTTTTGCCCTCATGGCAAGAACTGTTGAGTTCATCCAAGCGTTAGCCAGTAGGGAAATGCAGAGTAGAATGCACGTGTACGTGTACGATGCAACATAGTCATTAAGAGAACTCAAGAACAGGGAAGAGAGAGCTGTCGCAGAGGAGTTTGCAAAGAAGTTTGTTACCGTTCAGCTAAAATTTTACTGCACGCAATTCTGTGCAGCTGCGTAGGATTGGATGAGGTGCCGAAAATGCTCCAATCTTGTGTCACTTTACAGATTAAGAGTCTTTTCCACTCTCAGACGACTGCCAGTATACATTCAGGCGTGGGATTGGCTGTCATGTGATTCGGAAGTAGCGCATCGGTGGACGAATTTTTATTCCCGCGGAGCGCAAAGTGAGCAAGTCGAAATATAATGTCAACACTTCTGTTTAGGGGGCGATCCTCATCTCGGACTGCATAACTTGAGGTTTACGTAGCACCCCAAGAAATTCAGCTGATGGAGGAGGAAGCGCCCTCACTACGGGTCACAAGGAGCACCCCAAAGCCCCTTGCTGATGGGAAGATCAGCAATTCGAGGCCCACAACTCGAAGTAAGAATAGCGCCCTTCAACCACCATGCTTGCTCAGACCAACAAGCACACCGCTGCCTTTCTCCGAGGCAATGTATGCAGCCCAAATGGAATGTCCCTTTCTCATCGCGCATTTCCATATGTAATGGCGATTCACTGCTCTGGGTAAAAGCAGCTGGTTCTGGTAATCCTTCCACCACTTTCCAAAAGTGCCAGAGGCAGACCGTCTCGCTGAGCCATTCTTGGTTATTCAGCGAGTCCGATAAATTTTTACAATAATTCTTCCATCAGCCAGATTATTCTTAAATGCATGGTGACAAAAGCTCAGATAACATTCTTGCGCTTCTCTTGTTAAGCCATGGCATTATTTTGTGCGCTTCTTGAGCTATGCAGGGTGTGAGCATCTTGAAGAGCAGCCCCGGCTCTACCTCTCCCCCAATGGCCGCTCTATGACTTAGAATGAGAAACCGGAAGAATCGTATCCAAGCCTCTTGTCACCATGCATTTAAGAATAATCAGGCTGACGGAAGAAATGTTGCAAACATGTATTAGACTAGCAGAGTACCGAAGAATGACTCAGCGAGCTGGTCTCCATTTGACCGTTTTGGAAAGTTAGATAAGGGATTAGCAGAAAGGAGCTGCATTTACCCGTTTGGGATTTCTGAGAGCCAAGGAGATACAGCGGCCCCAGCTCTACCCTGCCCCCTCCTCCAAAGGCCTCGCCCGCACAGCCTGAGAGGCCACAACGGAGGAGCAGAGCGGCCTCTAGCAACTGTCTGGGACAGGAAAGCAATGCAAAGTTGAATTGTAAACTCCACGTCTGCCACAGAAAATAAATGCATTTAACCTGTGAGGTGCGCTGGGGTGAAGTCACCATAATTAACCAATACAGGGTTGAAAATGTAAAAGCAGAGTCTGAGACAGGAAAGCAATGGCTCCTTAAAAGGTAAGCGCGAGGTATCTCAAATAAGGCTACATCCTAAAACAAGCCTCCGATTATTAGCCTCCTGCTTGGTTTTATTACAAAGCCTAATGAAAGTTGGATGATTGCCTGACACGAAGTTTGGAAGTGGAAGTGAAATAGCTTCTTAGAGTCAGACGACATTCTGTGGCATCACATTCAGGAAAATATAGAGTATTTTGTCTTCAACATTGAGTCTGGGGAAGGGAGCAACATTGCACTGTATCGCGTCTATAACCAATTATGTAAACACGGGAGAGAGTGGTTTCAGATGGCTGTGTAAAGGAAAACGAGCTATAGGAGGAGAAGTAAAAGAAACTGTGCAAAATTAAATATGCTGCATACATCAATATAATTTACTCTCCCTAACATGCCTACTTTGTGACCCTTAGCAGACATGCCAGCCCTCCCGATTCAGGCGGGAGACTACCGATTTAAAGGCTAGTCTCCCGCCTCCCGATTCAAGCTCCAGAAACCCGATTCCTCGGGGTTTCAGCTGACAGGGCTTGGTATTGTGTAACGTGCTAATTCTTCCAGCAATAGTGGCGATGCAGGGGCTCTAGGAGGGGTGAAAATCCAACAAAGCCCCATTAACAAGGGAATGGTCTTTTAACCCCTTGCATGCCCGCCCCTTTCCCCGCCCAGTGCCGCGCTTAACATTAGCGGGCGGAGTTCATGACGAGCTGGACTCGTCATGGGCACAGCGCCACCGCAGCCCATGACGAGTCCAGCTCGTCATGGGCACTGAAGGGGTTAAAGACCTATGAAGTACTGGGGGGCGGCTGTGTGGGTGCCCGGGAAATTGTTTCAGCCCGAGGTGCCACACACGAGGGAGGGGGGGGGGGGGGGTTGGTGTATGCGCTGCCAGCAACCTGCCAGGCCAGTGCACAACACTTTGATGTTTCACTGGATCGATCGAGCGCCATGAAGTCTAACAAATCACAGCATGTGGTTACGAACAGAGCAATTGGCTTTTAACTGCTAATTCCTCACTAAAGTAACCAGCTCTATTGTACAGCGCTCTGACACCTTTGGGTAATGTACGCGCTTTATAAAAATGCACTAAATAAATTAAATAAATAAATAAATTAAATGGTGACATAGATCACATAGATTGTATTAGTAACTTCTGCTTTCAAATCGGCTTTGTGTTGTTGCTGTTGCTGCTACTGCAAAGTGACGTACACAAGTTTCATCAATGGAGAGCTGGTCTCTTCCAGCCCAAAGAGCCTGCACGGATGCCTGTTGCACGAAGCAGCCCCAAGAGCTGTGGGTCGCTTGGGAGGGATGTCAGAATGTGACGTAGCAGAGGACAGGAATCATGACTTGCCTCTTCAGCACTTAGGTGGGGCAGGGGGGCTAAGGCTCGGCTGGACAGGGAGCGCAGATTAGGTTATTATATTGATCGAAGATATTTCCCAAAAATAATTAAACAAGATGTCGGCTGTCGACATCTCTCGTGCCCCGCTGTATTTATATAGTACGGCTCATACCGGAGATGCTGGTGTGCTTCGAGGACGGGGCCAGCGCTGTGCATAGTGATGATGTGAGGCGCTGTGAAGTGGTGCTGCGTGGCACTCTGACAGCGCTCCAGCACAGCAAAAAAAAAACGTTTGAAAGCCTGCTAGCTCACCGGCACAGCGACACCAAATGCTAATGCGGGAAGATTGAGGAAAAGTCATCGTTTGCGCTGTTCAACATGTGTGTAGGATTGATGTCGCATTTCCGACTTTGCTCTGATGTTTCACTGGATCGATCGGCTGTAAGTTAAGAGGCGAACAGCGAGCCAGAGCCACTGTATTCAAAACACTTCCTTATCTAAGATATCAACCATAAACCACTGGGTCTCTGGGCAGATTTGACATGCCTGAGGCCAGGCGCCAGAAGAATCAAGGGGGAATGGGAGGGGGTGTAACGCAGGCTACAGCATGAACAAGACTAAATACACAGACGTGCTAAAAACAACAGTTACGTTGCAAAAGTGAGAAGCCGGCCGTGCACATGTGCGGACTTGGGGAAACCGACTCGTTTACGATGCACGGACACTTCCTTCCCAACGTGGGCAGAGAGAAAACAGAATATTTACCGATCGTGCAGGAAATCTATTCAGGTGAGCGGCAGAGGGAGCCGAGAGCAGGGGGAGAAGACAAGCACACCACTGCCTTTCTCCGAGGCGAAGCTGAAATGCCTCGGAGAAACGCTGCGTCCTTTTCGGATTCGGGGGCGTGTTTTGCTGTTATCTCCTCCTTGAGACTTCTTGCAAAAAACACGCCCCCCGATCCGAAAAGGACGGGGCCTGATCTGAATGACTGACCTCTTCTCCAATGGCTGGCCAGCATTCAAGAGGCCAGCCAATGGAGAACAGGGAAGAAGAGGGGCGGGTTCAAGCCCCTCTTCTCCAAGTCATTAAATCTCTCGACTTCCGGTTCTGCCTTCGGCAGACCGGATGGTCCCGAGACCTAAAAAGTCAGACTTGTTCGATTGTTGGGGAATGAGCCAATTACCCCGAACAGTTGCAGAGTATCTGGGACCTGTTGAGGTTTGACTGACTGGTTCAGATTTTTGGTGGTGGATTGTCTGGCCAAAAAGTGTGGTAGGTGTTTATTCTCTACCATGTTGGAAGTGTACGTTTTGCTACACTCTTGAGTCACTATGGAGGTGGATGTTTTTCTACAGAAGTGGCTGTCTCTGATTAGTAAATAAACTGCTTTGGTCGGGAAGGCACCATTTGAAAACTGGTTGCGAGGGTATATTGTCAGATACAGACATGTAGTCTTTATGATCTGCTTGAAGCATGGCACTTTTCTGCATGTTAAAGCCACATGTCATGTCGGGAGTCTGTCACACCTTCCAGAGCTCTGTCACAGTTTATAGCAGATTGGCCAATTCCCCCTAATAGACCTGATGCGAGATAGAGGACGTGCTGGTGGGACATGTGCCATTCATAGGACTAAAAATGTCCCAAAAAATGTTTTCTACCCTTCTCCAAATTAGGCCATGAGTGCCTTGTAGATGACATCGTCCCCTAAATTAGGCCATTGCATATTGTAAATACGGAAGACTGTGCAGCCATTTAAAAAATAGGACATTCCTGTCAAACATGATCTTCTGGCCAGCACCCTAGATTTAACTGTTCTTTCCTTTGTTGCCCAAGTACTTTCATGATCAAGAAGACTGCCATATCCAAAACAGAGCTGTATCATATTGTATGACTTTGCCTCTTGGGCTTTTCAAAGCATGTCACTGAAAGAAAACACCTATGTGAAAAAAGTGGCGGAATCAAGAAAAAACATGAGCACTTTGTCAAAGCGTCACGTGTTTATAGTGCTAGAGCAGCTTATTCCACAATCGTGCAAAGAATGCTTACGAAGGTTGTGTTTCTCTTCATTGCCAGTAATGAGATGACTAACCAAAACATTTATTTTCAATTGAATGGACATTTTTGGTTCTCTCAACCACATGATTAAATCCGTGATTGTTAGTTTTGTTTTAGGTCACACTAACAACATATATTCTTACTGCCACTGTGATTCAGAATTATCAACTATCAAAAAGGTCAGAAAACATCACACCATCACTCGAAGGGCACAGAACTGAACAAATTACAGTGGTGTGGAATTCATAAAGCCCGTCGCCCAGGACATATGTTTGGGGTCAAGACAAGAAGTTTTCATGTTTCTTTTGTCCTTGGGACAAGTAGGCCCAACCCCCTGTAGCACAAACCCTGTGGCTGCCAGATTATACAACCACATTTTAGATCAGGGAAGGGCATTGTCTGCAGTTAAGGGAATAGTTGTACCCCTATGTTGTTCCTGGTGGAACGTTTATTTAAGGTTCATTAATACAAAGCCTTTTTTATTAGGGTGAGCGCTCTAAGAACATTTTGCAAGTTCAGCCTGCACTACTGACAGTGGTTCCAGTATAAAAATGTGTACACACGTTTGCAAAGTTTAACAAAATAAGGCTACGTAAAATGCTTCTAGAATGCTCTCTGATTAGATGCAAAAATATGCAAAAGCTTGAAAGCAACATTGATGATTTTTTGCTTTCAAAATAAAATAGTCATAAAAAATGCAACTAGGAAATAAATGCTTGATAAACTGCTGTGAAATTTTCGGTACCATTTATTCGTTTAGCAAAATGTGTTGATGCATGCTAGTATTCCCAAAAATACTCATAATGGACAAATCAGTGTAACCAGTTGCAACAAAATCAAAATGTATAGGGAACATGAAAAGAAACGAGCATTGGCAAAGCCAATAGGTATGACTTTGGTGGTCAGCCTTTTGGTTATGTCACTGCATGCATTGTTTTGACATGGGTTTTGTAAAACTTTATTGTTGTGGGAGCTGCGGGTGACTCATCATAACTAACATTGGCAAAAGCAAAAATATTTTCGGTCTCAAAAACCAAACATTGCCACAAAACTACTTTGCGTACCAATATGCTCCTTGTGAAAGAGCAAAATGTTGTCACTCACAGTCAAGCCAGTCGGTAGATAGAGAGGGATAGAATTTTAATAAAAACAAAACGCCAGATCTAAATTGGGGCTCAATTCTTAAAGAAAGTCCCAAAAGTGCACCCATGGTATATGTTCTTGCAGTGGTGCAGATTTGCGGCTTTCATGAATTCACAGGAATTTACAGAAGTAGGTCAGGAAATTGTACCCCTAGAAAATATTTGTGAACTGAATTTTAGCACTAGCAAATAATCATGTGTAGATTTACTCATGTGAAAATCTGTTGCACAGTAATAGGTTCACTTTCCCACTGACCACTTTGTTTCCCAACCCATGAAAAAGTTTTACCTGTGCCCTTATCAGGAGTATAATTCCAACCTTTCTCTATAAGGGAATAAATTTGAGATAAGCTGATGAAAACCCATAAAACATGCAAGTTAGTAGGTTTGCAGAGACTCAAAAGGGCATTCCAACCGTGGGGAACTATTGCTTACTGCTACCTCCAGCCCAGTATGTAGATTTGTGGAAATGTGGCAAAACAAGGGAGCTTTTGCGGCAATAAGAATAATAAGAGAACACCAATGTATTTTCTACATGTATGTGCAAAGCCTATTATTGTGATACTGAAGAGTAGAACTCAAATGCCAATAAACTCTGTTTAACTCGTTCCGTGCTCATGACGGAACCACGCCGTCATGAGCCACAGTTGCCGTGTGCTCATGACGGAGTGGTTCCGTCATGTTGCGGCCGCGGCGCTAATTCCCCGCCTGTGCGGGCGATTAGCGCTGTGGGCGGAGTCATGACGGAACCACTCCGTCATGAGCACAGCCCAACCGTGGCTCATGACGGAGTGGCTCCGTCATGAGCACCGCGCTGCCCCCCCGCACCCCCCATTCCGCCGCAGCGAAGGGGTTAAAAAAACAACAACAACAAACAAGGGAACTGCTATTATATAACCCCGACTATGGTATGAGCTCTGGCATGATCAGAGAGGCTAATATCAGAGCTCTTATATAATGAGATTGCTGCCACAATTTTTCGCCGCACTACATGGCACCAGAGGGACAAGTGGATTTTGTTACAGGAAGAGTAGTTTTATGAAGCTATCTGTCCCATAGACAAGTAGATATTTTATAAAATTCCACAACCCTGAAATTAACGTTGTGGGGACTGTAAAAAAATATCAACTTGATAAGAAAGGCTTCACTGTTATGAACCTGTGTCTTTATTTAGAGTTGCTTTCAGATTTAAGTATGCAGTAATCTTTTGATGCATTGGTTTCCCAAATGCTTGCACAAGTTTGTGTTTGACTGTGACCTTTGCACTAAAATACCCTAATTTTCCAACTTAGGTGGGTTTATCCAAAAGTATATTGGATCCCGAAATCTTTCACTGCTTGTAAATTGTAAATCTTTTTATCGCTATGAAAGAACTATTTCCTTTAATTAATAGACATCCACCTGTCGCTTCAGCTTTCCTCTTGTCTTCCTTGCTAAAGTAAGATTTGTTTTGCTAATTGTTGTATAGGGGTTTACACTTCTTTTTTAATAGATAATTAAATCGTTGACATTCCCACCTAGAAGTCTACTAACAGAGTGTTACTACCAGTTGAAATTCCTTCAGCTGTTTTACTTTAAAGGAATTTAACACAGAGCTTGCATCTTATCCTGAGAGCAGCACTTTCTATCTATCCAATTGGAGGTACCGGAGTAGGATGACCTTGTCCATTCCATGTAGAAATTCACGGTTTCATCTTCCAGTAACATTAGAATAACCATTTCTGGTTGATAGAGGGAGGGATGTTTCTAGACAGGGCCTGAGCCTTTTGTCTTATTGAGTGGTCCATCCAGGAATCCTGATGACAGCCAGTTTCTGGGCTTCATGCTTATTGTGTTGATGTTATGGATCCTCGCCGCCTGCTTTAATTGATTCCCAGCTGAGTGTTAATGGAAATCTGGAGTTGTACCATACTATAAATAGTCTGCCTCTGGACACATCCTGTATCATCCAGGATTTTCCTATAATGCACATGCAAGAAAGACCAAAAGGATTTTATTGTACTATGCCATTTTAAAACCTTGAATGTGCTAACATTTTAGGAATGTTACATAACCATTCCATTATGAAAACCTCTTCACAGACACCACATTCACTCTGGTTTGAAACTGCATGCTGGTTTGAACTTATACAGTGTGCTGAAAACTAGGTCATTCCGTTGCAAGCCATGTCCATTTCTCTAGATTTCTAGATTTTACTTATAATAAGTTTCCCTTATTATCTGGAAAAAAGCCTTGGCTGCGTATTCCTAGGCAGCGCTCTGGTAAAGAAAGCAGGGTATTGATTGTAGTAAGTTGTTGAGGAAGGACTTGATTTAAGGCTGATTTCAGTAATTGTGTGTGTTCATTGGGGGCATGAACTAAGACGCCTTTACTGCTTTAATCATTCTGCCAGGTGAGAGTGATGAATACTGATGCCAAGATTTTGTGATTACTTAATTAAAGCCACTGACGCCATGGGGTTGATTCATAAAAATGAGACTAGGTAGTTGTATTACAGGAGTAATTCTCTTACATAATCTCCTAGCCCTTTGTGCTTCTAGCTCGAAACATTCAACTCTACAAAGAGGAACACAGTACGTTCTGTTTTTGCTAAGGGTTTACAAGTATTCCCATTTTAGATGTTTTGTTGCTAATTTACAAAGTCAATTAAGAGTAGTACAGGAGAACTACTTGCATACTTAAGAATGATTCTGTTCGCAAGCCTCCTAATTAGCCTCTCCCTCCTTGGGCAGCTGCTTTTGAAATTGGTGGATACAAATTAAGTTGGTATCCTTAGCTTGATTATTAGGAGCAGCGTAGCTACAGCAATATGAATGTATTATGGATAATTGGTGACATCACTTGAAGCATTGGTGTACACTGTCGGGAGTGTACATACTTTTTGAGCAAAAAAGACAACGATATACTAGAGATTAGCATATCACTTCATATTTTAGAAACAAAAGCACATTTTGAAAAGGTGTCACCTTCCAATTAATGGTCCTGCTTATATATTTTTTTGTGTGAATTAAACAGAATATTTCATAATTTGTGTAGTTGATGTATTTTTGGTTTTGTATTTTTGTGTATGTTAAGATTCAAATTGTAGAATTTAATATGCATTGTGGCTAAAGACAGTGCAGAAATGTTAGCTACAGGTAAATAACAGTAGCCAAGTTATTCTAATTGCATTTTATTTAGTTTGTCAAAGCATTATATCTATATTTTAAACTAAATACTTAAGAGAATTTGCACCTTCTGAAAGAATTATAGCCCATGTTCTCCATGGTATATTGATACTTGTTGGGCTGTGAATGTCACCTGTATGATGAACGGGCCAGTAAACTTACCTTGAGTGCCTAACTTTGTGTGAAACGTGTATCCCGACTTCTTAATTTGGCTTGGCTTCAGGCTAATCGAGCATGTGCTCAACGGCCTAGGCCTAATTTGGGATACACAATGTGAGCTTGAGTGGTGCACTAAGTGTCTTCTTAGTGGAAATTGGATTACTGCCCATGCACTGGGTGCATCCCTTAAAGTCGTTGTGGAATTGTACCATGTTCTTTGAATCTATATGACCAGACCTTTTGCTCTGTGTTGAGGAGAGGCAGGGGGTTGCTTGTGCTCCTCTCTGGCGGTGGCCTTGTTTGGCAGTTCAGAATGGGCTGTTCCCATGAGGAGCAGGGTCAGAACTGATTTTCATAAGGCGGGCTTATGTCTAGATTGGCAGAGTGGGCCAAGAACGATGGGTTGGAATGATACTCAGTGATTTTGTGCTACTTTTTGCAAGCATGACTCCCATCACCTTTTGTGTTATTAAGGTAAAGCACGCCTTCCTGCGTCTCTTGTGTGAAACTCAGAACCTTGTCTTGTCATCCCCTGCGCATGTTAAATCAGTGTATCGTTTAGCGCTTTTATGGTAGTAGTACTCTCTGTGTTGTGTGAGTCATGAGTGCTGGGGCCAATGGGATCCGTTTTGGGTCCTTCTGGTTTTAGCATTGCTTTTCCCTTACTATCTACCATTGGTAGACGGTAGAAGTAAGGTTGGGCAGCAGTTTCTATTGTTAAATGTCAGCAAGTTTCTAGGCTGAGCCTTCTCTTTTGTCTGTGTTAGTACTGCTACTATTTCAGTAAGGTTAATGAGAGCAAGGTGCAGAGATCCCATGTTTTATTGTACCCTTGGTTTAGATACCCCTGCTTGGAGGCAGCCCCATTTATACTTGCTGAGAGACCTATCACTTTGCACAAAGGCTGTGTCTGGTGAGCAGCCTGAGAATTACATTTGAAAGAGAATCAGCCCAAACTGGTTATAACCACACCCCTGGTCTGGAAAACGTATAT
Source organism: Triturus cristatus (assembly GCF_964204655.1). NCBI lineage: Eukaryota > Metazoa > Chordata > Amphibia > Caudata > Salamandridae > Triturus > Triturus cristatus. The sequence continues at coordinate 946,797,246 of NC_140592.1, read as the reverse complement.
GAAGTGGGATTCAAACATATCCACTTGGTTCTGGTTTCAAGTCCTCCTTGTCCAAGGAAGCGGGTCCTCAGAGTACTCTGTAGAGCTCATGTACATCCAGGACTGGTGTCTGCCTGTCTTTCAGAGGTTAGGGGACATTACCCGAAGTTTGCACTTTCTACTGGTGGAGCTAGAGGGTTTGTCTGAAGTGTCTAGAATCCTCCCTATTGATATAGGGAATGTGTGCCTGGCTCTGTAGGAGGAGGTTGTCTAGTATTTTGCCAGTGTGAAGAGCACCCAGAGAAAGCTGACAAGCGCAGAGTGAAGCTTGGAAGTGACCAATGTTTTGGGGTGCCATCAGTTGATCTGTGTAGTTTGTGTGAGCTGCATGAGCTTCCCTTGTCACCCATAAGTTTGCCGCGGCCTTAAGTTACTGGTGGTAATACTGCCAACTTTGTGATGCAAAGTAGTGTCTCCCCAGAAGTGGGAGGCAAGTACCAGAAAAACCCAACCACAAGGGATTCAACCTGCAGGCTGCAGTGGTACACAGACATCCTTCTACAGCTGTATGCCTCACAGAAAACCAAACCTTCCCGTGTGTATCGTCCAAGCAAATCTGCCGGCATAGCACCTGCAGTAGAGGAATGGTTGCCATTAGGGAAGGAGCCCAGACCTCATCTGCTGCACAGCCTGAACTGTAATAGTAACCAGGAGGAAAATTGCAGTGCTTATCCTGCAGTAGGGATGACAAGTGAAATGTGCCCAGACGAGTCTGCCACGCATGCTAAGATGTTGTTTTTTTTCAATAGAGGTCAAGAGACATTGAACCGAGTTTGGACTTGCCTAAACTTGTATCCTGTTGGGATTTTAGATAATTGATCTAATTCTAAAACATGGCAGGAGGAAGGAGGATACCAAGGGAGGTAGTGCCTCACTGTGTTACACAATTTAGTTTGCAAGCCTGTTTTTCCATTGCATTCTATGTTATGCTGTGTGATTACAGCACTTCTTTTTAGCATGAAAAGATGAGCACTTGGCTGGACATTGTTATTAAGTCTGCTAGACTTTTAAGTTCTGACCTGCTCTCCACTCTCAACTTCCCTGTGACGCCTTTGACTGATTGTCCTCATTGCTTAGGGACTCCAGTACAGAAATGATTGTATCTGGTCCAGTTTGCCTAGCCATGTTAGGACAGGCGCTCGGATACCAGTGGCAAACAACCTTACCCTTTATTCTTGGGGCCCAGGATCCCCTGTTTGCCACATAACACTTGCGCTCAGAAATATACCATTGGCTGGCTGTACAACATGAAATGTAGTTAGTGCTGGGGTATCTAATGTCAGACACCAGAGTAAGCTGCATGTTGGGAAAAGTCGTGTTATACCTATTGCTGGTATACCTAAAGTCAATTCTCTGAACTACCAGTCTGCTGGGAAAATTCATGTCATACCTGTAGGCAAGCAGGTCATTTAGGCCGAGATGTAGACTAGGGATTAAACTAGTAACTTTTTTCTCAAGTGATTGTGGTTATAAAAAAGATTCCCCTGTTGCCAGCATGGTTTGATCCAGAGCAGCTCACTTTCCTTATATTTATTTTTCAGTTACTGTGCAAAGTTTTCAGTGCTTAACAATTGGTTTAAAACAAATGTTTGACTTTCATAAGTTGTGCAAATCTATACTACACTGGTCTTTAGTGTTGTGTTACACCTGGTATCAAGAGAAATAGCAACTTACCAGGTTTAGAAACCTTATATTATGTTTTGGTTAATTGTGAAATGGGACAGAATAAGTTGTTTATAACCTTGTAGTGGCAATTAAGCTTATTATTAAGGATAAATGAACCTGACCTGCTTCTTGTGTATTTGAAGAACATGGTGAAAAACGTTAAGCAAGTGACTGAGTACTGCTAAGGAGTAAGGCTGCTGTCTGCCATAAAGTTCTTAGTGATCTTTAAAATAAACTTTGATGGATGAAATTTATTTTTCATAAACTTTAGCAATTTTTCAAATGGATTATGTTGCTGTGTACGTGAGTGCTATTCAGATGTATGATCTAACTTGCTGCTTGCTCTGACATCCATTTTAGGTCCAGTGACCTCCAGGGGAAGTGTGGAGACATGGAAGCTGAATGGGGTGAAATTCTTCCCCTGCTTAAATTGATTCAGGGGGAAAAAGTAGTTCCCACTGACATCACACATTTTTTCACTCTTTTTCATCCTGGTACCCTTAGTTAATTTTAGAATTGTGCAGCCTCAGACCGTCTTGGAATAGTGTTACTCTGGCTCATCTTGGAACCTTGTGACCCCAGTACATCCACTCCACTTTCCTTAATATCAATGCAGAAAGTTTTACTTTCCTGCTATACTTGATTTGTGGCCAGAAATGGTCTGTCCCTTTAAAAAAAATAAACACTAGTCTGATTTTTACATTGGATATAAAAATTTAGTTCATTGTATCTTCACTTCCAATCTACTTACCATAATACTTACCAAAATTCAGCTGCATTGTAAAAGTTGTGATGCAGTTGCAATTGATAGAAGTATTAAATGTTTGTGCTGTGCAATAAATAAGATGATTTTATTTTTAGGAAGATGAAAAATTTCTGACAGAGCTGTTTGCACAGCTTACAGATGAAGCTACAGATGATGAGAAGCGACAAGAATTGGTAAGATTGGCACCTTAGTTTCACCTTTTTCAAGTGTTTTTATTAAACTAAAGATTCTTCAGCTTTGGTTATTTCATAGATTCACATGCTTTGAATTATTCTCTATTGCCACACCTGGGAATCCTTTCAAAAATATTCTGCTTTACGTTTTTGGACCATTCATTCAGCTATGTTTGTAGTCTATGCACCTCATTGTTAGTCCTCCAGGCAGGTATTCAGGCAGGGAGGTCTAGAATTCCATTACTCTTACTTTTTTTTTTTAACTGCACTTTGTATAAAGGGATCCTTAATGCAAGTTTATCTCTTTTCAACATTTGCAACTATTATGACTGCACAAATGAAGACCTTAATTGCTGCAGCTGGTCATATATTAATACTCTTAAAAAATAATTTGCGTGTTTTACCCTCTGTCCCCCCTGATTAGTTACTGGGATCACCCTCAGGGCTGGCCGTTTCAGCAGCTGGGTCTTCAGCAATCATTCTTTTGTATTTTAATTTCAGTTGTCCCCTTCTTTCATTTGCCTTTAAGTTGGCTGAACAGCCTATTAATGATAAAAAGATTCACTCTTTATGCCTTACAAGAACTGCAGCCCCAAGAAAATATTTAATTGCTTACATTACAAACGTGTGCTCAGACCTCAAATGTTGGTTGGTTCAGTAAAATGCCTAAGGATAGAGTAAGGTTTGTGCTCTCAAGGCTCCTTCTTCTGGTCGGAAATTTCTCAGAGTGCTTTTACTAATTATTATTCTAACAAGACTCAAAAGTGTAAACATTTGGATGTTCTGACACTTGGTGATAAACTGGTGATCTCTAGTAACCTGGTAAGGACATGCTAGTCCACATGCAGAGATTCATCGGGGACTCCTCCCTTATCTAGCATTTCATTGAAGACCTCCCATCATAGGTCATGTTTTTATTATCATCCTCGTTAATAATAATCTTGTTGATTAGCAGAAAATCACTATGAACAAGAACTTACGTAGCAACAAGCATAAAACTGCCTCTGATCAAGATGCCACCTGAGCTTCTCATGCAAGTCTTGGAGGAGATAGATCTTCCATGTACATTCCACCGCTTTTGTCCAGGACCACCTCTAATCCAATTCCTGGCTGATATCTTGGCATTGCCTTAGTTATGTGCTAGTTTTTGTTAGATTTGTTCTGGGGAACAGATGCACCACCTACATGAGTGACAGTCTCACCTTGATCCACTGCTGCCACTGTTCGAATTTCTCTGCATAATCCTTGTGCCCCTGCATGGAGTACCAGCTTCCAATAAATGGACTTGACTTTAGGGCTTCTCTTCCCCTGGTGTACGCTCCTTTGACATCCTCAAGAAACTGAAGGGGAGTTTCCACAATTGCCCTTCTGATTAGATAGATAGTTATGAGCGCGCTGTGGTCATATTCACAATAGTCTGGTTACATAGATTGATAATGAATGTGAGGATTACATGGCGACATGTGGAGGACCATTTAACGTGCCAGCTTATATATCTTCTATGGGGAAAATTGAATTCCCTTTTGGCAAGTTCTATGCAAAGAGTGTTATCTGTGGCATTGTGCAAACTGGTTTAAACTGTACCAGATCTAGAACCCCTGTAATAAGATATGTTGCATGCAAGCCCCTCCAACGGCTTCGCTGTCATTTGCAAAACCGAGAATAAAAAAAACAGTGTTGCCAAATCTCCATCAGCCAGCCTTCTGGCCAGACCATAACAGTCATAAGTTTCTGTCATTTATGCTGTTTATTGAGGTTTTTAAATAACTTGATCTCTCTGTGATCTTGTACAAAGTCTGAACATACTGGGACTTTTGTGTGGAATGGCTACTAATTCAACAGTCAAAGCCTCCACCTCCACACCTATCTTTGGGCAAAATTGACAGAAGGTAAAACCTTTCTCCGTTGCAGGACACGAATACCAAGGCTTAAGGGCTGAAGCCAAAGCCACTCTTAAGATAGAAGAGGTGACTTCTTCCGATACGGTCAAGGGCACTGCCTATTTTGAGTTAGATAAACTTCCTAAACAACTGTGATTAACAACAGGTTGTCTCAATTCCTTTCTTGCAGCCCACCTACTGTTAACCAGTGTTAGCAAAAACGTGGTCAGCCTACCAAGATGCAAATGCAGTGTTTCCAAAATTATACCCCAGGAACCAAGTAAGTGGACATGGCTCCTCTTGTTTCACTCAGTTTTTCAAGACATGGCGTTCTAGTGTGAAAGCTTTATTCCGGATATTGTACAATTTGCTCACTCGTATTACCTAAAGACAAGCTTCTCCCAAAAAGCAAACCCTTGTGTAATCCAAGACCTCTGTAAAGAACTCCCATCTGTGCTACTAAAAGGGGTGACTTAAAAGTTTAAATGGTGTGACGCACTTCATATTGTCAAACCTGGCTGCTCACAGTACCGTCTCAAATGCTTAAAGCCAGTGTGTTTGCTTCCCAGTGTAGAAGGGTAAAATTGAGTTTGTCTTCTGATCAGGACCCAGCCGTACTTCACATCATCATTGTCCATCCCCTTTGCCTCACATTGTAGGGAGCAATTGAACAATTCTACGCATCGACTGTAGTAGTAAGTGCTATATAAATGCAGTTTGAATTTCAATTGGACTCTCGGTGGCAACAAATGGACAGTCTTTAGGATAGGTAATTCAGCATCATGGTGGCCATGGCGTTGAGCTTAGATTTTAGTATCTTCACTATTGGTTCCCCATTTCAGGAAGAAGTTCCTCAGTTTATTTTGGCACTGGTGGCCTTTCTGGTTATGTGCATCATGCTCTGCAAGTTTTCTTGCACATTGTTTAACAGTGAGAGCTGATGCAGAGACCATGACCTCCCTGTTTTCTGTCAGAAAGCTAGGAAGCACACGTTTTCACGTTTTTTTCCATTGAATCTCAAAGGTTATGGCTCTGTAATTTAGCACTATTTCCATACTGATGGGAAGTTTTAGTACCTCACCAATGACAGACCTGAGACTCTTCTTCAGAGTCCAAAGTATGCATCACCAATGGGAAGTAGATTATCAGCAACTTCAAGTAGTCAGTAGGTGGTTTCCACCAGAAATGGTGACTTTATCCAGTTTTGGAGTATATTTCGTAGATTCACATGTTTGAATCATTCCCCATCGTCGATGTGGAAGTCCCACTGTACTATAATCAAGCAGTAATAAAAAACTGTCATAGGCTATAATGGCTCTAGGACATAAGTTTAATAGCCTATCTATTCCCTTTTCTTTTTTTAAAAAAGGACCAAGCTTCAACTATAACCAGTCAGCTGCTAGCCCCCTCTAGAACACTCCCAAGAGAGGCTGAGTCCCTCAGATTTTTACTGCATGTCATGTGTGAAGAGTCTCCCGGAGCTCTACTCAGTATTCTCACTTGGAAAGCTGATTATTTCTTATATATCTGACCATAAAGGCCTTTTCTGTCCCCGCAATACCTGGGGAAGAAGAGTCCACGTGGATGATCCACATAAGGAATGACTTTACTGCCTCCACCCCAAGCATGAGGTAAGAGTGTGCAAGATTTACCGCACTTTCTACTAAAAACCTTTGAGGGACAAGGAAGATAGGCTACTCCTATGGCTTCAGAAGACCAAAACTCAGAAATCTTCTGAGGAGGACAGTGATTCCTCTGCCAGGTTTCACAAGAGGGCGAGATGCCTTAAAGGACCTTCAGAGAAGTACAGAACATTTACTTCCCGTCAACCTCGCAGCTCCAAGAAAAAGCGAAACAAAAAAAATTCTCCTCCGAGACTGCTTCACCTGGTCCATCGACACCCTCTGCCAAAGACAGAGACTGTACTCCTACCTCCTCTGCTGACCCTGCTTTGAAGCATGTCTGCTTCAAAATCTCAGTCAACACGAAAATCGACCGCCACTACCAGATTGTCAACGATGGCGAAGATGACGATAGCCACCGACGCTCCCATCTTGTCGATGAAGATCCAGGCATCCATGAAGTACCCAGCCACACCCCCATTGACGTCAGTGCCATTGACTATTTCCGACGACGAGCCCGTGGACCATTTATTTGTCGTTGATTTCACCATGAATGAAGATCGCGGACTCTTTGACACATCTCACAGTCTTTTAGAGCTGAATGTGAATTGTCAGGGGGAAGACTAAGACTAGGCGTATGAGGATAAGGACAATAGTTCCAACAGTAGTATCATCCACCTCCTAGGTACTATGAGCCACAAGAATACTATTCTGGCCCTCCACCTAAGAGGGACACTTCGCATCTTTCTGCTTCTTATTGACCACCGAGGGTATCAGAGCGCTTTACAGATTATGCATCAATAAGGGTATAAGCAAACGAAACAGAATATACAGAGAGACAAAGTCAACATCTAAGACTGTCCAATGTTCTCGTGAGTGAAAAGCAAATGACAGAATCAACACAGCGACAAAAACACATTTTATAATTGTCCGACAAACTCAAGAACCAGGTGGCTGGGACAAAGTCAAGGCTATGGTCCCAGAATCAGATGAGGGGGCCAGGCTAAGGCAGAAATGTCTTCATCAAGAGCCCCTTGACTTATTTTCTGAAGGAAACAGTGGAAGGGTTCACCCGGACTTCGGGGGGCAGGGCTTTCCAGATCCTCGGCGCCAAACCCGAGAAGGCTTGGTTATGTCTTTTTTTTTTTTTCTTGAATTTTTGTGGTTTTAGCAAAAGGGTACTGGAGCTTCTGGAGGCTCTAGAACCACGATAGAGTTCCAGTTTCTGCTCGAGGTACAGCAGGGTCTTGAAGTGGATGGCTTTGTGAGCAATACATGCAATTTTTAACTGTATCCGAGCTCCATATGGGAGCCATTTCAGGTCCAGCAGGTCCGGAGAGATGTGGTATCTTTTTGTGCCATGTACGAGCCTAGCAGCGGAATTGAGGGTAGCCCTAAGAGGAGCCGTCCTCACCCTAGGCAGGCCGCAAAGCGTTGCCCTCTCATAATCCAGCTTTGAGAACACTAATGCTTGTACTGCCACTTTTAGGTCATGAGCAGGGAGAAAGGGTTTGAGTTTCCTAAGTAAGCTGAGTTGGAAGTTCGCTCCTTTGGTGAGGGAACTGATGTGCTTCTGCATGTTCAGGCTTTTGTCTAGAATGATGCCCAGAGAGGATGCCGAGTCCACGAGGTGCGGTCTACAGTTAAGAGCAGTCAGCTGATTGAGCCATTGTTCCATGACGAGGAATTGGTTGTTGGGTGAGATCAGTAAGAATTCTGTTTTAAGAGCATTAAGCTTCAGGTGGTTACGTGTCAGCCAGCTTTGAGTTTTAATCAAGACTGAGTTGAGGGACTGAATGTCTTCTAGGAAAGCTATCTTCAGGTATAGTTTGGTATCGTCCGCATACATATGATAGTGAATGCAGGATGATTTTAGGATTTCTGTCAGAGGCTCCATGAACAGGTTAAAGAGCGTGGGGGACAGTGCAGAACCTTGGGGGACCCCCAAGGTGACCAGTTCAAGATGGGACACGGATTGGTTCACCTTGAAGCTTTGGGATCTGTTCTGAAGAAACGCAGAGAACCAGTTTAATACAGGCCCAGACAGCCCCATCCTGTGTTCCAGGAGGTCTATTAGGTGATCGTGTTTGACGGTATCAAATGCTGACGAAAGGTCCAGGAGGATCAATAGGCACGACTCATTGTGATCCAGTATACTCAGCGCATCATCCACAATGTGTGTTAATGCAGACTCAGTACTATGACCTGGGTGGAAGCCAGATTGGCATTGGTCCAGGAGTTGGAAATGGTCTATGTGATGACACAGTTGGGTGAGCACACATTTCTCCAGGAGTTTTGCTAAGGTGGGGATGTTAGGGATAGGGCGAAAGTTAATAAGGTCCGTGGGCTCAGCATTTGGTTTCTTTAGGATAGAGGTGACTTGTCCCGCATTAGGGCAATCCGGGATAGTACCTTGCGTAAGTGATGCATTGACGATCATCGTCCAGAGTGTTAGAAAGGAGGATCTCACTTCCAGGAAAAAGTTTGATGGCAGAGGGTCATTGTAGTGATTGGAAGGTTTCAAAGTCAACAGCATTTTGCGAATAGTGGTTTCATCCAAGATTTGGAACAGGCTCCAGGATGCATTGTTTTAGGGGAAGAAGGGCTGCTTCCTTGGTGCAAGATCTCCAGGCTATGTTCTGACTATCAGAGGTGCTTTCCACAGCCCCCTGAAAAGCAACCTGCTGGATCTCCACCATCTGCTATCCCTCTGGTTCCACCACACCTTCCTCTGAACCTAGGGTGACACCTGCGTCCCATGTAGCAGTACCACCTAAAGATGATCGTTCATCCTCGGACAAGGAGAGGGAAGAGGGCGAAATTCCAGATTTTCCACCACCTCTAGTCGAATGGGATGACTATGTAATTCTAACTCCGTCCCCACCTCGCCACACTGATTCACCGCTCAAGGATATTGGAGATTTCCATAACGTCATGGAGAGGGCCACAACCAGATTTCTCCTTCCAATGTCATTGAAGCAGTCTGATGGCTTCCTCTACGATTTCAAAGAGCAGGCCAGAAGTTCAGTACGCTCTATACCAATAGTGGACTACATTTGGCAAGAGGGAGTAAAGATTATGAAAAACCTGGCCACTGTACCAGCTGCCCTACCACACATCAACAAAAATTACAGCGTGCCTGCTGACTCCATGTCATGCTTGACAGGACACCTGAAGCCTGACTTTCCAGGCGGTGCAACAGAGATAAAAAAAACTGTCTCTCTTGGGAGTGTGCTAGAGGATACTAGCAGCTGATTGGTTATAGTTGAAGTTTGGTCCTTTAAAAAAAAAAGAAAAAAAGACATAGGCTATTAAACTCATGGCCTAGAGCTTTTAGTGGTTTATTACTGCTTGATTATAGTACCGTGGGACTCTTCGATGACGGGGAATGATTCAAGCTTGTGAATCTAAAAAGATACCTATACTGGATAACTGCAGTTACAGGTAAGTAACTTATTTTCTTTTCTTGCATTGACTGGCTACCAGGGTCCGGGCAGTTATGCTACACTTTCTTTAAGCATTTTTGGTTAAATTACTCCTCAAAGACTAGATTAGAAACATTGTGTTAAATATCTTTAAAACTGCTTTGTAAAACATTTAACCTGGGATTCCAAGCCTGGCTTGGAATAATTCAAAGGACATCATCTATGAAAGATACCATTGCTGGAGTACTGCGGTTACACTTAAGTAACATTTTAGTATCTTCATTGTATTTATGATGGATTAAGCAGTGTAATACCCTTCCAGCTTCAGCTCCATTTGAGCAGTTAATTCTATTTTATAACGTCAAATGTATTTTCTCTATTTCAGGTAAATTTTTTAAAAGAATTCTGCGCATTTTCACAAACGTTACAACCTCAAAACAGAGATGCATTCTTCAAGACGTTGTCTAATATGGGTGTTTTGCCAGCTTTGGAAGTGATTTTGGTAATTATTGCACATTGTTAGTAAATGTCCCATTTTGTTTAAAGGCGAGTTATTTTGTTTGCAACCCAACAAGAAACCAACAAGAAACCGAGTGATGAACAAACCTGTTGCAGCTTATTGTCTAGCTACATAAAAGTGACAAGATTTCTATGAATGCAAGTTTATGCTGTCAAACTAAATATGGTTTGAAACCTCTGCCTTTTCCACTGCAGTCTTAACTAGTGCTACTTTCAAACTTGTAAACAGTTGTAAGCAAACTTCAAACACCACTATGGAAGTTAAACATGTTGTTGCAAAAATGACCTGCTAGGGGTCAGCATACCAGTCTTCTTTGCGTAACTGCTAAAAGTTAAGAGCTGCTGCTAAGTTGGTCAGAGGCATCTGCCCACCTAATCTTTTTGTCACTCTTTCCCTTATGCATGGACATCAAATCACCAGAATGGTGTAGCGAAACAAACAGCATTAACTTTGACCTAGTCCCCACCTCTCAAAATAACAACATAGGGTTCAGTGCTTGCTCTATCCTAACCTCAATAATCTTCTTTGCCTGTTAAGAGGAACGAGGGGAACAGCAAAGAGTGGACTTGGAACACCAAAATATGAATCATAAAATTATTTTTATTGTAAAAAATGTTTTCGTTTCCCACTCTTTAAAACATATCTTGAAAATGAGAAAACTTGTAAGGGAACATCTAAAAGAAAAGGTTTTTAAAAGTGGCACCCAGGGGGGAATGTAGCACCTGTCTCTTTAAAATGTGCAACTCCAGAGATGCCATTATTCCAGAACTTTTTCTTACTGATGGATGGACAGATTCTGGTAACACCAGCATGAGTTTGCGCACAATGCTTTTGCATACTTTCTTTCTGTCCCTTATGAGCAGGACTCTATTTCATTGTCTTTTCCTGACTTTGAACGTTATTCAATAGTGCAGTGTTTGACTTGTGTTTTAGCTTTGAGACAGCTTTATGATTGCTCGCCCATTTGGGTGCCTACATTTCTGCTTATTGTGAACAGGTGTGTTTAGACAGCAGCGTTATTTCTACCTGTTTCTGGACCACTGGCAATTTTTGAGGTTCCTTCTGGGATTCAGTTAAATTGCAATTTTGCCTGCTGAAACACTTGCCTTGATCAGGTGTCTTGATTTCATGACCAAAGGATTTGGAGTAGGATTTACGGAATAAAAATTAGCCCATAGAGTTCTCCTCCCACCCATTTGTCTCCTGTTCTTTGGCCTGGTTGCCGCTGTGCCTTCCACTTGCTTCCTACCTACCCACCTGTGACTCCACATTGGTACTAGGGCACCAAGGAAGTCGTTGTCGTCTTGCGTTTGTGGTCTCTCCTTTGTGCTGAGGTCTTTTAGCACACACAGGCTTTTTTCTGTCCCAAGGAGCTTTTTGGCAGGGTACACTTTACATCACATTCCACATATGGGTTACGCGTGAATTTCTAACGGGGAAACTCTAATCTGAGTGGGCAGTTGAGCTGTTTGTTTATATGCCCATAGTTTGTTTGGAGCCCTATATTAAAGCTTATTTCCAAGGTACATAAATAGTGACCTCTAGGGTTTGAGTTTCTAGGATCATCCATCTAAAACCCAGTCTCACTTCTGCCTATTAATTGAGATTTTCTGTGTCGATTACGGGTAACGTTTCTCCAGAGAGGAGCATGATTTACAATATTTTAAAATTGGCCTCTAGTTTGAGTTCTAGACTCCACGGGAGATGAACATGCATCTGAGTGTTACAAACTCATGAGTTCAATGAGTGTCCTTTGAGGAATGAGAAGTGGTGATGAGATGTCATAAGCTGCTGCATCAAAAAGAAGGCTGTTTCCAAGACGTCTAGGACATTTCCTTGATGTCCTATTGTTCTCCATTTTAGTGGGATTATTCATTGTGTGGTATGCCTCAGATAGAACTGTCATGGTCTTTCCGGTTACATGAAAAATTGGTCCGATGGTAGGATCTTGTTTTCTGTAGATCCTGTCCCTGATCTCTCTTACTGGTGGTATTGGCTAGACTGTCATAGTTTGGAAGGTGTCTAGGAACAGAAATGGGATCTATGGCTCCAGACTTCAGTTATTTGTTTTTTAAATGTAATGCATGAATGTTCGAATCCTTTTCAACTTTTGGCTCCCACTCACTCTTCAAACTGTTTTTATCGGATTGCATATTTTTGCTAGGCCCTGTTTTGTCCTCAAAGTGACAGTTGTTGTGGCTTATTCAAATATTTTCTTAGATTGATCATTGGCGATCTGTTAGGAATCTCATGTGCACAGCCCTTGTTAAGAGAAATGAGGTGTTGGATACTCTAATAGTTTTAGGTTTCATTGATCGCAGTAATTGTTATACAGCAACACTAATATAATTTAGATTTACGTTATTTCTGTATGGAATTTCACAGGGATTACTTTGAATACTGTATTCAGTTTGCCATTATCTTTCTTTCTTTACAGCTGTTTTCTGTCAGAATGCGGTGCCAGGCACCACCTTTTGTCAAGTATAATGCCCTTTATGAGCTGGGATGACTGAATGCCATTAATCTAATAGATATTGTATTGTTTGACTGGTACAAGACCTCTCTGTTGTAGTGATGTCATAAATAGAACTGTGGCCATGTAGCCATGGCCATGAAGAATGCATTAGACTCCTAGTTTAGTCAGTTACTGCAGATTAGAGGTTAGGAAGCAAGCGGACTGCTCTGTCTGTCCAAATAAATATTTTATTAATAATAACCAGGCTCCGCATCAATAATAGCCAGGCTTGGTATCATTACATCTATCTTCTCCATACTTTTCCTGTTGTCAACTATGTTTTGAGAAGCAACTTGATAATAAACTTAATTTGGCCATTTGAATTGGCCTGCTTTTACATTCTTAACATTACATTTCCTCCATACCAATCCTGTTATTCATGACTGGAGGCGAGGTCTTTCATTGCATCTTGGTCTCATCTTAGCAGATTTATTACCTTAGCCCCTTCGGTGCTGCGGACGGCCCCCGGCCGTCCCACGTGACAGTGGGCATGTGCTGAGGATGGCTGGGGTCAGTCCAAACCCCGCCCACTGATTAAATCACCCGCACCGCGGCCGAATTTGCGCCGTGGTCAACGGGTTAGAGGTTATGTCCTTACACCAGGACTCGTTTTGCTATGCTTAAATAGACTACATTTTGATATTGCTGTATGGTTTTAAGGCATGCTTCTTTCTATAATGTCTTAGATTGTTAACTCGTTGTAAATTGGGCCAACTTGTCATCCCTCTTGGATTTTCCTGCTAGTCATAAAAAGCTTTAAAGAAATCCTATCAGAAATTCTTCAGGATCCTGGTTGCAGGCCAGCGATCTTAGATGCTCGACTTGCAAAGTATAGGAATAAGCCATTTGAGAAGATTTCGGTCAACTGTAAATGTACCTAAATTTTTTCTTTCATAAATCTTGGTTTCCAGTAGATTATACATTGCTTAGTCACTGAAGGAGCTTGCAGTAATCTTCCAACACAAAACTATAAAGACGTCTGTTCATCTTTCATTGTTGCACAGTAAAGCTGGTTGACACCAAATTTAGGTGATGGGCTATGAGTGTGTGAAGTTGTATTTTCAGAAAGCAAACTAAACTTGTTCTGTTAGTTTGAGTCCCTTGTGAGGCAGAGGGAAAGCTACCATAATGACCACCCTTAACCTAATGTTTAACCCCTTCGGTGCTCATGACGGAACGGTTCCGTCATGAGCCACGGTTGAGCTGTGCTCATGACGGAACCGTTCCGTCATGACCACGCCCGCGCAAGATTCCGTCAGCACAGCGGCGGAATCTGCGCAGCATGGAAGGGGTTAAACACCTGATCAGACGTTTATTTCTGAATTATTTGGGCTGATGCTCAGGTGGGTCAAATATTCCTCTTGAAAGTGTTTTAAGAGTACATCTCCAAAGCCTACCTTCCTTTGGATTGAGACATTGATTTGAAATAGTTTTTATGGTTATGAACCTGGGGAGAATGAAAAGGAGAAGGAAAAGTTACTTACTTGTAACAATAGTTTGCCAACATGGTAGTTGTCACCAGATTCATAAGAGACATTCATCCTCTCCTTATTGGCAGTTGGCTGATATTTTTTTAATGTCTCAAAAAAAGAAACGGAGGTAGAACGACGTAGCAGGTGCTGAGTTGTTTTCATAGAAGGTAGTAGACATTACTTTAAAGCAGCAACTACTCCTTATTCTGTGGTTTTGCTGCTTTTACACTCCATACTGATTTTTTGAAATGTTTTCAAAAGGGGTGCAAGTGAAGCAAATTTTTCCGAAGAAATTGGTTTGTAAATTAAAATTTGGGTGCTTCCGAGATCCAGTCGGTTAGCTAGGAATTATTGTAAAGTGTTATAAATGTGGGGGTTTTACCCTCTGTATCGAACCCCTGATGCCTCATTTAATTGCAAATCCTAGTTCCTGACTTGGAAGACCACACTAAAAGAATAGTATGGTTTCCTCCACATTAAAATTAAGTATTTTGTTAAAAAGCGAACCATAGAGACGACTCTGAAGATTGCGCTGCAAGCGAGGAAAAAACTTGAGTGGTAGCACAAGGGATTTGCACATGGGTATGTAATTGCTGCAAAGAAAGAGACAAAACTTCTCCTATATAACTAGATATACATAATGCAAATGGAAACATGATACTCGTGAAGAGCTGTGAATGGAGATGCGTCATGATACAAAAGTGTACACCTTAAAGCGCCAAAAAAAAAAAAAACAGGATACGGATCAGTATTAACACATGTATCAGTGCAGTAAATCGGGGGTGGGGGGGGGTCATTAAATGCTAATTCAACAGGTTGTGCTGCTGCAGAGTTGCTATCAGTGAGAAAAGTACAGTGAGTGAAAAGTTCATCATGTAATCTTTTCTGAATTATGGTATTCTATCAATTAGATTGCTCACCCTCTTTCCCTAGCAATTTTGTCTGTAGACGTCACTGTGTTTTTTCCCCCCCCCTATAGGGCATGGATGACGCACAGGTGCGGAGTGCTGCTACAGATATTTTTTCATACTTGGTTGAATACAATCCATCTATGGTTCGAGAGTTTGTTATGCAAGAAGCTCAGCAGAATGATGATGTAAGTAAAAGTGTAGCAAATAAAAAGCATTGGTGAAGCCAAAAGGTCTGGCATTGTCTGCCAGCGTTTGCCTTTGTCAAGACGTGTTTCTCATGCTCTTTGTAAAACTTTATTGTTGTTGGAGCCATTCTCCCATGCTGTATAGTGTAGTGTGTGGAAGAAAAATGTGAATGATTCAACAAACCAATGTGCGAATCAGGCTAGAGGAAATTTAGAATAGTCGCTTTGTATAACAGAATGTAGTCATTGTGAGGTATTCCATAGACACATTCCAGCTTCCAGCCTCTGTAAGTATGTACTTCAGCCTAACTATCTTCCAAACTGAGTGTTTTCAGGCCTCAAAAGTTAGATGTGAAATGATAGCTGATGCATAGTCTGTGGAAAATATTTGGAGTTTGAATTTTGGACGTGATTGTTATGATTTCTTTTCTTAAGGACCTGGGACCATTTTTGATTACGGGACAATATCATGTTGAGGTAGGCATTCATGAGTGGTGTTCCAGGGCACAGTACTGGTGCGCTCCGATTTACGTGATATAGTCCCAATTTTGGTGCACTTGGCTCATAGGTTAGCGAAGTCTAGTAGTCAGGCCTTACTCCAGAAGCAGCAGGGTGGCTACTAATAACTGTGATGCTTTTTGAAGCTCATAACATCAATGACCTGTCGGAGTTTCATTTAGAAAAATAATGCAATATTTATCAGGTAAAAAAAATAATCCAGTTAAAACTTAGATATCCACAAACACAGGTGTGGGTGAGTAGGGTGCTTGCAACTTCTCGGCCTGAGAGACAAACCTAGCACCAGGTGCTCAATTTCTGGTAACTTTGGTCCAGTGAACACATTTGTCCAATGGACCTAGTTTGAGTCCACTCTGGTTCTTCACAAGCAGTTGTGTGCCAAACCTATTGTACCAAGAATGATTAAAAATATAACCCTCAAACAAGTTGAGTGCTAGAATAAAAGTTATCACCACAACAATGTAATCCAAAAACCTACCCTACCGACAGCTGCTAACCCACTCAGCAAATTCTGGTTCCTTGCGATGGTTTTCTGGTATCTGGTCATCGATGTCGAGTTAGATGGACAGTGCTCAAAGTACACTATTGCCCAACAACCAATTTAGGCCCTTTCTAATTGTTCTGGGTATGCATTGACCAATGTGACTAGAATGACTGTTCTTATAAAGTTGATCATATGTGCCCTTTTCATTAGGAAGCTGAATCTAGGAACTGAGGCCAAGCACAGAAGTTAGCGGTCCAACCTCGGACCTAGTCTTTTAGGAAATATGTCAACTGTGAATTGAAATGGCCAGATTTTTAAACCAATAGCCGCTATTAAGGTAAAACCAATGGTTTGAGAATCAGGAAGACCTTGTCTAGCCATCACAACTGAGCCTCCATGCAGGTTTGTACTCCTTTTTAAGTAACTACTGTAATGACCTTAATTGTGGGTAATGCTCATTCAACTCCTCCAAATGGTGCCTCTTTGTGTTTAAGTAGATCAAAAAATGTATTGGTCATTGATTAGAATACTAGCAATGCCAAATTTTGTTCAGCAAATGCAATTGGCACAATATAATGAACTTTGGGGCAATATTCACTTGCCTTGAAAGGTTTGCAAAGACCAGTCCGTTTTGGTTAAAATTGTGTTACATCCTATATTAAAAATTAAGACCAAACTTTCCACAGCCATTTTCGACTCTGTTAACATAAGTACCTCTCAAGGTCACAGTGGTAGTAACAATTGTTTGCTCCTCATATTTTACCTTCTTCTTTGCTGCTCGTCACTTTCACTGTTTTAGAGATTGGATTGTATTGCCTGCAGTTTGTCACCTTTTCTTTTTGATCACATATTCAATGTAGAGTTGCTGCATGGAATCAAAATCTAACACTTACTGATGATTTGAGGCTCTCCAAAAACTCTCTAGATTATTAACATGCTTAGGATAACATCCTGTTTTCCTCCTTGATTTGTAGAAATGGTTACTTGTGAACTGATTGGGAACATGATTCTGACCTTGCAATAGGTGCCATGCCAATGTTGGTATTCTGCTTTGCTGGTGCAAACAACTAAGGACGCTTGCACAGCTAAGGCTTTTAATTGCATACGGAACTGTTTTGTAAACTCTTAAATTAAAAATGTTACTCCGTACTTTTAACCTGCGGATAGCCTTTTTACATTTTAAGTTATTTACTTGGTGAGTATGTGCACTGGAATCCTTCTTAAGAGTCTTAATGTGTCCTTGGCTTAGAAACTCTGTTATGTAGGAGCAGTTTGTGGGTTGCCAAGATCTTTGTAGCTTGTACTTCAAGTCCCCCACATTTGTGTTGTTGGTGGAAACCTTTTTGCTGACGAGCAGAGTTTTACATTTGTTTCCTTTATGTTGTCTCTTTCTGCTCAGTTCGTAAATAGACTTCATGAGGTTTTCCTTTACATGTAGTCTTCCGTTTTATGTAGTAGTTAAGCACATTGTTTTTGAAAGTTTTCTTTGAAGGAAACTCTTGTTTTCAGGGTTATCTACAAACACATATGCAATCTCGATATTAATTTATAGTATTCAGTAGGAACAAGAGTTTTCTTAATCCCTCCGTTCCCTTCTCTTAACCCTCCCACTATTGTTCGGAATATATTAACTCTTCTGCACTTAAAGTTGGTTTGATGCAGAATACTATTGAGAAAGCTTGAGGGATAGGGGCTGTGGAAAAACATATTTTAATTGATAGACTTTTGCAAAAAAATTTATTGTGAATGTGGCCAGATTGAAACTTGGATGTATGCAAAATATGTATCTGTTTTTAGAATATTGGGTTGTTTTTGTGCTGGGTATTGTGTGCGGTACAAAAGGGGGTGGTGATGGACGGAGCATCAGAACCAATCAAACACTCACACCCAGTCAACAGATCTGGGTTTGATCCATCACCGTTCTTTAGCCCACTCTGCCACCCCAGTTCAAACATGGCAATATGCAAATCAGTCTGACCCTGTGCCTCATGGGAACAGTCCAGCCCGAACTGCCAAGCCATGCCTTCCCTGGACCATCACCACCCCCTTTTGTACCGGGTATTGTGTGCAGCATAGATTTCAGCATCATCCAGTAGTTTGAGGAACAGACATCCTAGTCTTCATTTAGGGTGAAGATTCTGCTCTTCAGTCAGTAATGTCAGAAATGCCTTAAATACATTTTTTGCTCACAGATCTGGATTGCAGTTGTTTGTGACATCAGAGATAACGAAATATAAAGGTAATCTCTGAAGAAACAGATTAATTGGGGCACCAGCATTGTATGCATATGACTAGAAATGATTTAGAAGTTTTTCTTAGTGCTTATAACTGTTCTTTAGAGCTGGACCAAGAGATATTCCCTGATGCCTTGTTTTGTAATCTTGGATGAGAACTGTAATTAAAATGCAACCACAGTTACTAACTATCTAGCCTTTAACTGTGTCATCCATACAACCCATAACATTCTCCCAATGCAGAAGATTAATAGACTACGTCCAGGGTGTTATGTTATTGGCATGTGTGTAGCACATAGTTTGTCATTGGCATGATTTATTAGCTCCATGAGATGTCTGGGGATGCATAAGCATGTAATTCTCTGGTTTATTGCATGCGGGAGTCTTGAATTGTCAGTCTGGGTATTCTCTTGTTGTCTCCCTCTGGTTTGCTTGCAGTCATGTTCATTTGGCTGTAATAATGTAATGCTCAGTGATTTGGCATAATCTAGGACTGTTGTTGCTAAATGTGTGGTATAATGATCTGCGTTCTTGTTTTGTATTATATGCTCTGTTGGACCTTTTTGTGTGGTGTATCTTGCTAGCAAACTCTTGATGAAAGTGAAAAGACAGATGTGTTTGGAAGGAGGAAAAGTGAACCATGTGAGGAACAGTGATGTATGTGTTGGGTGAGAAGGGACATGTGATCAGAAGACAAGGTAAAGGTATTTGAGCATGGTCTTAACAGTGTAGAGGACCTTCAGTCTTACCCTCTGTTCATCTAGGAATAGTTTGTGACAAGTGATAGTGAGCAAGCTATCTTGTAACTTTGTGTTTTTGAGATAACTAGAATTGTAACAGTTTTGGCTGTTAGTGTATGTGACTACAGAATAGTTTAGCTACAAAGGAGAAATTAGGGTGTATGTTTGAATATGGGCTTGCCCAGAAGTTCTTGTCGTGATCTTGTCTGTAAAGCATGTAACAGTTATTTGAGCTAATATAACAAAGTTTGGCATCTAAGGAACATCAAACAATAGAAAAAGCTGGGTCGGTTGTCACAGATACTTAATGATCACGTTTCTGTTGATTTTTATTTTTTTTGTTTTTTTAACTTGTTTAGTGATTAGAATCACTGCCTGGTCACTCAATTGCTTCATGGTGGCCAATTGTTTTTACTAGGTATCAGTAGCTATGGAGCTGATGCTCAGTGTGTGTGCACGCGCCTTAACTATAAAAGCAGTGTGGTTGTACCTCTTCTTACAGATGCTTGGTTACTAGACACAAACTCACCTGAAATTTTAGAGGCAATTCCATTAAGCAATAAGATATTTAAACAAGTTAGGCCACCACTAAACAATCAACTTGCATCTGTTTTACCTCATTACCTAACATTTCTGGAGTGGAGAATCTCCTTCTACATATCAATTTTTCTTTCAAATACTGTATCATTACTGCTTGCATGCCGACCACCTGCCTGTTGGCCAATTTTCCTATGGAATTCTTTGATTTAATAAACTCAATATTGACAACTGTCAACAGACATTTAGGACAGTTTAAGTACTAGATAGACAATCTGGAAGTAAAGACAGAGAATTCCTCAATTCTAGACACTGTCTTTCTTAATGGTCTCAAGTCCCACACATATTCAAGTTCATACTTTAGCTCTCATTTGTATTGTTGAACTTGGCTTCTCAATCAAATCTTGCTTATGGTCAGATCATAGTATGATCAATTTTGCAATCTTTTAATCAAGCTAAATCAACTACTAATAAAGAACTTAAATTGAGACTGATTGGAACTCAGTAGATATTAAGAATTATAAAGAATGTATGGACAAGTCCTCTCCTCAAGAGACACACTGCATAGTGGGAAATATTTAGCACACTCCCATTGGGTGACCCAAGCAGCTGATCTTGTGACACCTGTGAAACCTGGTAATCTCCAGTCAGTAAGTGCAATAAACCTGCCCCATGGTTCACAATGGAGCGTAAACTATAAAACCCAATTACTTCAAACTAAACGTCTTTGGAGTAACACATCAAATAGTTATATATAGAAGCTATATAAAATATCTTTCTGTTTGACTTCTAACTGCAAAATCCCCCCCTTTTGAATATTCCCCAGGTATCAGAATGGGTCCAGAAACTTTTCAGCTGTACCTCTGCGCGCAGGTAGGTGGTGCCATGCAGCTCTGCATTGACGCAGTTCTGCTTCAGAAATGAAGTATGGAGCCTATATAGATGCCACTCCTGTGCGCTGCCGTCAGTTTCTTTCTATCCGCGCTGCCAGACACAGATGTGGAGCTCTATTCTTGGTCTCAAATTTACCTCAAAAAAGTTTGTCAAATTTCTACAGTGTGCAAGGGAATGTCACCCCCAAACATGACTGTTTTCATGCCCGGTAAGGACTGTTGCAAACAAATGTTTGTGGCAGATCGCCATCAGGTGTTCCTGTGGTTGAGCCATGACTCTAAAGCCTCCAAAGATTGCACGCCGATGAACCACAATGCCATCTGGGACCATGAGGTGAAGCTGTACATCGCCGAACATAAGGTGGCCCTGTGAAGGGACTGGTCAAGGTTGTGATCCAGGTGGGACGGTCCAGTCCCGGTTACCATTCTCGCTCCAAAAGTCTACGAAGCCATTACAGACACCGGTCTTCTTCGAGATCTAAGTTGTCTAGTAAGTCTAAAAAAGAAGCTGAAAATATCAAAGCCCGCCCTCTTACCACTCGCATTCTCCTGAGAAGGCACGGGGTGGAAAAGTGGCTCTCAATATCTCATCCCCAGAATCTGTCGTCTTTGGAGCCGATCTCTGAACGGGTTTTGGTGCAGACTGAGTTTCCGGGGTAGTCTGCCACTCCCAAACAGATCAAAGAGTGCTGCAATTCCATGCTACGATCTTCGGATCATTGCAGACTCCCTCTTGTGTTCCTTTGGGTTCCAAGGAGTCCAGTAGCCCTCTCTCTGGAGTTCTCCTGACGAGTTCACCCTCTGCGCCATTGGGACCTTCAGAGCCCATCATGAAGCCTCCAATTCTGATTCTGACTCTGCACCGATTCACACCATTACCAAATCCTTGATCGTACAAAGAGATACCTAATCGGCGCTAGTCTGACCTCAACAGAAGATACGCCTGTCTGCTATTGCTGCACCACTTCCCCCACTTGATTTGCTGCCTTCATAAGGAAGAACACACCTTGCACTCCCTTTTCAGCATAGATTTGAGCAACGATTATGAAGTGGGGGGGGTTGGGGGGGGGGTGATAATGAAGACAATTCATACAACAATTTGCAGGACACCAGTAGCCTCGATACTTCTCCTTGATCAGGTCTTCTTAAACTGGACCAGCAACCGAAGAATCCAGCTCCTATGCCACAGTAATGCTTAAGGCGGCTGAAGTCCTTGACTTAGAGCTACCCACCTTGGTTGTAAAAAATAATGGGCTAACGGAAGTCCTCTAGGCCGGGCAGACATCTTCTGAGCCCCTTCTGCCGTTTAATGAGGCACTGATAAATACCTTGTTCGGTGCATGGGCCAAGCCTTGCTCTAGTCACAGGCCACGAGATGTCATCACCAGGCCTCTGGTGACCCCGCATACCTGTCTCTGTACCCCTTTCTCAAAAGTTTAGGAGTGCAGGTGTCAATAAGCAGGACACAACCCAACACTTTTATGACCACTCCCTCTGATAGGGAATCCAAGAGAGTGGAGTTTTTTTTAATTTCACCAGTCCTGGCTCTCTGTTCTGTAAACGACCGCTATCTCATGGTTTCTCCATTCCCAAGCTCTTTGGGACTCAGTGGCTCAAGTCCTCGCAGATATCCCTGAAGATCTGCAACCTGTCCTTGCCAAGGCCATACATGATGGTGGGGGCGCAGCCAAGGTAACCCGTTATTTATGGCTTGGACATCACCAATTCCCTTCGGGCTGGCCATTAGGACCACTTTCATTCGCCACCATGCTTGGCTGCGGACCACCAGTTACTCCTGTCATGTCTAATATTCCCTCATGGACATACCGTTTCATGGGTCTCAGCTATTCTGGGTGAAAGCAGACTCCTCCCTCAAGTGGTTCTAGTTGAGCAGGGCCATGGCCTGCTCCCTAGGCTTATCTGCCCCACCTCGCCAATTGCACCAGACCTAGCACTCCTTTCACATTTTTTGCAGTTACTCCATACTGCCAGCAAATCCAACCACAGCATGGCTCCTTACAATTTTATGTTTGCAGTGTCTACTGCCCTCGCAGCCAAGGTCAACAGGCCACCCAATACCCCCACCTGCCAAACTCCTCTAGCGTGGCCTTAGTGGAGCACAGTCACCCGATGGGACGTAGGATCCAATGATTCTTGTAGGGTTGGCAGACCTTAACATCAGACAGGTGGGTCCCGCAAATAGTGTGGAAGTGCAATGGCCTATGCTTTCTTTCTACACCTCCGCTCCTTTCATTGTCTGCACAATGACTGGCTGAGGGCAGTCTTTACATTTTATGGCAGGCAGTGCAAGCCCTTAAACCAAAGGAACTAGCGAATGGGTGCCTTCACTAGAAATAGGACCTGGTGGTTGTTCTCGCTACTTTGTGATGCCCAAGAAGAGCGTAGGAATTCATTCTACTTAAAGCCTGCTCCCCATTGTCAACGTTTCCTCTGGAAGGAAAAATTCAATATGTTGCACCTTCCACCGTCTCCCCAATGACTGGGTGAGGACCATCCTTCCATTTTGTGACAGGAAGCGCAAGCCCTGTTGGTCAAAGGGGCTACTGAGAGAGTGTCTGCATCAGATGTAGGATGTGGTGGTTCTCTTCTACTTTCTGATGCCCAAGAAGTACGGAGGCTTTTGACCTATTTCAGACTTGCGCCCCCTCAAAGCCTTCCTCTGGAAGGAAAAATTCAAGATGCTCATACTGGCCTGAAGCTTTTCTGACCTTGACCTTGAAGGCTGAGCGTTGGACATGCAGGATGACTACTTTCATATACTTATCCTGCATACCCAGCCTGCAGTTTGTGGTGGGACAGGAGCATTACCCGTTTGCTATGCTACCCTTTGTTCTCACAGTTGCCCCTCAGGTTTTGACAAGTGATGCAGGTAATCAGAGCACACCTTGGAGGTCAGGGGGGCAAGTCCTACCTCTGTCGATGACCGGCTGTTTAAGGCGTGCCCGCTCCAGACTACGACGAACCTCTTGTTATCTTTCAGGGTTTGCTATCAACATGCCAAAGTCACACCTGACCTCTTTTCTGACGCTTCTTTTCATTGGAGACATTCTGAATACATTATTGTACCTTTTCCCCCAGGAGAGAGAGTTAAGGACATTCAGGGTATGATCCCGATCCTTCTGCCTCTGTCCTAGTTTTGCAGCATTAATCTTTCTGGATTCACTATGCTGTGCATTATTCCGCGGTCTAGTGGTTGGGTCCGGAATCGTAGTATTTTTTGCTTTCTTTTTTTTCTTTTTTTCGTGGCCCAGGTCGAAGTCCCACCATTTGGTGTCCTTCCGTGACGTCAGCGCGCTTCCTCCGCAAGCTCCCACATTTGGGCGCCATCTTCAGATTCTTTTTTCTGCCGTTGGGTCTGGATCGTCACTGAGAAGTTCCAGTGTTTTTGGGGAAAAGAGAATAGAAAATCAAGAAGAAAACCCCAAAAGTTGGAGTTATTCAAATCACGACCAGGAGCACAGAGCCGGAAGGACGAAGAGGGTGAGAAAGATTAAGAACTTCGACGTACAACGGATAATGCGCACACAGGGGACCCCCCTGAGCGCAGGAATGGACAAAACCCCATTCAAATGTTGCCGTAATTGCCACCACAAGTACGTGCAGAAGGACCAGCACCCAGTCTGCAACCTCTGCCTGCCAATCGACCACGAAAGCAAGGATTGCAACGCCTGCTCGACATTCACCCCCAAGACCCTCAGAGTGAGGGAGAGACAGAGGATAGCGAACTACTCCATGCAGGGGCAAGGACAACCCCTGTCGCTCCAGGACTTGGGCCTCTCCAGCGGAGAAGAGGACATAATCGCCAAAGGGACCAGAGGACTATACGGTCACAGAGACCGATAAGAAGTCGTCAAAGAAGGTTAGAGAGACGTCGACCCTTAAAGCCCCGACAGACTCTCGAAAAACTGAGCCAAAGTCCTCGAAAGGATCACTGGCGTCGAAGCACTCAACAGCCACAGCTGCATACACGGAGAAACAGCCCAGCGGATCCTTCGAAAAGGGCTCCCAGCCGGCGAAAGCTCTAGAAAAGTCTAGTTCTTCGAAGCATGGTCCCAAAAAGCCGCGCTCAACGCCGAAGGAAAAAGACTCAACCTCGACCTCGAAGAGAAGCGCCGAAACTCTCAACGCTGAACAAGCGGCTGAAATGGAGAGGAAAAAGAGAAGGCTCAAGGCCGAAATGGAAAGTATCCTGCAGAGGAAAAAGGACTTTGACGAACGGATGAGCAGATACACCATCCCTACGAAGCCCTCGACGGTAGTCGAGACAGAAGTCGAAGAGGAGTTCGGCGCCGCCGACCCGCCGAAAACTCCTGAACCAACAGAGCAACAGGACGAAGAGGGCCTGTATTATTACGAAGGAGAAGGCGAGGACGATAAGCGTACATATATGGCCCAACATCCTCGGAGGCGCAGGACCTGGAATGGCAGGACCTCGACGCCGAAAGCCCGGAGGAGGGCGTAGTCATATCCGTCAAGGCCTTCTCCGCCAGACAACATTGGCATCTACAACATTGTCATCAAGAACGCAGCAGCAACTTATTGGGTTAAATTAGAGGAAGAGAAACCAAAAGCCTGTTTCCTCTTGGAGACTCTGCTCACCACTCAGACTAGGAGCCAATTCCTACCCATGCTCCCAAGTGTGCTGGACCAGGGCAGGGAAGCTTTCAAGGAGCCAGCTGCCTGCAGATCTGTCACCCCTAGAGCAGAGAAAAAATACAAGCATTCCTCGAAGGACCCAGCATATATCCAGGGATCCTTACCAGCTGACTCCATTATAACGTCAACAGCCAGGAAGAGGGCCAACATTCCCACGAACTCAGGGCCACCTCCAGACAAGGAGAGTGAGAAAATAGACCTCGTGGGGAGGAAAGGAGAGAGGAATGCGGCGATTCACTGGCGCATTGCGAACTTCAATGCCCTAATAAACAGGCACGCGTACAAACATTGGGAGGAGGTCGGGCAGCTGCTCAAACATCTCCCAGAACAATACCGGCAGAGGGTGACACACCTGGTGGAGGAAGGCAACAACATGGCCAACACCTGCCTAAAGTCGGCCCTGGATGCGGCAGACACATCCAGCAGGCTTATGATGATTGGAGTAACGGAGAGGAGGCATGCCTGGCTGAGGATCTCTGGTTTCAAACCGGAAGTCCAGAACAATATTCTGAGTACATCCTTCAATGGGGAACAACTGTTTGGAACACCAGTTCACGAGAAGCTGGCGCAGCTAAAAAAGGATAATGAAACTGCAAGGTCCATGGGAGCACTGCAGTTCAGAGGGATGAGAAGGTGCGCACCCTCAAAGAGACCGGGCGGCAGAGGAGGAAGCCAACCGGGAGCAGCATCGCACCAGGCTTTCCAGCAAAATTACCAAGGAAGCAACCAGGCGCAGCAGCAGGGTCAGCAACAGCAAAGCTGGCAGTACCAACCGAGGGGCCAGTCCTTTCGGGGGCGATCAAACGGACGGGGACAAACCAGAAGAGGGGGACAGCATCCCGCCTCCAAGTGACTCCACTGTACCAAACGTGCCCACCAGACAACATCTCTAGAGGGGCGGCACAACAAAAGACTCAATAAGCAATTAGACACGCACAAAGGAAAAATCATCGAACATGTAACTCCGGTAGGAAGCAGACTAAAACACTTCTTCCAGTTCCAGGAGTGGAAGAAGATAAGGGACAAATGGATAGTCAACATCCTACAGTTCGGTTACTGTATAGACCTGGGAAAAAAAGCAACCAAACAGGAGGCCAACCAACAAAAAGCGCTCAACAAAAGAGCTCTCGCTCCTCCTGCAGGAAGCAAAAGAACTCTTCCACAAGGAGGCAATAGAAACAGTGGCATACAAGGAACGAAACAAGGGAGTGTACTCCAACTACTTCCTCGTACCAAAAGTGGACAAAACTTAAAGACCCATACTAGACCTATGGTTCCTAAACAAGTATATAAAAACGCAAGGATGCCTACCTACACATTCCCATGAACCAAAAGCACAAACATCTACTGAGCTTTGCCATCAACAAAGTGCACTACCAGTTCACGGCCCTAGCCTTTGGACTGAAATCAGCACCAAGAGTCTTCACAAAATGTCTAGCAGCGGTATCGGCGCATCTACGGAGGCAGGGAATACATGTATATCCCTACCTCGATGACTGGCTGGTGAAGGCGAACTCCTACAACCAATGCAACCTACATGCTCAGCGGGTCACGCACACGCTGACAGAACTAGGGTTTTCGATACATTGGCGAAATTCCTCGATAGAACCAGAACAGGTGAAGATCTTTCTGAGCGCACAGATCAACACCATTCAGAGCAGGGTGTTCCCCAGCGAGAAGAGAACCTTCGCCCTGCTAAAGGAGACACGTCAATACCGGAAGGGGCGAGCAAGCTCATGCCTACACCTAGTCCCCAATATTCGACTCCATATGAGACCATTCCAGGAATGGCTCCAACAACAATGGTCATAGGCAACAGGGAGTTGGGAAGATCTAGTGGTTGTATCGCATGCAGTGCAAGTGGAGATAGCGTGGTGGAACAAAGAGAACATAACAAGGGGGGGAAGCCATTTACACCACCAACTCCAACAGTGACCGTCACAACAGACGCATCCCAAATGGGGTGGGGTACGCACATGAACCTGCTCAAAGTGAGGGGTTTGTGGACACAAGCAGATGCGATCAAACACATCAACTACTACCTAGAACTAAAGACCGTGTTCCTTGCCCTAAAAGCCTTCCAGAAACAGCTGTACGGGCAAATGGTGTTAATACAAACAGACAACACCACAACGATGTTCTACATCAACAAACAGGGAGGAACACAATCAGTGGCGCTATCAAAGCTAGCGCAGGAGATATGGAGGTGGACTATCCCACAACAAATAGACCTCCTGGCGATACATCTACCAGGGAAGGACAATGTGGAAGCAGACAGACTCAGCAGACAGACATCAGCATCCCACGAGTGGGAGCTCAATACACAGGAAACACAAAAGCTATTCAAGAAGTGGGGGACCCCACAAATAGACCTGTTTGCAACACACCAGAATGGAAAATGCCAATACTTTGCATCCAGACAGCCAGGTCAGCAATCCCAAGGAAATGCCCTATAGATAAGCTGGTTGAAGACATTTGCCTACGCTTTTTCCCCGATACCGCTGATGCACAAGGTGCTCAGGAAGTGCAGAACCAGCAACATGATGCTGATTCTGGTAGCACCACAGTGGGCCAGGCAGTCCTGGTTCTCACAAATAGTGGAAATGGCTCAGGGACCACCACACCTGCTCTCTATGCAAAACGGAAGGGTGCTCCACCCAGAACCAGAGAGCCTCAGCCTAACAGCTTGGTTCCTGAAGACCTAGTTTGCGCACCTAAAGCTCCCAGAGAGCACGCTGGTGGTGCTGCGGGAGGCTATGAGACCCACCACACGGAAGTGTTATGTAGCAAAATATAAAAGGTTCACCCAATGGTGCATCCGCGAAATGCTCCAGAAGAGAATCACCAGGGAATCAACAGTGCTAAGATACTTAACACACTTGCCAAAGAGTAACCTAAGTTACACCTCGCTAAGGCTACACCTAGCAGCAATAGTAGTCTATACAAGAGTAGAAACGGGGAAAAGTTTCTTTACATCCCAGGTGGTGAAAAGGTTCCTGGAGGGGGCCAAACGAATCGCTCCCCCCAAAGAGGATGCCACCGCCGGCATGGAACCTCAATATAGTTCCAACGCAACTTATGAAGGCACCTTTCGAACCCATTCACAAGGCCTCCCTACATATGCTCACCATAAAGACAGCCTTTCTGGTGGCAATCACCTCGCTACGCAGGGTGAGCGAATTGCAAGTGCTAACACTACAACAACCCTACATTCAAATTCACAATGACAGGGTGGTAATGAGAACAGACCCACAATTCATGACAAAGGTGGTGTCAAAGTTCCACATAAGCCAGACAATACAGATACCAAGTTTCTTCCAAAAACCATCCACAAGCGCAGAGAGGGCAATGCACACTCTGGACGCTAGGAGAGCAGTGATGCATTACATTGAAAGGACTAAAGCTTGTAGGAAGACAAAACAATTCTTTGTGTCTTTCGCAAGCAGTTTCTTGGGAAGACCGGTAACTAAAAACACCATTGCACGATGGATCGCATAGATAATCCAATTCTGCCACAATCAGGCAGGCCAAGAACTACAAGGAGCAGCACAAGCTCACTCTACCAGAAAAAAGGGAGCAACAAACAAGAAAAAAAGAATCCAAAGATGGTGCCCAAAGATGGGAGCTTCCGGAGGAAGCGCGCTGACGTCACTGGAGGACACCAAATGGTGGGACGTCGACGCCCACCTGGGCCACGAAAAAAAAGAGAAACCAATACTACGATTCCGGACCCAACCACTAGACTGCGGAATAATGCACAGCATAGTGAATCCAGAAAGTCTTCAAGCTGCAAAACTACACCGACAGGTAAGAAACTATTCGATTTCAATTATGCCGAATCTACAACAGTAGTGACTGATGCATCGCTTCTAGGATGGTTTGGCCATCTGAGAGAGGTGGAGATCAGAGACATTTGGTCTTCAGCGGAGGTCCGGCGCTGTGGAGTTGAGGGCCATTTGCTTGATGTTGAAAGCCTTCCTTCTATCTATCAAGGGATGAGGCTAGTACAGGTGCTCATGGAGTACACCACCTTCATGTTGTACTGCAACAAACAGGGCGGGTTGCCACCAAAGAATTTCCCTGGTGGTTAACCATCTGGCAGAATCATTGAATGCCAGGAGGACAAACGCAGCTGTCTGCGCCTAGCAGATTACAAGTGATAGATACACCCAGAGGTGGCTTAAGGTCTCTTCTGCGACTGAGGAGAACCTTGCCGCGAGATATGTGCCACTGCCGAGAACTTGCAATGGCAGCACTTCTGGCCGTTGGAGTTTCAAAGGCATCTCTCACTCAGATACGTACCACCTTGAATGGAACTTGAAACTCCTTCATCCCTTTCTGAAAAAGGCAAGGTTGGACAAAAAAGAACCATCTTACTGGATTGTGCTCTGCATTAAGTTCTGTTGCCCATTAACTAAAAAGCAGCCTCGAGAAAGACTGTGCGCTCACTCGACCAGGGCCAAAGCTGCTACTAATGCATTAGCACATGGAGTCCCTTTTCTAAACATCTGCGAGGCGACTACGTGGGTGTCCCTCCATGCGTTCATGAAGCACTAGTGTCTGGTCAGTCAAGTTCATAGAGAAGAGCATTTTGCACGCTTGGTCCCGCAGGACAGTCCATTCACAGACCCACTTTAAAAACAAGCATTTGCAATGCAATAGGTCTTGCATTTGCGAGATTTTGAGCTATTGGCATTGTAAATGACTGACTGCCTTTTATTTATGCTTAAAAAACCTGCAAGAATAAAAGGTATTGTCATTTAAAATACCAAAAGGTCAAAGTTTTGAAAATGTGAGACCTATTGCATTGGAAATGCTTTTTTTTCTTTAAAGCGCCATGGTTTGGGCATAGTCTGCCAGGAATTCTACATTGGAGTGCTTTTCCTTTCCTAGTGGCGTCGTCAGTCTGTGTGAGCCCGAAAATAAAGGACAGATGAGGTCAAGGGTGGTGCCCAAAATGCATCCTGATGTGACCATTGTATTGGTCACAGTGGAGGCAGGCAGGGAGCTTCCTCAGTAAATGAGGTGTAAATCACACTCTAGCAGCAGGGCTATCAAAGGTAGCCGTTTTCATGTGCTGACTGATGCTCCTACAGTGTTGCTTTGCAGGCCCCTGCCCCCAGACACAGAGGGGAAGTGGGAGGAGGTCGTGGCAACTGCAGATGCCTTCCTTAATGTGCAACATGCAGGGCTGGACGATCACACACTATTTTTTAAATTCGGACCATTCCTGCCGTCCTGGGACGCATGTCTAAAATAAAGAAGTAGGGGAACGGACTGTGTTAAATCTAAAAAGTAGGAGCACACCGTGCCCTTCCGATCCCGCCCACTTCTACCACAGGCGGCATCACCTGTGAGATGGCACCGATGCCCTGAGGAACAGGATGCGCAGGATACTGGGGTTGTGATGGAAAGTTGCATCTCGAAAGCATCCAGGGGAGATTAGTCAAGCAGCCATGACTAAGTTCATGGGAGGTGGTGTGCAGGATGGGTTGGTATAAAGTTAGGGTCATTTCTTGAAATTAAAAAACTTGTTAATAAACATACAATTAAAATAACGCAGTAAAATCAGGGTGATGGTTGTTTCTAGACCTAGCATTCAAAGCTACAGTCCATTTAGGCTTTTAGGCGGGGTCCCTGATCAACAGAGCGGGTCTGGCATAGTTGTTCCGCATGGTTTTATGGGACTTTGAAAGACTGTCTCGGGTACAGCTAAAGGTGCTGACGTCACTAGGCGAGACCTAAAAAATATACTACTTTGGGGCTCTGCGTCTGGGGTCATGGACGCTCTCGAAAGCAACTGACCGAGTACAGGAATGGTGCCTATATAGGCTCTGCGCATCATTTCCAGGGCGAAACTGCTTCAATGTGGAGATGCACGGCGCCACCTTCTGGTGCTTAGATGTGCTGCTGAAAAGTTTCTGGATCTAGTCTGAGGAATATTCAAGTGATTAGAGGAAGCCCTACCTCTACCATAAGTGTGTCACACTAGGTAAGTAACGTGTTCTTATAGTCTCAATGTTGCCTTAACCCTGAGACAAAAATAATAGTGCGTAGGGCAAGTGAGCATGTTCCAGGTGTCTAAATTAGCATTTTTCATGTTTGTTTAAATTAATGGTATGTGTTAACATTGCATTAGTGAGAATTATAGGCCATTAATAATTCAGGTTTAAAGAAAATTGTCATTGTTAGGTCAGTAATTAAGGTTTTAAGATATCTATCTTGTCTTTTGTTAGTGTGCCTTGTGTTTTTCTACACCCATTATTTCCTGATAAACTTCTCATTCAAGGAAGTTTTCTAGAGTTAGCATCTGACCAATGTTAAGTGTCTACATGTTCTGTGTAACTAATCTGTTCTGTTCATTTATTTTTGTTTTGTACAGGACATTTTACTAATTAATCTCATCATTGAACATATGATTTGTGACACTGATCCAGAGCTTGGAGGGGCTGTCCAGCTAATGGGTCTGCTTCGTACATTAGTAGACCCAGAAAATATGCTAGCCACTGCCAATGTAAGCATGAATTTTCTGCTTTCATGAACAGATGATTGCCTGACATCTTAATTTATAATACTGGATGCTTGTTTTTTCCTCATTATTGGAATAAGTAAAGTATTGTTTTGTTTTTCAGAAAACTGAAAAAACTGAATTCCTTGGTTTCTTTTATAAGCACTGTATGCACGTTCTCACTGCCCCCTTATTAGCAAATACTACAGAGGAAAAGCCTAGCAAAGGTAAGTACACTGAGAACACCCACATTTTTTTTTTTACAGTAAACAGTGAGCAGTCGGGTCAAATTATTTACTGTTAATTCTGATAAAAGTATGCACTCGTTTTTGTGTAACATATTGCTGATGTAACCAGTTGCACATAGTGGTTAAAGTGCAACAAAATAATTGATTGTATGTGATTGCCACTTTAGCAAGCAATGTGGAAACTTAATGTGTGCAGTTGAGAAACCTTTTGTCAAGGTTGCGATATTGCTTGCAGAAATACTTGGTGCTTTACCGTGTGTTTGGGTGCATCTTAATTAATTATGAATTGACCTCTACCTGAAATGGTGGATTTTGAAGTACAGTGATCTCTAGCTTTAGGTGTAGGATGTTGGTTCAAGCTGGTCACAACTGAGATGTTGATCGTTATTTATGTTCCCCTCGTCACAATTTCATATCATCCTTAGAAAACCTACTTTGCGCTCTTCACTTATGCCAATGTGTGCCTAGAGCTATTCCATTTAAAGAGAAAATGTTTGCTGTGACTAATACACATATTTTGCAACAGTTCAATCTTTCTACAGTTTCTATTCATGTTGAAAGTACCTTAGCAATTTGTGTGTGCTGCCTGGGATGCATTTGTTACGTACTGTGTGCCTGACTGTTATTGTGAAACATAATTTGAGACAAACTAATTTGATTTAGGTGAAACTTAGAAGCCTGGCTGTTTTCAAATGGTGTTTGAACCTAGACGACTGCAAAACATTCACCTCTGCAAGTTTGGATACTTGGGTACTTTTAATAACTGACTGGTACTTGTATTTGAATTCACTTTTAGTGCTCCTTTTCCAGGATTGTGCGCTTGACACAATATATAATGATGAATAAACAATGGATAACATTGATCTTTAAGAACTATAAGAGGAGACAATCTCATTCGCTGTAGTCCTAGACTTACAGTTGTCGTCTGTTGAGGTCAAAACATTGTTTTGACTGAAGCCTTGCTTCGTGGGCAGACCTAGTCCAAGCCGAAACCCTGACTTGCCACACTTATGGGTACTTACACTAAACCTTGTTCCTACCCACCTGTGAATAGACCGGGAGCACAATGCCACACACCTGCTCTGGGTGACCTTCGTTTTTTTTGCCCCAACACCCTACTCCTGAGAGCCTGGTAGTTCAGGCTTGTAGCAGGATTAATCCTAGCTCATTCCCTAGGGACTATGATCCTGATGTTTCACCCTTGGTCCTGTGACTTTGTGAGGGTTACTCTGAGGCTTCATGGACTATTGGCCTGCTGCATCCTCCCCACTTGACCATGCCAGATGGCACATGCATGCTCTGCATTGAGATCTGAGGACAGTGGACCCAGCACCAGGGGAACTGGTCAGAGTACTACAGGATTCAGAGGAGACTGCAAAAGATTTGCATTGGTGGCTCCTTGACCTGCATTGAACCAGCGGCAGACCCCTCTTCCTACCCCACCCAGAGATGATGATGATGGTGGTGACTGATGCATCTCTGTTGATGTACGGAAGTCATCTGGAGAGATGACGACAAATTTCTCTGGTCTCCGGTGGAGACCTGTTTCCACATCAATCTCTGAGTTGTGGGACATTCTCTTGGTGTTGAAAGCCTTCCTTTCATCCATCAAGGAGAGGCTAGTTGGGTCCTCAAGCGCAACACCACTGCCTTGTAGTATTATAACAGACTTGGCGGAATGGGGTCCTGGGCCCTTTGCCTTTAAGCCCTTCGCCTCTGGAACTGGCAGAATTGCTGGTTCATTTCACTCATTGTGGACGACTTGAGGGGGGGGGGTGTAAACTCACCCGGCATCACCTAGCAGAACACAAATCACAGTTACACCACTAGGTAGCACAAGGGGTGTTCTAACAAAATGGAGAACCCTAGCTTGATCTTTGCCACCGCCGAGAAAGTGCAAAATCAGCACTTTAGCATGAACGAGTTCCTAAGAAGTTCTCCCCCTTGAGACACATACTGCATGCCTTATGCTGCTACCTCTCTTCCCCCGAGTTTTTAACATCAGGAACAATTGTGCCCAAGTCATCCTAGTGGCTCTAGATTGGGGGAGGAGAGTGTGGAGTCGGGAAATTCTGGGCATGAACATCTGCCGTCTGATCATGCTGCAGCTTTTGGAGGATCTTCTATTGCTGCAGCAAGGCAGGGTCTTACACTCTGGCCTGCGCAATCTACACCACCATGCGTGGAGATTGAATGGCGACAGTTGACTGCATTCATTCTCCTTCCTGAAGTAGAGCATGTCATCCTTGTAGCCATACGTCCTTCGGTAAAGTCTGTTTACCTCAGGCACTGAGACAAGTTTGCAACTTGATGTGCTAATTGTAACACAGATCTGTTGCAGGCCAAGCTGTCGGATGTATGTTTTTGTTGTTGTTTTTTTTGGGTGTTTGACCCAACAAGGACTTGTAGTGGGCACTGTTAATTATTTGTTAGCTCTTTTTGCCTTTTTGCGTTTACTGTGTCATGCGTCCTTGTTTAAAACACCTGTTTTAATGCAATTTCTTTAAGGCCTACTTGTATGTTCCCTCCTAACATCTTTATGATGCCACAGTGGGATCTTAATTTGGTCCTTACGTTTATGTACACCCCTTTTGAGCTGATGCAGAGGTGACCTCTATGCCTCTCAACTCTGAAGACTGTCTTTCTTGTTGCATTAACTTTACGCTCTTTTAGTCCAGTCACCCTAGACGACCACCTTTCATGAAAAAGGGTGCTGATGATAGATCAGCTTTTTTACCAAATATTGTGATTCCCTTTCATGTTAGACAGTTCATCACACTTCTGACTTTTTTTCTCTGCTTCAGTCCTCAAAGGAGGAGGAGAGACTTTGTTTGGACGCAAAAGAGCACAGAGTTTTTTCTTTGATTGCACCAAAGACCATCGGGTACACTCATCTCTTTGTGGGGATCTCTGGGATGAAGAAAGGCAAGGCAGAGCAGAACAGGACTTTGTCCAGTTGGATAGTCCTCTGCATTAAACTCTGCAATGTGCTGGCCTAGAAGAACCCTCCAGGAGGACTGAAGGCCCATTCCACCAGGGCTAAAGCTGCTACTATTGTGCTGACACAGAGTGCCTGTCCTGGATATTTGTCAGGCCGCAACGTGGGCTTCAGTGCACATGTTCAGAAAGCACTACTTCCTTGACTGCCAGGTCGGAGTGGAAGGGCATTTTGTCTGTGCAGTCCTGCAGGACGTTATGGTCTTAGCTGTCCAATAGACCCGCTACCTGGGTAGGGACTGCTTTAGTATATATATAGTCTGAAGGTGAGAAATCTGTGGTTAGTTAACTCCTTCTGGTGGATACTCTATCTAACTGCAGATTCCTCATCACCCTCCAACCTCCCTGTTAGGTAGAATTACCTTTTCCTTCAAAAAGAAAAAAACTCCAAAATGAGTTCTGCCCACTCGCACAGATAATTTGTTTTTGGGCTCCAGCGGTGTGGACAGTGCAAACAAAAAACTGACGGTGTGGTTGGGTGGACAGAACCGAGTCGCTGCACCCCCCACAATTCCACCACAAACAATTCTAATTCAAACCACATACATCCACTCCACTCCAAGCCAAAACACATAGGTAAAAGACATTGTCATTTACAACGCCGATTGATCTAACTCTTGCATATTGGAGACCGATTGTGCACTTCAAATGCTTGTTTTAAATGTGGTTTGGTTCTTTGATGATAACAGTTCTAAATGTTTCATGGGCGCTCCATTTGTATAATGATTTATTTGTCATTTTGAATGCTCTTTAGAATTGGAGATCTGGGTAACTGCTATGCAGTACAGTATGTTAAGGAGTTGTGACCAAGTTCTCCTAACCTGTTTTTAGAAATGTTTCACTTTTTAATTACTTTAGATTCCTGCAAGAATATTAAAAATGTTTCCCATCTCAGCCTTTGGATTTTTCTGTTCATATTTACTTTAAACCATGCCCTCTTTTTAATACGTTTCAAAGTTTCTTCATTGATCTTTACTACTGTACTTTTTACTGCATAGTTAATTTATTCCACCTACATCGTCTGCGTGATTGTATGAGTTGATTAAATAACTTGCCCTCGGATGATTTAGAATTGATTTCAACTAGGGTGAAGTTCCTAGGTGTAGTTAGATCGTTAAGGGTGAAGATCGACTTCTTGTCGTTGGTTTACAAAATAATGCTGTTTTCAGATTTTGAAGGTGGGTTCAGCAACAGTGATTTATGAGAACTCAAGTTAGCCCTCTTACTTGAGCAAAGGTACTTTGGGACAAAATTCTTAAAAAATATATATATACTTTTCGGAGTGAACAAGATGATTTACACTTAATTCAGTTTGCACCATTACATGGCTGAATGACAGGCCACTGCCACGTTGGGTTGCATCTGCTTTCCGGTTTTTATGTCCTAAAATTAAGTTACTAAAGAAGATGAAGTTTTATTAGAGTTCAGCCTTCAAAATAGCATCGCAGGTTGACATGGCAGCACTTGCCGCCTTGCCAAATTGTGAAGAAATTAACCTTCCAGTTTCATTTGTGGTGAATATCTCAAATTGAAAATTCTGTTTGACTGCTGGGTAGTGACTTCTTTGTGGGTTAGGTACAAGCCAACTCTATGGATGAGCATTAAAAAAAATCATGCTGATAAAGATGGACTTTACTGGAAAGGAGCCGACTTGGGATAATTGCTGAGCTATGGTTTGTGATAATGTTGTAGTAAAAGAACTTCAAAGCATCTATGCCTTAGTTTTTGTATGTAACTGACTGACTAGCTGTGCTATTATGCAGCTAAGAGGCTTTTTACGCTTTTATGTACAGCTTCAAAATACCTGCTTTGCAGTTCCTTTTCTGGCCTCATGACATTAAACCTAATTCTTGATAGTAAACCACTAGCCTATTGGTGACTATGGAGAGCACGTTTGAAGCTTTGTTTTTTTTCTTTTGACATAAGCAAACCATTGAAACTCTAGTGTCCTTCCTTTCATGACAGACGCATTTGCTGTTTCACAAGTTATCAGTAATTAAAAATGAAGGTTTGCAAGCAGACTTCTTATCCACTCGAGAGAAATGAAGGGCAGAGGTGCAAGAAGAAGGCAACTGTAAAACTTGGCAGAGCTTGGCCGGCGTGTTTTCCATTGTCATTTGAAAGTTGAGTGATTGGGCTCCAAGGAAAGGTTGAATTTTAAAATATCGATGTATGCTTTAGTGTAGCTCAAACCCTGCCTGCTGTTTGTCAAACAAT
Source organism: Triturus cristatus (assembly GCF_964204655.1). Taxonomy (NCBI): domain Eukaryota; kingdom Metazoa; phylum Chordata; class Amphibia; order Caudata; family Salamandridae; genus Triturus; species Triturus cristatus. The sequence continues at coordinate 946,760,019 of NC_140592.1, read as the reverse complement.
TGTGACTTTGCTTCGTACAATGCATGCAATAATAACTGTTTTGATTGTTTATAATTAAAACCAAGCAACAATTGAACACTATATTGGAAGGAGAAAACCCACAAACTTTGAATAGGCCTTAACTTATGTGGTCACCAAAAAACCTGTACCCACCAATGACATGCTTATCTAAGGACGAATCCAGTGCAGTAGGTCCAGCGATGATTTAAACCTACTGTGCTCTTGGGTAACGTTTTTATTTTTTTTTCAGATGATTTCCAGACAGCCCAGCTGTTGGCATTAATATTAGAACTCCTAACGTTTTGTGTTGAACATCACACCTACCACATAAAGAACTACATCATCAATAAAGACATTCTTCGAAGAGTACTCGTTCTCATGTCCTCTCAGCATGTTTTTGTGGCATTATGTAAGTTTTATGTGCATTGTGCTGTGTGACTGTATTGTCCGTTTTAGAAATGGCAAGGAAATAGATTGTTTACTACTGAACATATAAATACAGGCATTTGTTTAATATAGTTAATTACAAAAATTCTAGTATTTTCTGGATAACGTCTTAAATTACTAATATAAAAAAGTTGAGAATGTATATCCTCATTTGTCAGATACAGAAAACGAATAGTGCTCATACACCTAGATTTACCAGCAATACTTATTGTTACTGTTTATTTCTACTCTTTTGGATGCACAGCGCCTGGATACTCCCTCAGGTCATAATCTCTGCGATATTAGTACCTCTTGATTAAATGTATTAATTAAACTCTTAACTTGTTTTTGTTTTTCAAGTGTTGTCTTGTTTTGTATTTGCATCCTATAAGTACAGACTCTAAAAAAGGTGTTTTAATAGCCTGATATATCCCCTTGTCTAGCCTCAGTTTATTAATTACCGTTAACAAAGGATCTGTGACCGAGGAAGTTCATGGCTTGTTGGTGCCTGGTGCTGGATGTTATCACATTTGGAACTGTACTCAAATAATGTGGTGTTCCAATGTCTTAGCCTCCTTACACTCAGTCCGAAGGTATTGTAATTGTCAGTTAGAACTAGGCTAAGAAAAATTGTAAGATTCCATCTATCCATTTACTATTAAATGAGTAAGCTTTCACTGCTGCAGAAATGGGCAATTGTTATTTTGCAAAAGTGAGGCCATTCAACTAGACTCCTTCTTCAGTCAGTCAGGGGGATTAAAGCGTGCCACTCACCCATGAGGGTCTCAAGTCGCTGCATTTGTGAAGTTATACGGTTAGTAGGTGTAACCAGCTATAGCGAAGATTACACCCAGCTTTTAAAAGTAATAGGTAACCGCCACAAGTCTGGTGCCTCCCACTTAGTACTAAACTGGTCAGTGTTTTCTTATCTCTAGGAAAGGAGAGACCTGTCAACAATCCATTTTCAAACCTTGTTGCATTTACGATTAAAAGTCCATCCCAGATATAAAAGGAAGCTTCCCTAGTTTCCATAGCTTTTTTGCTCTCAGATCAGACAAAACCTGTGTGAAATGATCATTATTTATTTTCTGTACTTGGTAGTTCTATGCTGTTTTGTGTAGCCTGGTGCTTTCCCAATCTTGTCTGTTACTTTATTTCATAAGCTCTACTTACACCACAGGTCCCAGGCTTTTACAGAATGCAGGTGCCATGTCTTTGAAGTTGGCTCTCAAAGTGTTGTTTACAGTGCCTGGGACCTAGCTGCTTCATGTCACCTAGATGTTGTGTGTTGCCTTTTCAGGTAGATTCCTCATGAGTCTGTTACATCTGTTATTAGGATGTCTTTAGGATTTGTAATCCTCTGAACTTTCTAGGTATGCTTTTAAAATAGAACGTGGATAACCCTTTTAGGCAACATTATTCAAGACAGTGGCTTACAGCATACATTCAAACCCCAGGGTCACAACACTGGCACAAGACTGAACGCTGAAACAGGACTTGTTATACTATGCAATTTAAGACTATTTTAAATGCTAACCTACCTTAATGCTAATTTATAAAAATCAAGTCACTTTAAAACATAGTGTGCAAAGAAAGTGTTACCTGTAACACACATGTTGCAAATTATCCTAGACATGCTTTGATTTGAAAGGCTTGCATTTGGAGTTGATGACTTTCAGCTGCTAATAAAGTTAGGTCAGGTTATCAATTTGAATGGGATTGTGTGGTTTCAGTCTGTGTAACTCGAATGATCTGGTCAGAGGTCTGACCTTAGTGCAGACCAGGTTACTTTATTTTTCAAGGAGAATACAGAGTGCAACCACAATTTTGCAAAATAATGTGAAGTAGTCAAACAAAATGAACGTCAAGATGCAAAACCAGCTAGAGCCACGTAATTCCATTGATTAAACGTGAATGTTCCGTACATCTAAAGACTGATAGGTTCTTCAAGTTTTATGAAATGTTGCAAATTTCTGTTTAGTAGAAACTTATGTAGATTTCATGTGATAATTATTTGCATGTCATTAAATGGCAGTTGAAAAGTTAATGTTAATCTTTCAATCCTGGTGATCAGTCTGTTATATCTTAAGTTTAGTAACTGTTTGTTGTCTTCTAGGTGCTCTTCGCTTCATGAGAAAGATAGTTGGGCTAAAGGATGAATTCTACAATCGTTATATAATGAAAAGTTTTTTGTTTGAACCGGTGGTCAAAGCATTTCTAAATAATGGTTCACGCTACAATCTGATGAACTCTGCCATAATAGAGCTGTTTGAATACGTTAGAGTGGTGAGTCCCAGTTCATTTTGTCCTTGAAATCCACTATCTTACCTTTCAGTGTGACAAAGGTAGATTGCTTGTTTCTAATGCCGGACTAGCATCGTTAGATGGGAACCTTTATGTATTTGGACGGGCACCTTACTAAACTGCATATTCCAAATTAATAAACTTACTTTAATCATCTTATTATAGTTGCCCAGAATTCATAGCCACCTGCTCGAATGCCACACAATTTCTTAGTGATTTATTTTTAAAATGTCAAAATCCCACAACTTTCTGCGTGTATCAGAAGTAGTATGAAGCCAAACGGACCATACAAACTATTTGCATGAAAATACTACTGATAAGCAATTGCTAATCCCAATAGTTCATTTCCCCTTTGCAACACCTATCAGCCTCAAACATATGCAAGAGCATGGTTCCATTCACTACTTTCCACATCTGCTTAATTTCTCATTAAGGTCTTCAGATATTTAGCAGTTGTTTAGACCTGCCAAGCACGAAACCCTAAAATATTATTTTGTAATAAAACATTTACTGCTGAAACGTAATTCCTTATTGAATATTTTTCTGCCATTATTTGAAGCTATTAGCAGTAAATATATACTAATGACTAGTTAGAATCCTAAATAATTAAACCATCACAAATAATAATTTAGACACTGCTCCCCTCCTGTATAAATGTAATTTGCCAGATGTTACAATAATACCAAAACCAGTTGTCTGTCAGAAAATCTCTATTGAATTCATAAGCAGTGAATTGTCCTACACATGCACTTGACCTGGTGCAGAATTGTTGATTTTCGTCATATGTTTAAAAAAAGCTCAGCAGCACTTGAGAAACTGAGAGAAAATAAAATTTGTATGAAATAAGCGGTTTGTAATTGATATTGACTAATTAAATCTGTTCATTACTCAGACCAGTAAAAATGATCAGGTATCTCTACTCTTTAATGCATTTGTATAATGCTCCATGATCTGCTATCCTTCACTATCCTTCACTATTACCACTGTGTTCACACGTGTTCCAATGATATCGATAACAACCTTGGGGGGGGGGGAGGGAGAGACTCTGTTGTTGGATAAAGAACCCTATTAGTAAGAAGCCTTCTAAATAATCGTTAACTTAATTTTGGGAAAAGTTGGAGGCAAGGCATGTGTAACAGGGCATGATGGGATGCTTGTGGAGTGGGCTTCCCTAAAGTGAGCAGGGTCATTTTCCCACCCTTTTTAGGCTGCAGCCTGCCTAGCTACATTGTTCTCTCTTTCTTTAAAAACTTTTAGAGTACTTTATGCAACTATTCTTAATCTAGCGTCATTAAACTTAGCTTCTATTTTAATGTAAATAATATTTTGCCTTCACTATTCAGATCGAAAATGTTTTTAAATGTCCTTTGTAATAGAAAAGTATGTTATATATTTTTCAAAAACGTTCTCCTGGATTCCACACATGCGTGGGACAATTTAGTGCTTATGAATGCAATTTATTTATAAAGTTTTTATAGCAATTGAGACTCCCCTGAAGGAGAACTAGAGGGTAAGTAACATTTTTTTTTAATAATAATTTTCAATTATTACTTTCTGGTCATAAAGCTCTGATGTTGGTTGAAACATTTTCATGTTAAAGATTAATTTGGAAAATAGTGGTGCTTTGAGTCAGTGGGATAATCTGTAATATTTAGATAAAGTATGGGCTTCAAAGTATGTTTCTGAAAGGGAATCCACTCTTCTAGTAGAGGACATACTGTGTGAACACTATGCTGTAAATTGTTATACATAGTGCAAAAACTTTGATTTTCTCAAACACACCGTGTAACCCAGTAAGCAGTCCAACCTAGATCCAGGAGGTATTGATAAATGCCTGATTTTCGAGAAATTCAAGGTAAGTATGTCAGTACATAACAGGAACTTATTTGCATAGTCTGAATACTGGTAAATCTGGTTTTAGTCTGGTCTTTCTGAACATGGGTCGATCACCACTTTCTTCTCTAATCAGAAGGCTTCCATGTTTCATCCAACAAAACGAACACAATGGTAGGCACAGAATAAATAACACATCGATTTTTTTAATGGCTACTTCAAATTAGAAAGATTAAATGGCTGCTATTAAGACAGCGAAGTATGTAAATAATAGAAGTATAATCAGAATCTTAGCAAATAGGCGACTCTTCCTGTTGATTTGATGACTGATACAGTGAGTTTCTGTATACATATCAGTTACAGTGAAAGTTTGATGTTTTGCTTAGGGGTTTAATTTTGAGGAAATAACATTACATTTGAGTGTTACCTATAAATTAGCATGTTTCCTGCTTGATCAATCTAGTAGTCTCTCAGCCTGTAGTGGGCTGCTGACTTTTTTGATCATGTTGCTTTTGTATAGAAGCATTGTAACTGATCTGTCATGTAAAGTAAGAAGCAATATTATAGTAATGACAGTTGTGTGCAGGATTTTTGCAATGTGCTGCAGGTGAGTTCAGTAAAAAAAAAAAAAACGAAGCTGGAACATTATTTGAAACATGACTGTTTGCCACACTATTATTCAGCAACTAGTAAGGGTAGGAATTTCGCTATCCTTTTCAATTATGTTTCTGGAGTGGAGCCAGAGTAAATCCTGCCCACATACCTTCGATATTTATTTCCAACGCACACTGAGTGAGCTCGCTGGAGCTCTCATGTCACCTAGTTGGGAGGATAACCATAATTTAGCTTAGGGGTTTTGATTTGATGCAGGTTAATTTAGCTATACCTTGATGTTTAATTATTCCTTTCCTTCTGTGTAAATGGGCAGTTTGAATGTGCTAAAGACTGCTGTTAGAACTGTGCAACAAACACGATTCATGCAGCTTGAAGAATCATATTTTCCATTTTATGAACAAACGTTGGTGTACATATGTATTAGTGAACGCCTTAATTTCAAATGGAATAAACATGCCATGCACATTTCAGAATTGGACTATCATTCATTGGTTATTTCCTGGATCATGATTTCAAAATATGTTTGTTATGCAAGTTGTCTCAATGGTTGACTGTGGATTTGCCAGTAAAGTTCGGTGACATTGTTGGTCTACGGCTGTGGGCCTGTTTAACAGGTTTCAAGTGTATAATGCTCTTTAAAATGTATTGGCTTAAAAATTTGATGTTACCTTTAAAGGGAAAGGAATATCATGAAGCAAACAATTTCTTAACTGCACACAACCAATTTATTTTGTGTACCTTCTAATTGTTTCATAATTTCAAAATCCTACCCCACATCTTCAGGTCGTTAATATTTGGGGTTTTGCTTGCTTATAAATATAAATCTACAAAACAAGCCAATGTTTTAAAAATGTTGTTTTATGTCTCTCCTTGGGTGTGTTCAAACCTCAAATGCTGCACATTAAAGAACGTTGGTATATTGTAATGGCTTGACTGATAACTGCCTAGATTTTAGCTAAACCCAAAATTGAATTATTTTGTCTCATGGCTCCACATCTTGGTTTTAGGAAGACATAAAGTCTTTGACGGCTCATGTTATCGAGAATTACTGGAAAGCACTGGAGGATGTGGAATATGTGCAGACCTTTAAAGGACTGAAACTACGTTATGAGCAACAAAGGGAAAGGCAAGATAATCCTAAACTTGACAGGTATTTCTTTCCAACTCCTCAGTCACAATTCTGTAGAGCTTTCAAAAAACTCAAGGCATGTGTATTGGTAATTACAGCAGTAAGCAAGACATGTTGCTTTAAAGTAAATTTATAATGTACTGTTTCACTTGCAGTCCTGCAAATTGTTTTAAAGACTGCAGTGGGGGAGGGGGGGGGGCGATAGTACATAGTTTCATTTATTTGTCGGTATCCCAGTGATTGTTTGCAGCACTGCTCGTGAAAGCTGCTGTTCATGGAATTCCCATTTAATATCTGTGGCAGAAAGGTGCCTCTGCGTTTCCTTCAGATTTATCAGCACTTGAACAGTGTTTAGTTGGTGAATAAAAATGATAGTATTAATGTATGTGCTTGTAAGTCTGTGTGATCCACCTTAAACCTGTGCTGCTTTGTCCACTTACTTCCTTTTCACCTTTCTGTCTCCAACTTGTATATTTTTCACTTTGGGCAAGCTACTAAAATATAACGTTCAGAACCATGCCCTTGGCTTCTTAGACAATTTCAAATGTATTCATCTATATTGTTTTTATATGTGCCATTGAGCCAGCATCAAATGTGCACAGCATGCATCCAGTCTTACTTGCAGGTGACCTGCATGTTTTCTCTAGGAAACAATCACCTTACCAGATCATTCCTGCATTTGCCTGTATTGCACCAAGGTTCCTTCAAAGAAGTTACATCTCTGCTGCAAAATAGTGACAGCTTTTGAGAGGCTATTGACTTAGTTGCAAGCACAGATAAAAATGCTCAATGCATGAAACTTTACCTGTGTTGTCAAAATCCCTGCGTAAGTGCCACAGGCCATGTATGATGCTTCTGGCATGAGGCACAGGAATTCATCCTCCGAGGGCTTAGTTGGTCAGAGTTGTCTCATTCTATTCTGTTGTTGGCTGTCTCAGAATCTGTTCCTTTGCCATTTCAATGTTTTTTTTTAAATGTAAGACTAATTACCATATACAAATATGGACCGTTACTTTCCAGGTAATTTACTTGTCTTCCCATTGTGGGGGGTGGACTGACAAAGGTCATTTTACCTTACTTATTGTACAAACCTGAAAGCAAGCTAATATGCAGAGTGCAGGAAAAATATATCCTTCTCATACTCGCCTGTAGTATTCAACCGGAACATTACTTGGTTTTTCACATTGTTTTGGATTTCAGTTTTAGGGCATTGATGGTTCGCCAGGCAGATGGCAACGTTTAGTCCTTACACATACAGATACCATGTAAAATTCAAACTCCAACCATCTATGTATATCATTAGTTATCCCTTTCCTGGCAAGCACAAGCATGGATGCCCAAAATGACACTGCTAGCTTGCTGTTACTCCACTGCATTGTCAATACTTTTTCACCCCTGTGCCAAGGGGCGCTATGTTCCTTTTTCCCTCCATATGCTTTCCTTTGGCTCACTGACTCTGGTATCAAGCTACTTTCTATCTCCTGGCTCCCACACACACACACACACACTTGTATCATGAGCCTCGGTCATTATTGTAAATCTATACTAGCCTTGCTTCTGCAAGAAAAATTAACGGGGGGTAGCTTAGGAGTTTGCTTTGGTGAATATGAGAGAAAAAGGCCGGGTTTACATAATTAAACTTAGTTTGCATAAGGATAGACTTTGCTTATTATATATTAGCATTGTGGGCACAGCACTATTTTCACCTGTCTGATCCTGCATATTCTGCTCATCCTGGGAAAGGCTGGCTTGTATTAGCATATTGTTGTGTAGTACAGTAAGATTGATCAAAATAATATTGTAAGCCCACCTGCTTCCAGCAAGCCTGGGGAGTGAAAGTGCTTGTGAAGCAGTAAAAGCTAAAAGGAAGTATAAAAGGAGGTGGGATGAATTCATATAGAAAAACGGATACAACAGAAAGAAGGGAGCAGAAAGCCAAGCAAATCTGCCACATTCTGAGTATTCAGTCAAGCCATCTGACATAAGAAGCTTTCAGACTTGATGTCAGTAGTTTACCTAGACACCTTAGACTGGAAAAATACCACAGTTACCACAACTGTTACTAACCAAGTTTAACCTACACAGTACCTAAAAGCTAGACTCGCAGATGTTTAGGAAATAAATACTCTCTACCCTTCTATGAATTACACTTTGAGAAAAGTCCCCCATTTCTAAATTGGACAGGGGGTGGGATGTCATCTACTTACCTGAAAAGAAAAGGTAAAATCCCTAAATACCTTTGCTCTCAAGTTACTTCATGGGTATAGATTTGAGAGAAGCAAAAGAAGAATTAAGGATCTGCTTCTTTCATAGCAGAGAGGTGATTGCAACTAGTAGAGCCTTGCTGGTAATAAGCATGTCACCACAAATGATGTCTCAAGAACAAACAAATATTGGCAATGTCAGTAGGTCTGACTTCTAAATGAAAGTGCCTCTTTATTCAGTGCTGGTTTTAGTTACTCAGTAGTGCATATTATATGCTGTTACTCACCCTAGCACTCGTTCATCTATTCATTAACTCATTCTTTCATTCACCGTCTTAACCTCTATAAAACACCCCCACACAAAATAAAAACCTATGCAAGATATCATTGTTTTTAAAATTCCAGCATTGTTGCCACTTAGAACCAAAACATTGACTAACTTAGAATAGCAGAACAATGATACACCATGGGCAGTGCCATTCCATGATGGTCGCCTTGTTTAGAGTCGGTGGTTGCACTAAATGTGAAGCACTGCCGATAAAATGAGCGGCAAGCAATCTACCCACTAGTATTGTCTAGGTAGCCTAATATTCCCTGACAAATAAAAATGAAAAGATAAGGGACCTATTAAAAGGAGAAAATTGCAAACTAAAGTAGCGGCCCACCTTTGGCACGGAGTCCTACTCCTTTTCAATGTGATATGATCATGTCATCAGACAAATGCGGTCACAGGGCAATGGAGCCAATGACTTAAGTGGGCTGCCCCGTTGTCCCATGCTCCTGTGAAGGGAAGCAGTGTAAATTGCTCATGCACACAAAAGGAAGAAGAGGTTTGACCTAAAGCATGCACATAAATATATTTCACGATCCTGAGAGACAGCTAAGCCTGTCTGGCCTTTCGAAGAGATTCTTGTAAGAATTATTACAGGCAAATCTTCTCCTCCCCCCAAAGTTTGCCAAAGTGGGTAATCAACACCAAATTCCTTTTCTGCGAAGTTAATCTGCGACATACCATGTCTCAACAACCCACCCGTACATGGTTATTTGGCTTTAATATGTGTTTCATAATAAAGAAATTAGCCAAATATCTCTAGCATAGCATCGCTTTTCAAAATAAATAGGTAAGACCTATAGCATCTGACTTAGCTTTTCCCAGGAAACTAATTGTGAATAAGCTTTCTCAAAAGGCAACAACCGGTATGCCTTAATATATTTACAAATGTGCACAACATTATACTTGTCCAAACAATTTAAAATGCCTCCTAGGAAGGCCCAGCAAGGATTATCATAGTACAAATCTTTTATGCCTGTTTTTTTGAAGTGGATCACCAACACCAAATCGCTTGTAATCTGTGGGATTCTATTCAGCAAACTACCTGTTAACAGGGTTTAACACAGTGAAATATTAATCCACCCTTAGAATCTTTTTGTTGCTGCTAATGTATTAATGTTATTAGTTTTACAATAGGGCAGGTCAACTGGCTTTTTCATAACCTTCCCTATTGAACCAATCAAACTGATGGAACCTTACCCAACATTTCCCAACTGAACAAATAAGGTTTATAGCTTTTTGCATTGACTGGTCACCATAACTAACACATGCGTACTGAATTGTGCACAAGCTGACAAACATCTAGCCTACAGTTATAAATTACAAATATGTACAAAATTACAGTTGCCAAAATATACAATACCCCTCAAAAGGCCCTAACAAGGATTATCACAGTGAAAAGGACTCATCCCCTACAGTTTGAGAGGGTAACCAACACCATTGCCTACTACTAGATAATATGTGAGATTTCAGGAAACAATCTGTCAACAGTCTATATCACTGTGTAATACCTACCCACACTAAAGGCTCATTGGCTTTAGCAAATGCTTTTCATAGTAAATACAGCAGGTCTACTGCAGTAGTCATAAATTCTCATAATAAACAGATCACGCCTATTGCGTCGCACACAACCTTTCCTAGTGAGGCAATAAGGCCTACATGTCTTTATTATTGGATTGGCATCATAACCGTCAAGTTCTGTATTGAGCATAAGTTTCTCTACTAGGCAACCCTCAGGTATACAATACAAACATTGTACATTCCATTTAAAATAGCTTTAGAAGGTTTAAAGTGAAAGCTTTCTACCGCCAGAGTTTGTTGAAGAGTGTGACCAACAATAAACCCCTTACCTACTATGATAATGCAATATTTAATGTAGCAAAACACCAGTCTGAAGCCTGTAACACAGTTTAATTACAATCCATAACCAGCTCAGGTCAATTGCATAAGCTTTACCACAAAATATCTCCTGAATGATGCCGTCATATTTCCTACACCAGTCAATTTAGTAATAATGATTCTCCAGTATTGGGGTATCTTTCAAAGATTCACATGCCTGAATCATTCCACGTCGTCGGAGTGGGAGTAAGTCATTATATATAGTCCAAACTACAGCCAATCAGGCGACAGCACCCTCCAGAATGTTCTCCTCGGAGGCTCAGGCTCTCAGATTTTCTACCGCACGTTGTGTGAAGGGAGTCTCCCTGAGCTCTCCTCAGTATTTCTCTGGTTTCTTCAGGAATTCCTAATTTTATGATGTCTTCTTCAAATAAATCTCTCTTTCGACCTTGTGAATCTTGTGGGAAGCTCCGGGTGTTTTCAGAAGATCCCCACAAGAAGTATATTTACTGCTTGTATCCTGACCACCAGGTGAGAGACTGCAAGAAATGCAGAACTTTCCTACAAAAGACTCTGAGGGACAGAGAAGTGCGTCTACTTCTGTGGCAACAGAGGATTAAAGATCAGGACAATCCCTTATCTGAAGTTGGGAGTATTGACTCTGTCAAGCCTACTTCCTCTAGGAAGAGGACTGCTGACGGGGATTTATCTTCTCCGGGGACTAAGGTGTCGAAAAAACAGCACACTTCTAAGAGTGCTGAGCTGCCTTCTACTTCGAAAAAGGTTCCTCCACCTTCTAAGAGTAAAACTCTTCCTTCTATGCCCCCGAGAAAGACTGTGAAGTCTCAGGCTTCAAAACAAGTTTCTGACCGAGATTTACCTCAGAAACGGAGTCCCTCGTAGACGAGCTCGACGACGAGGTCTTCATCGAGGAAGCCTACCGTCGGCGCGACAACGACGTCGACTGCTACTTTCTCGTCGCCCAAGCCGCCGATGATAATGTCATCTGCATCATCATCGTCGTCGACGCTGGTATCTGTCTCCGTGAAGCCAGTCTCATCGACGAAGGAGGTGAGATCTACCGTCGACGTTCCTTCGACGAAAATGAAGTGTCTCTCATCGACGGCTGCCTCGTCGACGACCGCCTCGACGACTGCCTCGTTGTCAAGTTTTGTCTCGTCGACGATCACTTCATCGTCGTCCGCCTCGTCGATGACTACCTCGTCGACGCTACAACTGTCTTCATGCACGGCTCTTCAGGTTTTGTCTTCGTCTACGCCCACATAGTCGTCTACGGCACCGTCTGCACAGTTGCCTCCGTCGACAGCAACGCCTTCTTTGCTGCAAAGATGTGGAGCTTCCTTGGAGGTTCTCTTTCCAATTCACACCTCCCCTTCTAAGGTTCCTCTTGTGTTACCTGAACAGTTGCTGGATTATGAAGATGATGATGAAGAATCGGATGAGGGTGATAGGTTTCGTACTGCCAGGAGCCCTTCTGAGCTCTTAATCAAATATCAGGATGTGGATCAAGAAGATGATTTCTGCCAGGAGACTGTTCCTTCAGCTCCAGATCAAATTCCTACGGCCCAAATGCCTTTGGCTCTTCTAAATAATCTGCAATACATGTTGGACGATTATTATCGCCGCTTCCCTCCGTCTGAATCGGCTTCTTCTATACCACCTACACCTGTAACTCAATCTTCATCAGCATGGATGTCGCCCAGACCACATTCTCTGGTACCTTTGCATCCCACTCAGCACGCTCACACCACGGATGACGATAGGGAGGAAGGAGAACTGGATGATAGATCACTCCTTACAGAATGGGACGACTACCAGATACAAACTCCATCTACTTCTGCTCCGGTTGACTCCCCTCCAGTTGACATCGGATGTTTTCATCTTCTCATGGAGAGGGCAACACAATGGTTCCTTCTTCCTATGGAAACAAAGAAGGATGATTGTTTCCTTTATGATTTTAAAGATCAGCCGAGGAAGCAAATATGGTCAATTCCTATTATTGACTTTATTTGGCAGGAAGGAGTAAAGGTTATGAAAGCTCCTGCTTCTATTCCTGCAGTCTTGCCCCGCCTTGAGAAGAAATACAAGGCACCAGACAATTTGCCAGCATATCTGATAGGTCAACCAAAGGCAGATTCCGTTATCACCAAAGCAGCTCAACGACGAGTGCGGAATCCCTCTTCTCCGCTGTCAGCTGCTCCTGATCAGGATGGGAGACGTCTGGACGCTATTGGAAAGAAAGTTTCGACCATGGCAGCAACGACCGTCAGTGCTGCTAATTCACTGGCTATCTTAGGTCGATATGATAGACAAATGTGGTCGGACATTTCTCCCTACATCGACATGTTGCCTGAGGCGCTAAAAATTCTTCAGGAGGGTGAACGAATCTCGGCTGTGGATGTTGCATCTATGGGTTTTCGACAACTGGCAGGTGCCGCAGTACTGCAGCGACAGGGCTGGCTAAAAGCTACATCATTTCACCAGGAGGTTCAGGCTAAAATAATTGATATGCCTTTTGACGGCGAGTCTCTTTTTGGTCATCATGTTGACGAGGCCCTCCAGGCCATTAAAAAGGATACAGAGACAGCAAGATTTCTCGGTACTCTTCAGTTTCGGAAACCGCCTTTTCGTGGCGCTAGAGGCCGTGGATCCTTCTCTGGTCGAGGAGGCTATAATCAGCAAAGACAATACCAGTCCTGTCAGAGTAACCAGCGTTACTCATCTCACGTCAACAATCCTTCAGGCAACAACCTCTTATTCACAAAACAGAAGAAAGTCTTCCTACTGCGGACGTGATACGTCTAAGAAGCAGTGACAACTGCCACCTGCTCTACCGCTTACCCCTTTAAAAGTTGGAGGAAGAATCTCCTGTTTTTACACAAACTGGTCAGCTATCACAACAGACAAATGGGTCTTGGACATTGTGGCCAGAGGTCATGTTCTAAAATTTGTAAAACTTCCTCCGAATTTTCCTCCCAAAGGACCACCTCCAGCTCACCTCACAGAGCTTTTTTCCCAAATAAATTTGATGTTACGAAAGGGAGCGATCGAAGTAGTTCTCATCCAGGGGTATACTCATCAATAGTCATAATCTATGAATAATCCCCGCCCACGTGCGGGGATCCTTCATAGCTTATGACTTTGATGAGTATACCCCTGGATGAGAACTAGGATTACAGGTAAGTAACTAATCCTTCCTCAGTTGCAAAGAGGCGCCGGTTTCTATTCCATATTTTTTCTAATAGGAAAGAAATACGGAGAATGGCGCCCCATTTTAGATCGTCGCTCCCTCAACAAATATCTAAAAAAAAAGTTATCCTTCCGGATGCTGACTCTTCAAGAAATTCTTCAACTCCTCACCGCGGACGATTACATGACCACCCTCGACCTCCAAGACACTTATTTTCATGTACCAATTCTCCCCAGACACAGAAAGTTCTTGAGGTTCAGAGTGGCTGGCAGGGACTTCCAGTTCAAAGTCCTTCCTTTCGGACTACGTTCCGCGCCCCGTTTCTTTACCAAGGTCTTCGCACCGGTGGCAGCACACCTTCGACTGGAGGGAATTCAAATCTTTCCTTATTTAGACGATTGCCTTATCAAAGCGAATTCTTTCACAATCGCAAACGCCCATACTCAGATGTCTGTCTCTTTTCTAATCGTTGGGCCTCTCTGTCAATTTCGACAAGTCTCACCTCGGCCCATCACAAAGGAGAACGTTCTTGGGAGCCACCATAGACACTCTGCTGACAGAAGCCTTTGTCTCAAACGAAAGGTAACTGTAACTTTGCAAACTTGCCCAACTGTTGTGATCCAGAAAGTACGTTTCAGTCCGGCAGTTCAAGTCACTTCTGGGGATGCTTTTATCCTGCATTCCCCTGGTCCCCAACTGCCGTCTCAAGATGAGACCTCTGCAAGAGGAGCTCAACAAACAGTGGTTGCAGGTTTCGGGATCCTTCGACGATCACATACACATCAATTCTAGGATTCGGGAAGCTTTACACTGGTGGACTTGCAAAAAGAACGTGACAGCAGGCTGCTCATTTCTAGTGGAAGCTCCAAGTTTCACCACCACCACGGACGCCTCCCTCGAAGGATGGGGAGCGCACCTGCAAAGGCTCACCGTCGGCGGCAAATGGGATGCTCAACAACGGACTTGGGATATCAACCTCTTAGAGTTGCTAGCTATCTTCCTGGCCCTAAAGTCTTTTCGCACCATCATTCTCGGAGCATCGGTGTTGATCCGAATGGACAACACGACAAGTATGCATTACTTGAACAAACAAGGAGGGACAAGATCCGTTTTATTGTCTCAGCAAGCCCAGCAAATTTGGGATTGGGTGATCCGACATCGGATAAGTCTAACAGCAATCCAAGTCCTGGGAGTTTCCAACGTCCTCGCGGATTCCCTCAGCAGGTCGACAGTTTCCAATCACGAGTGGGAGCTCCATCAACCAACTTTGGATCGTATTTTTCAGAAGTGGGGTTGACCCGATCTGGAGTTGTTCGCGACCAGTCAGAACCGCAAATGCCCATTCTTCGCAAGTTGGCTTCCCCACAAAGGATCGTGCGGGGATGTGTTTTTTTTAACTGGTCGCGTATTTATGCCTACGCTTTTCCACCGATACCGTTGGTTCCCAGGGTTCTACGGAAAATGAAGGAGCCTTGTCGCCTAATACTCATAGCTCCCAGGTGGCCTCGCTAATTCTGGTTCACCAAACTTCTCCTTCTCTCCGAATGCGATACCATTCAGTTGCAACCAATACCGAACCTTCTATCCATTCAGAATGGACAGATCTGCAATCCGGATCCTGCATCTCTGCGCTTAGCGGCCTGGCGCCTGAGCACTTTGAATTCGCTCACTTAAACATTTCTTTGGACTGTAGGGAAGTCTTGGCCAATGCTAGAGCGCCTTACACAATAAAGACATACAGGCTCAAATGGAAACGATTTTACCTGTGATGTCAAGCCGCCAACATTAATCCAATCCATGCAAAACTGGAACAAATGTTGCCTTTCTTTTTACATTTGGCAAGATCAGGCCTTTCCTATTCTACTCTTAAAGTATTTTTAGGGGCTAGGGTCATTCAGCAGTTCTTCAAAGGATTGTTTCGCATGTTTCCTCCCATCCGCCTTCCACTCCATCCTGGCATATTAACGTTGTGCTCTCATAACTCATGCAACACCCCTTATTCATAGGACAGATTTGAAGTTTCTTTAATGGAAAGTGTCTCTGCTGTTGGCTCTCACATCAGCTAGGCGGGTCAGTGATATTCAAGCTTTCACTATTAAACCACCTTTCCTTCAATTCACCAAGGACTCGGTAGTGCTACGCCCTAACCCCATTTTTATGCCTAAAGTACCTTCGGACTTCCATCTCAACGAACCGGTCATTTTAAAGACTTTCTTTCCTAATCCTCAATCACCTGCGGAAAGGGCTTTACATACTCTGATCAGCTATTTATAGCTTATGGAAAGATGCATACAGGACACCAATATCCAAACAGTCCATTGCCCGTTGGATTTCAGCAGCAATTTATTTCTGTCATCAGCATGCGAGCAGACCATTACAAACAACTCCGAGAGCACATTCTACTAGAGCAATCTCTTCCTCTACCGCTGGTGTGCCTCTTCACCAAATCTGCAGAGTTGCTACGTGGTCCAGCAGGCACACCTTTACCAAGCACTACTGTCTGGAAGCTGCCAGCGATGCCTACAAGTCTGTGGGACAGGTGGTTCACCGTAATCCTTTTAAATAAGGTGATCCTCTGTTCTTCCCTCCTCCTCTTGCTATTTTCTGACATACAAATCTTCTGATTGTTTATGTATATATATGCGTAGATATATATATCTATATATGTGTATATATGTGTAGAAATATCTATATCTTTGATCACATATTGCCTGTGATATGCATATGCTTATGTTGTGATGATAATATCACTAGTATTGGTATGGAGTTACTGCTCTCTACTCTGATTCAGGCATGTGACTCTGAAAGATACCCCAATACTGGAGAAGAACAAAAGTTAGTTACCTGTAATCTGTGGTTCTCCAGAATTGGTATCTTTCATAGATTCACATGCAACCCACCCACCTCCCTTCAGAGGCTCTTCTATGATCTTTTCACTCCGGATCACACTTGTGCTCGAAAATCTGAGAGCCTGAGCCTCTGAGGAGAACATTCTAGAGGGTGCTGTCGCCTGATTGGCTGTAGTTTGGACTATATATAATGACTTGGACGAGTCATGAAAGTGGAGGATTTTTTCCTTTTGATTTCTGGCTACTTTACTTCCTGGTTCGAGGTTACCTATGATATGGTTTCTATATGCATGTACATTGCTATTTTGATGTACCGTGGGACTCCCACTCCGACGAAGGGGAATGATTCAGGCATGTAAATCTATGAAAGATACCAATACTGGAGAACCACAGATTACAGGTAAGTAACTTTTGTTCATCCTTCTGATGGACACTCCACCTGCAGGTTCCTCCCCTGTAGAATAATCCCAGGTGCCGGACTGGATCTGGAAAATTCATAGCTCTCAAGTGGCTGGCATCATGTCCCCAGAAGTGCCATCAGATGACGTTACCGAAGCCATCTAGTGCCCACCCCAGTACAATTAATTCAGTTCCCTTTTTTCCATGCCTTTGACGTGGAGCCGAACCTCACTCTTCAGAGTTGTGAATTTTCCCTCACACCATAAATAAACTTGTGCAGTACGATGTATCCACCCAAGTGTTCGGATTTTAAGCCTGGTAGGGACTGTGTGGGGCAGATGTCTGTTACTGGCTCCCATTCCATTTGTCTCTAGTGCTTTGGGTCGGACCGCAACTCATGCCCATGAACATTTTCCCTTAGCATGTACCCTAAAGCCATCAAGGAGCTGGAGACCAATCGCTTCCTGCCTCATACGAGCGATGGCAGACAAAGTAGTCAATGCCCAAGACCTTGTTCCAGGTCACCATCATCATACATAGGCCTTGAGAAAGTATAAAAACACAAGAAACATGGGAAAGGTAAGTCTCCTCTTGACTCTCACAGAATTTGTATCCTCCGAACCAGATTTGGTTGTTGCAGAGCCGTTTTATCCTTCTTGGAGTATCCCATGCCAGTGGTTCTACTGGACCTGGCTGTGGACACACCCCGATCTCCACGTCCACCTCGTCCTTACATTGCCCCTCAATGCGAATAACTTCCTTCCTGAGAAATCAGTAACCAGAGCTGACCTTCTGGAATTCCCAATCCAGACACTGACCCAGCGGCATTCTGTAAAAGCATTTTCTCCAGAGCATCGCTCCATCCTGCGCATTTTCGGGCCCTGTGGAACAGTGTGGCCTTTCTAAATCCCTGGCACAGTCACTGCTCAGCTCCATCCCCCCTGGACTGACATTAGCAGCTCCTGCTTTCCAACTGGCTATAAGTTACACCATGCCCCAATTGCCCATGCCATGGACAGCATCACTTCTACTTGCGCCACCTCAGCAGGTCCCTGAAATTTGGCCACAGAGCTAATAAAGATGGGAGGCACAGAGGCTCCTTGTAGAGGACTGCAGAAGAAGAGTCCATGACTTATTTGGAATAGATTTAGACCCCCGAGATGTATATTCACACGGGAGGGGTGATGATTTAACAAACCATGGACACTTCAGCTAGTGGCCTGGGTGTAGGATACTGGGAATTTGTTGCTGTAGTTTCCCCACTCTTTGCCTGGTATTTGATGAAACTTTGACTGAAGTGCACTTAGTTGATCCCCAATTGACCAGGCCTTTTGCACCCCTGTAAGTCCCAAGTAAGTGATACCTCTTGGCTCAGGTACTAAAGAGGGTCCCTAAAAGCCAAAGCATATCTTATGCCCAGCACCAAACTCATACAGTCTGCCACTGCAAGCTGCATGACAAGGTGCTCTAAAAAGAGAAAATAAGATATGCACACGCTTGTGTGCCATGTCCTCCCAACGCTGCATATAATATTTGTAAGTCGCCCCTACAGCATGCCTTACAGCCCTAAGGCAGAGTTTATTTTATTACGGGTGAGGACATATCTGCATGAGCAGATATGCCCCTGTGCTGGCCAGTTCAATTACCTACCGTGCAAGTGAGCAGGGAAGCCATCCTAAGGTATTTCCTGGGCACTAGTCCCAGGTACATAATGGCTTCACTGAAACCTGTGTTGTTTGGTATCAAACACCTTGTATTAGTAAACCCACACCGATTGCAGTGATGGATTTAGTAATACATGCACCCTGGGGATACCTTAGAGGGTACCCCCT
Source organism: Triturus cristatus (assembly GCF_964204655.1). Taxonomy (NCBI): domain Eukaryota; kingdom Metazoa; phylum Chordata; class Amphibia; order Caudata; family Salamandridae; genus Triturus; species Triturus cristatus. The sequence continues at coordinate 946,741,047 of NC_140592.1, read as the reverse complement.
GAACTCTACTAGCCTTCTAGTGTGCTGGCTGACTGGTCCACTCCACGCTGCCACCACAGATGACTTTCCTTCTACCCTCCCCCCACCCTCCCCGTCAAGGAGGAGAGAGTCTTGCTCTCAGAGGACAGAAAAAGGGCCTGCTCTAGAGGGAGATGTTATCACTTCCTCCAGGAAAGTTGGCAAATCAGCATTTCAAGGCAGGAGGCTTCAAAGGCCTTTGCTGCCTCTGATATGTGACCCAAGGCTTCCCCAGACAGGGGAAATGCCACCCCCTGCCCTGGGCCCATCTGGTACTAGGACAGGCAGAAAAATAAGCTATGCAAGGTGCGGGTTACACTGCTAGGCTGGACACACCTCTAGGGTGACTAGCATGAAGTGAACAGGAAATTAAGATTCCCCTCCTCTTGTGTGTGGTGGAATTAAGAATTCTGGTACAGGGTGATGCCTAGTGGTCATCTAGGAGGAGTAGTGACCCCAGAGCCCATTGGCTACTATTCCTCACTCCCCTTAACAAACCTAATTGAGTATTTAGGGGACCCCCTGATACCAGGACTTGAGATTTCGATGGACACAAAAGGAATTGTCAAAGAAGACTGCTGACCCGATGTAGGAGAGTGGCATCGACTGCCTAGTTGCCCCTAACTTTTTGCTGATGTTTTGACTGTTTTATGACTCTAGCCAGGCTGTGGCCCTGCTATCCAGGACCCCAGCCTATCTGCTTCCTCTGTTAAACGATGTCAGTACCCTAGGTACAAACCAATAAGATGCTGAGGATGCCCTGACAGTCCCTTGTAGATGGTACCCTAGGTACCCAGGGCATGGGTCCCTCAGTAGGCCTATCAGGGCTGCAGCACGTATTGTGCCACCCTGGGACAGCCATACAAACTGACACCACCAGACCACTACTGTAGTCTGGGTAAGGTGGTGCTAGCACCCCTTACAGGGATATAGGTACCCTATATTCCACCCCATTACAACACATATACTCTCATAGGTCACCCCTATAGCAGGCCTTGCTAATCCTACAAGGCAGGGTGCTGAGGTATGTGTGAGGGGGGACCCCTACATGAGTAGGGCCTCTCTGCAACCTTCGTAAAACCATTGCTGGGTTGTTTGTAGTGTAGCCATACCATATACTCTTAACCGCATTATAAGTCTATCGCGATAGCGTGATAACTTGAGAATGGCTACACAGAACCATATCGTGTTTGGTGTCAAACATGCTTGGAATCATACCCCCAGTCCAGCCATGGGCATGGGGGTATGATTCCCCCCTGCTAGAGGGGCGATATGGGAAAAGCGGCAGAATTTAGACACCAATTTGAAAGTGCACACGTAGTACAAAATGGCTACTACCCGCCACCCACACGACTCTGGCTGGCTGTTGCTGGGGAAAATCCCAGCCTCGCCAGCTGGACAATAGGGCTCCTGTGGCAGGGAGGTGCTAGCATCTCCCCAGACAGCATATGTGGATTGGAACAGGGTGGGTGCACCAAATGTCCTTTCAGAGTTGCACGTAGGCAGCTACAGCGCCTCCATTCTGCATACACCGCTTGGAACCGGTTCAGGGGCATCCTGCCCCTCGCCCAGGCGGGAAACACACAAAGGGGAGAGGGTGTAGCCACCCTTTTCTGCCTCACCACTCATTGGTGGACACTACTCTGGACACTCCCCTAATCTTGGGGATAAAGATAACGTGGCCCCAGAGCCTCAGATTAATCTTGGACTTTACAGACTTGACCTTCGACGAGCTGCTGCCCAGCTGACTGAAGAAATCTCCCTTGGGGTAAAGGAGTTACCCCCCTGCTTGGCAGGCACCTGAAACACTGCAAGTGACCCGGTTGGAACCTCGCTCCTCCTACGGACTTCGACGACTTCCAGCACCCTTGAGGTGGGTTTCCTAAGCATCCCAGAGGCCAGTGAGCGTGCACAGCGAACCTGAGCACCGTGGACCGCGTGGGTGCCGATATTCCCAATACTCCAGGACACCGGCCACCTCTTGCATAGCACACGACCCGGACCAGTGGGGAAGTTGTGCTTTGGTCCGTTATTGAGCCAACCACTAAGCAGCATTTGTGCCAAAGATCAGCGCCCTAGCCCCCTCCGGTGGCCCGTGGGCTCCCTTTTACGCACTCCATTTTGCTGCCTTTCGCGGTCCCTTGTCTCTCGACTTGTGGGCCCGAGCGGAGGACAATCTCGACATTTAAGAGTTTCCCTGGTTGCTCCAGGCCTGCTCTACAGTCTCTCGAAAGGAGACCTCTCACAGACCTCATGGGTCTGCACCAGTAGCTGATTTGTTCATCTTGCGTGGGGTGCGGTTGCCAAGGCTTAGTGGATCCAATCCGGACACTAACACCGCAGCGACCCTCATCCGACGTGGGACAGTCACCCTCCAGAAGCTGGCCTTCCTTGAAGCCTCCCGGAGCCCGTGGCTGCAGATCCAAGCTACACCTCTTTCCACTTGAAGCACCCGACATTGAAGGGCTCTTTCCTTTGAGCTCCCTGGTCACTGTGCCGTGACCCAGACTCTGTCCCCTCTGCTTTCAGGTTCTTCTCTACAACTTCTACAACTTCAATCTTCACGGCATCATCAACGCTTTTGGCTAGCAGCAGTTTTGTACATTTTCCCATTGAAAATCAGCCCGCGATCCGACATCGAAAATGACCTATGCACCCGGCTTCCCTGGGGAAGGTAACAGGGGTACCTCGGTACTCTCGTGGTAGTGGGCTCCTCAAAAGTTTTCAACTTTGAACTCCTGCTAGAAGTGTCTTTAATCTGTGTTAATCAAACCGCGACATTCTCCATAGGCTTTAATAGAGATCCCTATAGCAGCTACTTTCACTGCACGCGCCTCCCGTGGGTCCCCTTCCTCATAACCTGGGGTGGATTCTTAAGGGGCCAGCGGTCCTAAATGCCCTAGGCATTCTCTTTAGAATTGTCGTGGTTCTTATACCACTTTTTTAATATAAGGTTTGGTCCCCCCCTGGGGCTCTGTGATTCCAGTGCTATTTATTGTGTTTATAAATGCTTGTTTGAATTGTAACTTTGCCCCTAGCCTCATAAAGAGACTGTGGGATTCTGTCTAGAATAAATACATATATTTTATATATATACCTGTGTGGGCTACTCTTTCATTTGGTCATTCAAGAGGTTATCTATGGTAAAACAATAAGCTTAACACTCCTTCAAGACTTAGCCTGAAGGCTGCTGTCCACAGCTACCACTAGGATAGCTTTCTTTAAAGGTTGTATTAAACCTATCATCAATAAGAGTCGAATTGGACTGGTGCAAGGTGTCCCCTATAACTAGGAGACAGCATATGCCAGGCCAACTTCTCACACCCGAGAACCGATGAAAACGACCCTGACAGCTGCACCCAACTTGTCCTGACAAGTGATCCACCATTCCGCTCTGCTCATTCCTTCCCTGAAATCCTGGCAATTCAGGCTTCCTATTTACAATCAGCAGGTACTTTCCCTATGGCCCCTTCAGGCAGGGAATCAAAGACCCTGGAGGCCCGGGTAAGAAGACCTTTTCTGCGGAGAGTATGGCGTAAAAGTCTGTCTCCATTCAGAGGCATGTTTGACTGCGTACCCCTCATCAGATGTTCATGCTAAGTTTATGACCCTGCTTTTTGACGATTCTTGCCTCTTTGGGTAAAAGGCAGCTTTGGCACTAGAGTGGTTTAAGACCAGCAAGCTAAAGCCTGTTCCCTGGGTTTGCAATTACCACCTCCTGCAATGGCCTGTCAACTGTACAAATGTTTTTATGGCTTTTCAAGACCTTGCAACCCCAAACCTAGTATCAACAGCAACAAAATCAATTTGTAAGGCAATGCAAAAGCAGAATTGGAGGTAAGGGCTGAAGATCTGCCCATCACCCCTCCTCCCCTCCCTGCCCCACAAGGCAAGCAGACCTAGTTTGCTCCCACAATCTCACTCAGACTGTTTGGGCATGGGTGTCCTGCTTTCTCCCAGCCATGGAAGGCCATTACTCCGGACCAGTGGGTCTCCCGTATTGCAGAAAGGGGTTACACTCTTTTCTTCCAGCAGGCTCCACTGCCCCATCCCTTCCCCTCCATCCTGTTGACAGACAACCTGGCCTTACTACAACAAGAGGTGGCAGCACTCAAATGGAAAGGAGTTGCTGCCAGAAGAGGAGAAGGGTCATGAATGTTACGCATGTTATTTCCTGAAGCCCAAGAAGGCTAGCAGTTTGTGTCAGTCCTGGACTTCAGGGAGGAACATCTTCCTCAACAAGCATTGGCATAGCCAATAGGTCTCGCCTTTGGGACCTTATAAGTATTTAATTATGCAGCACAATATCCTTGGTGCAAAATCAACTGTTGCATGGCTAAACACTTATGGTTTTTTTTTATGGGTAGGGTCCCTGCAGCTCCCACAAACATAACGTTTTACAAATGAAATGACTAAACAAGCATTGGAAAAGACAAAGGTTGCGATTTTTACTAAGGTTGGCTGGAGAGACTGCTAAATCAATATCTAAGCCAGGGCTAATACGCACAAATGCCCTCCCACGCCACTCGTTCGACTCTTTAGAGGTGGTACCCTTCCATTCAGTACGAAAATGGTACTGAAGAGGGAATTGGGGCAGAGCTGCTTTACATGAGTCATCCAGATAGCTTGTCATGGCTCCAGCCCAGTGTTCTAGCCTCTCTCTGTGGTGGAATGTTAATACTTACAAATACCTGAAATGCTGATCATAGGAGAGCTGGGATCATTGTTGTACTCCTCTTTCAACCTGTTGACCACGCCAGACACGGACATCCCTAAGGGTCTACAATCTGCTGAAACACTTTTGACAGGCCAAGTAGGAGGCCTTTTAACGGAGTTGTCTTCTGTTCGCAATTGTTCTGCAGCGCAGTGAGTTCTCTTGGAGGCATATAAGCACTTAATAAACATAAGCAAATGTTCTGATGTTGCTATAATGTTATGTTCGAGGCATATGAGCTGCAGATTATACACTGTGCATAGCTCGCCGTCTGGTGTTGGGCCCGGATGTTTGCAGTTTGTTTTTCCTCTTGGAAAGTCTTTGGAAGTCACGAGTTCGGTGACTCCTACTTTGGTTCGTATTGCGCATGGGCTTCGGCTCCATCCTCAGATTGTTATTTTCCGCCATCGGGCTCGGATGTAATACTTCGCGCTCCGGTTCCGAACTTCCCAGTTCAACGATCAACGCAAAAATCGAGCTTCTTCAGATAATAAATCATCTTACTCACCTTCTCTTCGGCACTTCTTCGATTCCGGTCGGCGGCGGCGGCCTTCGGGCCTATTCCGGCTCCGGTCTCGGCTGATGGAAAGAACTCCCTTCAAGAAGTGCCCTTGATGTGGGTTCAAGTTTCCCCACACCGATCTTCATGAGGTGTGCAACCTCTGCCTCTCCCCAGAACACGAGGCCCGAGACTGTCCCGCCTGCAAGTCTTTTCGCTCTAAAAATACCATTCGAGATCGACGGGCTAGACTCAACATGGCGCACTCCTCGACCTCCGCTCCAGTCGACATCTTCGGAGACGACGTGGAAGCTCCGGGACAGCAGAACCTCGAACAGGAGGACGACGACCTCGTCAGCGCTTCCGAGGCCGACGACTCAGATGTGGAGGACATCACCCCGGTGCAGCGGGTCGTGAGTACAATACCCCCTCCCACGCCGATACCGAAAAAGGCTTCGGTCACACCTTCGCCTCCGGGCCTAGGCAAGACCAAGGACACTGCTTCTCACACCCCGCCTTCAGGCCCGGTAGAGAAGCCTATTAAGCCTTCCGGCAGCTCGGGCTCGAGCCAGCCGACCACCGGTGCCGAAAAACACCCTTCGGCACTGAAGAAAAAATCAGCCTCCACCTCCACACCGAACCCGGCACCCAAGCCTTCGGTGTCGAAACCTGCTCCTCCGGCGCCGACCAAACATCACAAGACCCTCGGCACCAACACTCCCGTGCCGAAGCCTTCTTCGGCACCGACCAAAAAATCGGAGGTTCCAAAGAAGCACGGCTTAGATAAGCCTATAAAGCCGTCGGCCCCGAAAACTTCGGCTCCGACCGAACAACCAGTGTCGCAGGAACTTTTCACACCAGATCCTCTGCAAAAAACACTTACCAAGGATCCAAAAACTGGACACTTGACATTGTCTTCAAAAAAGAGACACTTGGACAAACCAGCTCCACCTCCACCTCCAAAGAGAAAAGACAGTGCTACCTCTCCTTTCAGGGTGCCTCCTCCACCCTCCCCACCTCCACCCCCTCCACCTCATCGTTCCCCCACCTTGTCTCCTGTCCCAGACGATTTGGGAGACCCTTATTATGATCCAGCAGATGTACCACAAGACCCCACCCCTACTGGATCTCCAGCCCATGGGACGATTATAACAATCCGGACATCCCAGATGTCCCACAGGATGACGTTTACCCATCTAGGCCATCCCCACCTGAAGATTCCTTGGGCTTTCACCACTTGTTACAAAGGGCGGCACACTACCACGGGGTGGAGTTACATACTGACCCAGTGGAGGAAGATTTTCTCCTAGACACCTTCGACAATGCACATAGGTCTACTGCCATTCTACCTATGTTAAAGGGCGTAATTAAACATGCACCTGAGGTTTTTAAAGACCCAGTCAGGGCCAGGCTCCTAAACCCTCGTATAGAGAAGAAATACAAAGCCGCCCCCACAGACCCTTCATACATTAAAGGCCCTGCACCATTGGATTCCCTAGTGGTATCTACAGCTAGGAAGCGCTCAAATTCTCAGGCGTCAGGCGAAGCACCACCACCTGACAAAGAGTCCAAGCTCCTAGACGCGTCAGGGAAGCGCACTGCGTCACAAGCTGCCAATATATGGCGTATCGCCAATACGCAAGAGCTGTTGGCCCGATACGACAGGGCGCATTATGATGAGCTAGAGACCATCATGCACCATCTCCCTGAAAAGTACAAGACTAGGGCTAATGAATTGATTCAAGAGGGAAAAACAATAACTAATACCTGTATACGCTGTGCCCTAGATGCAGCAGATACAGCCTCCAGGGCCATAAACACCATTGTCCTTCTCCGTCGCCATGCCTGGCTCAGAGTTTCAGGGTTTAAACCGGAGGTACAAGCCTCTATATTAAACCACCCATTCGACCAAGATCATCTATTTGGCCCCAAAGTAGATGAAGCCCTCAAAGATGAAGAAAGATACGGACACGGAGAAATCCATGGGAGCCCTGCAGTCACATACTCCCAGGCGCTCTTTTCGCCGCTCTTCCTCTCGGGGCACGGGCAGAGGCTACTCCTCGGATAGTGCATCCACGTCCTACAAATCCCCTCCTCAATCTACCTTCACAAAGGGTTATCAAAGAGGCGGATACAGAGGCAATAATAATAAGGGCAGAGGCAAAACAAATACCGCCCGCTCTGCCACACCTCCTGCCCAATGACTTTCCCCCGCTCCCTCCAGACCATTCCACTCCGGTCGGGGGCAGAATACATTTCCTTCACGTCTGGGAGACAATCACCTCAGACAGATGGGTGACACAAATTATTCAGTCAGGGTATTGCCTAGAATTAACATCTACCCCCCCAAACATTCCACCCAGGCACCGCCCTATGTCTCAAGAACATACTGCGCTACTAACACAAGAGGTGATCTCCCTCCTGCAAAAAGGAGCAATCTAGCAGGTCCCCATAAATCAACAAAATTTAGGGGTCTACTCCCTGTACTTTATGGTTCCAAAGACGGACGAGACTCTACGACCTATCCTAGATCTCAGACCTCTAAACACTTACATACATTCAGACCATTTTCACATGGTAACCCTTCAACAGGTTCTTCCACTCCTCTCCCAGAACGATTTTCTCACCACTCTGGACTTGAAAGACGCATACTTTCACATCCCAGTACACCAGTCTCACAGAAAGTACCTCAGATTTGTGGTGGACGGACAACACTACCAGTTCAAGGTGCTCCCGTTCGGGGTAACAACAGCACCAAGGGTATTCACCAAGTGCCTAGCAGTAGTGGCTGCACACCTCAGAAGACAGCACATTCACGTCTTCCTGTATCTGGACGACTGGCTAATAAAAGCCACGTCCTACCAACAATGTGTGCAACATACCGCCGCTACGGTCCAACTACTTGACCAGCTAGGTTTCACGGTGAACCATCAAAAATCCCACCTGGTACCATCACACACAAAACAATACCTTGGTGCCACCATAGACAACACAAAAACCATAGCCTATCCCAATCCTGCCAGGATTGCAAAAATACAGGCTCTGCATCAAAAATTCCTATGTCAACACTCTCTCCCAGCAAGAGAGTTTATGCAACTGTTATGCAACTGATAGGGATGATGGCCTCTTGCATCTTTATAGTCCCCCATGCAAGACTCCAAATGCGTCCACTCCAAGAGTGCTTAGCGCGCCAGTGGAACCAGGCCCAGGGAGAACTGACAGATCTGGTGTTCGTAGACGGTCGCACCCATCGCTCTCTGCAGTGGTGGAACACCACAAACCTTTCCAGAGGTCGACCGTTCCTGGACCCGGTCCCACAAATAATCCTAACAGATGCATCGCTCTCCGGCTGGGGAGCTCATCTGTTATATCTCACAGCACAGGGCACATGGACGCCGCAACAGAAGTTACTCCACATCAACCATCTGGAGTTACTGGCAATCTTCCTCGCCCTAAAATCCTTCCAGACGCAGATTTCAGGCAAGGCAGTCCTCATTCGCACAGACAACATGGCTGCCATGTACTACATTCAAAAACAGGGGGGCACACACTCTCCACAGCTCTCTCAATTAGCACAGAGCATATGGAGATGGGCAATTCCACAAAAGATCTTTCTCCTGGCCCAACACGTCCCAGGAGTCCAAAACACCGTGGCAGATCTGCTCAGCAGACAGACGCAGCAGATCCACGAGTGGGAACTTCACCCACAGGTTCTTCACCCGTTCTTTCAGAAGTGGGGGCATCCACACATAAACCTATTTGCCACCAACGAAGACAAAAAATGCCCAAGCTTCACCGCCAGATATCCACACCCATTGTCCAAAGGCAATGCGATATGGATGAACTGGTCAAACAAATTTGCATACGCTTTTCCACCTCTCCCACTAATTCCATTAGTGGTACAAAGCTACAACAGCATTCCCTAACGCTGATCCTAGTAGCTCCAACATGGGCCAGACAACCGTGGTACACCACACTGCTGGAACTCTCAGTAGTACCAAACCAAAAGCTACACCTCTCACCATGCCTCCTAACCCAGAACCATGGAGAGATCAGGCACCCGGACTCAGCTCAGCTCAACCTTGCGATCTGGCTCCTGAGGTCCTAGAATTCGGATACCTTAACCTTCCCCCTGATTGCATGAATATTATCGGGGAAGCTAGACGCCCTACTACTAGAGCGTGCTATGCGGCAAAGTGGAAAAGATTTGTTGTTTACTGCCACAACAACACAATCAATCCTTTAAATGTATCCATACAGCACATTATATGTTACTTACTCCATCTACAAAGGTGTAACCTAGCATATACTTCCATTCGGTTACACCTCACTGCAATTGCTGCTTATTTACAGAACAGGCAGCACCTCTCACTTTTCAAAGTGCCTGCCATCAAAGGCTTTATGGAAGGCCTCAAAAGAGTAATTCCACCCAGAGTACCACCCTCACCTGTCGAACTTGAATAAGGTTAATGGGACCCCCTTTTGAACCATTACATAAATGTGAGCTGCAGTTTCTCACATGGAAAACAGCTTTTCTAGTGGCCATCACTTCCCTCAGAAGGGTTAGTGAAATACAAGCACCCACTATACAGGAACCTTTTCTCCAAATGCATCAGAACAAGGTTCTACTCTGCACCAACCCCAAATTTCTACCCAAAGTCATTTCTCCATTCTATCTAAACCAGTCGGTAGATTTACCAGTCTTTTTCTCACAACCCCAAACCGTTGCGGAAAGGGCTTTACACACACTGGATGTTAAAAGGTCTTATCTGAAAGAAACACGTTAGTTAGATTCCTCACCTTAGAATATCCCCAGGCGTCAGACTGGATCCGGAAGATTTTTTGTCAGCAATACCCATTGCGCGTCGCTAGGCGTAGTCTGCGGCTCCGCGTCCGTCGTCGGCGTCGTGCGCCGGAATGACGTCGTCGGAGTACTTAGACGCCGCCCTCGCGCGCTGACGTCAGTTCTTCTTTTTTCCGCGCCAGTAAGCGCAGATCCGGGAGAGCTACCCCTTTAGTCACTTTTTGGCTAACTTTTTCGATCCTTTTTGATCCTGTCTCGACTCCGGTGCCGGTAGGATGCCTGGTTTTAAAGCCTGTGCTGACTGTAGCCGCTTGATGTCGGTTACGGACCATCACCGCCGGTGCCTTTACTGCTTGGGCCTCGACCACGACGCGGAGTCTTGTTCGGACTGCAAGGCCCTGACCTCGAAGGCTAGACGGGAGCGGTCCCGTAAGCTTCTCGAGATTCGCCACTCGGCTCTGCGCCCCTCTCGATCCCGGTCCAGGAGGAGGTCCAAGGATCGGTCGCGGAGCCGCAGCCGACGTCCTCATCGGTCGTCGGGATCCAAGTCTTCGGGTAAGTCGAAGCACTCCAAGCACTCCAAGAAGTCCAAGAGGCGACACCGCTCTTCGGACTCCCCTCGCCGGTCGCGCGACTCGGCCGAGGGTCAGGGTGGTTCCACCCCCGCGGCTCCGGCGGAGCCGCAGGCGCCGCGTAAGTCCCCATACTCACCGGTCCCTGGGACTGACGCGACGCCGGCGGAAGTCAGTGCCTTCCTCTCGGCCATGAGGAACCTGGCTCCGCCGTCGACGCCCGCTGGCGCGCCTTCGGGCCCCGCGGACCCGACTGGTAAACCCTGCCTGCCGGCAGCTCCGGCTCCGGCGCCGTCGACGGCTCCGGCCTCGACGCCGCAAGTGCCCGAGGGACCCGTTCCCGAGTCCCCGCCGACGCCGGTCGACCTCGTCACGTCTCCTCCGCCGGCGTCGACACCGGTACCACCTCCGACGCCGACTCCGCTCGGCGTCGAGCCCCAGTTCAGCCCCACTCCGGGCCCGACGCCGATACAGCGTCGATAGACGCCGCGTTCGGCGCCACTGGAGACACATTTTGTCTATCGCCCGGCTCCGATCTTTCCTCCTGCATACCAGGAATCGGATGATGGGGGTGAATGGGAGGGATCCGAGGATCCTATGGCCGCTCAGGCTCAACTGTCACAGGACTGGGCAGATGAACTGGGGGAGGCCAATGGTCTGGATACCTCTCCGGACACTGGATTCATCTCTCCTCCGACTGTGGCTTCGGAGGAGGGTGCTGCTTTCTCTGTGGTGCTGCGCAAGGCGGCCGCAGCCCTTGGGCTCGAGCTACCTGCCGTGGCTGTGAGGACTAACGTCCTTACTGAGGTGCTTCAGTCTGCAGCAAGCTCCACTGAGCCTCTGCTGCCATTCAATGAGGCCCTCACTGACGTTCTGCAGGGCACCTGGTCCAAGCCCTCCACAGTTCCTCCTGTGGACAGGAACGTCGCCAGGCGCCACCGCCCTGCTCCGGGCGACCCCAGTTTTCTGTCCCAACACCCTACCCCCGAGAGCCTGGTTATCCAGGCCTCTACCTCCCAATCCTCCTTCCCGACCGCTCCGCCGGACCGGGATTCCAAGAGACTGGAACAGTTTGGCAAAAAGCTGTTCTCCTCCCTTAGTTTGGGCCTGCGGTCTTTGAACACCGCCTGTCTCTTGGACCGTTATTCCCACTCTCTGTGGGATACGGTGGAGGACGTGCTGCCCCTGTGTCCGGAGGAGGTCCAGACACGACTTACCCAGGCTCTGGCCGATGGGAGGGATGCAGCGCGACATGCTATCCGATGTGGGCTTGACACTACGGACTCACTGGGTAGGGCAATTTCTACCACAGTGGCGCTTAGACGTCACGCCTGGCTGCGGTCCACGTCCTTTTCGGGCGATGTCCAGAGCACTCTCATGGACATGCCCTTTGATGGCACTCGCCTTTTTGGCGAGAAAGCGGACAGTGCGCTGAATCGCTTTAAGGACTCCCGGGCTATGGCCAAGTCCATGGGCCTCTCGGCCCCGCGGTCGCAAACTTCCGCCTTTCGCCCCTTTCGTGGCCAAGGAAGGGGTGCCTCCTCACGTACGCCTAGCCACCAGCCGCAGAACCAACCTGCGCGCGGTCGCGGACGTGGTTTCCGCCGAGGCGGATCTGGAGGACGATGCGGTCGCCCACATCCACCCCGGCAGCATCCGCCTCAAAGCCTTCCTAGTCCGAGCTTTCAGGCCCATTCCACACCAGTAGGCGGCAGAGTTCGCCATCACCTGCTCCACTGGTGGTCCATCACATCGGACAGGTGGGTGCTGCAAATCGTCCGAAGGGGCTACTCCCTCCCCTTCGAGACGACCTCTCCAGCCATGCCACCGCAGCACCACCGTATCTCGGGGGATCATTTGAATCTTCTCCACGAGGACGTTTCGGCCCTCTTGGCCAAGGGGGCCGTCGAGCGCGTTCCGAGCCCAGAAGTAGGTCGTGGTTGTTATTCCCACTACTTTCTGGTTCCCAAGAAGGGCAAAGGGGGCCTACGCCCTATCTTGGACCTCCGGAACGTCCATGCCTTCCTCCGGAAGGAGAGGTTCAAGATGTTAACTTTGGCTCAGGTTCTAGCTGCCCTAGACCCTGGAGACTGGATGGTAGCGTTGGACTTGCAGGACGCATATTTCCTCATCCCCGTCCTGACGGCCCACCGGCGTTACCTGCGGTTCACGGTGGAACAAGAGCACTTTCAGTTTACCGTGCTCCCCTTCGGCCTCACCAGTGCCCCTCGGGTGTTCACGAAAGTGATGGTGGTGGTCGCAGCTCATCTGCGCAGATCAGGGGTTCCAGTCTTCCCCTATCTCGACGACTGGTTGTTGAAGGCGGGCTCGCCCCAGGCAGTCGTCTCCCACCTCCAGACTACGGCGGATCTCCTGCATTTGCTGGGGTTTTCCATCAATGTGCCGAAGTCACACCTGAGTCCCTCTCAGAAGCTCCTCTTCATCGGAGCGGTTCTCGATTCGGCGCAGTTCCGGGTCTATCCACCGGAACAGCGGGTCCGGGATATTCAGGCCCTGATTCCCATCTTTCGGCCTCTATCCTGGGTTTCGGTCAGGCTAGTGTTGCGGCTTCTGGGGCTGATGGCCTCCTGCATCCTACTAGTGCATCACGCCAGACGGCGCATGCGGGCTCTGCAGTGGGACCTGAAGTTTCAGTGGGCCCAGCATCACGGCAACCTGTCCGACCATGTCTTGATCTCGGAGGACACTGCACAGCAGTTGCAGTGGTGGCTCACGGACCGCGATTGGGTCATGGGCAGAAGCCTCTCCCTTCCCCAACCGGAGCATGTCGTAGTGACGGATGCGTCCCTCCTGGGATGGGGTGGCCATATGGGAGAGGCGGAGATCAGAGGCCTCTGGTCTCCGGCGGAGTATCGTCTCCACATCAACCTGTTGGAGTTGAGAGCGATCCGACTTGCACTGAAAGCCTTCCTTCCCTCTGTCAGGGGAAGTGTCGTGCAGGTGTTCACGGACAACACCACCGCCATGTGGTATTGCAACAAACAGGGCGGGGTGGGGTCATGGACCCTTTGTCAGGAGGCTCTGCGCCTCTGGACGTGGCTGGAACACCAGGGCGTCACCCTAGTGGTTCAACATCTGGCGGGCTCTCTGAACGCCAGAGCAGACGAACTCAGCCGCCGGTGCATGATGGATCACGAATGGCGTCTGAACTCCGAAGTGGCGCAAGGTCTCTTTCAGCCGTGGGGAGAGCCTTGGTTAGATCTATTCGCCACCGAAGAGAACGCGCAATGTCAGCAGTTCTGCGCGTTGGAATTTCCAAGGCGGCACTCGCTCGGCGAAGCTTTTCGTCACGAGTGGAGTTGCGGTCTGTTGTACGCCTTTCCGCCTATACCACTTCTGCCCAGAGTGCTGAAGAAGATCAGGCGCGACCGGGCCCAAGTCATCTTGGTGGCTCCGGATTGGGCACGAAGATACTGGTATCCCGAGCTACTCAGTATGTTGACTGATCCTCCGATACGTCTGCCCCTTCGGGAGGATCTTCTGTCGCAGCAGCAGGGGACTGTCCTCCACCCGAACCTGTCCAGCCTCCACCTCCATGCGTGGAGATTGAGCGGCGGCAGTTGATGCCATTTGACTTGCCTCCTGAAGTCTGTGATATCATTCTGGCAGCCAGGCGTCCCTCCACAAAGACGGTATACGCCTGCCGGTGGAACAAATTTGTGGCATGGTGCACAGCAAAGGCTGTGGATCCCCTTTCCGCCCCTCTTTCTGAGGTTCTCCTCTTTCTTCTTTCTTTGGCCCGGCAGGGCTCTGCCCTGGGCACCCTGAAAGGTTATCTTGCTGCCATCTCTGCCTTCTTGCGGCTTCCTGATCAGCCTTCTCTTTTCAAGTCCCCTGTAGTTACACGCTTTCTAAAGGGCATTACTCACACGTTCCCTCCTGTCCCTTTTGTAATGCCTCAGTGGGACTTGAATCTTGTTCTCACATTTCTAATGTGCGCTCCCTTTGAGCCTCTTCATAATTGTCCTCTTCGTCTGCTGACGCTTAAGACTGCTTTTCTGGTAGCCATCACCTCGGCTAGACGGGTGAGTGAGCTCCAGGCTTTATCTTCTAAGCCTCCTTTTCTCTCTGTTCATCCGGACAAGGTTGTCTTTTGGCCTCGTCCCTCCTTTCTTCCGAAAGTGGTGACTCCATTTCATCTTGGGCAGTCTGTCACCTTGCCCACCTTCTTTCCGCCTCCGCATCCTTCCAAAGAGGAAGAGAGGCTCCATCGTCTGGACCCAACACGTGCGCTCTCCTTTTATCTGGACCACACAAAGCAGTTCCGGGTGGACGACCAACTTTTCGTTGGATACGTGGGTGCTAAGAAGGGGAAAGCTGTGCACAAACGGACCATCTCTCGGTGGGTCGTTTTGTGCATCAAAATGTGTTATTCCTTGGCAAAAAAGGACCCTCCTGCTGGGCTGCGCGCCCATTCTACTCGGGCCACAGCGGCTACTACTGCTTTGGGACGAGGTGTCCCTTTGCAGGACATCTGTCAGTCGGCAACGTGGGCTTCGCTACACATATTTGCCAGGCATTATTGCCTTGACAGCCAAGTCCGGAGGGATGGCTTCTTTGGCCGTTCTGTCCTCCAGGACTTTCTGGTGTGATCTTGGTTCGCAGACCCACCTCCGGGGATGGTATTGCTTGGGTATCTATTCTAAGGTGAGGAATCTAACTAACGTGTTTCTTTCAGATGAACAAGTTACTTACCTTCGGTAACGATGTATCTGTAAGAAACATTAGTTAGTTAGATTCCTCACCGACCCACCCATCCTCCCCGTTCTGCGAACTGACATCTAGGGTTAAGGTTATCCTTTTCAGGCCCCTAGATTTTCTTTTTGGCACCAGTGTCGGTCTTTGCATGGCTCTGCGTTCCTGGCGCGGAAAGCTATGTACAAGAACTGACGTCAGCGCGCGAGGGCGGCGTCTAAGTACTCTGTCATTCCGGCGCACGACGCCGACGACGGACGCGGATCCGCAGACGACGCCTAGCGACGCGCAAGGGGTATTGCTGACGAAAAATCTTCCGGATCCAGTCTGACGCCTGGGGATATTCTAAGGTGAGGAATCTAACTAACTAATGTTTCTTACAGATACATCGTTACCGAAGGTAAGTAACTTGTTCTACTTTACTACATCCAAAGGACACAACCTTTCAGGAAAACCAAACAGCTATTTGTCTCCTTCTCTCCACCACATAAAGGCAACCCTGTTTCTAAATCAGGGATAGCTAGGTGGATTGTAAAATGCATACAGATTTGCTACCACAAAGCAAAACGAACGCTATCTGTTCCCCCTAAAGCGCACTCTACAAGGAAGATAGGGGCTTCTATGGCTTTCCTAGGAAACATACCACTAGATGACATCTGCAAAGCAGCGACATGGTCAACACCGCACACCTTCACAAAACATTACTGTGTAGATGTGCAAACCAAGCAACAAGCTAGTGTGGGCAAGCTTTACTAAAAACACTGTTTCAAACAACTGCAACCGATGCCGGTGGTCGCCGCTAGGGTTGGGTACTGCTATATAATTTATGCACAGTGTATAATCTGCAGCTCATATGCCTCGAACGGAATATGCTACTTACCAGTATGCATCTGTTCTTGGCATGTAGAGCTGCAGATCTATACACGCCTCCCCGGCTACCTGTATCCGTTCCAGTCTTATCTTATTTAGATACAAGACACATGGGTTTCTTTACTGTTACTACTACGCTCCATCTTTCCCTGCTGGCGAAAAACAATCGGAGGATGGAGCCGAAGCCCATGCGCAATACGAACCAAAGGAGGAGTCACCGAACTCGTGACTTCCAAAGACTTTCCAAGAGGAAAAATAAACTGCAAACATCCGGGCCCAACACCAGATGGCGAGCTATGCACAGTGTATAGATCTGCAGCTCTACATGCCAAGAACAGATGCATACTGGTAAGTAGCATATTCCTTATCTCTGTATCCTTTAAGGAAGGCTGGGGCTGGTGCAGACACTCTGATTGCGTAGAATGCTGACATTAATTGCATGCTGTCAAGCATTAACAGCTATTAATTGCCCATCTCCTCATTATGTGCCTTTGCCTCGGGCCCATAAATGGGCAATTAACAGCTTTCATTGTTAACGTTCTCAGAAGCGAGTAATAACAACAGGACTACTTTAGGTTGACCAAAACATGCACTTACAGCATGTGGCACCTCGGTGTGTCCGTGGCACGTACCTAAGAACAAAACAAACAGAATATCCATTTGAAATATGTCCTTTAAAATTAAGCGCGAGTGCTGTATTTCGTGAAACAATCATTGAACACCCTGCCTTTCCAACAAGCATCTGATGGGGTGTGTACACACACCGTTCAGCCTCGTACCACTCCCTGCCTTTTTTAAAATGTTTGTACGAGTGAAAGTGTATCAGCATTGCAGAGGGCTTTGTGTTTCTCCCCTCCCACCACCTACATTTATATTATCATGCCAGGCTCCGCGAGAGCCTTCCACTGGTGTCTGGTTCACAGCAGTGGAAATTTCCACAGTACTGATCAGTGGCGGCGGCGGCGAGCGAGAGGAAGGGGCGGGATGAGGAAGCGGAGATGCCACCGTGTATCTGGGCATGTGCTAGCTTCTGAAAAAGTGAGCTACATTTTCATACCTGCAAACACACTGAACTAGCGGCAATTTAATAATTCGACACCTCCACATAAAGCATTCACATCGGAAGCAAAAAAAGTCGATACGATGCTTGGAAACACCATTAACGGGCGGCTCATTTTAAAGACGTTTAGATTGTACAGCAAATGGGTACTTTACTCTGTAACAAGCGATGCACTTGCAGTGTACGAATGTCAGGGGGCGAGGGGGGCCTATTTTAAGCCCCGTGTGGCTGAGAGCGGCTTCTGCCTTAGCTCGCTTTGGTGATGTAATGGACCAGAGGAGGATGGCTTGTAAAATTCCACTCATTCTGTCACCAGCGAACTGAGCAGTTTTTTTCTTCAGTTGCAAATAAATGTGTTCTTCAGATGCAGGGACGGGAAACCCCTTATCTAGTCATTTAACATGATAAATTCTGCCAACATCAAACTTTATTTTAAATTCTGGCGCAGAAGTATCTCCAGGGAACGAGTGACCTTTATAAAAGCTATTAACGTTCTTGTCCATGCAATGCAGTGCAGATAAAATCGGACCATTTCGATGTAAATGACTCTGATTTTAAACGTGTATTTGTGAAAGGCTATTCCAGAGACAAATCATAGTTTCTAGTGTATGAGAGAGCTTGGGTGATGGAGATATAAGCTTCTCTTTCCGTAATAGCTGCGAATAGACGTAAGATGCAGAATTACATTGGTTGCAGGGTTAGCAAGCAGCAAGAAATCTGAAGTCTATGCCCCTTTGCAAATTACTTGTGTGTAATTGAATTTTAGCACAGTAAATCTTTTCAGCGTCAATCTGAGGCCCCCATTTAGCATTAAGTCCTTAATGTGCACGCAAAGGTCAAACATGCAACATTGGGATTATACAAAGCAGTAGATGTCCTTAATATTCACCACCACGTCTCAAGTTTAAAAATATTTGTGTGTAAAAATGCCATACAGACAGGACACTAGCAAGCACTGACAGTGCAACTTGACAAAGAAGCCCGCGAGTGGTGCGCGTGTGCGCGGCGTCAAAAGTGAAAGCAGCTATAGCGTCCCGCGAGTCGTGCGTGCGAGCACCACGCCATATGTTTTGTATTATCGCGCCCGTGTCTGGGCAAGATAATTCAAAACATATGGCGCCCGTGCGGGTAACCGCAAGCAATAGGCCACACACACACGAAGCCCCCTTACAATAAGTCTCGCAGAGCAGCGCATGCCCTGGGTGCACCGTTTCGTGGTGTTGTCTGCTGCTGGCTGTGCATGCCAGTGCAGGCTTGTTTGTTCTCCTCCACCACTGTGGCCTTTGCTGCATTCTCTGGTGCCTTTCTTCTTCTGTCTGCACTTTTGGCGGTGCACCCGTCCCTGACTTGTCAGCTGCCGGTTGGGGTGTCTACAGCTCTTCTGTCACTGTGTATGTGTTTCTTCAGGTGGACCCTGCCTCCGGTTCTACCTCATCTCCCTGGGGGTTGAGGTGGTCCTTGTGTTCCTTGTGGCTTTCCTGGCGCTGTCTGCCCCGGCGGGGTGTTGAGCAGTTCTCCCTTGGTTGGGCGTTGGATTTTCTGGCCTTTCCCCCCTTGTCCCTGTGACATGTCCCCTGCTGGGGCCCTGTGTCTCTCCTTTTGGGGAGGCTCTCTCGCAGGCCCTCCTGCCTTCTGGGTATGGCTAGGGTATCTATTCTACGTTAAGGAATCTGCGGCTAGTAGTCTCTATCAGATGTACAAGTTACTTCCCTTCGGTAACGATGTATCTGGTAGAGATGATTCTAGCCGCAGACTCCTTCACGGCCCGCCCTTCCTCCCCATTCTGCGAGGACCCTCTGCTTGTGTTTCTGCAGTCGCCTCCCTCTGGGTGCCTTGTCTTCTGTGGGGGCCCTTCTTCGTTTTCTTCCGGTCAGGCATCCCTCCAGCTGGTTTCTCTCCAGCGTGAGGGCCTGCTTTTGCTCTTTCCCACTGTTGGGGTTTCTGCTACCAACCGATCTTCTTGGTTAGGGGTTCTTTTACCTGTCCTTTGCCTTCCTGCTCCTTTCGGAGGTTATGCCCCACCCCCCACCCCCTTTGACACTGTAGTCTGCAGCTGGATTGCCTGTCCTTTGTCCTCCTGCCCCTGTCAGGAGGTGCGGCCATCCTTGGCAGTGTAGTCTGAGGATGAATTGCTGTTGCTCCTCTGTTCCGTACTTGTGGCCCTTCCTTTGTGGTTGTGATTGCAGATCTTCTCTTTTTCTCTTTCTGTCGCGACGCTATCACATGCTTGTGCCTCCAGGATGGCTCTCGCCTTGGCTTGCAGGGTGGTTCCACGACGTGGTGCTTTGCGCTTTTCTTGCTATGGCCTCGCTGCTCTGGCCTTCTGGTGCTTTACTACCACCTGGTGCTTTCGCCTTGGCTGGCACAGTTGTTCCTCAGAGGGTTGCTCTGCTCTTTTCCTGCTGTGGTCGCATTCTAGTGCCTTTGTGCCACCTGGTGATGTTTCTCACCTTTTGTTTCTCTCCATTTTGTTTCTCTCCATTTTGTTTCTCTCCATTTTGTTTCTCTCCATTTTGTTTCTCTCCATTTTGTTTCTCTCTATTTTGTTTCTCTGGTTTTTTCGCACACTGTTCCCATGTTCTCCTCAGTTTTGTTGTGATGGCTCTGCGTTGTGGCACGGAAAAGTTCTCAGAAGCAAACTGATGTCAGTGTGTCGGGGTGGGGCTTATGTGACCTTGCTGACGTCATGCCCGCGGAGGACGTCAGGGAGGAGTCGCGTGGTACCGCCCCCCGGCGCGCAGAGATGCTGGGCAAGAATGTTTTCCGGGTCCAGTCTCACGCCTGGGGATAATTCTATGTTAAGGAATCTGCGGCTAGAATCGTCTCTACCAGATACATCATTACCGAAGGTAAGTAACTTGTACGTTAATTATGTTGCAGGTTGGAGACTGGATGGTTTCACCTGCTGGATGCATACTTCCACGTCCCTATCTTGTAACGGCAGACGTTCTTGCAATTTGTGGTGGATTCTGCGCACTGCCAATTTTCTTCTGTTTGGTTCAGCATCGGCACCTCAAGCTTTCATGAAGATGTCGGTTGATGCTTCCCATATCAGGAGCTCCAACATCCCAATATTCCTGTACCTAGACGACCTGAGTTTTTCTCACCTGTGGCTGTACCAATGATTATTGTTCATATGGTTGGTACAGAACCACTCTTTTCCGCACCTTCCCTTCACTCGATTGCTGACATCCAGGAAGGATTTATGTATAGGTTCAGTCTAGCGGTGACGCGCATGTGCTGCTTGCTCTGCGAGGCATGCAGTAGTAGAGTATGGTTTGTAAGCCTCGCCCACTCTCTGCCTATACTTTTCATTGGCTGGTGTCATTGTCCTTCTTAAACGCTGGCTTCCAATTCAGTATGAGGCTTGTTGGTCGCTCCTGGGTACCGCCTTGTCTCCATTTGTTACCTCCCATAACGACTGGACCTTTTTCCCCGGTGGTGTTACCTTGTCTGCCTTATAAGTTGGTGAGCACTATTTTCTTTAACCCCTTCGCTGCTGCGGACATTCCGCTGCAGCGCTGGGGGGGGCAGGGGGGCAGCGCGGCGGGCCTGTGCTCATGACGGAGCCGCTCCGTCATGAGCCACAGTTGAGCTGTGCTCATGACGGAACGGTTCCGTCATGACTCCGCCCATTTGCGTTGTCGCCCCGCACAGGCGGGGAAACAGCGCCGCGCAGGCGGAGCGGCCGCCGACAGGATTGTCATGACGGAACCGTTCCGTCATGAGCACACGGCAACCGTGGCTCATGACGGAACGGTTCCGTCATGAGCAGGGAAGGGGTTAATGCTCTCCCCTATTCCACCCATGACATCCCAGCACACGCCAGATTTTATATCTTTATTTACTGTACAGCGCGGTCCGCTTTAACTATAGTGGCCACTCTTATTTATTTTACGGAGCGATCCGCTTTCAAGCGGCTGTGCGCCTTTGGGATGCCCCCCTCCCCAGTTTTTTCATCCCACTTAAAGCCCTGGTTATGTATGTACATGCTTGCGTGTACATTTACCATTTTGATCGCGTTGGTTGCATAAATATAGTTAAAGGTACATTATTTCAGTTAATCAACTGATGTCTTTCTTCCAGCATGTTTCTCATATACATGTACATGTTTCGCATATGCCCATTTTAAGTGTGCCTGGCATGAACAAGAGCAAGGATTAATGGCAAAGGAGTAGACTGTGTTTACCGACACATACCCAAGTTTTGAAAGAAAGTACACAGCCGCCGCGCACCATGAGAGAGAGCACTCCTCACAGGAAGCAGCTCAAATAACAAGCAATCGCTTAAATGTGGCATGATATGACGTAACATTATTCCATATCTGATTTTTAAACATGCATGAAGGCAAATAAAAGCACACTTTCCCTGTGGTATATTTTTTAATTTCTTTTAAGTTGGAGATATA
This sequence comes from Triturus cristatus, assembly GCF_964204655.1. Classification (NCBI taxonomy): domain Eukaryota; kingdom Metazoa; phylum Chordata; class Amphibia; order Caudata; family Salamandridae; genus Triturus; species Triturus cristatus. The sequence goes on along the minus strand of NC_140592.1, from coordinate 946,719,386 downwards.
CATTACTTGTACTTCATGAAGGGATGCTCTCTCACACTAGACCATACTGGTTTGTGTGTTTAGAAATGCAACATGGTTATATAAGTACATGAAAGCTGATTTTATATACAGAACAGTTTGATGCACATTAGGTTATCTGGTAGTTTCAGTGCCACCGTCTTCTAAGGGACAGACCGACTAAAGTGAGCACCTCTTGAATTCTTCGAGAGCATCTCAGTATAGTGCAGTAAACTCGGTAAGCTTGCTTATTTTGCACATTTCTCTATAGAGTTTTGTCTTTTGATCTGCAGAACCAGTTCCATAGGCGTTCAACCTTAAAGCCGGTCTGTGAATTTCATCTTTCTGCATCTGTTTTTCCCCAACTCGAAGAGACCTGGATGGGGCAGGGAAGAGTCCGAGGTGACTCTGGTTTAATGAAGCAGCCGGAAGCCCTGGAACTGGGTTATGTCTCTGCAATGGCTGCTTCTGTGAACCGTGGTTTAAGAAAGCATTGTGCCTAATTGGTGTGCACAGTTTAATTGTGGTTTAACAAACGTGGAAAGCAGAATTAAATATATATACGAGCAGTATCTTTGAGAAAGTCAAAAATAGTTATTGGTTATTAAGTTTGCCTTCTGGTTGAAATGTTTTTTTTTTTTTAATCAGATGAATAAAATCTGTGTTTTTAAGTGACGTTTAGGCTGAGAGCGTCTTTCCTAGAAAGTCTGAATTTAGTTTTTTTCTGACCTCCCCCCAGCTCTTGTCCTGAGGTCATAAAACCACTTTCTTTGCTCTGTGTATAGTAGAAAGCTCGACACCCTCTTAGTTTCTGCTTCCGGGCATTCTGAGCTCTCCTGGGTTTTTTATGCCTTGACCTTTGTGTCTTTAGGGGTGCAGGTCAGAGGGTAGATGGAAGCTGTGTGAAGGGTATAGTTTAGTGGAAAAGCACAGTGTTTAAAGTTTGCTTTTCGAGTTATATTATAAGACCCTACGCCATGCCTTTGTTAACCAATAAATGTCACTGAACACTCTAGTGCCCCTGGGTGATATTCATCTTTCCTTTTGTTCTATTTATCCATAAAATGTGATTTTTTTAGGTCTTTTGTTTAAGTTTTTAAAACATAAATAAAAATCATTGTCATTTACAATGCCAATAGCTTAAACTTGCGTAAATGCGAGTCCTATTGCATTGCAAATGCTTGTTATAAATTGGCATCTGATTTACTTTGTGTCACGTTTCTTTCATTTTCAACTGTTTTGGTACTTCCAAATGTTTTGTATTTGTTCCTTTGACAAAGCCTGACTGCTCGAAGCCACAGCTTCCCAGACTTGAGCTAAGGTTTTGCGGAAGAGCCTGACTATACCCAAGAGGGGTTTGTGAGTTTATTACACGATGAAGTCACACAACCACACCACACAAAGAGTGTATCTTTGCTTACCTTTCACAAACATTACTGCCTGCTTTCTGAAGTGCACAGAGATGGTCACTTTGCCAGGTCAGTCTTGCAGGACTTCCTTGTTTAACCATCCATCAACCCTCTTCCTAGTAGGCTATTGCTTTGTAATCTAGTCTGCAGGTAGAAGTACTCATCAGAAGAAACATTTACATACCTTAGGTCACAATCCTTCTGGTGGATAATCTATCTGCCTGCAGATTCCTAACCAACCTGCCCGTCTCTAAGTTTGATGGATAGTTACAGGGAAAGTTAATAAGATCCCAATTTATGTTTTGATACTGCACTATATCAATTTCAGTCTGCCCACTCTCCTTGAAGGCTGAGAAAGAATGCATGGAAACTGATGACATTACGCATGGATGTCCACGTAATTGCTTCAGTGACTTCATGTAACTCCGCTTTTGGCATCAACTTGACAACCGTGCCCCTATTCAGCGACGTGAGACCTTTGACATTTCCGGATGAAGTCAAGCCTATGGAATTCTGCAAATGAGGAATCTGCAGGTAGAGTATTCACCAGAAAGATCATTACTGCAGGTAAGTAACTTTTTCTTCCAGAGGTGTCTAAGAACCCACCTACAGGGGTAGCTGAAGTAAAGTAAAAATGTTGGCAAATCCAGGGCAATGACTAAAAGGACACTCTTTAGCAAGTCAAGGATACCAGACTAATCTACACCACACAGAGCAACACCCACCAATAGAAATGGGGCTTTAAATTCAAGCCTCCATCCAAATTTGACAAACCTACCTATGGCGTAAAGGCTGAATAGTTTGACACAGGATATCAAGGAAGAATATATTCTGAAATGTAAAGACTGTATGCCACTCATTGTTTTAAAGTGTTAAAGGGTAATAGAAGAAACATGTTAACCAAGAGATGCTATATGAAAATAAAGTTGGGCAATACTCTTCCAAGATTGGACCTGGATTCATAAAACACAAAATCTTAGAAATTCCAGAGCAGTTGAATGAGAAAGAAACTTGACACAATGGAAATCTGACACCAATCAATAAAAATAGCTCTTCTTTTTATGAATTCTTAGACACCAAAACAAACACAATCCAACGAAGGGCATATGATACAAATGAAGGATTATTCTTCAATCAAGAACTGCATATTGATGGACTCTGGTGAAGTTCCCTCTCTAACTAAATGCCTAAATGTCTTGACAACGAAAGGTTCTGACTTGAAAATTGTTGTGGACAGTCCCAGTCTAGCATAGTTCCAACCATGCCTCAAATGTCTATCAATGATTTTAACAGCTCTGACAACTCCGGAAAACAGAATGTGCTGCCAGCTCCCAACTTCCACCACAAGAAGAATGCTGGTATGAGCAATTTTTAGCTTAAGAGCAAGTGATTGCTAACTTGCACTGATCCAGGTTTGATGACGAGTAGTTAGACATTCAAATCATCCCCCATTATACTGGGAATAGAATATTGTGATGTTTGTTCACGAGATGCTACTCAGGAGTCCTGATTTACAAGTGTTAAATCAACTTTTATTGTAGCCTAAGATGATAGTTACATAATGTACTTGTTTGTCTTGGGTTGTAGTCAAAGATGATATTCTGACTTTTTGAATCTGGGAAAGATACCCTTGCTGGAAAACTGTGAAATATGGAAGTAGCTTGTCCATCATCTCTAGATAAAAACGGAATCCTTCTTTACTTCTCGCAATTTGAAGTGTGTTATGCACCCATAGTGTTAGGTTTGTTGCATGGCCTGTGAAAGTAACTTTTTGGCACTGATTAATTGTGGTTATATTCTAATGTATGATTGACTCCTCTCAATGTTATTGATCTGTCATTCAGCCCAGTTTTGCATTACATGCCACACAATGATTGTGTGGAATCCTAGCTACATCATGCCCTTTTGTTTTTTGCAAGAGTTCAGGCACTGGAAACCTTTTTCAGTTGTGGTGAAAAGGCCTTCTACTTAATAGCTCAAGAGTATCCTAAAATGCAGGCGTTTTGCACAATTTACCTAAGCCCTAATCAGAAACATTTGCTTAAAATCTTGTTTTTGTGTCTGCTCTTTGTAGTCACTTTCCACATTTTGAATTATTGCTCTTCTTTGTGTCTTGTTAGTGAAAATTTTTTCATTATCAAGGTACCCAAAAGGATGCCATCAATTATTGATTGTCTACTCAAATTTAAGTACACTGCTCACGTGAAGGAGCCTTTTTTTTTCTTTGCCATGGATTTGACGATGGAAAATTGAATGTGTGTTGACTTGGACCTATGGTAAATAATCACACAATATTGCTGCTGATTGTTTATTTTAAAAGCTCGCTCTACTACTGTCAAGGTGTTTTTTGCCTTTCTTGCTGTCAAAATTTGGGAGCATAAAATTCAGTTTAGAGAGGAAAACAATGTGTGTTATGAAACACTTTACAGAACATGCAAAGTAAAGTTAACTCAAAATGCCAACCGCTTTTGTTTTAACAATTTTGGTGGTAATGCAAATGAACTCAGTGAGTTATGTTAAACGTACTGAGTAGGTTTCTTGGTACTTTGTTGCAGCATGCGTTCTATTCTGAGGAACCATCGGTACCGGAGGGATGCTAGAACGTTGGAAGACGAGGAAGAAATGTGGTTCAACACAGATGAGGATGAGCTTGAAGATGGGGAAGCAGTGGTGCCGCCATCTGAAAAAGCAAAGACTGATGAGGACATTATAGATCCTATCAGTAAATTTATGGAAAGGAAAAAATGTAAGTATTTCTGAAAGTGTTTTTTTTCTGTGTCCGAAGGTGAAAGAATATGCATGTAGTTGTAGTTCTGAATTAGTGATCAATGTTGAGTGCTTACCCTTTGTATATGATTGCAGAGCATTTTTAAGCATGCTTCCACTGTACTTCCATTCCTGTTTCTAGAAGATGCTTTTTATGACCTTTGCGTTTTGCTAATGTAATAGTATAGTGTGTTTTGTTGTACTGGCATCTGGATTTTTCAGTACCTATTTATGTAAGTTTTATGTGGTTCAATCACAAGGTACATGTGAATTGAGTACAGGTAAACTGAAATTGCACATAAAACTGTTCTGTAATGCAGTTGTGCAGAATAGTCTGTACTGCTATTGAGGTCTGCTGTCAAAAGTATGCCCCCAAACTAAATCATCCATGGTTAACCGTAGAGATCTTATGTACAGCTGAGGTTTGTTCATGATCAGTTAACCCATCCAATTCTTATTGCCCAATATTTTTGTGGCCCACTACTGTCCTTTCAATATTTTCCAGTTTTTGTTCCTACAGTTAGCAACCTTAAGAGTTATTAGCCCAACTCAGATATAACTCTTTTCTTCTTATTAATTTTTGCCCATATGTTTGCTGAGGACATGCTGTCATCAAAACATTAAGGGATAGTACTTGCTTTATCTCGCTTCATCACCATAATTGTTAGTTACTATTACATAGCTATGTATGTTTACTATGTGCTTTGGTTCTAAATCATATTTTTTGTGACCATCTGTTTGATAAGAGATTGAATGCAGTAACAATGCTTTGGATTCTTTGATGTCAAAAATTGGTGCAATTCTTTGTTATGGTGGCTTATAATGGAACAAAAAAATCCTCAGCTGAATTTAATTGTGTTTTGCACCTCTGATCTTGCAAGGCAATCCACTTTAGAAACTTTTTAACCTTTGCACTTGATGGTATTTAGTTTTCCAAAATCTACTCTTCCTCATTCAGTAAAGGATACATGAATTGGTTTTAAATTGACAAAATTCAAAAATCTTTTCAAGATGTTATGCTTGCCATTGTAAAGATTCCTCATCCTGTGTTTTTTTTTTTTGCTGTCTGACCCCCTGGTTTGACTTTAGGCATTTCAGATTTCCACACATACTCTCCTCAGTAGTATTTTTGTGTGTCTGATGTAGTGCAAATACCCTGCTTTTCCAAGATCTAGGAATCCAACTGCTTCAGAAACCATTGGTGCCAATCTCTGCGGCGGTGTTTTGGATTCAAAACTATCATCTACACTAGCAACCACCTCACATAATGCATTATGCCAGTTAAAAAAATGTTATCAGTCAATTTCAGGATCTCTGGCATTTTTATATTCTCAGACCTGTTCCGTTTTGATTTTGTTATTTCTATGAAGAACTGTATCCTTTCTGAGCGGAGGGAGACTTAAGCAAAGCTGGTAACCTTATATATGTTGTGGTTGCTGGACATAAAAAAATATCAGTGGCTTAGCCACATCATCTGAAGGGAGACCTGCTTACTTTAGAATGTCCCCTTTCTGAGGTGGGGTTATTTATGTGGTGAAAGCAGTGGCAGCACTTGCAATGCCAGTTCACACCGTGATGAAGCAATCTGTTCAATGATTTTATCACTTGACAAACAGGTGTATCATTTCAGTGATGTGTTGCTGGACACCATGATCCTTGATGCTCACCCAACTTTCAAGAGGCTTGTAGCAAAGGCTTCCTTGGTGAATGCAAAGTGTGCCACTTTTACAGTGACTAACCTGGACAGACACAGTAGTCTAAGAGGATAGATGTCTTGGTTTTCAGGGTGCTCACTCATTCTCCCAGCTGATTAAGATGTAAAATATGCATTGACTAGACTGATGTGTGCTTTGTGATGTACTTGATGGGTTCATGAGTGGAGCATAAAGCCCCACTTCTACTTTTAGGTGATGTGGAAGCCCATTTGCTGACATGCCCTTCAAGGGACAGCAGCTCTTCAGCAACAAACAAAACTGCTAGCTCTGTGTCTAAAGTTATACATATGGGGCACATTAAGATAAATGTTATATTTGTCTTTTTGTATGTTTAGAAACTGATTAATACATTCATATAGGGAAAAATGAGACACTGTAGGAATAGTCTAAAGTAAGTGCAAATGGATAGGAAGGTTTAACCATAAATATTTATACAACCAAAGGTTTTCTGCTTTTTTTCTTCAGTCAGAAGACAATGAGAAGCCTAAATAGTCATGTTAAAAAAACACTACATTTCTAAATGCATTCCCATTTAATATTATAATCCAATTAAAATGGGAAAAAATTGTTGAACATGTTTCCTTGCGTCAAAAACCAGTGAGATTTATATAAATCTCTGAAACAATGCTCTTGTCTCATCAGAGGCATCTATATAGAGGATCAATTTGATTAAAGTTAGCAAGTAGAAACTCCAGTGGGAATGCTGGAAGGATGTGCAAACAATGACATTTAAATGAACAAATCAAGCTTCACTGTTTAATTTTTTTCTCGAGCTGAGAAGTCTATTGATTGTGAGTGAAGGTACATTTAATCTACTGAAAAATGTTTTGTCCGATTTGGTTGCTAATGATAGGCTTTTTGGAGAGATTGTCTCCAATATCATGGTATATGCAACTCGTCATGCGTCTAATATGTTGTGGTTCAATTTTTATGAACACAGAAGAATATTCTATGCTAAAACTGAAATAAATGTAGACGGAAGAATTGGATGTTATAGACATAGAGAAAATCAGATTAAAAGGATTCACACACTAAAAATTATTTCTTTGGATCTTTATTCTAGGAATGACTTGCAGTAAGATCATGCTACCAGATGCTAGAGCAATCTATAAAGCAGGTTTTGTGGGGTAAAATTGGAAATGTAAGAATGCTGTTAGGTACAAAGATCTTAGGAGGAGGTTGTGCATTGGTTGCACTTGTGACCTATGCTCCAATTCTAGTGCTTTATGAAGCAGAAGTAGCTTCAAGCTTCTTTGAAGCTTTTGATCTCAACTCTGCTGTTGGCTTTAGTACCAAAATAAAGAACAATTGCCTTGCCAAGAATATGATGCTAAAGAAGTCTGATTTCAGACTCATTTGGTGACTGTTCTGAAGAATGTGGGATGCTAGCTGTGATGGGCTTTCTTAGATATAGTAATAACCTTGATGTAAATGGTGTCTATATTTTAATAGTATTTAAAGGTGAAAAAAATATGTGATACAGTGGCAGAATTAATTTATAAAGAGCATACTGATATTCAGAAATGGGTGTTTTATATGGATCTTGCTTCGCGAATAGGTGTACTTTGAATTTGTTATAATCGGCTAAAGAATAAGCATGTAAATTGGGGAGTGTGTAGTCTGAGATCCTGCTACTTGGTGAAGGCCCGCAAGTTGCATCTTACAGTCAAAGGTGTCAAAGAGCCCATGTTCGTAAAATGTTCTTGTTGTTCACAGGAGTGTAGTGGGTCACTAAGGCTATAATTGTCGAGGCACCACCCTGCCCATAGTTCTGTTCTTATTTGGGTAGTTTAAAAGGCCATGGCTTGCCAACAAATCCTGTGTTTTGTAATCTATTAATGTTTTCTTTGTTTCAGTAAAAGACAGTGAAGAAAAAGAGGTGCTTTTGAAAACTAATCTCACAGGTCGACAAAGTCCAAGTTTTAAACTTTCATTCTCTAGTGGTACAAAAACTAACCTCACCAGCCAGTCATCAGCAAGCAGCTTATCTGGGTCTCCCGGTTCCCCAGGATCTCCAGGTTCCCCCGGGTCACCAGGCTCTCCCGGCTCTGTTTCCAAAAGCACATCTCAGACAGCAGCTATCACTACGAAGGTATTTTGCAGCTGCTACTTGTCTGAATGTTTGTCTTCATTTTAAACTGTTATTAAATATGCCATTTGATAGCTTTCATATGTTAAAAAGGTTCTTGCTGGTGCTTGTTTCAAAATCCATATTTGTTTTCTCACTCACAGAGCTCATCCAGGAAACCAGTAGGTAATTTCTTGTACACCTCACTCAGGAAACTCGCTCAAGATTTCCTGGACTAGCGGTCTTTTTTTCTTTTTTTTAACCAGCTGAAGCATCCATGGTTCTAGATTATTAGAAAATAGGTCTTTATTTTTAATACATTATTTGATAGATCTGATCAATGGTCTGCTGTCCTTGGTTGGAGGAATTGCTTTGGCGTGTGAAATGCATAATGCATTCTTGTACATGAATCTTCTTTACTGTGTTAATATACATTTTCTAAGGCCTCAGCTTTTCAGTCAGTAAAGATTTGAATTGAGGTTTTGCATATTTCCTTGAATTTTGCCTGGTCAGAAAGGCTCTTTCTTTTGTGTTTGTCACAACTGAATATGTGGAACAAGCGGATTTCCAGCCTCTCTATAAAGTTAAAAGAAAACAGAATGAGAAATCCAGGACGATTTAGTTCTCTGATGTGTGTCTTTTAGGTTTCAGAACACTGGCTGCTGACCAAAATTGTGTGGATAAAGTCTGAGGTTCTGTATTTCTGCTAGGAACAACAGCCTTGATGGCCCCTTTCCTCACAGTTTAATTTTCCATTCCAGTGTGTAATTTTGATCTGTCCATCTGATCAGGCTCTGAAAGGAAGGCAAAAACGCTTTGATAAGAATTTAGTCACACATGGGTTTGATGAGTGAGCAATCTGACAACTCACCGATCTAGCCAAAGTGGGATCAATAAAGGCCTCATAAAATGTCAGTGGCCTGAGGCGGAAGGCAACAGCTGAAGGTTAGCCATATTTTCCTCAATAGGCAAGGGTAGCTGCAAGATTTCAGACTGGTTTTGCAAAACTACTGTAGAGGATGCAGTTTCCTCTGTAGGATGGCCAGACAGACAATACAGACCACTGGCATTCTGTAAGACCAATTTAACGTTCATCTGAATCAGGAGGAGGAACAAAATTGTATGCCTGATTACTTTTGTACATAATAATAGGCATTTGAATAAAGTCAGAATTTGATGGAAAAAAGTAATCCAGGTGTGCAAAGTGCGGAGTAGAGGCTCACAAAGAGGCTCATCATTGAAGCAAGTCGGAACCTTGCATTTAGCCTTGATCAAAATGGTTTTGTTTTCTGGATTTTCAATAGTTTAGTTGCTGGATCTGAAGTCTGCAGATCCAGCGGTGTTACTGGAACAAAGTGCAAGGCTGTCCAGGGTGGGTCACAGTCCCTCTGCTCCAGAGTGGAGTCGACCTGTGCTGCTGAAGTCATTAACTGTGCTCGGTCAGTGGTCCCATAGGTGTCTAGTGACCAAAAAGGGAGCCACAATGTCTGTGGAAGCCAACACTTAGTTAGGGCCATGTGGTGGAAACCCAGAAATCTGATGCAGCATGTCTGAGCGTAGTAACTATTTGGATCCAAGAAAGGCTTTGCATATCTGCCAAAATTGGGAGAGGATCCTAAGGGTACGTCAAGGCAGAAGACTGTGAATGGTGCTTCTGACTAGATGCCCTTTCACAGGAACGACACAGAGGAGGAAGAACCTCTCATGTGATGCTTCTTTACACTTCAGGTTGACTTCTCTTTCGAGGGAGCCCGCCTTGAAGTCTTGGCATGGGGTGCGGAAAGTGGACCAAAGCAATGACTGTTTATTCCTGGCTTGAACCATAACGAGATTTGCTTCCTGCTCCTTGATAGCTGTGGCATTTATGTAGCTGCCTTTCTCACAGCCCCCTGAGTTCAGCCTATGCCCCCAGCACCAAAAACAGACTTTGTGGGAGGTCCAAAATGGACGCTAGCTAATTAAATCTAAAACCCTACAACGTTGGAGGTGGCATGGTCCTGGAAGTACTGCAAAATTTCTGTTTTAGAAACGAATACACAGCTAAGGACACCAAGGATCTAGTCTGGCTACTGAAGATACAAAAGGCGAGGAACCTGCAGTTGCAAGTAGCCCACATAAAAGAAATGTACTGTCTTTTAAGGGGAAGTCTGCTGTCTTCTATTGTTCGGCAAGTTGCATCCAAAGGCCATGAGTACCACAGAGTTAAAGGAACACCTCCTATATCTGGCCTCTTTTCATTTTCTGTAGGAATGCTGTCATCCTTCACACACAGTGTCTATAGCAGATGCACATAATCAAATGAAAATCCTCTTCAGAGGCTGCCTGTCAAAGCCTGCCTGGCTTTGAAAGTCTAACTTTTCTCATTCTAGCAAGATGGAGTTACTATTTCAACATAATCAATCCTAGTTTATCTTCAATGGCCATTACAGCTAGGCCCTTAAGTTCATAAATAATGTGCTGACGTGGTGCAGTAAGTTGTGACTCTTCGTGGTTCCTTCTGACTACTCCTTTACAAGCTCTAAAACAGTCGCACATAAGGAGGTTTGTCTATTTCTGGTCTGATGAAATCCAGATCCATTACAGAGCTATTCTTCTCTAGGAAATCATAGTAGACTCTAAGGACTTGAGCATGGGACACTGAAGTGAAAGCTGGAACCTCCAAGAAGATATGAAGTAGAACTGTTCAATTTTAAGGTCTGATTAAGTATAACCTGCTCATCAGTGTCCTCAAATATTGCAGGTCTTCAGGGTTATAGACTCTACTTTTGTGCTTCTTCAACCTCTTTAAGAACCAGAAATTAGAGTGCGGCTCTCAAGACAATATTGTTTGGTAATCCTCTTTTCTTAAACTGATAGGCACATCTGAAAGAGACACGTTGGTGATAGATTCCTTACCTTAGAATATTCCACAGGCGCCTGGTTACGTTCCACTGGCTTCTCACCCGATGTCCAGAGCTCGCTCATGGACATGCCCTTTGATGGCTCCCGCTTCTTTGGTGATAAGGCTGACAATGCCCTGGAGCGCTTTAAAGACTCTTGTGCCACGGCCAAGTCTTTGGGTCTTTCCTTGAAAACCCCTGCCACGGCGGGGTTTCGTTCCTTTCGTGGCCAGGGCAGGGGTGCCCAGGCGCGCTCTTCCAGCAAGCCTGTGCAAAACCACCCTCAGCGAGGCCACGGACATGGGATCCGCAGGGGCGGTAACCAGCGTGCGGGCCAGTCCACTTCCACCCCCGCTTCTTCCGCCTCAAAACCTTCCTAATCCGAGCTTCAGGGAGCACCCCATGCCAGTAGGTGGCACGGTTCACCTCCACCACTGGCCCGGGATTACGTCAGACAAGTGGGTGCTGCAGATAATCTGACAAGGTTACTCACTCCCCTTTCTGTCCTCCCCTCCAGCCATGCCACCTCGGTACCGCCGCATGTCGGGGGATCATTTGGCTCTTCTCTGTCAGGAAGTCACGGCCCTCCTCGCCAAGGGGGCCATCCAGTATGTTCCCGATCAGGAAGTAGGGAGTGGTTGCTATTCCCACTACTTTCTGGTTCCCAAAAAGGACAAGGGGGGCCTGCACCCCATCTTGGACCTCCAGGACGTCAATCGCTTCCTCTGGAAGGAGAAGTTCAAGATGCTGACTCTGGCTCAGGTCCTGTCTGCCCTGGACCCTGGAGACTGGATGGTAGCGTTGGACTTGCAGGACGCTTTTTTTACATTCCCGTCCTGCTGGCCCACCGGCGTTACCTGCGGTTCACGGTAGGCCAGGAGCATTTTCAGTTTGACGTGCTCCCTTTCGGCCTTACCAGCGCCCCTCGGGTGTTCACGAAAGTGATGGTGGTGGTCGCAGCTCATCTGCGCAGGTCAGGGATGTCAGTCTTCCCCTACCTCGACGACTGGCTGTTGAAGGCGTGTTCGCCCCAGGCAGTTGTCTCCCAACGCCAGTCTACGGCCGACCTCCTGCATTTGCTGGGGTTCTCCTTCAATGTGCTGAAGTCGCACCCTTTCATCGGAGCGGTTCTGGATTCAACGCTGTTTTGGGTTTATCCTCCCGAACAGCGAGTCCTGGATATTCAGGCTATGGTTCCGCACTTTCAGCCTCTATCCCGGGTTTCAGTCAGGATGACCCTCCGGCTTCTTGGGCTGATGGCCTCCTGCAGGTACCGCATGCCAGATGGCATATGCGGGCTCTGCAGTGGGACCTGAAGTTCCAGTGGGTGCAGCATCAGGGCAACCTGTCCGATCATGTCCAGATCTCGTAGGGCACTGCACGGCAATTGCAGTGGTGGCTCACGAATCGCGATTTGGGTCAATGGCAGATCCCTCTCCTTCCCCAACCGGATCACACAGTAGTGACGGCTGCGTCCCTCCTGGGCTGGGGAGGCCACATGGGAGAGGCGGAGATCAGAGGCCTCTGGTCTCCGGCGGAGTTCCGGCTCCATATCAACCTTCTGCAGCTGCGGGCGATCCGGCTTTCACTGAAGGCATTCCTTCCCTCTGTCCGGGAAAGTGTAGTGCAGGTGTTCACGGACAACACCACCGCCATGTGGTATTGCAACAGGCGGGGTGGAGTCGTGGACCTTATGTCAGGAGGCTCTGCGCCTCGGGACGTGGAGTGGCGTCTGAACTTGGACGTGACGCAAGGTCTCTTTCTGCGATGGGGAGAGCCTTGGTTAGATCTATTCGCCACCGAAGAGAATGCGCAATGTCATCAGTTCTGCGTGTTGGAATTTCCAAGGCGGCACTCGCTCGGAGACGCTTTTCGTCTCGAGTGGAGCTGCGGTCTGTTGTACGCCTTTCCGCCTATACCACTTCTGCCCAGAGTGCTGAAGAAGATCAGGCACGACCGGGCCTAAGTTATTCTTGTGGCTCCGGACTGGGCTCGAAGAGTATGGTATTCCGAGCTACTAGTATGAGCATCGATCCCCTGATCTGTCTGCCTCTTCGGGAGGATCTTCTGTCGCAGCAGCAGGGGGCGGTCCTCCACCCGAACCTGTCCAGCCACCACCTCCATGCTTGGAGATTGAGCGGCGACAGTTGACACCTTTTGATCTTCCTCCCGAAGTCTGTGATGTCATCCTGGCAGCCAGGCATCCCTCCACTAAAACGGTGTACGCCTGTAGGTGGAACAGATTTGTGGCATGATGCACAGCTAAGACTGTGGATCCCCTTTCTGCCTCTCTTTCTGAGGTTCTTCTGTTCCTTCTCTCTTTGGCCCAGCAGGGCTCTGCTCTGGGCACTCTTAAAGGTTATCTTTCGGCCATCTCTGCCTTCCAGATCAGCCTTCTCTTTTTAAGTCACCGGTTGTTAACCGTTTTCTTAAGGGCATTACGCATACGTTCCCACCTGTGCCCTTCATAATGCCTCAGTGGGACTTGAATCTTGTCTTGACTTTTCTGATGTGCGCTCCCTTTGAGCCCCTTCATAACTGTCCCTTACGTCTTCTTCCTCTCAAGACTGCTTTCCTGGTAGCTATCACCTCTGCCAGGAGAGTGAGTGAGCTCCAGGCTCTTTCTTCCAAACCTCCTTTCCTTTCTGTTCATCCGGACAAGGTGGTTCTGAGGACACGTCCTTCTTTCTTGCCAAAGGTTGTCACGCCCTTCCACATCGGGCAGACCATCACTTTGCCCACCTTCTTTCCACATCCTTCAAGGGAGAGGCTCCACCGTCTGGACCCAAAACGTGCGCTCGCATTCTATCTGAAGCGTACGCAGCAGTTCCGGGTGGATAACCAGCACTTTGTTGTCTACGTGGGTGCCATAAAAGGTCGGGCTGTGCACAAACGGACCATCTCGCGGTGGGTCGTTCTGTGCATCAAAGCCTGTTACTCCTTGACCAAGAAGGAGCCTCCTGTGGGGCTGCGTGCCCATTCGACCAGGGCAACTGCAGCCACTACTGCTTTGGGACGCGGTGTCCCCTTGCAGGATATTTGTCAGGCAGCTACGTGGGCCTCGCTGCACTCGTTTACCAAGCACTACTTCCTTGACAGTCAGGTCCGGAGGGATGGCTTCTTTGACCATTCTGTGCTCCGTGACATTCTGGTGTAATCTTGTTCGCAGACCCACCACCGGGGTTGGTATTGCTGGGGTATCTATTCTAAGGTAAGGAATCTATCACTAACGTGTCTCTTTCAGATGCCCATGTTACTACTTGTGTAACGATATATCTGTAAGAGACATTAGTTAGTGATAGATTCCTTACCCCCGCACCCATCCTCCCCGTTCTGCGAATTGATTACTAGGGTTAAGGTCATCCCCTTTTAGGGCCCTAGTTTTATGCACCAAAGGTAAGTTTCTCGCATGGCTCTGCGTTTCGGCGCGGAAAGTTGTGTACAGACCTGACGTCAGCGCGCATGGGTGGCGCCTAAGTAGCCTCCGTGATGTCGTCCCGGCGCGCACGACGGACCTGGCGTCAGCGCGTATGGGTGGCGCCTAAGTAGCCTCTGTGACGTCGTCCCGGCGCGCATGACGCCAGTGAAGGGCGCGGAGCCGCGCGGCGCCACCTACTGGCGCGCAGGGGTACTGCTAAGCAGAAAACTTTCCGGATCAGGACTGACGCCTGGGGAATATTCTAAGGTAAGGAATCTATCACTAACTAATGTCTCTTACAGATATATCGTTACACAAGTAGTAACTTGTGCTTCTCCAGGTACACAAGGAAGAGCACTGCAATTTTGTCTGGAGCCAAACCCAATCACCCAAACATGGCTGCAGGTTCACCCTACTTTCATTTATTTGTCCTCTTGTCAGATGAGCGCCACTTGTAAGCCCAAGGTGGTCTCTGTATTTTTCCAAGGACATTCTGTTTTCATTCTGTGTTGCTTAGTTTAGTTTATTTGCCCTTCCCAGATCCCATTTCAGGATCTTTTGACCAGAGTTTCTCCAACCTATCCACTTACGCTTTGAGAACGTAATTAGTTGTACTTGTTCATGAATATTATATTATGAGTATTCCTGCTCTGCAGTGTTTTCCAGACTCTGTCCATTGGTAATAACAGGCAGGGACCCTTTTTGTTCCTGACAGGTTCACTGTCCCTGCCCTCTGTTCTTAATGTTGAGACCTTATATGCCAGGAGTGGTCCTTATTAGTCTGTGAATGTCTTGCCCTAGTAACTCTTCATCATCGATGAAGCCAGGATCTCTTAATGGCATAGAACTGGGCATGATTGCACTTATGTCCTTTCACTTTTTACACTGGATTTAACCTTATGTGATATATTAAATTAAGACAAGGGTTTTCTGTGAGGTCCCCTCACACTAGAATAATTGGATTTGTCCTGTGATGCTAGAACATCCTCATGGCAGTGCTTGCTGTAAGTTGACACAAGCCTTAACTCCATACTAGTATCAGTCCTCCAGGATTGGACTTTTCGTTAATTCACCTGCATGGATTATTTCCAGTCATTTTGGAAATCCGTGGTACGAAAATGTAACGGCATTGATAATAAACACTCGTAATATTGAACTATGTTCAGCTTATCCACCTTCTTGGTCTTCATGTAGCATCAGGTGGTATATAGAGGTTTTAAGGAGTCTGCAAACCAAAGGGAATTCTTTCAGACAACCTTCGTACAATTAACTTCCTGTTCTCTCACCTTCATGTTTCCTGATGCTTCAAGCACCATTTTAACAATTGTTTTCAATTAATTCCCTTGTACATATACTATCGGGTCATTGGGTGCTCATCTAAAATCCCCTGTCCTGATGATGACGCAGATGTATGCCTCATATTTGAAACATCAACACACACGAGTGGACATTTATGTTATATAATATCGTACATTGGTTTTCCATTTCATTAAACTATCAGAGTACTTGTACATTCTTGTTTTCTTGTATAAATTATAAGGTGCTCTCTCACCTCTTTTCTTGTGTTTGCACAAACACTTTTCCGAGCATTGCTCTTCAAATTCATCAGGTGTTTATGAATGTACCTGAATATATAGGTGTGGGTATAACAATCTGTTCTTTTATTGCATAATTCTAAGATGAAGCATTGCTTGGAATGAGATTCTGAAAATTCAACAAATATTCCAGATCTATTTAAATATTATTGATTCAAAGTAAGTTCTCAATGGACCACTTATTTGTTATATGGATAGCTTCCTTGTACCCTTTTCCAGTGGAGGGATAAGCAAGCAAGCAGTAGCTCCAGTTCTCACCAAATTCTGTGGTTGGCCACAGAAGAACTGCCCCATAGCACTCATTGATGAGAGTTCAATTGGCAGCTGTTTATTTTTTTTTTATAGCTACTAGCCTTCAAAGTCCTATTTTGCACTCACAATTTTAAAGGGCAAGGCTGTCTTCTGTTTTATTTCAAAGTCTCATATGGTTTACCACTTGAATCAACAGTTATTGTGTACATTTTTAAAGCCATTAGTTTACTGCTGCGTTTAAGAATACTTGCTCTTTTAGTTGGAAGAGAGATTGCGTGGTAGTTAAAAATGGGCACAAGCTACCATAGTGTTGTTCTATAACTTATACTAAAGTCCCATACCTCTAAACTCTATCCTGCCCTGCTCCCTAGCAAGTTAGGGGATGTAGATGCGGTTTTACTTTGTTCGTTAGGCATAGGAAGAAACATGCTGTTTTTCTTTTATCATTTAGCTTCTGTGCTCACCAAAGCTATATATCCTGCTACATGGAAGAAGCAACATTACAAATAGTTTGTCAACCAGTAAATTTGAAGAGTTTATAACGTTTTGTTGTAGAATCATTTTTCTTACCAATTGTTTGTATCTTATATGGCTGTAGACACACATGGTCTGCATACTCCCGTCATTTAGTGTTGGGCTCAGACATTCGCAAGTTATTATTCTTCTCAGAATTTTTGAGTCATGAGATGTACTGGAATACCTCCCTTGCACAAGCACAGACTCCATGTTAGTTTTTTTATTTTTATTTTTTCCTCCCTTCAGGTGTGAAGGTATTCCGAGTGAGCTCAGAGTCTGTTGTGTTTTTCTCACGTTTTTGGGGCCCAAATGATTCGTATTAGACGTAAATGATCAGAAGAACAGTCCGCGCTTTAAGGACTTTTTGTCTCCACTTCAACTCACAACTTCAGAGTACTGCCGGTTGATTCTCCAATTGCCAGGGGAAGGGTCCTTCCTCGACCATCGCCAACAGAGAATGCAGACCGAAGGGTGTGATGGAGCACACACTTTTCCCAACATCAGCGTCCCCAACCTACCCTTCAGGGCAGCCTTCTCCTCCCCCACATGAATCCCTCCCTAATGCAGCTCGAAGTATCTATGGTCGTATTGTCACAATGTCTATCGCTGCCTCTCTCCCAGACCCCAATTGACACCACCTGCTAATTCTGCTTTGTCTTCCGTTTAAAGAATACCTCAAGGTTCCACAGAAAGAATTAAGCTCACTGCAAAATGTACTGACAAATATCTTCAAATTCCAAACATTTTTGAGGAGTAGCATCCATTTGGCATCAAAGAAAGCATCGAAACAGGTAATTGTGCTGTCCAGGCACCCCAGCCAATGCCCAGCCCATAGAGGATATCCTTGAGCAGCTCTGAGCATGAGAAAGAGTATTTCAAACCGATGCTGAAGTCCACTGATCCTCGAACAAAAAGGTGCACAGAGTCATAAGTGCCATACCCATCTTGAAGAGCCATATGACCAGTGTTGCAAGAGTTCCCATGTAGAGGGTACAGCACTTTTCCTGCAATAGTCTGGCATCCAGCTCTGAGCATGGACCAGCAAAGCAGTCACCTTCAGGTCTTCTACTGCCTTCAGGCTCCATTCAACACTACGAGAAGCTTTGGAGCCGTTGAAGGCTCCACTGAAGGAAGTTGAGCCTCACCAGCAACTGAGCCCTAGTCGATCCAATGATGATCCTCACATGCACCAGAAGCAGAGGCCAAAAACATCAAACCTGGCACTCAAGATCCTGTTAACATCAAAAGCTAGATCCGAGGACTCAGAGGCACCAATACTGCAAGATGAACTTGACACCAGTCAGAAGCATCTCTATAGCCATCCCATCACTAGGAAGATCTTGGCAAAACCACTGGTGCCCAAAGCCCTCAGATACACTCCTTCAGAAGAGGCGCTTGCCTTTGAGGAAGAGTCCTACCAAGGGACCCTTCGGACCCAATGTCAAAAAGGCAGGAGGACATTGGCACAAGCCCTTTCCCACACTTTCCACCACTGCCGCCTCCCTGCATCTCCAAGCACACAGCTTACTGTGTCTCCAAAAGAGTAACCGGAGTGGTCCTCAAATTCCTCTTATGACCTGACAGTCTATATCACCCCATGACTCATATGACCAGCACTTAGATACAGGGCCAGCTGTTGACCCTGAAAAGACAGTAATGTTGATCTCCCCAGTCCTCTAATTTGGACCACTGTTGGGTTAGTGCTTTCTCGTCTGACACCACAGCCTACCATGAGATCGTCCAAAACGCAGGTAGGCACCACAAATTGGACATGGAAAAGAAATGACTAGTGGAGATTCTATGCAAGACTGAAAGCACGGACCAGTGTCTACCTTTACTTGAAAGCATGCTTAAATCTATCCTAGTTAATTATAAGGAGCTGGTAAAGGCTGTGGGAGAGACTACTAGTATAGAAAAAAAGTATGACCTCATTGTGAGAAAGTGGATCTGTATATACTGTTCCCAAATAGGTACAGGGTGTACAGAGTCCACAGTCCCCAAGGGTTTGACAGAGGCTAAAGTTAGATATAACCTTACTCTCTAAAGTGGTAGCTTGGTCGAGCAGTAAGGCAGTATCAGAGGACAGTGTAAAGCATTTGTTGTACACACTCAGTCAGCAAATGGTCTCACACACTCAATAACTGAACTCTAGGCCAATGGTTTATATAAAAAAAATAATATATGCTTGTTTTATTTTAGAACCAACAATTGGAATTAAAATATACTTTCTAAGAATGAGATGCTTTATATAAATACTTTTGCAAGATGTAATTGACTTTTGTAAACAGTTACAAGTGGTTGCAATAGGCAACACTATTTTAAACAATATAATGCATTGAGTTCAATGGAAGTTTTATGTTATTTGCCACAGATTTCTTTTAGGATTACTTTTGGAATTCCAGGACTGGATCCTAGATTCAGTCCTGGGTCAGTACTCAGAATCAAGTGATGAAAGTCGACTTTATTACTGTATTGATTTTTAAACAATATTTAGCTATTTTAAAAGTTGACACTTTGAAAATATTTCAAAGAAAACAGTCAATGATTCCCTATGGAAGAAAATTCAGGTTACAGGTACAGTATGTTCTCGTTACGATTGTAATCCAGTACTGGGTGCCTAGACTCAGTACTGGGACCTTTATCCAAAACAGGTAAGTAATTACGTTTTCAGATATTATACGATTTTGGAAGAATATTTAAAGATTGCAGAAATCGACACGTAGAAGAAATTTCACAGAAAAACAGTCAATGGTTTCCTATGGAAGAAAATTGAGTGAAGGGTAAGTACAGTTGTAAGTATTTTTCAGAGTCAGTGCTGGGCACCAAGATCCAGCACTGGCAGCTCACCTAAGAGCACGTGAGTAATTTCGTTTTCGTTACTCGGCTGATTTTTGGTGATTTTTTTTAAGATTTGAAAAGTCCACACTTAGATGAAATTTCAGGAAAAAGCCAGTCAATGTTACCCTATGAGGAAAATAGAGTTTGCGGTTTAAGGGTAAGTACTCGACTGGCAGAGTTGAGGTTCTGGGCATAGACTCAGGGGTCCCCCAGGGTCAGGTAGGTACAGTTGGTTCACCCTCAGCGGCTCTTGGGCGGCCGGGTGCAGAGAGAGTTAGGCCCAATGTTATCCTATGAGGGATAGGGGGGGCCTTGGTTGGTGGCTGCTGACTGGCAAGCCACACGGCTGTGGGAGCTGGGCTCCTGGTCACTTACTCAGGGCAAGTGGGGAAGTAGGTAGGTGTAGAGTGTTCACTGCCAGGGCCACTCGGGCGGCTGGGTGCAGAGTGCTTTTGAGCCTTCGGGCGCTCAATTGATTTCAATGGGAAATCTCCGGTTTAGAAAGACTGCAAGCTCGGGGACGAGGACTCTTCAGGTGCCACCACCACTTCGAGAGGTAAGTTGGGTAGTTGGAGGATAGGTAGGTACCCCGGGATTGGGCACAGGGGGCCGTGGGGCGACGCGTGCAGGGGTGCCTTTTGGTGTCGGGAAATCTTACCCTTTGTTAATCGCGGTTGGGGGGGGCACCTTGTACTGAGGCTGCAGGCTTCTTCAGGAGTGTCGAGGGAGGTCCTTGGGTGCCGGACTCTGGGTCACAGTCGCCGTGGGGTTGTCCTCAGGGTCTTTGTTCACTCCGGCACTGGCCAGGCTTGGCTGGTGCAGAGTGTGCTGGGTTCGCGGTTCCGGGCTGCTGCCAGGGATTAGAGATAGGTTTTGAGTAGAGCCTCTACTCATGGGAGTCCCAGGGGCTTAGAGCCAAGAGGTAGCCAGGTCCTCTGGGGTTTGTGAGGTTGCTGGCCACAATGCCGGGTTGGAGCAGGTTCGAGGGTTGACAGGCCGGTAGGGCTGGGGCCAAAGCAGTTGGTGTCTTCCTCTTTTTAGCAGCTGCAGGGCAGGTCTTCTTTCTTCTTGCTCTTCTTTGTAGTTTGGAATCTGGGGAAGGAAGGTTCAGGGTGCCCCTAAATACTAGATTTAGGGGCGTTACAGGTAGGTGAAGGGCAGGGGCCAATGGGTCCCTGTCCTGGGGTGGGTACACCCCCTATCCTACCTCTCTCCTGTGGGAGGGGGGCAGGAGCCTAGTCCTGATTGGGCAGGGCTTCCCATCTTCAAGATGGCGAGAGCCCGGAGATGTGCTTCACCTCGCCTCCCCCACCTGAGGTGTGGGGTTGGCAGGCTGGCACATCCCCTGTCCTTATTTGGGGTTTCCGGCCAAGCTTCCCGCCAGAGTGGGGGGTTGCAGTGGCCTGGGGAAGCTCACAGAGGCGGCATGCCTTTGAAGCTTCCCCCTGCCCATCCTGGGGGGAGGAGATTTAGCACCTCGCCCAGGATGTGCATTGTTGCAGACCCAGGAGAGCAGGGGCTCTCCTACCCAGGGGTCCAGCAACATGTCTGCTGTGTGGCATACTCGGAACAGACGTGGATTGTAGGTTTAGGTTTCGGGGGGCCTCTCTAAGATGCCCTGTGTGGTGCTTTGTACATTAAATCGCACACTGGCATCAGTGTGGATTTAATGTGCTGAGCAGTTTGATACCAAACTTCTCAGTCTTCAGTGCTGCCATTATGGTGCTGTGGAGTTCTTGTTTGACAAGCTCCCAGCACCATATACTCTTAGCTGACAGCACTGCACTTACAGGACCCAGGAATGGACCTGGGTACTGTAGGGGCACAGGGCTCCTGCCTCTGTGCCCACACCACTGGCATAGGGCACCCAGCTAGAGGGGTGGTTGATGTATGCCAGGGCAGTGTAGGTTGTGGGCATGGCACACAGGGATGTGTGCCATGTCGACTCTCTGTTTTGTCTTGTATCCAGACACTCAGCCTGCAAGAGCAGTGTGTGTGTGTGTGTGTGTGTGTTAGGGTACAGGGCCTCTAAGGGTGGCACAATGAGTGCTGCAGCCCTTAGAGGCCTTCCCTGGTCACAAGGCCCTGGGTACCATTTACCAGGGGCTGACACGTGGTCAGGGTTTGCCAATTTGGATTTTGGCTGTTAAACAGTTTTTAGGGAAGGAACACAGGCCCTGGGCACCTGATTGGCAGGAGCCCAGGGCACAACAAGGAAAACTGCATCAGCTATTAGGCAAAAAAAAGGGGGGGGGGTAGTTACTGCAACAGAAACCCACTTTCTTACACTCACCCAGCGCCCCTTCTACATCAAGACTTTGATTAACCAGTGTTCGAGGCATATGAGCTGCAGATCTCACTCTTAGCATTAGATCGCCATCTGGTGTTGGGCTCGGATGCTTGCACCTTGTTGTCTTGGAAAAAGTCTTTGTAGTCACAAGATAGGTGACTCCTCCCTTGGACGATAGTGCAGATGGGCATCGACTCCATCCTCAGATTGTGTTTTTTCCACCATTGGATTTGGATGCAGTGTTTGCGTACCGGTTGGAAACTTCAGTTTTCAAACTTTTCGACGCGCAAAACTTTCACACACGTTTCCAATTGACTAGACACACCGAAATCTCGACGCGCCTTTCATCGGTTCGATTACAGTCGTCGACGCGGGCTGCTGGGCCTATCGACGCCGTAAGGCCTACTGCTCATGGAAAGGACGCCTTTCAAAAAATGCCCCCAGTGTGGAGCAAAATTTCCACACAGTGACCATCACAAGGTCTGTAACATGTGCCTCTCGCCAGATCACGACGAGTCGAGCTGCCCAGTCTGCGCCTCCTTTCGATCAAAGAAGACCATTCGAGATAGTCTAGCTCGACGACACGTCATGGCGCAGAGATCAGATCCGGAACCGGTGGACATCTTAGACGAAGGCCCAGATGTCCCAGAAGAAGATTCCGAAGATCTCCAAATCGTGTCAGAGGCAGAAGACTCAGACGACCCCATCACTCCTGGGCAACGAGTGAGTACTACTGCCCCTACCCCAACCCCCACACCAAAGCACAAGGCACCGGTCAAGACTACGCCTGTTGGCCCCAGTCGCGACTGAAAACACACTTCAGAAGCCCCGCATGTACTAGTCCCACCAGCACCTTCGGCACCGAAGCCAAAAGAACACTCTGCTCCGAAATCGGCTCCGATTCCTTCCACTTCCAAAGACAAACCGGCCTCGAACACATCGAAGCCCGTGGATAAGCTGGCGTTGAACACCTCTAAATCTAAAAATCACGCCACGGCTCCTAAACCAAAGCCTTCGGAACTGAAAACCAAGCCTAAGTATTCCACCACGCCTCCTAAGGCCAAAGAGCATAAGACTCCGCAACAGCCCTGCTGGGAACCGAAAAATTCTGCGCCGAAACCGGTTATCGAGGTGGAGGAACTTTTTCCTCTGGATCCTGTTAATCCTAAACAGAAAAAGATCTATATCAACCCTAAAACAGGACATGTCACAGCTGTGCCATGCAAGAAGAGGAAATTGGACACAGCACAAACCCCTCCATTACCTGTGAAGGACTGTGCCACATCACCTATGCCTCCTTCTCCTGTCCTTCCATCTAACACCACTCCTCTCCCCAAACCTGTTACACCGTCTCAGCCTGTAACTTCTCCACCACATACACCACCTTCAGACGATAATGATGATGACCTAGGGGTGGGTGGTGACCCTAATGACCCACCACAAGACGGTTGGGCTTACAATGATCCAATAGATCCCCCAGACCTCCCAAGACCCCAACCATACCCAACAAAACCATCTCCTCCAGATGATAATATTGGGTTTGGACAACTCATCAATAGGGCTGCTGTATTTCATGGGCTGCACATGCACTCAGACACACCAGAGGAAGATTTTCTTCTAGACACATTTTAACAGTCCCAGAAGACTGTAAAAATATTGCCAATGATTAAAGGGGTCATTAAGCATACCCCCGACATTTTTAAAGATCCTGTATGGGCCAGGATTCTTAATCCCAGGATCGATAAGAAAATTAGACCTGCCCCTGACGATCCTGCGTACATCAAAGGTCAGATGCCTCCAGATTCATTAGTAGTGTCCAGTGCTAGAAAGCGATCTAATTCCCAAACCTCAGGGGACGCACCTCCCCCTGATAAAGAATCTAAATTATTAGATGCATCTGGCAAAGGGGTAGCTGCGCAGGTGGCCAATCACTGGCGCATAGCCAACACTAAAGCACTACTGGCTAGATATGATAGGGCCCATTATGACCAGCTGGAAACCCTATTACAGCTTTTGCCTGACCAGTATAAAACTGAAGCAAATTACCTAATCCAAGAGGGCAAACTAATCACCAACGCATCAATTAAATGTGCCCTTGATGCTAGGTCTGTCAATACTAGTATACTGCTCAGAAGACATGCCTGGCTGCGCATTTCAGGCTTCAAGCAGGAGGTCCAAAAAACCAGTTTGAGGCATATGAGCTGCAGATTACACACCTTTGCATAGATCGCCATCTGGTGTTGGGCCCGGATGTTTGCAGTTTGTTTTTCGTCTTTGGAAGTCACGAGGTCGGTGACTCCTCCCTTGGTTCGTATTGCGCATGGGCTTCGGCTCCATCCTCCGATTGTTTTTTTCCGCCATCGGGCTCGGATGTAATACTTCGCGCTCCGGTTCCGAACATTTCCAGTTCGACGATCGAAGCGGAATCCTCGCTCTTCGCGGTATTGTTCAGATCCTGATCTCCTCAATCGCCTTCTCTTCGACACACCTTCGATTCCAGTCGTCGACGGCGGCCTTCGGACCTATCCAAGCTCCGGTCCCGGCTGATGGAAAGAACTCCATTCAAGAAGTGCCCTCGATGTGGGTCCAAATTCCCATACATCGATCTTCATGAGGTGTGCAACCTCTGCCTCTCCCCTGAAAACGAGGCTCGAGACTGTCCTGCCTGCAAGTCTTTCAGATCCAAAAAGACTATTCAAGATCGAAGGGCCAGACGAAACATGGCGCACTCCTCGACTTCCGTTCCAGTCGACATCTTCGGGGACGACGTCGAAGCTCCGGGACAGCAGCACACCGAAGAGGACCTCGTCAGTGCTTCCGAAGCCGACGACTCTGATGTGGAGGACATCACCCCGGCGCAGACACCCAAAAAGGCTTCGGTCACGCCTTCACCTCCGGGCCTAGGCAAGACCAAAGACACTGCTTCGAACACCCCACCTTCGGGCCCGGTGAAGAAGCCTAATAAGCCTTCCGGCGGCTCGGGCTCGAGCCAGCCTGCCAGCTATGCCGATAAACACACTTCGGCACCGAAAAAGAGATCGGCCTCTACCTCGACACCGAGCTCCGCACCAAAGCCCTCAGTGTCGAAACCCAGCCTCTCGGTACCGACCAAACATCATAAGGCCCTCGGCACCGACGCTCCCGCGCCGAAGCCTGCCTCAGCGCCGACCAAAAAATCGGAGGTTCCAAAAAAGCACGGCACGGACAAGCCTAAAAAGCCATCGGCCCCGAAACCTTGCGCCGACCGAACAGCCATTGTCTCAAGAACTGTTTACACAAGATCCTTTGCAAAAGACACTTACCAAGGATCCAAAAACTGGACATTTGGCACTTTCTTCTAAAAAGAGACATTTGGACAAACCAGCTCCGCCTCCACCTCCAAAGAGGAAAGACTGTGCTACCTCCCCTTTCAGAGTGCCTTCCCCCACCTCCTCCACCCTCTCCACCTCCGCCCCCTCCACCTTCTCCACCCCTGCCTCATCGCTCTCCGACCCCGTCTCCAGACCATGATGATCAGGGGGACCCATACTACGATCCAGCAGATGTGCCACAAGACCCCACCCCTACAGGATCCCCAGACCCTTGGGACGATTATAATAATCCAGACATTCCAGATGTCCCACAAGATGACCTTTATCCATCCAGGCCATCTCCACCAGAAGACTCATTAGGTTTTCACCACCTACTTCAGAGGGCGGCACATTATCACGGGGTAGAGCTACACACTGACCCAGTAGAGGAAGATTTCCTCCTAGACACCTTTGATACCGCACATAGGTCTACTTCTATACTACCTATGCTCAAAGGGGTAATAAAACATGCGCCAGAGGTTTTTAAAGACCCAGTCAGGGCTAGGGTCCTAAACCCACGCATAGAGAAAAAGTATAAAGCTGCCCCCACAGATCCTGCCTACATCAAAGGGCCAGCGCCACTGGATTCCCTAGTGGTATCCACTGCACGGAAGAGGTCAAATTCCCAGGCGTCAGGCGAAGCACCACCGCCTGACAAAGAGTCAAAGCTCCTGGACGCGTCAGGAAAGCGCACTGCGTCACAGGCAGCCAATATATGGCGTATTGCCAACACTCAAGCGCTATTGGCCATATACGACAGAGCGCATCATGATGAACTAGAAACCATCATGCACCATCTCCCAGAAAAATACTGAAATAGGGCCAATGAATTAATTCAGGAGGGTGTAAGACCATAACTAACACCTCTATACGCTGTGCCTTAGACGCAGCAGACACAGCCTCCAGGGCCATTAACACTAGCGTCCTTCTCCGTTGCCATGCTTGGCTGAGAGTTTCAGGCTTTAAACCTGAGGTACAAGTCTCCATATTAAATCATCCATTTGAACAAGAACATCTATTCGGTCCAAAGGTAGATGAGGCCCTCGAGAAGATGAAGAAAGACACAGATATGGCGAAATCTGTGGGAGCCCTACAGTCACACCCTCCTAGGCGCTCCTTTCGCCGCTCTTCCTTTCGGGGCACGAGCAGAGGCTACTCCTCAGATAGCGCGTCCATGTCCTACAAATCCCCTGCTCAATCCACCTTCACAAGGGGTTATCAAAGAGGCGGCTATAGAGGCAATAACAATAAAGGCAGAGGCAAAACAAATACCGCCTGCTCTGCCACACCGCCTGCCCAATGACTTCCCCCTGCTCCCTCCAGATCATCCCACTCCGGTCGGGGGCAGACTACAAAATTTCCTTCACATCTGGGAGTCCATCACATCAGACAGATGGGTGACCCAAATTATTCGCTCAGGGTACTGCCTAGAATTGACATCTACCCCCCCCCCCCCCCCAACATTCCACCCAGGCAACGCCCAATGTCACAAGAACATTCCACGTTACTAAAACAGGAGGTAATCTCCCTCCTACAAAAAGAGGCAATAGAACAAGTCCCCGCCAATCAGCAAAATTTAGGGGTCTACTCCCTATATTTTCTGATACCAAAAAGAGACTAGACTCTACGACCTATCTTAGATCTCCGGCCTCTAAACACATACATACATTCGGACCATTATCACATGGTAACACTTCAGCAGGTACTTCCGCTCCTCTCCCAGAACGACTTTCTCTCCACACTGGACTTGAAAGACGCATACTTTCACATTCCGGTACATCATGCCCACAGAAAGTACCTCAGATTTGTAGTGGACGGGCAACACTACCAGTTCAAGGTGCTCCCATTCGGGGTCACAACAGCACCAAGGGTATTCACCAAGTGCCTAGTGGTAGTGGCGGCACACCTCAGAAGACAGCACATTCACGTCTTCCCATATTTGGACGACTGGCTAATTAAAGCCACGTCCTACAATCAATGTGTACATCACACCGCCACTACAATCCAACTACTTCACCAGCTAGTTTCACGGTGAACCACCAAAAATCCCACACAAAGCAATACCTCGGTGCCACCATAGACACTTCAAAAGCCATAGCCTACCCCAATCCTGCCAGGATTGCAAGCATTCAGGCTTTGCGTCAAAGATTCATACCTCAACACTCTCTCCCAGCAAGAGTGTTTATGCAACTGATAGGGATGATGGCCTCTTGCATTTTCATAGTGCCTCATGCAAGACTCCAGATGCGTCCACTCCAAGAGTGCTTAGCGCGCCAATGGAACCAGGCCCAGGGGCAACTGACAGATCTGGTGTTGGTAGACGGTCGCACCCATCGCTCACTGCAGTGGTGGAACACCACGAATCTTTCCAGAGGTCGACCGTTCCTGGACCCGGTTCCACAAATAATCCTAACAGACGCATCTCTCTCCGGCTGGGGAGCTCATCTATTACACCTCACAGTGCAGGGCACATGGACGCCGCAACAAAAGTTACTCCACATCAACCATCTGGAGTTACTGGCAATCTTTCTAGCCCTAAAATCCTTTCACACTCACATTTTAGGCAAGGCAGTCCTTATTCGCACAGACAACATGACGGCCATGTACTACATTAAAAAAAAAGGCGGCACACTCTCTCCACAGCTCTCTCAACTAGCACAGAGCATATGGAGGTGGGCAATTCCACACAAAATCTTTCTCCTAGCCCAACATGTCCCAGCAGTCCAAAACACCATGGCAGATCTGCTCAGCAGACAAACGCAGCAGATCCACGAGTGGGAACTTCACCCGCAGGTTCTTCACCCGTTCTTTCAGATGTGGGGGCATCCACACATAGACCTCTTCGCCACCCACGAAAACAAAAAATGCCCAAGCTTCGCCGCCAGATACCCACACCCATTGTCCAAAGGCAATGCGATATGGATGAACTGGTCAGGCAAATTTGTGTACGCCTTTCCACCTCTCCCACTAATTCCATTAGTGGTGCGAAAGCTACAACAGCACTCCCTCACACTGATTCTAGTAGCTCCAACATGGGCCAGACAACCGTGGTACACCACGCTGCTGGAACTCTCGGTAGTGCCACACCAAAAGTTACACCTCTCACCATGCCTCCTAACCCAGAACCATGGAGAGATCAGACACCCGGACCCAGCTCAGCTCAACCTTGCGATCTGGCTCCTGAGATCCTAGAATTCGGATACCTTAACCTTCCCCCTGACTGTATGAACCTCATCAGAGAAGCTAGGCACCATACTACTAGAGCCTGCTACGCGGCAAAGTGGAAAAGATTTGTTGTTTATTGCCATAACAACACAATCAACCCTCTAGACGCATCTATACAGCACATCATATGCTACTTACTCCATCTACAAAGGTGTAACCTAGCATATACATCCATTCGGCTACACCTCGCAGCAATTGCCGCTTACCTACAAAACAGACAGCACCTATCACTTTTCAGAGTGCCTGCCATTAAAGCCTTCATGGAAGGCCTCAAACGAATAATTCCCCCCAGAGTACCACCCTCACCTGTGTGGAACTTAAATATAGTTCTCACAAGGCTAATGGGACCGCCTTTCGAACCCTTGCATAAATGTGAACTGCAATTTCTCACATGGAAAACAGCTTTCCTTGTAGCCATCACTTCCCTTAGAAGGGTCAGTGAGATACAAGCACTTACTATACAAGAACCTTTATTCCAAATGCACCCGAACAAGGTTGTCCTCCGTACTAACCCAAAATTCCTACCCAAAGTCATTTCCCCCTTTCATCTAAACCAATCGGTAGAATTACCGGTTTTTTTCTCGCAACCTCAAACTGTTGCAGAAAGGGCTCTACACACACTGGATGTTAAAAGGGCCTTACTTTACCATTTTCCAGAGAACACAACCTTTCAGAAAGACAAAACAACTGTTTGTCTCTTTCTCTCCACCACATAAAGGCAACCCCATCTCTAAATCAGGGATAGCTAGGTGGATTGTAAAATGCATACAGATTTGCTACCACAAGGCAAAACGCACGCTATCTGTTCCCCCTAAAGCCCACTCTACACGAAAGATAGGGGCTTCTATGGCTTTTCTAGGGAACTTCCCATTAGATGATATCTACAAAGCAGCTACACTGTCAACACCGCACACTTTCACTAAACATTACTGTGTAGATGTGCAAACCAAGCAACAAGCTAGTGTGGGCCAGACTATACTAAAAACACTTTTTCAGACTACTGCAACAGATACCGGTGGTCGCCGCTAGGGTTGGGAACTGCTATATAGTCTATGCAAAAATGTGTAATCTGCAGCTCATATGCCTCGAACGGAATATGCTACTTACCAGTATGCATCTGTTCTTGGCATGTAGAGCTGCAGATCTACACACGCCCACCCGCCTCCCCGGCTACCTGTATCTGTTCCAGTCTATCTTATTTAGATACAACACACATGGGTTTCTTCACTATTATTACTACGCTCCATCTTTCCCTGTTGGCGAAAAACAATCTGAGGATGGAGCCGAAGCCCATGCGCAATACTAACCAAGGGAGGAGTCACCGACCTCGTGACTTCCAAAGACTTTCCAAGAGGAAAAGCAAACTGCAAACATCCGGGCCCAACACCAGATGGCGATCTATGCAAAAGTGTGTAGATCTGCAGCTCTACATGCCAAGAACAGATGCATACTGGTAAGTAGCATATTCCTTCTTAATCAGCCGTTCAATCAAAACCAACTTTTTGGGCCGACTGTGGACACTGCTCTTGAAAAAAGATACAGAGACTGCTAAGTCCATGGGAGCGTTGCAGTCTCCGCAAACGCGTGGCTCCTTTCGTCGCTCCTTTTATAGAGGAGCCTCCAAGAACGTGGGCACAGATAGCTCATCTTCCTTTAAAAACACCACCCAAACATCCCCCAATAGAGGATATTTCAGAGGAGGTTACAGAGGGAACAACAGTAAGGGGAGAGGCCGAGGTAACAACAACACTCGTACCTCCCCTGCTGCTAAACGGTGACTTCCCTCCACTCCCCCTAGACCATTCCACTCCGGTCGGGGGAAGATTAACACAGTTCCTACCTGTCTGGAACTCCATCACAACAGACAGGTGGGTAAGACAAATTATCCAATATGGTTACTACCTGGAACTTACAGCTACCCCCCCAAACATACCACCCAGACAGCGTCCAATGTCCACAGACCATCTTACACTTTTCTGTCACTGCTACAAAAGCACGCCATAGAGCCAGTCCCCTTACTACACCAGGGAACAGGGGTTTACTCCCTGTATTTCCTATTCCCCAAAAAGGACGGGACCCTACGGCCAATTCTCGACCTCGGACCCCTCAATCAGTATATACACTCGGATCATTTTCACATGATCACTCTCCAACAGGTGCTTCCCCTACTACAACAAGGAGACTTCCTTGCCACACTAGATCTCAAGGACGCCTACTTCCACATTCCCTTACATCCTGCTCACAGGAAGTATCTAAGGTTCGTACTGGACGGACAACACTATCAGTTCAAAGTCCTTCCATTCGGGGTCACCACTGCTCCAAGAGTGTTTACCAAGTGCCTTGCAGTAGTAGCAGCACTTCTACGAAGACAACAGATCCGTGTCTTCCCGTATCTGGACGACTGGCTTATAAAAGCCAGATCATTCAACCAGTGTATCCAACACACTCCTCAAACCATCCACACACTACGGGGTTCATAATCAACTATACCAAGTCGCACCTTCAGCCCTCTCATGTACATCGATATCTGGGGGCCACAATAAATACTTCCACAGCTCTAGCGTAGCCCAGCCCAGCAAGGATAGCCAGTATACAAGCTCTCATCAACAAATTTCAAATCCAATACACTCTCCCAGCCAGAGTGTTCATGCAACTCATAGCATCTTGCATTTTCATCGTACCTCACGCAAGACTTCAAATGCGCCCCTTACAGGAATGTCTAGCACATCAATGGAATCCGGCTCAGGGACAACTTAAGGATCTGGTGTTGGTGGACAGCCGCACACATCGCTCTCTGCAGTGGTGGAACACAAAAGACTTGTCCAGAGGGCGGCCGTTCCTCGAGCCTGTTCCACAGATAGTACTAACAGACGCATCGTTCACAGGGTGGGGAGCCCATCTCTTAGCTCACACAACGCAGGGCAAATGGACCACTCAACAAAAAGTGCTCCACATCAATCATCTGGAACTACAAGCGATATTCCTAGCTCTGAAATCATTCCAACTCCATGTACAAAACAAAGCCGTCCTGATCCGAACGGACAACATGACGGCCATGTATTACATACAAAAACAGGGAGGAACACATTCTCTACAACTGTCCCAGCTTGCACAGAAAATTTGGAGGTGGGACATCCCACTAAACATATATCTACTTGCAGAACACCTTCCAGGAGTTCACAATCACATTGTGGATCTGTTAAGTCGACAGACACAACAGATTCAGTAATGGGAACTACATCCACAAGTTGTTCTACCTTTTTTCCAGATGTGGGGCCAACCAGACATAGATCTATTTGCCACACACGAAAATGCAAAATGTCCAACCTTTGCCGCCAGGTTTCCACACATACTGTCCAAGGGCAATGCGATATGGATGAACTGGTCAGGCAGATTTGCGTACACTTTTCCGCCACTCCCACTGATTCCGCTAGTGGTACGCAAGCTCCGACAACAGTCTCTTAAAAATGATCCTAGTGGCTCCCACATGGGCGCGCCAACCGTGGTTAACAACATTACTGGAACTGTCACTAGTCCCACACCAAAAACTACACCTCTCCCCATCACTACTAACGCAGAACCATCGAGACATAAGGCACCCCGATCCAACTCAACTGAATCTTGCGATCTGGCTCCTGAAGTCCTAGAGTTCGGTTACCTTAACCTTCCACCAGACTGTATGAACATCATTAAAGAGGCCAGACGCCCTACCACCAGAGCCTGCTATGCCGCAAAGTGGAAAAGATTTGCCATTTACTGCACTAACAATCATATCGATCCACTGGATGCGTCCATCCAGAACATTATTTGCTACTTACTACATTTGTAAAGATGTAATTTGGCATACTCATCCATACGTCTACATCTAGCAGCACTTGCCGCTTACTTACAAAACAGACAACAAACACTTGTCACTTTTTAGGGTCCCACCACTTAAAGCCTTTGTGGAAGGCCTTAATCGAATCATACCTCCCAGATTACCACCCTCTCCAGTGTGGAATCTCAACATTGTGCTTACTAGGCTCATGAGACCCCCATTTGAACCTCTGTATAAATGTGAACTTCAGTTCCTCACATGGAGAGTAGCTTTCCTTATTGCAATCACCTCTCTCAGAAGGGTAAGTGAGATCCAGGCTTTAACCATACAAGAGCCATTTTTACAAATATATCGTAACAAAGTGGTTCTCAGGACAAACCCAAAATTCCTGCCTAAAGTCATTTCTGCATTTCATCTTAATCAATCTGTGGAGCTACCTTTTTTTTTTTTCAAAACCCGGACTCCGTAGCAGAGAGAGCTCGCCACACCCTAGACGTCAAAAGAGCTCTACTCTATTACATTGACCGGACTAAATCCTTTCTCAAAACAAAACAATTGTTTGTAGCTTTTTCTCCACCGCATAAGGGTAATCCCATCTCAAAAGCTGGAATTGCAAGATGGATCGTTAAATGTATCCAAATATGCTACCAAAAAGCCAAGCGCACATTACCAGTTCCCCCTAGAGCGCACTCAACACACAAACTAGGGGCTTCCATGGCATTCTTAGGGAACATTCCCCTAGAAGACGTTTGTAAGGCAGCGACATGGTCTACAACACACACCTTCACTAAACACTTGTGTTGACGTGCAAGCCAAGCAACAAGCTTCTGTAGGCCAAGCTGTTCTTAAAACACTTTTTCAAACTACTGCAACAGATACAGGTGACCACCGCTAGGGGAGATACTGCTGTACAGTCTATGCTAAGTGTGAGATCTGCAGCTCATATGCCTTGAACGGAAAATGCTACTTACCAGTATGCATCTGTTCTTGGCATGTAGAGCTGCAGATCATCACACGCCCACCCACCTCCCCAGGACCTGTATATGTTCCAGTACTATCTTACTTAGATATACACACATGGACATCTTTCTTTTCTCCTAACTCCATCATTTCCCATCATGGCGAAAAACAATCTGAGGATGGAGTTGATGCCCATGCGCACTATCGTCCAAGGGAGGAGTCACCTATCTCGTGACTACAAAGACGTCTTCCAAGACAACAACAAGGTACAAGCATCAGAGCCCAACACCAGATGGTGATCTAATGCGAAGTGTGAGGATCTGCAGCTCTACATGCCAAGAACAGATGCATACTTGTAAGTAACATTTTCCTTCTTTGGAACACAGTAACGTTATATAATATGAAGAGGTGATTGAAAGCTATTGCTTGTGGATCCAGTTTCTTTTCCCGAATACCAGGATTGAAGAGCCATAATCAAACAATGCTTCCTCCTTTTTGATTGATGGTCTTCCCTGATCAACACATGCGGACTCCCAGATGGAACATTTGCTGCAATGTGTGCTCTACAAATGCAAAATAACAAAATTACCAGGTACATCTTTTGATTAAGCATTTGCCACTGAGCATTTCACAAGCATGTGGCACTAGCTTCAGCTGTTTGCTCATTCAACAATTAGTCTTTCTTTAGATCCAATTCAGCAATTTTTAACCATGTTCACTAGGTTCATGTTATGTTTTTCCGTTGGGATTATACTGTCCTTCGATTAGGGCAACCTAAACCAGTCACCCTACTAAAGAAAGTAAACAATGTGACTGCTAATCTTGTGCACTATTTTTCTACCGGAGTTGTGAGCCGTGAATTAACCTCATATCTGATGTAGCCGCACTAAAGGTATAACATGATGAGAACACAGTTGTCAGCCATACTTATTTTAAAAGTTGTGAGGCCACCCAGACAACAGGTTTTTGTTGTCTTTTTTTCTATTAACATGTAATGTCATACAATCATGTCTTACCATATTTAAACCACTTGTCCTTTGACTTCATGCATTTTGATGTCTCCAGAAGTCCTCAATATTAGTATAGGATCCTATTACAGTGTGATCCATAATCTATGCTCTCTTCATAAATTAGATAATTTTGTTGTGTGCCTCATGACAAGGGTGTATGTGGACTGAACCAAGAGGAAGGACTTTGCATATTCTTATAATCCAGCTGCTGTTGTTTCTTTGGGGAGTTTGATTCCAAAATGTATTTAAGTATAATAATGATTTGTCTGCTGCCTCCCGTCACTCCGTCACATGCTGTAAGTGTTGGACATATGTTTCACGTATCCCTTATTTTGCTCTCAATGTACCTCATACTACTGATTGTTCTACTTTGTAAAGCGCCAAGCTGCCTTGCACGTCAGTGCTAAGATGCCATATGCATTCACCCCCTCGGGTGAATCTATGCAGCTACTCTCCCTACCCTGGCAACTCCCTATCCTATCTACCTCAGAACTTTCTGCGTTCATGTATTCCTATTGACTTTTGGACACTTTTTGTTTTTTAATACAATTGTTGTTGTGCATTATTATTATAGTGCTTGTCTCCGGAGCACAACGAACAGGACTGCAATGCGTACAGATCATTTCGCTGGAAGAAAACGCTCCGTGATCGTCGGGCTCGACGTCGCAAAAGGCAGAGTCAAAACGTCAAATACACGCCGGATATCAGCGGTGAAGGATCCGAGCACGAATTCGACACACAAGGGGCCGAGGAAGAACAAGAACTAGCATCTGTTCCGGAATCGTACTCCAAGATGGAAGACGACTTCCCACAAGGTCAACTTCCTGTGAGTACTGAACGCCCCTTGCCCCAAAATCCAAATCAGCCAAAACAAATGTTTCAGTTACACCCCTGCCTTCTGGCCACGGCCTGCACAGAGAAGATGTTTCTGGCGCCCCGTCCTCCGTCTCGGCACCCAAACATGTCACTAAGCCTTCCGGCTCTGGATCGAGTCGGCCAAAGTCTGGCATCGAGCCGAAACATTCAGGCTCGAAGCCGAAACCCGCTTCGGAAGTGAAATCATTAACGCCGAAATCAAAGACCCCTTCGGAACCGAAACCTTGCACGTCGAAAAGTAATTCTATCCCGGCACTGATATCCTCTGTGCCGAAACCAAAAACTGCTCCTTCGAAGCTGCAGGATCCGATTTTCGATGCCCCAACACCCAAATCGGACCCAAAACAAAAGGAACTTTATATGAATCCAGATACAGGACGGGTCCTTACTAAATCACCTCAGAAACGCAAACCTGAGCCAGAGGACACCCTTTATCATATTCCTTTGAAGAGGAAGAATGTAGGTACTAACCCCTTCCCTCCTCCTCCACCACGTTCCCCTGTACCATCTTCTCCACCTTTTGAGCATTTACTGATTACACCAACTAACTCTCCACACCGCCACCTGATAATAATAATAATGATGATGATGGAGATGGAGGGCACAATATTTGACCTTCCCCTCCTAATGACAATGTAGGATATCTGGAATTACTTGCTAGAGCTGCAGAATATCATGGAGTACAGTTACACAAAGAATCTCTACAGGAAGATTTCTTATTTGAAACGCTCAGTAGCACACAAAGGGCTAGCCAGACTCTACCTATGATTAAAGGTATGATGAGACATGCCGATTATATTTTTAAAGTTCCGATGCGTTCTCATATTCTCACCCCCAGAACAGATTAAAAAATATAAGCCTGCTCCCTCCGATCCAGTCTTTATTAAAGGGCAGTTACCACTAGACTCCTTGGTTGTTTCTAATGCCCGTAAACGGGCCAATTCACAAACTACAGGGGATGCTCCCCTTCCAGACAGAGAGTCAAAACTATTCGACGCCTCCGGTAAAAGAGTAGCCGCCCAAGCAGTAAACCATTGGCGCATTGCCAACACCCAAACCCTACTAGCCAGGTATGATAGGGCACACTGAGACGAAATGGACCAATTGCTTCAATACCTCCCAGATGAGAACAAAGCAAAAGCCCAAGATTTAGTCTAGGAAGGGAAGCTTATCTCCAATTCCTCAATTAGATGCCCTTTAGATGCTGCAGACACCGCAGCTCGAGAGATCAACACTAGTGTATTATTAAGGAGACCTGCATGGTTGAGGGTTTCTGGTTTCAAACCTGAAGTCCAAAGTTCTATTTTAAATACTCTTTTTGACAAAGAACATCTCTTCGGGCCTGAAGTAGATAAATTATTGAAAAAAGATACAGAAGTAGCCAAATCTATGGGAGCTCTGCAGTCTCCTCCTAATCTTGGCTCCTTTCGTCACTCATTCTACCGTGGAGGGTCGAAAACCATGTCCTCAGATAATACTGCCGCATCGTACAAAGGCAACAATCAATCTTCCTCTACCAGAGGATTCTTTAGAGGAGGATACAGAGGCAACAACAACAACGGTCGGCAAGGGTTCCAGAGCACGTAATTCCCCGTCACTCAATAAGCAGTGACTTGCCTACACTTCCCCTCCGATCATTTAACACCTGTCGGGGGACGTCTTCTACAATTCCTCCCCATTTGGCAATCTATTACCACAGACAAATGGGTGTTAGGAATTAATCAACATGTTTATTGCCTGGAGCTTCTCTTCCAGGGGATATTCATCAAAGTCACAAGCACTGAATAATCCCCGCCCATGTGCGGGATCCCGGAGCATATAGAAATATACATATATATGTGTATGCGCAGGCCCACAAGTGCATAACACTTCCGAAACATACACATACATATGTATAGTTACATAAACATGCAGCCTAAAAATGTTCCTATAGGGCACACCGCCAAAATTACATAGGTTTCTCTTGTATGAAAATAATCCCCTAAATACACCTTGTAATAGAGAACATACACTGTAATAGTGTCATACAAGAATCCTTTATTTTTAGAAAAGGAAAACAGGTAATAGCATTCAGTTGGCCCATAGGCTGCATAGATAAATAACTATCATAGTACAGTAAAAAAAACTGGCACCTTGCCTTTAAGGCTTCCAAGATTCTGGACACCGTGTCTTTAAGACCTCCAGGACCCCCTCTGTTCCCATCATGCACCACAGGTGACAGTTGGGTCAGTTCTTTTTTCCGGCTCCTTCTGTAAGGATCTTGGCGCTTGCGCTCGACAGCTTTATTTACTAAGTGCCCGTTTTGTGGTAAGAAGATGGCAAAATATGACCCATACGCAGTGTGTATCATGTGTCTTCCATCTTCCCACAAGCCTGAAGTTTGCTACTACTGCCAGCAGTTTTCTAAAAGGACCCTGCGCGGCAGGGAAAGGATTCAACTTCATGCTGTGTTGGAGAGAAGAAAAAGTCATCCTAAAAGTGGCCTTGAGACTCAAGAGCCCTCCTCTCACCAAGTTCATCGAAGACCACGTCGTTCTGCCTCTCCAGGGTCAAGAAAGAGGCAGATTACAGAGTGTTAGGCGTCAAGATCGCCGTCGAAGAAGCAGGCAAGGCACTCTTCAGCGTCGAGACGGTGAGTCTCCGTTGCCGGAGAAGGGATCGACGTCGAGGCATGCTACTTCGGGCGCGAAGTATGTTGACCCCGAGAGGCCTAGACAAAACACCCGTCGACGGCGAGGCACACTCCGGGTCGGCGTTGAGAGGTTCGCCGGCTAAGACTCTGCCAAGAGCCTACAGGCTGTCGACGTCGAGATCACTGTCGCCGTTGAGGCAGTCGAAGTAGACGTCAAAAAGGCGCCATAGTAGATCGACGTCCAAATCTCCAGTTCGATCTCATGGGCGATTGACGTCGAGAGCATCATGGAGACAAGAGTCTTCCAGCATTTCGCCGCAGAGGTCGAAGACGGCACAGTCCGTGTCGTCGTCGAAACATCGGTCGACATAAAGAGAGAAGAATCCCGCCATCACCTCGGAGGAGGTGACGGAGAGGCCCAGGTCGGCGTCTAGGCGTTCGACGTCGAAAGACAAAAATTCTGTCGTCTCGGAGGAAGTGGTGGATAGACCTAAATCGACGTTGAGATCAAGACGGTCACAATCGAGGGAACAGTGGTCATCCCCGGGCATTAACATTATTCAAATTTCCCCAGAGGGATCTCCAATGGCTACTAAAAAGTCCCATCCTTTTAATCTTTCGCCAAGGTGGCTGGAAAGTGTTGGACGCAAGGAAACAGGGGTTGCTGCTCATGGAAGTCCGGGCTCGAATTTCTCTCGTACGTATACCCTTTCAAGACAGACTCTCAAGGGATCCTCTTCCTACGGCTTCATCGAGAGGGTCTCCGAGCAGGAGCCTGAGAAGGTCGAGGTCCCCATCCTCGCGCCGCACACGTTCACAGGAGAGATCACGTTCTCACCATGCCTCCTCTCCAAAACGGAAACGACGAAGATCAGCAACCTGGTCCACGTCCACCAGGTCTTCGATAAGGGACTATTCTCCAACTTTGTCGGCGACACCTCCATCCAGAGTGTCCCCGATCGGTGAAGGTACCTAAATCATCAAAGTTCTCTGCAAACTGAACATAAGTATGTCGGCTCCGATGGTCTCTACTTCTGTTATCTTTGAGACTTTACATCATTGTTCTTCAACAAGGTCTCTGCTGCCTTTGGTCCCAGACCTTTTGGAACCCGCCATGCAGACTTTCTTAACTCCTGCAACAGTAGGTGCAGTAACTCCTCGCATTCCAAAGAAGTACAAAGCCCCTGATCAGGATCCGTTTTTCTTGCGTTGTGATCCTCCCCCGGATTCTGTAATTGTGGCAGTGGCCAGAAAGACCCACTCTGCGACATAATCTTCTTCAGTCCCTCCTGAGGACAGCAAGGTTATGGACTCTTTGGGCAAGAGGATGTGTAATACTTCGGCCTCCGTAATAAAGGTTGCCAGCGCCTCCGCTCTCTTGGGGAGATGACAGGTCACTATGGTACTCTTTATCACGATTTATAAAAAAACTCCAGTAAGAAGACAACCAGGACTTGCGGCAGATACTACAGGAAGGGGGCTTGGTGGCAAACCAGGTAATAAGTGCTGCCGTGGACTCTTCTGATCCGGCCGCGCACTGCTTTTCGTACGGCATATGCTCTAGACGCTCGGCCTGGCTGCGTCTTACAGTTCTTAAGCCTGATGCGTAACGGAAGATCGTCAATCTACCGTTCATTGGTTCTTCGTTGTTTGGTCTCATGCGGACGATGAGATGTCCAAAATGAAAGCTGAATTGGACACTGTGAAGGCCGTTTGGGTGGAGAAGCGGAAGGTATTCCGCAAACTGTTTCGTCCCTACGACAGGCGTTCCTTCCAACAGCGGAGTCAAACTCCTCAGTGGTCCTTTCAAAATCAACAACAGCAGAGGTCACACTTCCAGCAGAGGAGACCTGGTAGAGGAAGATGAAACAGAGAGCAGGCCTCAACTGCTAAACAACCACCTAAAAACTGAGCATATGCTTCCTCCGTGCCCGTTAGCCACTCCGGTTGGGGGAAGTATTGCTTTTCAATCACAAATGACAAATGGGTGCTGAATATTGTGCAAAATGGATACTTGCTGAGGTTCAAAGCCCCACCTCCACCAGTTCCACCACACAGAGAATTCCGTCAATGTTACCACATTTTACATGAAGATGTGAACAGTCTTCAACGAAAAAAGGCCATAGAATATGTTCCGACTCAACAACGAAAACGGGGAATATATTCTCGCTATTTCCTGGTCCAAAAAAGAGGCCGACCACAGAATACAGACCAATTCTCGATCTGCGCTTCTTGAACAAATTCATCCGCAAGGAGAAGTTGTGGATGCTGGCTCTGCACCAGATCTTCCCTCATCTACATCAGGAGGACTGGATGTTTGCTATGGATCTGCAGGACATTTATTTCCTCGTCCCGGTGTCCGAAAAGCATCGAAAGTTTCTCCGCTTTCAAGTAGCTCATCGGAACTTCCAATTCCGAGTCCTTACGTTCGGGCTCAAATCGGCCTCACGAACATTTTCAAAGTGTATGGCAGCTTTTCTCCGCAAGCGCAAGATTTTTATTTATCCCTGTCTGGACGATTGGCTCCTGAAGAGCGCTACGCCTTCCCTGCTTCAGTCATCTCTCCTTCTGCCTTCATCTACTGAACACGCTGGGTCGGCGGGTCAACTACAAGAAATTGGTCTTCAACCCGACCCAAAAAATTCATTACCTGGGCGCTTCACTGAATACCGTAAAGGCAAGCGTGTGTCCTTCGGAGGAGAGGTTATCATCAATCAGGGAGAAATATCACGAACTCCTCCGATCTCATCTTCCCACGGTCAGACAGGTGTCTTCTCTTCTGGGGTCAATGGCGTCTTGTGTCTTCATCGTCCCCAATGCCAGATTGAGCATGCGTCCTCTACAACAGTCTCTGGAGGATCAGTGGATGCAGACATCAGGATGCTGGGAAGACAGGGTAACTCTACCTCAGTCAGCCAGAGACTCCATCACATGGTGGATGAAGCGATCACACCTACTGAAGGGAGTCCCATTACACCAAGATACTCCCACTCAGGCTATAGTCACGGATGCTTCCCTCCAAGGATGGGGAGCTCACATGGGACATCTTCAAGTACAAGGTCTCTGGTCGGAGACAGAGAGGGGGTATCACATCAACCTTCTTGAGTTGAGAGCCGTGCACCTAGCCCTCAAGTCGCTGTATCCTTCTCTCCAGTCCAGCTCCCTCTTGATGCAGAAAGATGACACCACGACGATGTATTATATGAACAAGCAGGGGGGCACCAGGTCGAGACCTCTCTCTCAAGAGTCGCAGACCATCTGGAAGTGGCTTCTTGCAAGAAATCTCACCATTGTGGCCATTAACCTGCCAGGGTCTCTGAATGTCCAGGCAGACGCCCTAAGGAGGGACTTCGTAGAAGCTCACGACTGGGTGCTAAACAGCGAAGTCAGGCAAGACATCTCCCGGCAATAGGGAGTGCCAGACATCGAACTCTTCGCAGACACGCAAACACCAAATGCCCCGTCTTCGCATCCAGGTTTCTCCAGCCAGGTTCACGGGGGAATGCCCTTTTGATAAAATGGTTTCAGACATTACTGTATGCCTTTCCGCCACTGCCTCTTATCCCAGCAGTGATCAACAAGTTCTACAGGACCAACTCCAAAATGATCCTGATAGCTCCGGAGTGGTCAGTCAGTGGTGGTACCCGGACCTTCTACAACTATCCGAGGTGCCACACCAGAGGTTGCCATGCCGTCCAGACTTGTTGTCCAAGAGCGAGGGGAGAGTGTTTCACCCCAATCTCTCATCCCTCAGATTGACAGCATGGCTCCTGAGGTCCTGCAATACGGACACTTAGACTTAGCAGCGGACTGTATGACCATCCTCAAGGAAGCCAAGAGACCTTCCACCAGGGCATCCTATGCTTTCAAATGGAAGCGGTTCTACTTGTGGTGCATAAACAATGCTCATAATCGGGTGAGGGGTCAAGAGCAGCTGATCTTGCCATACCTACATTTGGCCAAATCTGGCCTGCAGTTCTTCTCGATTAAAGTTCACCTAGCAGCAGTAACTGCATACAGAAAGTCCCCTACACAGGTTTCTTTTTTCCAGATGCCAGTGGTTAAAGATTTTATTGAAGGGATAAAGGAGGTTTACCCCCCAGTGAGATCTCCTTTTCCACCTTGGGAGCTCAACATAGTCCTTACAAAACTAATGGGTGCTTCTGTTGAGCCAATTCACAGGGATTCCCTGCAGCACTTGTCATGGAAAGCTGCCTTTTTAGTCGCCATCACTTCTGCCCGCAGGGTTAGTGAAATACAGGCCTTGTTCTGTAAAGAACCCTATACTGTGTTTCATGCAAACAGGGTAGTTTTAAGAACCCATCCGTGTTTTCTACCTAAAGTTGTCTCGGATTTTCACATCAATTAGGCTATCACTCTGCCCACATTTTTGCCCAATCCCACGACGACTCCTGAGAGATCCTTCCATTCTCTATTCCTCAAGAGGGTACCGAAATGTTATCTAGACAAAACCAAGTCATTGAGAAAAACCGACCGGTTGTTTGTTAACTATGGTTCCATAAATACCGGTTTGGCGGCCTCTAAAAGATCCATCTCTAGGTTGACAGTATCTTGCATATCTTTGTCCTACCAACTGGCCAACAAGTCTCTTCAGGGAAAGCCTAAAGCACATTCTACCAAGAGAAAAGCCTGTACCACGGCTCTCCTTAGAAATGTTCCTATAGCAGAAATTTGTAAAGCAGCTACATGGCGTTCTGTTAATACTTTCTCTTGCCATTACTGTTTGGACTCTGATGCGCAGGCGGATGCCCAAGTTGGGCAAGCCTTGTTGAGAAATTTGTTTGGTTGATTTCATTTTAAGATGCACTGTTGTATGTTTTGTGTACTGGTTTGCTGGTCCGCGAGGTAGTTGATATGGGCTTGCTACTCTATTCCGTGCTTATGATTATTGATGAGTATCACCCCGGAAGAGAAGGATAAGCTACTTACCTGTAATCCTAGTTCTCTTCCAGGGGTATACTCATCAGTCATAAGCAACCCTCCCGCCTCCCCGAACGAGCAATTATGGTACAATAATGTGTTTTGCATCTTTTATTCAGGGTGATACAAGTTAGTACACCGTAAAAATGAACTGACCTAACTATCACCTGTGGTGCATGATGGCAGCAGAGGGGCTCCTGGAGGTCTTAAAGGCACGGTGTCCAGAATCTTGGAAGCCTTAAAGGCAAGGTGCCAGTTTTTTACTGTACTATGATAGTTATTTATCTATGCAGCCTATGGGCCAACTGCCTGCTATTACCAGTTTTCCTTTTCTAAATAAAGGATTCTTGTATGACACTATTTCAGTGTATGTTCTCTATTACAAGGTGTATTTAGGGGATTATTTTCATACAAGAGAAACCTATGTAATATTGGAACATTTTTAGGCTGCATGTTTGTCTATATACGTATGTATGTGTATGTTTCGGAAGTGTTATGCACTTGTGGGCCCGAGCATATACATATATATGTATATTTCTATATGTTCCGGGATCCCGCACGTAGGCGGGGATTATTCAGTGCTTGACTTTGATGAGTATACCCCTGGAAGAGAACTAGGATTACAGGTAAGTAACTTATCCTTACCAATAATCCTCCAAACATTCTACCACGTTCTCGCAAAATGTTACCAGAACATTTACACCTCATTCAGCAAGAGGTCCAATCTCTCCTGTCCAAAGGAGCCATAGAGCCTGTACCGTTACAATATCAAGGTACACACTTGTACTCTTTCTAGTTCCAAAAAAGGACGGCTCCTTGGGACCTATTCTAGACCTCCGAGAACTAAACCTCTACATACTTTCAGATCATTTCCACATGGCAACACTTCAACAAGTGCTCTCACTTCTACAGCAGGACAATTTTATGTCTACTCTAGACTTAAGACGCATATTTCCACATTCCA
Source organism: Triturus cristatus (assembly GCF_964204655.1). Taxonomy (NCBI): domain Eukaryota; kingdom Metazoa; phylum Chordata; class Amphibia; order Caudata; family Salamandridae; genus Triturus; species Triturus cristatus. The sequence continues at coordinate 946,675,868 of NC_140592.1, read as the reverse complement.
ATTCATCCTGCTTATCGCAAATACCTCGGATTCATGATAGCAGGTCAACATTACCAATTCAAAGTACTACCGTTTGGAGTCACCACTGCTCCCAGGGTGTTTACCAAATGCCTGGCAGTAGTCGCAGCCCTTCTGAGAAAACACATCCACGTCTTCCCATACCTGAACAACTGGCTCATCAACTGGCTCATCAAAGCCAGCACTTACCAAATGTGTCTCCAACACAAACCACCATTCACTTACTTCGCCAACTAGGGTTTACAGTGAACGCATTGAAGTCTCATCTGCAGCCTTCCCGCACACAAACCTATCTGGGAGCCACGATACATGCTCAAAAAGCTCTAGCCTCTCCCAATATGGCCAGGATTCACAGCATTCAGTTCCTTCACACTCTGTTTCAGCCCAACCAATCATTACCAGCAAGAGTATTCATGCAGCAGCTAGGGATGATGGCGTCTTGCATCGTAATTGTTCCCCACGCAAGACTTCACATGCTTCCCCTTCAAGAATGTTTAGTAAGTCAGTGGAACCAGTCGCAGGGTCAGTTAACCGATCTAGTGTTGGTAGATGGTAGTCTCTGCAGTGGTGGAACCCACAAAATGTATCCAAAGGGCTGCCCTTACCCCACCCTGTTCCACAGACTGTGCCAACAGCAGACGCATCGCTCACTGGTTGGAGCGCTCACCCTACAAAGTCTCACAATCCAAGGATTATGGAGTCTAAATTACAGTAGTCTCCATATAAATCACCTAGAGCTACTAGCAATGTTTCTAGCACTCAAAGCCTTTCAAACACGCCTAATAGGCAAAGCTGTTCTAGTCGGCACAGACAACATGACAGCTATGTACTATATACAAAAACGGGGGGGAGACACTCTCCAACAGTCACGCCTGGCACAGGTCATTTGGAAATGGGCTATACATCGCAAAATGTATCTCCTAGCAGAACATCTTCCAGGAGTAAACAATCCGGTTGCAAACCTTCTCAGCAGACAGAGACCGCAAATTCACAAGTGGGAACTTCATCCCCAGATTCTTCTTCCCTACTTTCAGGAATGGGGATTTCCTCACATAGACCTGTTCGCCACAGCTCAAAATGCCCAAGCTTCACCTCCAGGTTTCCGCACCCGCTCTCCAAAGGCAATGTCCTATGGATGATCTGGTCAGAGGTATTTGCCCATGATTTTCCGTCTCTCCCACTCATTCCGCTGGTAGTGTGGAAGCTCAGACAATCATCCCTCAAACTCATTCTCATTGCTCCCACATGGGCACGTCAACCTTGGTTCACCACCCAGCTGGCGCTCTCAGTAGTTCCACACCAAAAGCTGCATCTCAACTCCAGTCTCTTCACTCAGAGACATGGAGAAATCAGGCATTTAAATCCCAAGGAACTCAACCTAGCAATTTGGTTCCTGAAGTCAGAGTTTGGTTATTTACAATTACCACCAGACTGTATGAATATCCTAAAGGAGGCTAGGCAACCTGCTAAAAGGGCATGTTATGCAGCCAAATGGAAACAATTTGTTATCTACTGTAACAATAACAATATCAATATCAATCCCCTTGATGCTTCATTGCAAACATCATCTGTATTCTCTTACACTTACAGCAATCTGGATTAGCCTACACACCCATTCGATTGCATGTAGTAGCAGTAGCTGTGTACTTACAAAACAGACAACACTTATCTCTGTTAAGCGTACCAGTGATTAAGGCATTTATGGAAGGACTAAAAAGAGTAATACCACCAAGAGTCCCACCTGCATCAGTATGGAACTTGAACATAGTCCTTACAAGGCTAATGGGTCTACCTTTTGAACCAATGCACAGGTGTCATTTGCAATTTCTCTCATGGAAGGTTGCTTTTCTTATTGCAATCACTTCCATAAGGACAGTTGGTGAACTCCAGGCCCTAACTATACCAGAGCCTTTCTTTCAACTTCACAAAGACAAAGTGGTTCTTCGAACCAATCCCAAATTTCTTCCTAAAGTGGTTTCAGTTGAGTTCTTTCCTCAACCTGATTCTGTAGCAGAACGAGCTCTACACACACTAGATGTAAGAAGAGCTCTACCGTATTATGTGGAAAGAAAAAAAGATTTTCTTTTTTGCTTTTTCGCCAAGATGGATCGTGAAATGTATCCAAACATGTTATGTGAAAGCAAAAAGAACCTTGACAATACCCCTAGAGCGCATACCACCTGCAAAATAGGGACTACTATGGCCTTCTTAGAAATATCCTTCTAGCTGACATCTGTAAGGCAGCAACATAGTCTACACCACATACATTCACAAAGCACTATTGTGTAAATGTGTTAGCGAGGCAACAAGCTAATGTAGGCCAAGCAGTACCTAAAACGCTTTTTCAAACTGCAACAGCTACAGGTTAGCCACCAGTTTGGGAGTATACTGCTGGATAGTCTATGCAAAGCATGTGATCTACAGCTCACATGCCTCAAATGGATAATGTTACTTACCCAGTAAGCATCTGTTCTTGGCATGTAGAGCTGTAGATGCACATGCGCCTCCATGTGTACCTATACCTGTTGCAGTTTTCTTACTTTACATACATGCGCATGGACATCTCTATTCTACATTACTAACTCCATTCTCACCCTCTGCGGGGAAAACAATCTAACAATGGAGCCCATGCGCAATATCACCGAAAGGAGTAGTCGCCTACCTTGTGACCAGAAAGACTTCTTCGAAGAAAAACAACTTGCAAACATCTGGACCCAACACTAGATGGCAGTATGCAAAGCATTTGAATCTACAGCTCTACATGCCAAGAACAGATGCTTACTGGGTAAGTAACATTATCCTTTTCCTAAGTTGATACTCCTGCTGCATCTGCAACTTCGTCATATTTTATCACGTCTCTTCTCTAGATTGCAGTCCATCACTTAAATCAACCAGGTGCATGGATCTCATAGATCCATTGATAAATCTATTTATCTTTCCCAGTATTCACGCTCATACTCACCCTCACCATGCTTTATGCAATCATAGTGGATAAAAGAAATCTTCAAATGGTGCCAAAATATCGGTATTCCTTTCACTCTTATGGGGCCGCCACTTTCCTAAAGCCTACCCCTGGTCAATTTTCCTAAGCCTTGCCTTTTTGACAAGGGAATTACCTTTTGGAATGAATACCTTTTTAGGTCTCGGCTAGCGATGGCTGCGCTTGCGCAGTCTCGCTCGCGAGACATAATGACTTGGGTGAAGAGGGGCTTGAACCCGCCCCTCTTCTTCCCTGTTCTCCATTGGCTGGCCTAGTAAATGCTGGCCAGCCATTGGAGAAGAGGTCCCGTCACTCCGATCCTGCCCCGTCCTTTTCGGATCGGGGGGCGTGTTTTTTGCGAGAAGTCTCAGGGAGGAGACAACAGCAAAACACGCCCCCCAATCCGAAAAGGACACTCCCTTTCTCCGAGGCATTTTCTGCTGTGCCTCGGAGAAAGGCGGTGGTGTCCCGGCGTTGCTCCCTCACCTGATCTCATTGTTTTTTTTACAAGGACGTTCTCTGTTTACCGAAGGCTGCGCTTGTTTTCACTGTGACCTGGAGGGAGGATTGAATTGTGCTGAACTCGAAGGCGCACAACGGAGGGCTCCGAGGGGCTGGTGACATATGCACGGCTCGTTGGGATTGTTCTCTGCGACGCACCCCTTAACAAGTGCCTCACGCGCCACTGTGAAAGACATTTCTCTGCTGTCGCACACTGCATCCCTTCAGCATTAGTAGTAGGTGTTGGAGACGAGGCACACGCGTGACCTGTTTACACTCCACTTGACCCGGGTGTGTAGGAACAGATGACGCGCGAGAGATCGCGCCGGGATTGGCCCCGAGGCAGGAAGTGTCGGTCTCGTGGCTAAACAGATGACGCGCGAGAGATTGCGCCGGGATTGGCCCCGAGGCAGGAAGTGTCGGTCTCGTGGCTGGAGTCCGCTCCGTCGGGTCCAGGGTGAAGTTGGCTCGGTGTGAGGGGATTAGCAGGCCCTTCGCTCACGCGCCATCAATCAGGCTTCGGTTCCGCGCTCCGCTGCTCTCTGGCATTCCTCGACACGGGCCCCGGGGCCCTCTCTGTTAGCGAGAAGGCTCGTCGGTGCCTCTCTCGGCCGTGCGTGCATCCCTCGCCAGACAGGGAGGCTGCGGTCACATGGCAGCTCTTGTTCTGCTTTCAATGTTGAAAAACAAGAAGCTCGCCTAGAAACTCGATAAGAGTACTCTGCGCCAAACACGCCATCATAGCACGCTTTTAAAACTAGTTTGCAGTTCCCGATTTTCATTTTATCGGCCAGAATTCCTCGTTCATCTCTATGCAACCTGAAGGTTAAGTGGGTGCAAGGGTGAGAGCTCGATAATAAACCAAGATAACAGGCCTGTGACGCCACTGGGTAGTGCGCCCAGTACTCCTGTCTGCAAAACGGAGACAAGCAGCTCACGTTGTTGAGACTAGGAATCTCAGGAATGTACTTAATACATCACCCATCAGACAAAACGCTGCTTCTTTTGTTCACAATCAGCAGTGGCGGAAACGTATTTGACACTCCCATGCCCATGCTTTGAAATGAGCCGAAAATCACCTGAACAAGTATTGATGAACCGAGCCACTTATCCAGTGTGTTTTGTATTAACAAGCAGTTATGCGGCACCCCCTTCTCAGCAACGCTAGCTCTACCTAGGGTGACCAACAGGCATGGGTGCAAATTTAGGACGGTATGTGTAAACATTCAGGACAGAGGGACAAAATACAGGACAAAAATTTAGGACAGAAGGTCAAAATTCAGGACAAAACTTCAGTACAAAAGTAACGTTTTACAGACACATCAGAGAAAGTTGCGCGATAGTGTATTAGTGAGTAAATAGACAACCACTTGAGTACAAGTCAAAATAAGTTTTATATTAGGTTGAGACAATAATGCATTTCACGGTTTTTCGGTATGCGTGCAGCTTTGGGCAACTGTGCAGGTCTTTTTGCGGTATTTCATATGATAATAATCTATTTATATGGTTACCTCACTGGGTTGTCCAGTCTGATATTTTGTTTATAACTCATGATCCTGAGCAGGCATGTTTGGTGAGAGAAGGGGTCAGAAAGATCTACTCGGAGAGACTTAGTTACTAGCACCTCATATCGGACTACCATTCTGAGATGTAAAGCGGCAAACGTAGGTGAACTAAAGTGAGGATTGCTGTGATGAACCCACTATAGGGAATGCATTATGAGTGTTTCAGCAAGTGGAACTTAAAATATGGAATCTGACTTTGCTTATGGGGGTTTCGCAGAGAGTTGCACTAGCTGAAGGAAGTCACAAAGGCGCTTTTCCCTGCAGCTTTCTTAAAGGAGGCACTGTCTTATACACTATTACATAGTTTATTTTTGAGTCCTTGCCTATTGCTACAACACAATATACAACTCTTGCACAGCTCATGGCACTATGAGGCTTCCTCTAAAACCTTGCACCTAAAACAAAACATGCAAACATTTACAATTACTAGAGTAACATTCATGTAGCAGTTGGGTGTTACTCAAAATGTCATCTATTAATTCTTTCATCCATCATTGTCTTTCACCATTCATTCTGTCCTTCCATCTGTGTCCCCATCCATATCCAAACCTTTTTAACCATTTGCAAACCTATCTATCCTTCTATCCATCATTTCACTCATCCATCCCTTCACTCATCGATCCACCCTTTCACCCAATCCATCCTTTCACTCATCCATCCACTTTTCTACCCATCCATCTAACCATTTACACCTTCACCGAGCCATCCTTTCACTCATCCAGCCACTCTTTCACTCACTCATCCATCCACCCATTTACTTTTTTACCCATCCTTTCACTTACTCATCCATCCACCCTTTCACTCATCCATCCATCCTTTCTTCCAGCTCTCCACCCTCCCTTTCACACATGTATGCACTCTTGCACTCCTCCATCTTTACATTCTTCTTTTCACTCATCCATGCACCCATTCGCCTATCCATTCTGTCAATCATCTATCCATGCTTTTACTCATCCATCCATCCATCCACACTTTCTCTCTGCACTCCCCTTTCACCCTTCCACCCACCCATCCAGTTGCAGACAGAAGAGGCCCATCAAGAACTTCACCCTCGCTGCAGTTCCTAAAGCAAGGGGTGGGGTGAGAGAGGGTTCACTATGCCCCTGCACACAGGCAATCTGAAAACTTGGCTGTCATGAGTCATGCATGATGCACAGTGCCAGGATACAAGGTGACTGTAACATGGTGTTGTTTCCAGGGCTTTAATTGGGATGAAAAAGTAGGGGTCTCTCCAAGGGGTGTGTCTTGGGTAATTTAGGGCGTGACTTAAAACACCTCAGCGAAAAATATGCGCCGAGCATAATGTGCCGCACGACTCGTATTTTGCTGTTTCTATCATTGCATGCAGTAACATTAGACCTAAAACAAGCCATGACTATTGGCTTTGTCAACGGATGTTTGTTGCTTAAAATAAATTGTTAAAAAGCAGCAACTATGGCTTCCTTTAATATAATAATAAAAATGCGTAAGCTCTGAAATCATGAGACTGTGTAAGACCGCTAACCTCTTCTTTTGAACTTTGTACTAGACCGGGCAGGAGGAGGCCACCACATGCTGTAACAGCCAGCAGACAGAGTAACAATGGGCAGGTGGGGATGCTCTTGTGCTCTGAGGAGGAGTGCGAGGCTGCCCCCTCAGAAAGCTGATGTCTCTCACAGGGGAACAGCTCTGCTCCCTGCAAGGGTCACAATTACGGACAAAAGGCATCCGTAAAAGGGATTCTCACGGACAACGGACGTGAGGTCCAAATTACGGACGGTCCGTGAAATTTACGGACGGCTGGTCCCCTAGCTCTACCCCACAGTGCGCACAAGTGTATCACCAACCCTCATTGGTTCCTCTAACAGAAAACGCAAAGGTCAAGAGTGGACCACAATCTCGTCATCAGCAGATTCTGCTTTTCTGCCAACAAACGCAAGCTTCGGTGCTACAGCAACAGTGGACATTGGATGACACTGACAAAGAGAAAACAATTTACTTTGATTACAGAACACAAAACTAGTTCTGTAAGAAACGGTTAGCTCACTACTAAAATAGAACTTTACAATTGTGCCCAGTAAGTTCGTATAGACTAAAAAAAGTATGCAAGTTCGAAGGTGCTGCATAAGCCACGGTTGACTGCGGGTGAATGCATGGGTGTTTACTTCAACTGCACACAAATAACAAGCATTTACAATGCAATGGTCTCGGCATTGGTAAAGTTAGAGCTATTGGCATTGTTCATGACAATGCTGTTTCTTTAAATGTTTTAAAAACAAAAACATAAAAAAAAATAATGTCATGAGCAATGCCAATAGCTCTAACTTTACCAATGCCGAGACCATTGCATTGTAAATGCTTGTTTCCATTCTTAGAGGAAACCTACGACACTGAACAACTTGAACCTTTTTTTGGCCACAGGCTCTTATCACTTTTCACTTGATTGGTTTCTTTTTGTGTGTCGTCCTTATAGGAGAAAGCGAAAGGTCAACCATACAACCACCTTTAGATAGGCCTCTAACAAGCCCATTTGTAGATTAAAAAAAAAAAAAAGGTTTCATACTGCAACTTTTGTGTGGGCTAGGGCAGTTAGTCTGGACTTTCATTGCAGTCCTCTGAAATTTGTACCAGCTAATATTGGTGTCCATGTGAGATTCAAGCGTTCATGTTTACCCTTTGATAGGCTTCATCTAAGTGCTGTGTTATAGTGAGGACTTTTGTAATTATGTGGCCAAGAAGGACCAAAGAATGCAGCATAATGTCTAACGCATCAGGGAAATTCAAATTTACCAACATAGTATGTCACATCTTGTGGTAGTATTATTTTGAAGATTTGTGATTTTAATACACCATTTGCTATTTAGTGTCAATTTAATTCCTAAATACAGCAGTTAGCACTTGAATCGGTTATCCTTGCAGAGGGATCGATACTGATCTCTTAGGAGTCTACAAAATATTTTTTGTTCAGTTCTGGAATTTATGCAGCAGAAGGTTGATTCTATGGCAAGTGCAGTCAGGAAAAGTCACAGAATCGCATCCCTTTCCCAAAAAAAACAACGAATTTCCAATGCCACATTTAGGGTAAACTTAAAAACTAATGGTCCCTCAGTGCTGCACTTAAGCTGGTGACCAGAGTCAACTGAGTGAGCTACTCAGCAATATTCTAAAATAGCTTACCTGAGTTGGTTAACGGTTTAGATTTTTAGTTCTGATTCACAATTCCTTTGTATTGTCTTTTCTGACTTGACGGCCGAGAACTGAATCAGTGCCCCAGAAATTAGCGGTTCAACTACGATTTCATTTCGTTCACAGGCAAGCCTGCCTTTATTTTATCTATACCAGTTGCTCTAACTTCTCTTATTAGGTCGAGCCAAGCGCAGCGCGCATGCGATGCTCTAGGAAATGACCTTTTGGAATCGGTCTGCTCTTTTTGTACACTCGTGCGTGTGGCGGCATCCACCTTGCGGGAACGAGCAGCGGCGCGCGCAGGGGCCATCTGTTTTTCTAATTAGCATTCACTTTCGTGCTTTTTCAAGCAGCGGTGCGCGCAGGGGCCATCTGTTTTTCTAATTAGCTTTCACTTTTGTGCTTTTTTTTTTCTTCTTGTTTTCGTTTCGCGTCCGCTTCATTCAGCGCCTCTGGACATTTGCCAGTGTCTGTCATGGTGTCTCATTATGTGTCACTAATGAGCTACCTTGTGCCCGGACTTGTAAAGCGCCTGCTCTTGAGCGCAAGGGATGCTCACGTTTTTTTTTATATCAGGTCAGGGCCCTGTGGAGGTGGGTGTCAAGTACTGCTAGAGCGTGCGGGAGTCTTCCAAGAGGGTGCCCGGACCATTTCCGGACGCGCTCGTCAGATGTTGTTAGAAATATCGACGCCTCTTCCACCTGCCAATATGTTCTGAGATTGTCAGCGAGCTGCATACGGGTAACACGGATAAAAGAAGCGATAGTGCAAACATACGTTAGGTGTGGCGTGTGTACGGTATTTAATATAACACTGATAAGTACGCTGCCTCTAGGCCCTCGCCTTAATTTTGTGTTCAATATTACAATATTAGGCGCTGTACTGACTATTAAACAGACATGTTTGCCACTCGTAGGTGGTGTAGTGCATCACCCTGACATGCCTGCGGCTACTAGGTGGTGTGCTGAATATCACAAGTGAATAGTGTAAATAGGTGGTGTATTGTGGCACACTGACACGTGCACTGTTATTAGATGGCAGTGTATTGCATCACGTTTGCATGAACTCTGACAATAGTGTACTGCATCACATTTATACTGACTGCTATTACAGAGGCATGCACACTGCTGTGGGTGTTGTATTTATTAACATCATAGCGCTATATACACTGGTGTTGGTGTTTTCTATGGCAATAGTGTGCACTGTTAGAATACCTGTCGGTATTAATTACATTAGAAAGTACACAGGTGCTCTATGCCTCATTCATTATCACAGGGACATGTACGATGTAGGCATCCGAAGCACCATTCTTTAAATACCTACAGTCTTTGAAGCATGGAAGCACAGACATTTGAGGGGGTGCCATCTCTCACAGTGCTCTTCAGTCTATGGTCCAGCGGCCCGCTCCTAGGCCCCTGCTTTTGGCCTCTTGGTGTGGAAGGCGGCTGGCCATTCCTACGGCTGCAAGCGGCCCGACCACTCTCAATGGTGTTTAAAGCTGCCGCAGCCTGGGATTATGCACAGGCAGTCGTCTGCACAGCTTGAATAAGCCTACATCGCACAATGCGCTTGTGCTGTGCCTGCAACAATGCACCCCCCCCCGCCTTGTGCACAAATGATCCCCTTTACACACCATCCACTAAGTATGGGAGGAAAACCACAATGCCCGAGTTGTAGATCGAGAGTACAGGGTGGAGGGACAGGGCTCTTCCAGCACACTTTGCCTGCTTAGACTGAGGACAAGCCTAACCTTCCTGTGATGTATTGCTTGTTTAGAGTGTGCACTATTTAGCACCTGTACTGAAGAGTCATGCAGCATACTTTAGGTTGGGATGTACGATGCGTTTACATACAAAGGCGCATACATACATTGTCATATGTATATACAGTTCTGTCCACACATCAGTTAAACGAATCTACAAAATAGTACTTACTGAAAAGCAAACATACACATGGTCATAAGCAATCTAATATAATTATCCACACAATTGCGCGCACACACTTAACCCACCTCTGCCTTTAATAACACACAACACATAAAATGACAGACAGCAATCACCGACCTAAAACAATGAAACAACATGCATCCCCTAGCTACTGCCTAAATACGCACCACCATGGTCATCACCTGCATCACACCTGTACTTTAGCAAAATGCACAATAATATGATTATTTTGTTTATTGCTGTGTAACGGCACCCTGCTCTAATTTGTTGCACTGTGCAGCACATATGGCTCTCCCAACCTCTTCTTGCCCTATGTGCTTTCACATGTAGTACAGCTCCCCTGGGTGTTCAGGAAGTGGCGGAGATAAAGTCAGATGTAAGCGTAGTACCACTTACAGAAAACTCTCAGGCTGCCCCATTTTTATATAAGCTGTGATGCTATTATTCTTTAGGTTGACTATGCATTTTGAGGTGAGTTAAAATGCCATGTACCATATATTAACGTACGTACACACTCATGCATGAAGTCATATATTCAAACACGTAGGGCAAAATTCATAAAGATGCCACTCACTGTGTCTTACTCTTATAGTATTCCAGACTTACTCCCGAATTTCAAGAGTAAGCCAGTACTGAGCACGGCATGGCTAAACACTTATAACGTCCCAAAGGCGAGACCTATTGGCTATGCCAATGCTTGTTCACAAAGTCATCGAGTGATGCCATAACAAATTTGACTTCAGGGATAGGTTTTCCTGTTTTTCCTGTATCCTTCTTAGTAGACCCTGTATGCTCCACAGCACCTGCTTTCTCTCTCCTCATTTTCATTTACCTCACTCAGGCGTTTAGTGTCCTAGTTTAGTAGGGCCAGGTGCCCACCACTTGAAAATGTCCACACAAGCTGTTCTATGTGTATTTTCACTCTAACTTGCTTGAGCAACAGTTAGTATCTTCTCTTCCCCAGGTCTATATACTGGCATGAACTGTTTGTTCTTGGCTCAACAGTCTCCTTTCCCACATATAGTTTACTTCTGCAAATTTGCTATATTCTTAAGATTACGTTATAGATAGGGAACGATAAGAGATACGAGGATAGAATTGAGGACTATCAGGTTTTTTTCTACAGCAGTAGGTCATTGCCCTTCCATCAGAACCAAATTAACAACTGTGAATAAACCTGGGGGGGGGGGGGGGGCGGGGGAGGGGCAGGGGTACCATTCTCCACTATATGCATTGATTCAGACCTTATGTTAAGGTATCATGGAGAGATAATGTCATTATGATTGACAGTGATGTGGGGAAAATGGTCTTCATAGATTGTGTGGCTATTCACAGCACTCGAAATAACATTTGTAAAGCGTTTTTTAGGCATGATGATTTTAAGTGATTGGTGCTTTGAGATGTAAACGAGATTAGAGATTATAGTTGGGGATGTTTTTCTTTGCTTTTGGTGAACATCACTATTAAACAAATCATTCACGTCACAAGTCAAATGTCATTGTTATATCTTTGCAATACGTCTGAGTATTATCATCCAAGCCAAATGAACATCCGACCTTGTTAACATTCTTTAATTTGTATTTCATTACAGGGGGGACTTGTTGGGCTTGTAGACTATCCAGATGACGATGAAGAGGAAGATGAAGATGAGGAAGAGGAGGAAGAAAAGGAAGAAATACTACCTTTGTCAAAGAAAGCACGGCTTGGCTCTTAACTGCAACTGCCTCATATTCAAAAACAGATTTCCCCCAAAATTCAACAATAAAGCAGCGGTCTTTTGTGAACTTCTGTGTCAAACACAGTTTAACCAGTACACATGGATTTCTGCTGATCAAGTGCCAATTCAAAGGAGCAGAAGGAGGGTTGGGGGATGGTAAACAAAGGGGAAAGACTTGACACCTATGAGCTCTCCAGCTTGGACCACACATTGCCCTTTTCTCAGGGAAGGAAATGGAAAAAAGCCAACAGGGCAGGAGTTTTGTTTGTGGAACTCTGGATTGGCTGGTCAGTTGCTCCAATCAATTTGCTTTCTCGGACCATGTTTATATGACTTTGAAGATCAGGCAGTTTGCCACTGATTCTTCACACCTTACGAAGAATGCCAGCAGTTTCTTTGTGCGAAGAGACCTGCCTTTGAAATCATACATTCTGAACATTTTAGTCGAACTACAACAGGTTTTAAAAACCTCTGTGGGGGGAGGGCTGAATACAAAGTTTCCCCTTTTTTATGTGTTCCCTCTTGCCCTTAAAACTGCAGATTTCTGTTGGAGGTAGGGGATTTGTTTATCCCTTCTTGATTAAAGATTGAGTGGAATTCTAGATGTGGTGGTTTTTGTGTCCTGGACTTGATTTTTATTTTATTTTTTGCCCTCTCCCTGAGCAAATGCCTCACTGTTCGAATATATATTTGGGACCATTAAACATTTTTTTGATGTAATATGATCTACTTGTTCTGGTACCTGTTTTACTCTGTGTTTTTGTGTTCTACACCACAATTCTTACTCCGTTTCAGGATTTTATGTTGGATGGTGTAGTTTTAATCGGCAAACGAAAATGAATTTAACCATAAAGTTCTTGCAAAAACAACTGTTTTGTGGCTAAATATTTGGAATGTCGACAACTGTTATGAACAGCAACTGAAAGAACTATCTATATGGCAGAAATGAAGCAAATTAATCTGTTGGTAAAATGAACACATGAAATTAGTATTCCAAAGATATATATTTTACTTTTTCTACCAAGAAAAGTATGGTGCATCTTTACATTGAAACAAAACATAGATGGGCATTGTCTTAAGAGGTTCATAACACCCAAGGATGATTACCATTCTAAATTATCATTTAAATGTTTTATTATGGCATTATTGTTACTGATCAGAATCTAATTTGTTGATGTCTGTCTGGATAAATCCACTCTTTAGTAAAAAACAGTTTTGACCATAGTGTCTTCCTCCTGAATGCAGTTCCTTTCGAGGTTTAACAAATGTTCTTTTTGTTATGTTTTTAAGGGGCGAGAGGCTACAATGAATGTTTTTCTTCTGTGTCACACACTACATTTAACTGCCGCTGTCGTGCTTCAAAGAGCAAACTTTCAGTTCAGAGCACTTATCTGTTGAAGTTCATTTCGGCGTGGTAGTACTTCAGCCTAACTGAAGCATGACTAGACCTAGACGTTAGTGTTTCATATTCTTGCTCTGCCATAAAGTGCTTTCTTGAGTTTGCATGCATGAAAGAGTGCACTTGGGTGTTAACAAGATGTAGGGATGATTCTCAGATACGTAATTTTTTTTTTAAATTTCTGCTCTGACATTCCTGCAAGATAGTCTTGGTTACCAGATAGTGCCAATAATAATCATGCTTCCCAAGCATACAAATGGGTACAGACAGAAAACATACCCACAAAACTGTCCATTGTGTTAGTTATGCGCCTACAATCTGGCAGTAAAGGGACACTTTCATGTATCGGTGTCAGAGGCCAAACACTGAATTACATAAACGAACTTCTAGCTCCCCATTGAAATGATTCTAAAGAGAGCTGTGCAAGGTTTTCTTTGACTCTTTGGATAGTCCAGGGTGACTGGGTAAGTATCCGGTTTGTCTACTGTAGTACCACTGGAGTTAAGAATACTTAATTCGGTTCACTGTCATGGCATTCTCTGGAATTCATAAAATGTGCAATCTGCATACCTCAACACAGAACACACGTCTTTAAAATATTCATGTTTTCAGGTAAACAAATAACATCTAGGAAACATGCATACAGTAGTCAACATTTTCTGTTTTGTTTATGAAAATGGTTCCAATACGTCAGATTGAATATACCATAGTTGATTGAACTGAAAATAGCCCAGCAACATTACAGCTTTCTCCATACCCCTAAAAAAGCGTAAAGTTTGCCGTCTGAATGATGCTGTAAAATAGTCCCAGGCTCTCTTAAGTATCCCATCACAGCCAGCATGGAGGGGTGTAGTTAGGTTTATTTTTTCATCATTGAAGAGCCAGGTCTGGTGGCTTAGTGGACTAATGCGTCCACTGTAGGGGCCTGTGTTTGACCTCATGGCCACAGGTTCATATCCCAGCGGGTCCTTTCTTCCTTCTGAGGTCGATAAAATGAGTACCATTGATTTGGGGAACAATAAACATCTGTTAATCAGCGTCAAGATACTCTTGGGTGAACCTGCTCTTTGCAAAAACACATTGGTAATTAATACTTTATGTTCGATTAATTAAAATCAATACATATGTGCAACAGGGCAATACAATTATACACAAATACAATAACCAGTAATTATTGATAAAAACTTATAAGAAGATGTAAAATACTGTCAATATTTCTAAAAAGGGCACTACACCCTGAAAACAATGTTTAGAATTATTTTAGAATGAAGTGATAAAGTTGAGTCCATATAGTATTAACAGTTTTGTGCCATGGAGGGTCATTCAGGGTTCTGGGAAAAGGGAGAAAAGTGCCAAGTGCAGACTAGTAGATCCTGGTGCTTTTTTCTAAACTCGAAGTGTTTAACAAATGAGTGCATCAGGATGTTAGTCTCGGCTAGAATGGTGGTGTCATGGCCCCACTGAGAAGTCCCACAAAGATGGTTCAGGATGATACAAAGTATAGGGCAGTCCTCTTGTGGTGCCCCCGACCGCAGTCAGTTTCTTTGTCAGGATCAGTCAGGCTTATATTTTCTTCACCAGGAGGCTCGCTGTTCTTAATCGTATTCTGCCTGGTGGACTGGGCTGTGTGCAGTGCAACTCTGATGATATTGATCAATTTCCCCAACCTTGCAAGAGACTGTGGGGTGTTATTAGTGAGGCACATGGTGCCTCCCTGCAGCCTCTAAGGACTTTGCGTTATGTTAGGTAGGATCCCGAAAAGTTTCTGGAGGAATATTTTCACTTAAAACGGATGTTCATAATTTTTTTTTTTTGCTTCAGCTAGACGAGGTGGACATCAGGTTGGTTTAACGTTTTTGACTGCTGCTTTTCTATGAGATGTTTCACCCTCCTTTTATCTTTGTCACCATGCCTTTGTGGTTTGAGGAGTGTGAAGCCAGCTTCCACCCTTTATACTTAGACGGCTGTAACGACTACTCTAGGAGGTGAGGGTGTAGACTCTTTGAGTCTCTGCTACTTACAGTCACCATAGAGTCACTCATCTTGAAGACTTAAGGGTTCAAGTCATTCTATATTGCACCACTCTCATGTTACTGATGTATGAATATCTTAATATTCTTGTTTTACACTTGCTATGATGTCTAAGGTTTTTTCCACATAAGGGTTTTTCTCTGCAACTCATGATTTGATCTGCAACTTATTTTCTTCTCATTACTATACCCTTTGCGAGCTTCAACCAACGACGTTACTGACCTGTATTGTGTTGGGTGGCTCAGTGTACTAAAACATCCACTACAGAAATCTGTTCGACCGCATAGCCACAGATGAATCCTGATGTCTACTCAGCAATTCATCCTCCCAAGTTCGATATCATGAGTAACTGCGAGCTGGGTATCAAACGCCTGTTATTAAGCACCAAGATACGCCAATAGGCGAATGTCCGCTTTCATTGGAACATGTGCACCTGTATATGAATCTGTAAGTTTGCTCTAGTCTTCCCAAAGATGAGCATTTCTCCGACAGTTCCAGCTGTGATTCCTTGACCACAGCTGGTACCACATGATCTCGCAAGCGATATTGAGCAAAAAATGCTCTAATCATACTTTTAAGAGACATAGAGAAGGTGCATCATCCTAAGCAACCTCACCAGCATAATCCAAGGGTTACCTCTTATATAAGGAGGATAAATGTCCAACATCTCTCTGCAACAGTCTCCTATACATTGACACCCTACCACATACACTGACCTATGGATGGGCGTGTGCCTCGCACCTCAGGCACACCCAAACTAAGATTTGAGTTTCCTACTGGTGATTTAGTGATCTAGTATAAATATTCGAATCAAGCTGGAATGATGCCTTATATCTCGACCACAATTCCTGTAGTGCATATGTTAGTATTTTTTGAAACCATAGAAGCAAAACTGTAAATCCCAATTTTACCACTTGTCTGGAATCACCAATGGACACCTTCCTAGTCCCTTAATAATGAAACCGCAGATTCAGACTTGCATTTACTAAAAAAGACCCCCTTCTATCTGATTTTTGAATTGTAGCAGATTCTTAAAGGACACAATGTCAGTGGTTCTACGTCAACAGATCCCCTTGTAAAGGAAATTGGAGAATGGATCCTATAGGCAAAGTATGCTAGGCGTTCTCCATTATTTCGGACTAGATGGTGACAGCCAATTAGGGCTATATAACTGTGCATTCTAAGTTCACCCAAAGATTTTCTTCCTAAAATCAAAAGGGAAGTCTTCCATTAAAGGGAGGCATTTTTACTTCAGATAGTGCAAGAGACACTGCCAACCTTTCCACAACAGATTATCGCCATCGTCTGATGAAGTATTCATATTTCCTCATCTCACATAATTGTCAACGGTCTTGAACCTCCTTTCACTGGTTCTTCTCTTAGTTAACGCTGATAAGTTATTCTAATGAAAGGTACATTCCATAGTTTATTGGAGAGGCACACAGTGCAGTCATATTTCTGATAGATACTTCTAACCGCAGATTCCTCATCTTTTGAATTCTCCTATGTTGATCTGGCAGACTTTCTGAAAATGCTCCAGCATGCTGGTAGATGGCGCTATCTAGTTTCAATCTAGTATCAATCTAGTTTCAGGGCCATTTCTGGACTGCCTTTCCTTTCATCGCACCAGTGAAACTGACAAGCAGTTGAAAATCCGCTTGATGCCCTTTAGTCCTATCATTGTGGAAACTAGAGCCTGCTTATGATACAACCAGGATACCCTCTGCTCCTCCTTAGAGATATGTGGCAGAGACCAACATGGGAGACTTTATTTACTACCTCAAATGAAAAGGCAAAGCCACTTTCTGAAAACAGAATGGCAAAAACAAGCCAGATCTGCAGGCACGTTCTATAATATTAAGATAGCATTGTGAGAGAAGCATTAATTAAATGAATCACTGGAATTGGTAGCATTGAGCTAAGGTGAGATGGAGCAAACAGCAGTGTGGTCCATGGTGGTGGTTACATTTGTGGTATTGTAAACTAATATAAACAAACTTGTTTTAGGACTTGGTGTATTAGGAGCCTTCAAGGGTATGTAAATGTGTATGTGCTATATCTAATGAAGCCTTGTAGCCACAGATTCCCTGCCTTAGAATATTCCCCAGGTGTCGCACTGGATACAGAAAGATTTCTGAACAGTCCCCTTGTGCACAGATAGGTGGCGTTTGAAATTATCAGCCCTCGAGGGAACGTGCGCGGTGTCCATATAGATGCCACCACAGCGCGCTGAACTCAGACCTCACTTTTCAACTCCCATCAGCTCAGAGCTGGATTGAGCTCTCCAAGTCATTTTTGGACTGGGTTTTTAGGATTTTGTCAATACTCTTGACAAGTGTTTATGTTTATGTTTTGGCAATTTTTAGAGCATGTAACTACCCAGGGGTGTCTCGGCGCTTAACTGAACAGATGATGGCTATGGCAGATTTTTTATGTGGGAACAGCCAAGTTTTTAATCTCTTCCTAAAGCTAAGGAGAGTTGGGGCCGTTTTGATGGTAAGAGGGAGGGAATTCCATAGTCTGGCTGTGGAAATCACAAAACATCTGTCACCCCAGTTGGCTTTCCTTGTGCGTTGGACATAGAGCAATTTTGCCGAAGATGAGCGAAGAGTTCTAAGGTTTTCAGGAGGATGGAAGGCGTCTTTGAGAAACTGCGGTCCTGAGTTGTTAATAGATTTGTACGCAATGCACAGTGCCTTAAATTTTGTGCGGCTTTTAACAGAAAGCCAATGAAGCTGTCGAAGATACGGGGTGATGGAAGTGACCTTAGGGATGCCCAGTAAAATTCTGGCTGAGGCGTTTTGTACTAATTGAAGCTTTTTAAGGACGTTTTCTTGTGCATCATCAGGCCACCATAGGGGAGACCAAACAGGTTCCAGTTTCCCGAATGTCATCACCTCCGTCTTTTCAGAGTTCAGTTTAAGACAGTTTGATGACATCCAGGAACTGATGGCGAGCATTCCCTCCTGAAAATTTGATGCAACTGTAGGTCCGTAGTTGTAAACTGATAGGATCAGTTGAGTATCATCGGCATAGGTAGTAAGATTGATGCCGTAGGATTTGATTACCCTCGCCAAGTCCGAAACATAGATATTAAATAAGGTCGGACTTAGCGAGGAACCCTGTGGTACTCCGCATGGAAGGGAGAATGTATGAGATAGGAAAGAGCCTAGTTTTACGGCCTGAGATCGATTTGCAAAAAGGAGGCAAGAAGATCTTTGGCCTTGTTCTGAATGCCGATTGTTGAGACACGGTCGATCAATGTAGCATGATCGACCGTGTCGAAAGCTGCAGATAGGTCGAGCAATATTAATATTGCCGCACCGCCTTTGTCTAATGTCATCCTGATTTCATCAGCTGCTTTTATTAAGGCTGTTCAAGTTCCATGTCCGAATTGGGTATCGTCCAATAGATTGTTTTCGTCAATGAATTTGGAAAGTTGTATATTCATGACCTTTTCGAATATTTTTGCAGGAAAGGGAAGACATGCAATAGGTCTATAGCTGGATGGGGAGGAGGGGTCGAGAGTGGTTTTTTTTAAAAAGTGGCTTAATGATAGCCTTTTTCCAAACAGTGGGATATGAGCCAGTAGTGAACATAGTGTTGCAAATGTTGGTTAAAGCGGGGGAAATGGCATCTGGGATTAGATTGAGAATGGAAGGTGGGCATGGGTCCAAGGGTGATCCTGATTTAGTACTAGAGATTAGGTGGGAGACTTGTTCCTCCGAAACGGAGTTAAAATTACAGAAGGAAGGAACATTGGCTGGCGATATTTTAGGTATACTGGTCGAGGAGGCCTTGTGAAGAAAGGCTGAGAAGATAGTCGTAACTTTATCCATAAAAAAGTCTGCAAGGGAGTTGCAAAGGACCTGAGACGTGTCAGGAGGGGGAACAGATGGGTTAGAGAGATGATTGACCACTTGAAATAATTTTCTTGCGGAGTTTTGAGCTTGACAGATTTGAGAAGTATAGTAAATCGTCTTTTCCGAAGTAATGAGATCTTTGTATATAGAGAAGGCGCTTTTATATGAGATCTTATCTACAGGATTGTAGTGCCTGCGCCAATGCCTCTCCAAATTCCTACAGTGTTGTCTTTGTAGACGTAGGGATTCGGAGAACCAAGGGGCAGAAGGGGATATTCTGGTGCGTTGAGAGGTTTTGGGAGGTGCCAGTTTGGAACATGCTGTGTCCAAAATGTCAAGGTAATTGCTAGAGGCCAATGATGGATCCTGTTCCATAATATTAATGCCCTCCGTCAGCATTGATGTAAGCTGATCAGTATCAATGTTTTTCCAGTCTCGTGTTGTAATAGGAGGAGATGGTCCACTTTGAAGTGGCAAGGATTTGGTTTTAATGGAAAAACAGACTGCTAAATGATCTGTCCAAATGGGAGGGGAAATTAAAATGTCAGGATTGTTGGTAAATATTCCATCATGGGTAGGATGGTTGACAATTTTATGAAGTCCTACTGTCAAAAGATCACTAATAAGGGCATTCGTGTTATTGTCGCTTAGGGATTCTAAATGAAAATTAAAGTCTCCTAAAATGGTATAATGAGGAGCTCCAGCTGTAACTTCAATTAGATTATTGAGACAGTTAAAAAGCTAGGTCTAGGACCTGGAGGGCGGTAGAGTAAAGTGCCTGTAAAAGACTGGTTGCCTGAAAGGCTAATAGAGAAGGAAAATGCTTCACAATCTCTGTAGTTGAGGTCTGTAATTTTTACTGTGTAGAGGTTTCTGTAGATGATGGCTATACCACCACCCTTCTTTTTGGTTCTATCCAATCTGAGAACGCAATAGTTTTCAGGAAGGGCTGCTTTAAAGTTAGGGCCAGACGAGTTATCACCCCAAGTTTCAGTAATAAACAATAAGTCAAGGTTATATGACACAATAAACTCTAGAATGTCGAGTTTGTGTTTTGGGAGTGAACGAACGTTTATTAAAGCAACTAGAACCTGCTTATTGGTATTGGTAGGGAGGGTCTGATTAGTACAGGCGGGACATTTAAATGGACCTATTAGCGGATTCGTATAGGTAAGTTGACGTAAAGAGTGCGGTGAGTTAGCTAAAGGATTAAGTGCTAGTAGTTGAGAGGAGGTATATTTGATTGAGGTAGGGGGAAATGGGCAAGGGGGGGAGGCCCTGGGCCCGGTCTCGGCGCGGACGGGCGCAGACGGGCTCGCCTTAGGCGCGCCTTCGGCGCGCAAACGGCGCGCCCGCTGCGCGTCCGGTAAATACACATGATTTATAGAGGAAGTGACAATGAGGGGAGGCGTGGCCAACAGTAGTGGGCGTGCCCTGGGGAATCCCAAGGTAATGGCGTCAAGGAGATAGATTGTATACGGCGGCAGCGATAAATCCACTTCGCGGGAAGATGACGGTGAGTGCAAAATACAAATATAAGTGCCCAGGGAGAATGATTCAAGGTTTAAAAACACAATTTAGGATGCAATTCTTAAAATCTGCCAGCGATCGGTCTCCCGGCTTCCGCCTCAGGAGATGACTGTGTCAAGGTCGCGCTCGTAGTCAGCGCTTTATGTAGTGATGGTGGTGGGTGGGCGTGGCCAACAGTAGTGGGCGTGGCCTACAGTAGTCGGCGTGGCCTGGGGAATCCCAAGGTAATGGCATCAAGGAGATAGATTGTATACCGCGGCAGCGATAAATCCGCTGCGCGGGAAGATGACGGTGAGTGCAAAATACAAATATAAGTGCCCAGGGAGAACGATTCAAGGTTTAAAAACGCAATTTAGGATGCAATTCTTAAAATCTGCCAGCGATCGGTCTCCGTGCTTCCGCCCCAGGAGATGACTGTGTCAAGGTTGCGCTCGTAGTCAGCGCTTTATGTAGTGATGGCGGTGGGTGGGCGTGGCCAACAGTAGTGGGCGTGGCCTGGGGAATCCCAAGGTAATGGCGTCAAGGAGATAGATTGTATACCGCGGCAGCGATAAATACGCTGCGCGGGAAGATGACGGTGAGTGCAAAATACAAATATAAGTGCCCAGGGAGAACGATTCAAGGTTTAAAAACACAATTTAGGATGCAATTCTTAAAATCTGCCAGCGATCGGTCTCCCGGCTTCCGCCTCAGTAGTGTGACCTTTTCCATCTTTGTTTCAGACTATGTCCCCGAAAAAAACTGTTAGTTTCGAAGTTTGTGGTGCCTGTCACAGGCAAAAATGTCTGTGCCAGACCCCCACATGGTGTTCCTTTGGTGCCTGGAGCTGGACCACGACTCAAAGGCCTGCCAGAATTGCAAGGCCATGCATCATGAGGCTATCCGTGAGGGAGCCGTGAAGCTCCTGGCCACTCTGCACACAACTCCACGCTGCCCCAGGTCCCGGTCGAGATTGAGGTCATCTTCACGATCCAGGACGACTTCAAATAAGCCCCACTAGAAGTCAAAGCATTCTCCACTTTCCTGTGCAAGTTCAAGTCATTGGACATAGCGCAGAATCAACGTCACAAATCCAAGCCTCTTTCCCATATCATCCCTGTGGAGCCTGAGCCTAGGTCCCCTCTGTGCCTGTGTTTCCCGAAGTTGGAGCAATCCCCACCCAACTCCGAATTTTATGAGGCCATGAACCTTATTTTTGGGCAAGCGGATCACTCGAGCGCTTTTAGGTCCCATGGGTCAGAGAGGGATTTCCACTGGGCGGGTTCTCCGAAGGCACCAATCAGCCTCTCAGGATCCATTGATGGATGTGGATCGACCACTGTTATGAGCTTGCGATCTCCATGGTACATCCCAGTGACGTTGTGACCAACACTGCTCCCATTGTGATTCCTAGCTCCTATATAGAGCCGAACCGGTGTGGCCAGACTCCAGCACCAATTGGACCCAGAGGGTCTGAATTATAGATGAAGCAACTTTCCCCAAAGGTCCTGCGAGGAGCACTAATTGAGGGGATCTGAGGATCCCTATAGTTATCCCGACCCCCTTGAAGAGGCTATGACTGAGGATAACTGTTATGAGGAAGCAGCTGATGCCAGTGGTCTGGAATAATTCACCAGACTCTAGTCTCCTTTCTCCTCCAATGGTGGCTACGGAGGAAGGTGCTTCCTTTGCAATGGTGGTCCGGAGGGCAGCTGAGGTCTTGGACCTAACTTTGCCAACTGTGGAAGTTAAGACCAGTGTCTTGATGGAGGTGCTTCTACCTGGGCTAACCCCTCTGGCCCCTATTCCCCTTTAATGAAAGTCTCACTGATGTCCTGCTCGGGGCCTAGGTCAAGCCCTGCACAGGCAATCCTGTGTCCAGGACCATCGACCGCTGCCATGCCCCAGTCCCGAAGGCCCAGCCTTCCTCCCCAAGCACTCCACCCCTGAGAGCCTTGTGGTCCAGGCCTCTACTTCCAAAGCTAACCCTGGCACTTTCCCTACCATGCCACCAGATAGGGAATACAAGAGACCTGACAACTTTGGGAAGATAATTTTTTTCCCATGAGCATTGCACTGCGGTCGATGAACACCTCTCACTTGTTGGTCCCAAACTCTCATATATATGGGATTTGGTTACACCCGGAGCTGGTCCCAAGACTTCAGAAATTGGGGGGGGGGGTCCTTGATTAGATCTCCTCGTCACTGCCGAGAACTTGCAATTTTGACACTTCAGGACTTTCCCAAGCGGCTCTCATCGGAGACACATTCTTCTGTCTCGTGTGGAGTCCAGGGCTCCTGTAGCTTTCCAGATACCACTCCTGCTCAGAGTTCTGAAGAAGAGGATAACCAACCAGGCCCAAGTCATCCTGGTGGCTCCAGATTGGACGAGGCGAGTATGGTATCCTGAACTCCTGAGCATGCACATTGTCCTCTGTGCAAGGCTGCCTCTTTGGGTGGATCTGTCCCAGCAACAGGGCAGGGTTCTACACCCCACCTGTGCACCTGCCACCTGCATACATGGAGATTGAGTGGCGACAGTTGAGAGTATTTGATTTGCTTTCCGAAGTATGTGACATCATCTTAGCAGCCAGGCGTCCTTTGACAAAGACTGTATAAACCTTCTGTGGTAAACTTATGTGCCCTGGTGTCTGCACCCTTATCTGAAGTTCTTTTGTTGGCAGTGTCCCTCGCCCGGCAAGGTCTTGCTTTGGGCACACTTAAAGGGTACCTTTTGGCCATCACTGCTTTCTTGCAGTTGCTGGATCAATTCTCCCTGTTCAAGTCAGCTGTTGTGACCTGCTTCCTAAAAACTTGCTTCCCCCAGTGGGTTTTCAATTTAGTTCTCACGTTTTGATGGGTGCTCCTTTTAAACCCATGCATAAGCTGCCCTCTTTGACTGCTCACCATCAAAACAGTCTTTCATGTGGCTATTATTTCTGCCAGGAGGGTTAGTGAGTTTCAGGCGCGGTCTCCGTTAATTCCCCCGTATACCATCTTTTCCTGGACTAGCTGGTCTTTAGGACCCAGATATCCTTCCTTACCAAGGTTGTTGCACCCTTTCACGTCGAACAGAGCATCACACTGCCAACTTTATTTGCTTTACCTCACCCTTCCAAGAAAGAGGAGAGACTCCATAGCTGGAATCTCGAGTGTTATCGTTCTACATTGATCGTACTAAAGACATCTGGCTTGACTATCAACTCTGTGTGATTTCTTCAAACGAAGAAAGGCAAAACTGTGCTAAAGAGAACCATCTGCAAATGGATTATCTTCTGCATCAAAATCTGCTTCACACTGGCAAAGAATCAATACTCTTCGGGTTTGGGCTCATTCCACCAGAACCAAAGTTGCCGACCACTGCTTTAGCTCGCAGCGTCTTAGTCCTAAACATCTGCCAGGCAGCTATGTTGGCATTGCAGCACATGTTTGCCAAACACTACTATCTATACAGTCAGGTCTGGCATGATGGGCATTATCCCCATTCAGTCCTCCAGGATTTTTGTGTGTAAACAGCCTGCAGACCCACATCTGGGGAGATATTGATGTGGTATTTATTCTAAGGTAGGGAATCTGCGGCTAGAACTCTCTTATCAGTTGAACAAGTTCTTACTTTTTGGAACGCCTTACGTGTTAGAGACTTCTTCTAGAACGCCTTATGTGTTAGAGACTCCTAGCTGCAGATTCCTTCCCATCCTCCCTGCTCTACGGTTTCCATTTTAGGCGATCCTTGATGACATCATTTGGGCACACTGGTCACAATAACTCCGTATGTGCCTCAGAAAATAGGCACGAAACTGAGGACCGCGCATGTCGCTTCAGGCACAGACATCTCCACGTGGAGCCGAATGGCACCACATACTGGCTCACAAGGGGACTGCTCGAAAACCTTCTGGATGCCTGGGGAATATTCTAAGGTAAGAAATCTGCACAAAAGGTGTTCCCAAAGAAAACACCTATAGCATGAACCTATCAAAAGGCATCAGAACACTGCAAAGGGTTAAAGACTAGAATCAAATCAGTGAGTGATAGGAGAGGTAGTTGATTTGTCAATGGTAAATGCATTGACATGTGGTGTTCTTTAATGCGGTGTATCAACTCTTTGCAGGGTGCCTTTAAGAAGTGCTAGTGTGGCGTCTCGGTTGCCAGCAGGGCATTGCCAGCATCAAGATATGAAGCCTTGAACATCATTCCTGATGCCGCTTTCTGGAAGAAACAGTTTCACTTTTTATTTTTTGGGGTGGAAGGAGCTGGTGCCCGTCTGTGTGTTTTTGTGTTTTTTTTATTTATTGAAGTAGTGTTATCCTTGAAGGTGAGGATTACATTGAGAGTGAATTCAAATAACTTGGCATTCGATGAAAGTTGGGGTTTCAAACTGTCAAGTTTCATGTTATTGACCCAAGTTTTTACTGTTTTATGTTTGTTCTTGGCAAATAACAGGAACTCTGCCTTGATTGGGTTGAGCTTCAGGTCAGTACTGTGCATCTAGGTCTAGATTATGCGCAGGCAGTGTTTGAGGCTTTGGATGTCTCTAGCAAAGAAGACTTGTGACACTGTAACTTGAACAAAACACAATAATTTGCAGAGGCATTTTATCAGAGTTTTGCGAGTCTGTATTTGTAGAATGTTGTATTACACTTTAATGTCTCCATGGCTTCTAAGAAACCAAAGTGCACAAGAGTGGTGCCAATTTATGATGTCATTTCAAAAACAAGAAAACAGTTGTTTCGGTTAAGTGTTTTAATTTTCCTGCACATAAAATTATCAAATCTTGACTGTTTAAACTTCGGAGCTGGAGCGAAGAAATTCCTTAATGTCTGAACTATGATCCTGAAGAGACATGAGTGATTTACAGAAAGGGTAGGCTAAGAAACTTATTCTGGTCACAAACTAGACTACCATTCCTGGCAAAAATAGATTGTTTCTGATGGATACTTTTGTCTGCAGATTCCTCACCCTAGAGCAGAGGTCTTCAAACGTTTTGATGCATAGACCCCGTGCAAACGGAGGACTAAATAGGTATTATTTATTTAATTATACCTATTCCGTCGACTTCCCCGCCTCACCGCGCTTACCTGAGCAGGCCGCCGCGGCAACTATCAACAACCATAAATGCCCCCAATTCCCACAGCAAATCATTTTTACATTCGGGGAAAAAAAATTAAACCATGTTTAGCAAACTAAAGGTCAGGGAGCATGGGGGGATGGTTAAAGGTTTGGCTAAAAACAACGTGCCTCATTTATGAGGCATTCGTGTAGGGCAGTGCCGCAAATCTTCTTTCTGCGCTGCCCTATGTCAATGTGAAAGGGCAGGAATGCACCTTATTTATGAAATATGGTGCACTCCTGTCCTTTCCCTCTGTGTTGGCGCACAAATTGTTGCCTAGCGCCAACATAGCTAGGGTTCTTTTTGTGCAGGAAGGGGCACATTCCTGCACAAAACCAATCCTGAGAGGGGTTTCCTCTTTCTATGTGTGCTGCAAAATGCAGCACACATGGAAAAAGGAATAATACGAGGAGAAATGAAAAGATTTCTCCTCGTTATGCCTGCTGTGGGGAGGCAAAAGGTTTTGGCGTTGCCCCCGGGTTACATGATTTTCAAATCTGGGGCAGCGTCAAAATCCATGGGTGTTGCGTGTGAACACCCGCTGCAATGCCCATGGAACGCCTTCTTGACCTAGAGTAAGGCAACGCAGCAACTTGCGCTGCTTTGTCTTATTCCATATCTATGAGGCCATGCAAAGCAATGCAGGGTGAATTTGCTTTACCTCATAGATATGATTGCGATGCTTGTGACGACAAAGCTTCAAAATATTTGACTCTTCCGTGGCACAAGCCTCCCATAAATCAGCCCCAAAATATTTTGTTCGTTATTAAGGTCTTTCACCATCGGGTAGCTACATATAAAGTAATAGGTAGCTTAAATGAAAAATAAATGTAAAAAGTTGTTACTCAGTGGGAAATGCACTATATAGTACATTATGAAACCTCTTTTATTTAATGCACTGCAGAGGTCTGTGTGTAACCAGAGAGCCACAGAATTCAATTTGGTTGGTGCAGTGGAGAATAGTGACTTGTGTATTTTCAGTGCTATAAGATCACACACAGCCTGTGACAGAAAGCACTGTGAATGTGGAAGTCATTATTTTATACTTGCATTCCACACGTTATTAGATGGACTGCTACAACTATGCAAATAGTTTTAGGATAAAATGGATCTTCCAAAATGTAGATTTGCGTAATATCAGACCAAAAGTAATCCATTTTATTTTTGCATAACCGTCCCTCAACTCCTCCTCAGGGGTACTCAGGGTTCTGTAAATACAGTTATGATTAAAAGCACACACTTTACATCCCAGTTGTTAACCACCATGCAAAAAAATACACATCTTTGCCATCACAATGCTTGAAGCGATTCGAGCAATTAAAGCCAGAACCCATCCCAAGCATCCTTTACATTTGCAGATTTACATTTCATTCAGGCAAGCAGGCACCCTCGCACGAAGGCTTGTTTGAAGGATTTTACCTGTCTGCTGGGCCACTTCGTTTTACAGCACATGACTCAATTTACTTCAGCTGAAGTGTTTTAACGGCCGCGGTTGTCCTTGTCCAAAAGGAAGAGCAAATGTTTTGTATTCCAGGCAGAAGTTTGGCCTGGAAATGGGTGACCCCCTTCCTAGGACTCCACGGCCCCCCTGGGGGTCACGCCCCACAGATTGAAGGCCTCTGCCTTAGAGTTGCTCCCCAGGCTCAGGACTGGACCGGAAAAAGGTTACCCACCAGTGCTGCCGCATTCCTCAATTTGACACCATACGGCTCCATGTTAAGCCCCTACCGCCCGAAATGATGGATTGGACCTGCATATAAGCACACAAGAAAGCGAAGCGGGACTCAACTCCATCCTGCTACTCTCTAGCTAAAGAGAAGCCACGATGGCATCACAATGTTAGTTGGTTGCAGAGCCAATTCCAAAGTTCACCACTCCAGCCAAAGTCCCTGGCAATAAGCTACTTCACAGCAAATATATGCATTGAAGGAGACCATGCTGCAGATATTTGGCACTCTTCCAGCTCCCTTTGGCACCTTTTGGGCCTCAAGGAACTGAAGGGTCTGGACTCTGGTACCAGCCAACAGATCTGTTCTCTGTGCCTGCTGACCCCCTTGGACCAGTTATGAGCTACCTACAGATTCAAGTACAGACTTCCACCCCACGGCCTACACCAGCCTCTCCCTTGTCGACATCAACTCCGCCAGTGCTGGTTCCGATGTCTGGCCCTGAACAGTTTTCATCCAACCAGTGTAGCGCTATGAAATTACTAAAGCACAACAGGTCACCATACAGCCTGACTCTGGTCTTATGCCTGCACTATCTAAGTCTCGATTATCTTTTTGGCTCTGATTCTGACCAAAGCTTACCACCACACAGAGATGAACGTGGACATGGTCTAACCCTCATGATGAAGATGAGATGTTTTACATGACCTGCAAGAGGGCAGTGGCCTTGATAACTCCCCTAAGAGAGGGTTGAACTCTCCATTTGGACCATTAAGAAAAGAGCGTGCATTACTTACAGTGGTAATCCAACGAGCAGCTCAGGTCTTGAACCTACAACTGCCCTCTATTGAGATTAAGACAAATGTCCTTATGGAAATCTTATAGCCAGGGCCAGCCACATCTGACCCAATGTTCCCTTTTAATGAGGTGCTTACTGACACTTTAATGGGCACCTGGTCAAAGCCCTGTTCTTGCCCACCAGGAATAGGCAGGTGACCAGAAATCACAGTCCAGCCCCTGGTGCCCTCATTTTCTAATGAAACAGTCTACTCCTGAGTTTCTGATTGTTAATGCTTCAACCAGCAATGTGAACCCCCAATTTGTTCCCCATGAATCCTCCCAATGGGGAGTCTAAGAGGATTGAGGAGTTTGGAAAACAAATGTTTTTCATCGACTAGCCTAGCATTGAGATTTGTCAATGCAGACTGATTATTGGGCCGATATATGTTATGTTATGTTATATTCCACTTGTAGCGCGCTCGGCTACTCACGAGTATCCCGGCGCGGAAACCTGAGGCAGACAGAGGGAATCAAACAAAGAGAAATGTTTTTAGTTTCCTTTTGAAAGCAGCGAGCTCCTGGGTAAGACGAAGATCAAGGGGAAGAGTATTCCAGGCTCTACTGGCCCTGACCGCCAGAGAGCAACCTCCAATCCTCTGAAGTCTAAATCTCTGAATCAGGGCCAAGCCTAGAGAAGCCGAGCGCAAGGCCCGCGCGGGGACATAGAAAGAGAAGCGCCTCTGGAGATAGAGAGGGCCCTGACCATGAAGGGCGTGATGAGCCAGAGATTTATATTTGATTCTCGCCGCTACTGGTAACCAGTGGAGGGAAGCCAGATGAGAGGTGACACTCAACCTCGAAGAAAGGCCCAGTAGCAATCTGGCCGCAGTATTCTGGACTACCTGCAGTTTCTTGATTAGGAAACCAGGAGAGCCAATATAGAGAGAGTTAGCGAAGTCCAACCGAGAAAGAGGGGAAAAAACTTTCTCAGGGTTTTAATAAGTCCAAAGCAGCAGCCAGCAGTTTTCTTAACCTGGGTGGAAAACAGCAGGTTTTCCTCGAACCAAACGCCCAAATTCTTGGTGGGCAGACCCTCGGACGAGGGGAGGGGAAAGGAAACTCCTGAGGCCACAGCTGATGACGGAAATCAGATGGGAAAGTGCCAAAAAGCAGGATCTCCGATTTTTGCTCATTGCACTTGAGCTGAGCCCCTGCCAGCCAGGTGAAGATGGAACGAAGACACTGTTGGGCAGCAAGGACCGAGCTAGAGGCCTTATCCCAGGTAAAAAGTAGCTGAGTGTCGTCTGCATAGGCCAACACCTTAGCACCGAGAGCTTCGGCCAGGTGGATCAAAGGTGTAACATAAATATTAAAGAGCAGAGGGCTCAGGGAGGAACCCTGCGGGACGCCCGTAGAGACCATGCGGGGGGAGGAGTAACAGGGCGGGAGCCAAATCTGCTCAACCCTTTCCTCCAAAAAGGACCTGAGCCAGCCCCATACTGCCCCTGACACACCAATCTCAGCAAGGCGGATCAGCAGAAGATCATGCGGGACCGTATATGCATGCCGTCTGGGAAATGGCAGCAAGATCATGCCAGCAGTCCCGGAAGACCTTAGGACCTTGCTGACTCAAACATTCCGAAAGCTCATGATGCAGCGAAATACATGATTTGTGCTGACCTTATTACTTCTGATTGTCTGGAAAGGGCAGTTGGCAACTGTATGATTCTCCATCACCATACGTGAATGTGCTCCAGAGGATTTTCTGGAGATGCACAGGCCTCTCATTGATGTGCCTTTCAATCGATAATGCCTGTTAGTTGAGAAAAACATTTCTGCCTTGGAACGTTTCAAAGAAAGTAGAGCCATAGCACACTCCTTTGGCTCCTTTTGACCGCAATTCCGAGGCTACTCTAAAGAAAGGGCTGATGTAAAGTCAATGACCGTCCTCCCAGGCACAGCTTCAATCACCCCAATACTGAGATGTGGATGTGACAGGCAGCATGCAGGTCTATAAGGGATTCAGTCTACTTTCCCTGTGACATCAGCCAGAAAACTTTTGTTTGCTATCAGTGGAAGACACCCTGCCTCTAGGAGGCACGATACAGCCTTTTCTATTTGGTGTCACTGCATCACATTCAATAGATGGGTCCTTCAAATCATTCAGCAGGCTACCTTTTCTTTTTGCACTGCCACCCTCTTCCCCCCAACCTCTCCCATTAAAGGGAATCTCAGTGTCATACATCTGTTTCTTTGCAAGACAGCCGATTTTACTTTCCAAAGGAGCTATTGAGAGGGTTTTGGTCTCTTCTATTTCCATGTGATGGAGGACTGGGCCTTCGGCTCATTTTAGACCTTTGACCTCTGAATGTCTTCCTACAGAAGGACAAATTCAGAATATTCATGCTTGCCCAGATAATGTCTGCTTTGGGCCGGAGTAACTGGATGGTGTCCTTGGACCTGCAGTTACACAGATGTTAGCTGTGATTCAAGGTTGGCCGGGGGCATTTTCAGTTTACTGTGCTTTCCCTCAGGTTCACCAGTGCCACAGGGTGTTCAGGAAGGTGATGGCAGTGGTCATTACCCCATCTACATAGGGTTCGGGCTTGCCCGTTCTCCAGTATGGTATCTTTTGCAGATTCACATGCCTGAATCTTCCCTGTCGTCATAGTGGGAGTCCCATGGTAGCAGTAGAAATAGCAGTATTGAAACAGCACCATAGACCTCCAGAGATTAGAAAACTCACTTAAGTAACCTTTCAACCTTATTTTATAACATCCAAAGTTCAGCCAATCACAGCAGAGACCTCAAAGGTCCCTTCCCCTACAGAGCCGCCATACCTCAGATTTCTTACCGCGTGATAGGGAGTCTCTCTGAGCTCTGCTATGTTACAGTATTCTGTCTTCAACTTTTGACCTCCAGTTACAGCTTCTGCTACTTTCAAGGTATTTCTGGACTATATATTTTTGCCTCTCCTTATTAAGATGCCAGAGCCTAGAAAAAGGCTGTTTAGGCCCTGTAAGACCTGTAGGAAGTGTAGGCTGTTCTCTGAGGATCCCCACAAACAGTGCCTATATTGTCTCTATCCTGAGAACAAACACAGGGAATGCAAATATTGTTGCACTTTTTCAGCCAAAACCCTTGAGACGGGTAGGGTAGGCTACTCCTGTGGCTCCAGAAGAAGGCTGCCTCAGACTGAACCTGAGGAAAAGGCTCTTTCTTTCTCAAGCAAGAGAAAGGAAGACCGCTCCTCTTCCTATCTTCCAAGTCCTAGGGCAAATCTGAGGTGAAACCACATAGGCTTCAAAATGTTCTTCAGCTTCTCTGACTCCTGTCCGAGATTAGTCATCTCACCCATCGATGACTTTGTCGTCAAAGTTTCCAGCCTCCTCAAGAAAATCGGAGGTTTCAGCACAGTCTATGGCCTTGTTGGCACAGCTACTATGATGACTGTCAAGATGTTGACGGCAGCAACATCTGATAGAGACATCTAGCCGCAGATTCCTTAACTTAGAATATCCCCAGGCGTCAGACTGGATCCGGAAAACTTTTTCCAGCAGCACCTCGTGGCGCCGGGGGACAGCGCCACATGACCCCGCCCTGATGTCCTCCATGTACGTGATGTCAGCGAGGTCATATAAGTCCCTCCCGGCGTGCTGACGTCAGTTTCCTTCTATTCCGCGTGCAACGCGGATCCGGAGTGTGCGGTTCCTCTGGCCTGTTTTCAGGCCCTTTTTTGACGCTTCGTATCTGGAACAGTGTGTGATGCCCTCTGGCTTTAAATCCTGTACTTCCTGTCCAAGGCAAATGTCCGCAACAGACCCGCATCTTATTTGTATGTGGTGTTTGGGCAAGCACCAAGACTCCACGGACTGCGAAGCCTGCCAACACCTTAAGCCGAAGTCCCGGTCGGAGCGCCAGATGAAGCTTCTTTTGGCACAACTGTCCCGGTCGGAGTCGTCTCATCCCACGACCGCTTCGACGCAGTTTTGCCATCGATCGTCCTCTGGGGCCCGAGGCCGTCGGTCACCATTTCTTGGTAATTTGCAGCGCAAGTCGCTGAGGACCTTGACTTCCCTTTCATCTGTTGTCAGGGGCTCTGGTTCCCGGAATATTCCGGATGTGCGCCTGACAGTCGTCCCCCCTCTATCCGCCCTATCCGGGTGCGGGGGCGACTCGGGCCCAAATGGAGGCTTATGCCACGGCTTTGCAGGCCTCCCTTGGGTCCTTTCCCGTCCCTGGGGCTTTCTCTGAGCCTCCCCTATCTGTGGGGTCCCCGACGGACTCGCTGGTGGGTTCTTCCCCGGCGTCGCATGCGCCTTTGCCCTCCAGGGATGTCAGAGATGTGGTATAGTCAGGGTGCGGCCCGGCCCGGCTGGGTCGCCCTTTACAATCCCTATGGCGTCGTCAGGGTGAGGCCCGGCTGGGTCCCCCTCTACGGCCCATTGCACCCCTGCCGCACCGCATAGCCCTGTGGGGCTCCCTGTGGCGTCGCAGGTGGTTGCTGGTGCTCAAAGAGTTGCTTTGTGCACACCTCAGCCTTCTGGGCAGGCGTCCGCCTGTCCGGAGCCCGAGACGGCGCCGTTCCGGCGCCGTAGACTTGCCTCCCCGGCTTTGCCTCCGCTTCTTTCTCCGGAGTCGGAGCCTGTTGCGGTTGAGACTGAGGCGGTGCCGGTGCGGCGTCTGAGGTTTGTCCCCCCGACTCCGGCGCCTTCTTCGGAAGGTGAACTTGTCGCCTCCCCGGCTCTGCCTCCGCTTCTTCCCTCAGAGTCGGAGCCGGTCCGGGTTGAGGCTGAGTCGGCGCCGGTGCGGTGCCGGAGGCTTGCATCCCCGGCTCCGGCGCCTTCTCCTTCGGATCTATCGTGGATTCAGCGCCGGACGGCGCAAACTCTACGCCGGATGGCATCGAGTCGGCCCCGGACAAAGCTCGGTCAGCGCCTACTAAACTGGTTGTGGCACCGCATCGACGCCGGGTTGTTGACTCTTTGGAGGCGTCCGGAGAGAGTTTAGCGTCACCCTCACGCCCGGCGATGCCGGATGTATTCTTGCCTGTGCCTCCCTTAGAGTATGTGATTCCGGCAGTGTCCCCGCCTCCTCAAGAGCACCCACACCCGGCAGGCTCCTCGCCTCCTCAAGAGCCTCATCAGGACCCCCATTCGTCAATGGGGCTCCCCTCAGTTAGGCATTGGTCGCACTCTCACTGTCTTGGGAGTGTTAGCTTACAGCCTTCACCTACTGATGAGCTACTATCCCCTCCTTGGAGGGCTACTGAGGCTGGTGCAGTTTTTCTCAGAGTGGTCTCTTTGGCCACTCGGATTTTGAACATGCAGCCCCCTTCTGTGCCCTTGTCTGTGGACCCTTTACTTGTTGTCCTTCACCGTGAGTGAGGGAATGTGGAGCCGCTTCTGCCCTTTGAAGCTTCTCTTTATGATGCCCTTTTGGTCACCTGGGTTCGGCCAGCTTCTGGTGACCCGGTGGCTCGTTTGGTCTTGCACCGCCACCGTCCTGCTCCACATGATCAGATCTGCTCATTTGTGCATCCCGATAAGCAGGGGTTTGTTTTGCAAACTGCCTTCCCTTCCTTGCCACGTCTATTGCTTCTTCCCTCTCTGGAGTCCAGATGGCTTGAGTCATGGGGTCGGAACATCTTTGCCTCCACTAGTGCTGCACTACGGTCACTAAATATAGGGTGTGTCCTGGCTCGGGCTACCTCTGCCTTGTGGGACTCTGCAGTGTCTTTGCTCTCCACCAGCACTGAAGGCGCTTGTGTTGATCTGCTTCATCTTCTCCGGGATGGCCGTGACCATGTTGAGTTTACAATCCGCTCCGCCTTGGATACTGCTGATTCCTTAGGCCGGGCTATGGCTGGTTCAGTCGCCCTGCGGCGCCATGCTTGGTTACGGGATAGCGTCTTCCCGGACAATATCCGGAAGACTCTTGTTGATTTACCCTTTGATGGGGTTTTATTGTTTGATGCACATGCCGACTCGGCTGTTCAGCGCCTCCTTGCAGGCTTTATCCCCCCCCCCCCCCCCTCCCCCCTTGGGCCTGTGTTCCTCAGGTGTTTCTTCTGGGGTGGTACCTTTTTCATTTTGCATCTTTTTGATGCGTTATGTGTTTTAGGTTGACCGTAAGCCTCAGGTCTTCTTTTTGCATGGTCGGAGGTGATTACCCTTTCATTTCTCATCCTTTGGATGCATTATGCGTTTTAAACTGGCGGTTAGCCTACTGTGACAGTGTTCCACAGATTGTTCCTCTGATTGTGGCTTTCCCTTATAAACGTGTTCCCCGTTGTTGGGGTGTACATACTCAGTGTGGGGTACTTTGCTATTATATAGCTCTGTTACGTCAACTGGGCCTACGAGTTCCTTTGGCCTCTAGGCGTCCTCTGGTGCTCTTCTCTGCCATTGTACGGTGCTCAATGTTGTGCCTTGGCGTCATCTTTACGTCCTTGGTCATCTTCCTTCATTCTCCTCTTCCGGAGGTTTTCGTGGTGTTCATCCTGCTTTAACGGCAGCTACCGTCTGCCATTATGGCACCAGGTGTGTTTCTTTACAACGATGTTGCATAGTCGTGGCTAGTTTACCTGTTTTTGCTATATATATATATGTAATTAGGTATATATACCAGTTCCATGGGTACTCTTGTTCCTACTCTGCACCTCTCTTTGAGGCTGCAAAGTCTGGTTCGAAGTCTCCATGTTTCAGGGACTTTTCCAGTGATGAATGCGGCAATACCAATAAGGCCCCTTTTTTCATTCCGCTTACTGGGGTGGTTCCCCGGTTTTACACTGCTCCCTTCTTCGTGTTCAGTTACTGAACGATTCTCTCTTCTGGACAAGGGTTACTTTCCTTCCAGTCTAAGGATGTGTTCTGAAATTCTGCAATTATTCCTCCGTTTCTACACCTTAGTACTTTGGTGCCTCTGCTGCACCTTCCTTCGGCTGTGCTATATTGTGTCAGCTAGGCATGCGGGACGGCTCTTCTAATGTCAGTCGTCCTAGTTCTCCACCCTGCATATCTGTATTTCGTGTGTTGGTTCTCACCTTGGTCTTACCGTTGCCTGGTTGAGCAGCCTTATGCTTATTTTAGCTACGCTACCTTATGGTCTCTGTAGCTGTTTGCTCTGCGCAGGTTACTGTGGTGGCCTTTATCAGCGTTCTTGTTCACCCTGTTCCCCCTTTTGGGACTGGGTGTGCACTTAGTGTGTTTCTTGTCACTGCCTGCAATTCTAGAAACATTGCTAATTTCTATCTCTTGACCTTTTGTTCTTGGCTGTAGCCTCTCCGGCCTTCTTCCATGAACTAGCCTGGTAGGCTCTGGTTGCATCTCTTCAGGTTTCTTCTCAACCTTTGGTCGGTGTTCACATAGTGCGCCATTACGCTGAGAGTGGTCCTTCTTCCTCTCTCTTTCTTTTGTTCTGGTATATGGCTGGTGCCTCTGCTGCACCTTCCTTCGGCTGTGCTATATTGTGTCAGCTAGGCATGCGGGACGGCTCTTCTAATGTCAGTCGTCCTAGTTCTCCACCCTGCATATCTGTATTTCGTGTGTTGGTTCTCACCTTGGTCTTACCGTTGCCTGGTTGAGCAGCCTTATGCTTATTTTAGCTACGCTACCTTATGGTCTCTGTAGCTGTTTGCTCTGCGCAGGTTACTGTGGTGGCCTTTATCAGCGTTCTTGTTCACCCTGTTCCCCCTTTTGGGACTGGGTGTGCACTTAGTGTGTTTCTTGTCACTGCCTGCAATTCTAGAAACATTGCTAATTTCTATCTCTTGACCTTTTGTTCTTGGCTGTAGCCTCTCCGGCCTTCTTCCATGAACTAGCCTGGTAGGCTCTGGTTGCATCTCTTCATGTTTCTTCTCAACCTTTGGTCGGTGTTCACATAGTGCGCCACTACGCTGAGAGTGGTCCTTCTTCCTCTCTCTTTCTTTTGTTCTGGTATATGGCTGGTGCCGTTTCTACCGCTCATGCTTATACAGGTATGGTGTAGCACCATTATGGCATTTTTGGGATGTCTTGCATCCCTTTCAGATTTGCCATAATACAGCTGACTCCCTCTCAGGGGTTTCTGTTACCATAACACAGTTGACTCCCTCTCAAGGGTTTCTTATCTGTAAAATGATGCCTTTTGATTGACCTTCACCAGGAGATTCCTCTTCATTTTCTTATCTTCTCCTGCTGCCTTCCCGCCCTCTCTATTAGCTCAGGGTTCTGGTCTCCTCTACAGTAGTCTTCTTTAGGGATCTGTTCACCTCTGTTTCAGACCTCTATTATTATAGGGGCAGTGCCAGACTTTTCATACCTTCCTGCGGTGGACTGTTCTCTCTGTGCTCCGTTCTTGCTGGCGGCACAGTTCTACATAGTACTAACAATCTATTTTTGTCTGTTGTTCTGCATGGTAGTAAGTCTATTTCTGTCTATTGAGATATTCTTCCCTTGTTGCAATTGGGAAGGATCTTCGCTTAGCTTGCGAGGTTCTTTCTCACAGCTTTTTCACTTATATGTAGGCAGTGTCTAATTCTGTCTTTTACGATGGTGTCTTGCACCATCCTTCTTATTTATTCACGGATTTTCATCCATCGTACACTGATCCTATACTTTCACAGTTTTTTTATTGGTGGGTCTGCGTTGTGCCGCGGAAAAGCTTCTCAGAAGAAAACTGACGTCAGCGTGCCAGGAGAGACTTATATGACCTCGCTGACGTTACGTACATGGACGACGTCAGGGCGGGGTCGTGTGGTGTCATCCCCCGGCACGCAGAGGTGCTGCTGGAAAAAGTTTTCCGGATCCAGTCTGACGCCTGGGGATATTCTAAGTTAAGGAATCTGCGGCTAGACAACGTCTCTACCAGATACATCGTTACTGAAGGTAAGTAACTCGTACATCGGCAGGATCACTCCAAACGGAGACTACATCATCATCATCATCATCATCATCATCAACAATGACAAGACTTTCACCATCAATGAGAATTTTACCGTTGGCCACTGGTCTGGAGCCAGTGATGACAGCCTCACAGACTAAGACCATCCATGCAGCGTCAACGTTGTCGCAGACTATTACATCGGCGACTGCATCGTCATCAAGCCCGTTGACGGAGCAGAAAACAAGCCTACTTCAGCTTAAGCAAATAAAGGATTTCTCTAAAGATTTACCCTTTGGTCCCTGCTTGCCTTTTGGACTTCCATGAGTCGGAAGATGAAGGTTTGTTTGGCCCTGCATTACAGTCAATCACAGTCAAAGGTCAAGTGCCAGGATTCTGATGAGGACATTGATGACAACGATCCGTCGTCTTATCTTGCAGGTGAATATACTTTTGATAATAGCGATCCTTCTATGCAGCGTCCTGATTCCTTCCAGGAGTGTTACCCTTAGGATGGCAGGGAGGATGAACGTCATTACTTTAGGGAACCATCAGTTAATGTTGCAGTTTCCATAGTATTAAACGTACATCATATGATTGATTATTATTAGACGTTTCCCGGACGCAATGCTCCTCTAGGGCCTTTACCTCTGCAAGAGGTTCCTAGTGATCTCCCTGGCCAAAGTACTCCCAAATCCTCCAGGGAAAAAGTTTTCCCTCCTCCTATAATCATCACGGAGGACATCCAGGATGTGGAACAACAGATAGAGGAAGGAGAAATACACACTGACACAGATTTCCATGATGAATGGGATTACTATATAGCCCCTATGCCACCATTCCCTATCCCTCCTGCGGATTCCCCTTCTGCAGACATCTGGGAATTTTATGATCTTTTGGAGAGTGCCTCCAGACGTTTCTATCAGCCAATGTCGGCTAAACAAACGGAATGGTTCTTATATGATTTCAAGCCAGGCACTCAGTGTTCCATCAGGGCAATCCCTACAGATGATTTTTTATGGCAAGAAAGACTCAAACTAATGAGAGTGCCTGCTTCTGTTCCAGCGGTGATTCCAAAACTGGAAACAAATCCAAGGCTCCTCACAACTCGCCCACAGGCCTCATTGGTCATCCGAGGCCGGATTCGGTCATCATGCAAGCAGTGCAAAGGAGAGCCAAGAATCTGGTGCCTCCATGTACAGCTCTACCACACAAGGAAGGCCACTGCCTTGACCATATTGGTAAAAGATTCTCTGCATTGGCGGCCACCTCCATGCCATGGCCATTTTAGGGAGATATGACCGACAGATGTGGTCAGACATTTCTACACTGTTGTAGTATCTTCCGGACGATAAAAAGAAAGAGGCTAAGGACATTCTGTTGGAAAGGGAAAGAGCGTCTTCAGAGCATCGCCATGGACTTCTCATCTACTGCATTTCTCCAGATGGCAGGAGCTGCGGTGCTGCGTTGCCAGGGATGGCTAAGAGCGACCACCTTTTGTCCAGAAGTACAGGGCAAAGTTCTCAATTTGCCTTTTGGCGGAGAGTGCTTGTTCTGTAAGCACATAGATGAGACGCTACAGTCCATAAAATTGGACACAGACACTGCTAAGTCTTTGGGCAGTCTCCAGCAACTCCATTTTCAGTCTTTTCAGGGTAGAGTTTGGGGGCAGGTCTTATCCCGGCAGCAATTCCAACAGCTGTATCAGCTGCATACCTACCAGCCATATAACCGAACCATCCAGTCCAACGCTGCTCAGTCTTAATCAAGATCAACGGGACTCAGGAGGCAGCAATCTTCTGGAAAATCCCAAGACCCTAGTAGGAGGCACTTAAATGTGTCAGGCCCCTGCCACCATAGCCCCACGACAGTTTGATCCTGCCTCCTCCAAATTCTTCTGAAATGGAACTCCATTTCTTCAGGCAAATGGGTTTTAGACATCTTTCAGCACTGCCACACCCTGAAATTTGTTCAGCATCTTCCAAATGTTCCACCGTGGAAAGTTCCGCTCAGTCACCTTCCGGATCTCAAAAAGGAAATAAAATCACTTCTCAAGCAAGCCATAGAGGAAGTACCCCTCAGCCAACACAATCAAGGGTTTTATTCTCACTTCTTCTGCATCAAAAAGAAGACTGGAAAATGGAGGCAGGTCATGGACCTCAGAATGCTGAACAAGTTCATAAAGAAACAATCTTTCAGGGTGCTCTCTCCCCAGGAGATTCTTCTTCTCATGATAAAAGGGGATTATCTGTCTTCTTTCGATCTCCTCGATGCCTATTTTCATATTTCCGTCCCCCCCCCCCCCCCCCCCCCAGCATCAAATATTTCTCCGGTTCGAAGTGGCAGTGCACCGTTACCAATTCAAATTCCTTCCATTTGGTTTGAAATTCACGCCAAGGGTTTTCACCAAGTGCATGGCACCGATAGCAGCTTTCCTAAGACGTTCAAGTCACCAGGTTTTTCCTTACCTGGATGATAGGCTCATAAAACCTCTGACTTTTCAGACGGCAGAAGTTTTAACAAGAGCCTGTCAGAATCTCTTCCAGTCTGTAGGTCTTCGCATCAATCTTGAAAATTCATCCATCATTCCAGCCAAATCTCTAGTTTTTCTGGGGGCACGTCTCGACACGGATCTTAGTAAAGCATTTCCCACTCAAGAGACAATATTGTGTATTCAGGATATGACAAGGCTTGTTTCAACAAAAAAGTTAGTTTCTGTGACACAATACAAGTCCATGTTGGGAATGATGTTCTCTTGCATCCTGCTAATCCCCAATTGCCGTCTCCGCAGGCGACCGGTGCAGGAACAGTTCAATGCGCCGTGGACTCCATCTCAAGGATCATTCAATGACAAGGTTCACATTTCAGCAGCAATGAGAGCCGCGATATCCTGGTGGATGGTCGAGGAGAATCTTTTGCAAGGTCACTTTCATTCACAGTGTGCCGCAGCTGGTGATGACCTTGGATGTGTTGATGGACGGATGGGGTTCACCATCAAGAATTACAGGTTCACGGCAATTGGTACAAACAGGAGTACCACATAAACATTCTGGAGCTCAAGGCAGTATTCCTGGGTCTGAAGGCCTTCCTGCCTTGGATCAATGGTTTGTCGGTGCTCGTCAGGATGGACAATACTACAACAATGTTTTACCTCCGAAAGCAAGCCAGCACAAGATCTTGAGTGCTCTCCCTTCAAGCTCAACAGATTTGGGAATGGCTCCTTTGCAACCACATCTCCTTGCGAGTGGAACACATACCACGTGTCCACAACGAGAGGGCTGACTCTCTCTGCAGGGTCTCCAAACAATGTCACAAATGGGAGCTCAAGGAACAACACTTACAGGTGGTCTTCCAATCCTAGGGTTATTCAACATTAGATCTGTTCTTTACATTCCTCAACAAAGTGTCCTATTTTCGCAAGCAGTATTCTTCATCCGAAATCATGGAAGACGCCTTCCAGTTTTTTGGGACGGGGATGATCGCCTATGCCTTTTCCCCGTTTCTGCCCATTCCTCGAGTACTTCAAAAGATGAAGCAAGAGCCTTGTCTGCTCATTCTCATTGCTCCAGAATGAGCAAGACAATTCTGGTACACCGAGCTGCATAGACTTTTAGAATGTGCTCCGATTCCCTTTCCTCCAAGGGAGGATCTTCTCTGCATGAACCAGAGCCAAGTGGTTCATCTGTAAATTCCCTCTCCATTTGTCGGCTTAGCTGCTCACCACGCTGAATTTCGAGAGTTGAGACTTTCGGGGAATGCACTTCAATACTACAGAAGTGTTGAGCTCCTTCTACGCTTAAATAGTACAAATCTAAATAGAAGCGATTCTGTGCATGGTGTATCTCTCAAGCATTGCACCCTTTAGGAATGTTTCCTAGTGTAGTGCGTCCATCCTAGTGCTGTAGTCTCTAGCCCAGTGTTGATGGTGCCAAATATCTGTCACAGTTTCTTCTCTGATGCCGCTGGCAGTCTTAAAACAATTCTCTGATGATCTAAGCAACATTCAAGTTTTGCTTACCCAATATGAATTTCATTTCATTTGTGGGCCTGCAGCATTTCCGG
This sequence comes from Triturus cristatus, assembly GCF_964204655.1. Taxonomy (NCBI): domain Eukaryota; kingdom Metazoa; phylum Chordata; class Amphibia; order Caudata; family Salamandridae; genus Triturus; species Triturus cristatus. Next base: position 946,634,696 of record NC_140592.1, on the reverse strand, counting down.
ATACAGTCACTGGGTTCCCTTTTTAGGTCTCGGCTCGAAGGCTGCGCTTGCGCAGTCTCGCTCCGAGATTTAATGTTAGGAGTGGGGCTTTAACCCGCCCCTTTTTTTTTTTTACCTCTTCTCCATTGGCTGGCCTCTGAAATACTGGTCAGCCATTGGAGAAGAACATTGTCTCTCCAAACAAGCCCCGTCTTTTTCGGATTCGAGGCCGTGCTTTTTCGATTCTTTCTCTCCTCTGGAATGTAAACATTCCAGCCAATGGCAAGAGGAGAGAAAGAAAAACACGCCCCCGAATCCGAAAACGCAACTGCGTTTCTCCGAGGCATTTCTGCTTGACCTCGGAGAAAGGCGGTGGTGTTAATGGCGTCCTCTCCCCCTGCTGCCGGCTCCCGTGTTCGGCTGCTGCTCTGGTCTCCTCCCCCCTGTCCTCTCAGCCTGGCCCAGCGTGGGTCTCCCGGGGGCCTTTTGTGCGCGGTAATTGGTTAAAGATATATGGCACTGTGCTGCAGTGGAGAGTCCCGGCTCTGCCAAGCTATGCGCCGTCTGACGCTGGACACTGGGCTGGGAGTCACCGAATTTACGCGTCTGGGGCTGACTCTGACAGTCTGGCAGGACCCAGCAACATTACACTTACCTTCAACAAAAAATGTTGTGCACTGGGCCCATTGTGATGAAGTACATGCAATACAACCACTACTGTACAAGACAGCCTAGCGTCCACATGGCACTAAAAACAAACAGAAGAACCACTTCCTGAGATCTCCAAACCACAACGTCCATATTTATCTCTCATTACCTTTTCAGAGATGTCTCTTTCGGTGTGCAGCTAGGGCGAGGTGGCACTATGAATAAACTCTTACATGACATAGAACACTAACATTAATAAACAAAGAAAACAGACTGCTTCTAACAAGATATACTTATTGCGCTATTTAGTGCGCTGTATGTACACAGTAACAGAAAAAAGTTCTAAACATAAAACCTTTTCTGTTTCTCGAGTTTACTCCCAGGGACCGTTTTCAAGGTGACTAACACAAATTTGCATTCAGCCTCCGTTACTTGGCAGGTAGTATTTTCTGTGACTGACACGAGCGATTTCGGGAAATAAATGAAATCGGCCTTTCTACAGATATTCAGTAGGCAACCTTGCATATGAGTAGAAGTAACGTTACTCCAGGTGGGAAAGAATTAAGGGTAAAATATTAGGGACCTCATTTATCACACGGTGACAGCCACCAAGACAAAGTTTATAGTTCCTTCGGTAAGTGCTGCTCTGTGGAGTGTAAAGGCACCCGACAGGGCGATCCCGTCCAGAGGCCTCCTTTTTTTTTTTTTTTTACCTCCTCCATTGGCTGGCCTCTGTTTATTCATCTAATCAACCATCATCAATAGAAATCCCTTTATTAGATTGGGCATTTTTGACTCATTTTGTAATAGTTTAACGAGCTGCACGGTACTAGAGCGTTACCATAAAAAAATAAACATATTGTGTCTGATAAAACTATCACCCTAAGAAAAGCAAGATGCATGTATAAATTTGAAAAGTATTGTCTGGATTACCTATATTGCAGAGTTTTATTTTATATAATGCGAACTTGACCCGAATCCAATCAGGTATCAGAACGCTGTTCAGTGTCATTACCGAGACGCAAACCCAGTGCCCTGGGCTCCTTGATGGGGGAAGGTTTCTCTTAATCTTGAGAGAGCCTGTTGAGGGGTTTGTCAGTTGATCCTGCAAAAAGGAAATATGTGTCAAATTTTGAGGTTACTGTGTGGCTCTGTGTGTGTGGGGGTGGCTCTGTGTGGGGGGGGGGGGTGGCTCTGTGTGGGGGGGGGTGGCTGTGTGTGGGGGGTGGCTCTGTGTGGGGGGGTGGCTGTGTGTGGGGGTGGCTCTGTGGGGGTGGCTCTGTGTGTGTGGGGGTGGCTCTGTGTGTGTGGGGGGGGCTCTGTGTGTGTGGGGGGTGGCTCTGTGTATGTGTGGGGTTGGCTCTGTGTGGGGTTGGTTCTGTGTGTGTGTGTGGGGTTGGCTCTGTGTGTGCGGGTGGCTGTGTGGGGGAGGGTCTGTGTGTGTGGCTCTGTGTGGGTGGCTCTGTGTGTGTGGGTGGCTTTTTTGTAGGTGGGTCTGTCTGTGTGTGGGTAACTCTGTGTTGGTGGCTCTGTGGGTGGCTCTATTTGTGTGTGGGTTGCTCGATGTGAGTGGCACTGTGTGGGTGGCTCTGTGTGTGTGGGTGGCTTTGGGTGTGTGGCTCTGTGTGTGGGTGCAAATGCAATAGGTCTCGCATTTGAGAGTGATTAAGCTATTGACATTGTAAATAACAATGCCGTTTCTTTAAATGTTTTAAAAACAAAAACATAAACAAAAATGTCATGAGCAATGCCAATAGCTTTAACTTTAACAATGCCGAGACCATTGCATTGTAAATGCTTGTTAATTTCATGCTCGGCTTGTCATGCAGCCTCTTGGCCAATACCATTGGTTAAGCAAGATGACCCTGAAAGAGCTATGTCAGAATTCAAAAAGGTATAGGCAAACAATGGTGCTATCAGCTGATGGAGAATAACTAAAACTGATATTTGGTGACGTATCTCTCACACTTGAATAGACTAATAGCTGAATCTTCCAGGCTGGAAGAGAAATACTCTTTACCTGATTGAAGGAGGCGCTCAAAGTAGTTCCGACTCAAATCGATCCTCAAGCAACAAACCACGCACTTTGAATAAACCTAACTATACTATAAGGCCATCTTCTTAATGGGACAAAGAAGTGATCACCAAAAGGCCAAATGAAACCCTGTAAAATGTAAGATTCCAGGGTTGTGGTTATGCCATCTTATGAGTCTGGCTGTGAATCGCTGGAACTAGAAAGCATTTGAGACACTTCTAAGGAGGACACAAGACACAACCAGATGATTAAAGTACTGCACAATAATTCATGAGGGGAGAGGGAAAGAGAACCAGAATCCTTGTTGCTTTAATTTGTTCAGGTCTCCTCTGCTCTTCTCATCCCCAAACTTGTAACTTCAACAGCCACTCTGATAATCTGTGTTGGTATCTAAACAGATTCAGTGATGCTTGGAGAAGAGTCATCTGTAGCATTAGGGCAATCCTGAGATTAGGTTATAGGAACCGTGAAGTTGACAAAATGAAATAGCCCAAAGCACCAACTTGTCAATGGAAAAAGGTGGGAGCAAGTTAGATAACTTATTCTTACTAAAAATACAGCTCAACCAATCGTTTTTTTCGTAAATACCAGAAAATAAACCATGGCAAAGGCAAGAACCAGCAGCTTTCAGCCTCTACAGCAAACCTCTAAACCAATGACTCCCTTATTCTGCCTCAACCATCCATTAACCCCGGTGAAATGGAGTACCTCCAGTCATCTCCCCACTTGACAGAGTAGAACAAAGGATATGTATTTACTGGATATTCTGAAAAATAGATACAAATTGGGTTTTTGGGTCCCCTCTCCCAGATTCCACACAGGGGCTCAAACTCTGTTGGTACAGCTCAACAGGCCCAATATGTTTGATTGAGCTCGTTACAGAGCATCAAATGAACTCGCTGCTGTATTGTAAAGACCCAAATAGGCATGTTATCCCATCTTTGACCATTAAAACACAAGAAACTGGCCAAAAGGGAGCATTTCAGGAGGTTGGGACCACAACGTGTATTCCACAACTTCAAGAGAGAGAATAGATGTATACCTTGTGCATGCGGCCATATTCCATCAATTAAATCAGTCTTTATTCAGTTTTACATAATGATAAACCAAAAAAGATACATTTGTTAATCATAATAAAAACATTATTAATATACATTACATAAAATCTACTTTTGTGTAATACATTTAAAACGTGCAGAAAATGTACATCATGTACTAGATATAGAATTTAGTGTTTTTACTGCATCAGCTGGAGCATTTTCCTTATCTTTATTGTCTGCTGTAAACAAATGCATTACACGTAAGGAATTCTCCACCAAGTGCAACTGTTGTAGAAATAAAAGCGCTAGTCTGTACTTCTAAAGTTATGTTTTAAAAGCAAATACCGCACTCTTGGCTCCTTGTAATATTTTTTTTTTAAAACACAAAATGGAGTGTACACTGGACGGAACAGCCATCACTTGGACATCGGACAGGATCCATAGACTACGCACCCCTCTTATGGAAAGCAACCAAAATACGGACAATGTTAATCCGGAAACATATCAACATAAATCTGTTGCAAGTGCATCACTGTTTCCAAATATGGTTACAGCTCCTCATTGGTTAACCACAACAAATTTGCTCTAGTCATGGGGTATAACCCTCCTTCATAGCCCTATGCTCCTCACAAAATTTGAGAAATAAGGTCTTGCCTAAGGTCTCACCTTTGAGGAGTCATATTGGATTTGGGCTCTTCACATTGTTCAGGTTTACCCTAGCAAAAGAACCACCTTATTAAATGTTGTCTCTGGTTTGGACCAAATTGAATGCTACAAAATCGGTTGATGTCTGATCAAATCCTCAAGGTAATGCCATATTCAGATCTATGCAAACGTTTTCTGCATTACAGGAATCTCTGCCAACACAAACTCCTTCACTTCGGTCTGAAGCCAGATCGTCTCATGGTCTCATCGTCTTTGCCATGGCAGCAGCTTTCCTTTGATGGAGGGAGATCTTTATTTATTCATACTTGACATAGTGTTTTGTTTGCTATAGATACCTGTAGCCGTTCACCAGAAGTGCTCTTAGCTACATCTTGTTTCATTGCTTTTACTTGTGCATGTCTCGTCTGGGTTCTGTGGTGTGTATATAGCAGTACAGGTCACTTCAAGAATTTCTTGAAGATCAGTGGTATATGTCAGAAATGTGGGTACGTGGATGACTGAATCCAGATCAAATTTGGTGAGAGGGCACGGCAGGCCTTGAGAGCTGTGGAGAACCACCACCTGTGTTGCAGAACCTATCATAGTCCCTAGGAGCTCAGACCGGTCAGCTTAGTTGCAGTGCCTGCGAGTGCAGGGAAGTGACTCCTTCACATCAAGGGAGATTCCTTCAAGTATCTTGGATGCCCACAGGCCTTTGAAGGTTCCTGTATGGTGTACAGGCACAGACGATGCAGCAGACTGAAAGGGGGACGAAGTCGAGCCCAAACAAAGTCCAGAGTGCCCAGAAGGTAGAAGTTGAAGTGGTGTCTCAATCAATCAGGGGGTTTATAAAGCACAAGCTACACACCTGGAATGGGTCTCAAGGCGCTGAGAGAAAGGGTGTGTGGGGGGGGGTCCGCTGATCCTGGAGGTTCACTGAGTTCCATCGAAGATCCAGGTCTTGAGGTCCTTTAGGAACTTAGGGAGCGATGCAGTCTGTCAGAGGTGGAGAAGTAGGGAATTCCATGCCTTGGTTGCGAGGAGGAACACCCTCCTGTTCTGTTTTTCTTGATCCGAGGAACCGTTGCGAGTGAGAGCTGGGCCGAGCATAGGGAGAGCTGGGGAGCGTGGAACGTGAGTCGGTGGTTCAAGTTGGCAGGTCCGGTGTTGTGGAGGGCCTTGTATGCGTGGGTGAGAAGCTTAAAGGTGATTCTCTTCTCGACGGGGAGCCAGTGAAGGGTCCGTAGGTCTTGGCTAATGTGGCTGTGGCGCGGTAAGTTGAGGACTAGTCTGGCGGCGGCGTTCTGGAGTTTGTGGGTGAGGTGTCTGAATTGAATCTTGTCCAACAATGAATCTAGGGACCCACCGACAGGTAAGCCCTTAAGTACTCTAAGGAAAGGGTTGGGACGATTCAAGGGACCCTCACAGGTGAGGATCTGGACAGTGGGGAGGTTACTCGCATGTACTTTGTTCAGTTTTGCACCAGAGCGGAAGCCAACTGCTCCCAGTGCTGGTTTGAACTGGACTATACAAGGAGACACCAAATGTACCCCTTGCAGACTTGGTGGCGCTGCCAAGCGCACTCACCCGGCCCCAATACACAAAATCCTGTCTGGGAGGTGGTCACACCTCCCTGTGACAGGATACCTATTGTTCTGCCTTCCCCTGTTCGAGCTTGGCTCAGCAGCAGGAGGACAGAATCATGCCTCTGGTCTGCAGCAGCCATGTTGTGCTGTCCGGGTCTAGAAGACTGGTACTGGGAACACTGAGAGCCTACCGGAGGGCTTTCCCAGTGCTTGGAATCATACCTTCCACACCGTTTATGGTGTGGGGGTATGATTCCAACATGTTGATATTAAACATGATAGGATTTGTTGCAGCCGATTTCAAGATGGTCAACGCGTAATTATGTGGTGCCCCTCTATATGGTATATGGCTGCTTCACTTACAACCTGGGAGAATGGACTCCGTAGGGGCACCCTCACACTTAGAACCAAGCACCCTGCCTTCAGAATTGTAAAGGCCAGCTATAGGGGTGACTTATAGGTTTTAAGTGTAGTGACCATAGATATAGGAAACCTATATCTTCAGTAAGTGATGCTAGCATCAACCTACACAGGCTACAATGACAGGCCTGTAGTTATAGTTTGAATGTCTCCCAGGGGTGGCATGATACATGCTTCAGCCCATGCGGGACCTCTGGGGTACCTATGTTCTGGGTACCTTAGTACCATATACTAGGGACTTATAAGGGTACCCCAGTATCCAATCTGGGATGTACCCAAGTACTGAACATAACAATTTAAGGGAGAAAGTAGAGAGACTGGGGGCCTGATTAGCAGGATCCCAGCCAGACTAGTCAAAAACAGCTTAGCACCAGGCAAAAAGTGGGGGTAACCATAAAAGCAGACCCTACTTTCCAACAATGCAGTATTACATTTTGTATTCTGATTTGTCATTTTGTGCTGCAATTCAATTATCTTGTGCTGACAATATAAGTTTTGCTGTGTATACAGTCATAAAAAGCCTTGAATTTGGAGGTGAGTCTGGTTTGCCCCTGCTTAGGTAGCAGACCCTTGTCAGTCTGTCTCTTGCTTAGGACTTAAAATATTGTTGCTCTGAGACTTGACTTAATATCAGACAGTTGCTTCATATTATTGAGCCTTATGCTTTCACTATATTGATTCGCCATGCCTACCTTCAAAACAGAACAAATGTCATCCATTCTCCACCTTTCTCATCCAAACAGTACTTCACAAAAGCAGGGGTCCCTCAAGGCTCCATCATCTCACCCATGCTTTTCTACATCTACATGAAGTCATTACCGGCAATTATCAATGAATTTCACCTCACATGCTATAACTATGCAGATGACGCACAAATACTCCTTAAACTAGAAAGCCCCAAAGACATTGGAACTCCCAAATTTTCAGTTGCCTCAGAACCTTTGATCAGCAGATAACATGGAGCCATCTCAAATTGAATGCTTCCAAAACAGAAATACTCACATGTGGTGAGTGGAAAAAATATGACCCACTCACTGCCTGGCAATCTGGGAACACCTTCTAAAGTATCTAAGGAAGTACGAAATCTTGGAATTACCATGGACTCCAAGCTATCGATGTATACCCAAGTGGACAAATTAGTGGCACCCAATTTTATCATACCCTCATAAGATGTCTTGTAATTCCCACTTCAAGTATATCTAGTGCAACATCCTTAATAGGACGTACCTTACTCCATGTCTCATCGCCAGGAGCAGGTTGATGCAAGCACCCCATTGCCGAACACTAGAATTCACATCCCCCTTGAACATTCCCCCTACTGTTACACTGTATCATTGGTCTCCTGCTTTGCTAGTTTCTATCTGACATAGATACTTTCATGGTTTATATTCTGGGCATTGCAGCCTACAGCCATTTTCTTAGATGAGATTGGTATGCCGGTCATTGACTGTCTCGCAATACTACTGCCTCTTAGGTTTGACGGGTGTGGAAAGTAACACACATGTCTAGAGATATACAGCAATGTCTGCACCAACTTTGGTGAAAAACTCCAGCTAATTTTGAAGTAAGCATGAACTGTGCATTTACCAGGATGCAAAGGGGCGAACTGTGCTGAGATGTGAGGCAGTGTGCTCCCAACCCCCATTCTGTTTAAAAGGGTCCCTTGAGCCAGCAAGCTGATGAGCTTTGGAGATGCACCAGTGTGCCTGTGAGTGGTACTGTGACCTGAGAGGAACTTGGCAGCATTTCCAGCAAACCCAGATGATTTTTCTTTGCTCTCTAATACTGCTGCTCTCTACTGATGAAGGGATCAACCCAGAAACACGTGTCGAGAATATACAGCAATGTCTGAACCAACTTTGGTGAAAAACTCCAGATAATTTTGAAGTAAGCATGATCTGTGTACTGCATTTACCAGGATGCGAAGGGGCGAATTGTTCTGGGATGTAAGGCAGTGTGCTCCCGACCCCCATTCTGTGGAAAGTAACATGTTGGGGTGAGAAAGATGTCACCATTTTAGGGTGACCAGATTATCAGTACAAAATACAGGGATTGCCACCATTGATAGAGAAATAGGACTAAATCTTGGCACTGCTCTGAGATATATATATATGTATATATCTGACTTTGGTGATGGGCTCCATGGAGACTGATTTACCCCTCATTAAATCCTGCTGTGCAGGTGACTGAGGCCAGGCAGCAAACTCTGTCCCTGGTGTTATGAGAGGGCTGGTGTGAACGTGAGCCTTCACAGCATAGTGGTAAATGTGCGTGCTCACCCGTACCTCTCAAAACCGGGACATGTTTTTTTGTGTTTTTTTAAGTCCCGGGACAGTCCTTAGAAAACCGGAACTGTTCGGGCAAATCCGGGATGTCTGGCCATCCCACACCAGTTGGGGTGATAGTGAGGGTTGATTTTGGGGGTTTGTAATACAGGGATAGATGTAAACGGTAATAAGAAAGGTGGCATGCCTGAAACACTGTCTTCATTTGCCTGGTTTGTATACCACCTCGTTAATATTGCAAGCTGTATCTGTTTGAAAGCTGCCAATATAAAGATATGGTTTTTAATGTAGTTTCCTATGTATGAAATTAGGAAGGCTGCGTCTTCCTCTCTGTGGGACACATGGCGACCAGCTTCCTGGTATTGGTTATGACAGAATGCAGAGGTGGTGTGGCTGCTGATAATCATGCTACTCGTGGGCCACAACATCCTCCTCGGCTTACCCCTACAAAGTGATGGAGCTTTCCATGATTTTAGCAGCTCTTCCCTCAAGCTGGGCATAGCACCAGGGGATGTGAGTCTCTACTACCGTTGCGGCATGCACTTCCGGGTTTGCAAAAACTTGTAGATGGCAGTAGTGGTCTTGATTTAGGGATGTATTGTAATGACAATGAGGCAGTCATTCCGGGAAGGGTGCCCTAACGCCCGTCCTTTCCTCTCTGCGACTTGCATCCTTCGGTCAGGAGCAATGTTCCCTCTAATTTTTTTCCTCTGAGTTCGGCAGTGTAAGGTCTATGTGCGCTGCAACCTAGGCTATGTGCGCCAGTAACCAGGAGCGCATGTGGGTGTAGCGCCAAATATAACTTCAAACTTTTGCTTAAAAAAGTGAAAAGACGGTGCATTTCCACACATACAGATCCACGTGAACAGTGCTAAAGGCAGGTTTGAAACCGTCCCACGTAGCAATTTGAAACCTTGGCAGCTATGTTGCTGCTTTTCTTTTCTTAATAGAGCTGGGCTTCGGGGTGATTGTGTGCATTTCTTAAAGTTTATGTTAATTGCAGATGACGGCCGCTGCAATTAACATGACAACTTTAACAAATGCTCTCTTTGGGCAGGAAAAATAAAATTATAATAACGTTATTATAATTTTACTTTTTGCAGTTTCAGGGCTGGGTTAGGGTAGTGCCGCATCAGGCTTTCGACTAACACCTTTTAATGCTAGTGTCCGCATTAAAATGCATTAGTCACGTATTCTAGCGCCCCTCTGACAATACTGCAATTGAGGCACACTGCCAATGAGGCAGCACCAGCATGCTAAAATTGCCTAACATATGAGAGCATGCAACTGTGCCTTCAAATTTAAAATGCTATGCATCAGAGATAGAATATTCATGAACAGCGCTGACCAGGCAGACCAGAGTTTAACAGATCAATTAGCAGTGCCCCAACCAGCCTTCCTGTGTGTCTACTCTGGGGGTACCAGCCATCATGTGGGTGATCCATGGAGCAGGTCTTGCCTGCTGTTTTCCCACAATCACACCATCCTTTTGGTGACCAGAAGCACATACATGCTTCGAAAAATGGACACACTGGCGGGTGGAAGCTTTGTTTTTCCTTTTCGCACCCCACAGCTGAGAAGTCACATAACCTGAGCCTCTTGTGCAGGATGTTATAGTTTTACAGCTTGCTGGGCCCATTCCTTCCTAAGCCCCCGCATCAGTCTGGACAGAGATTGTTGACAAAACAGTCAACTTCTCAGCCCCTGCCGTGCCCTCTGAACATGTGTGCTTTCATGAACAGTATTAGTCATGTCACTTGATCCCGGGACTTGATTGTCATGAGAGCGGCACACAAACGTTTAAGTGCGACCGGCAGAGGTAGGAGGCGTTTAAAAAAAAAAAAAGTTATAATCCATATTTTCAGACATTCTGTTTGTATGTTCTGGGTTTAAAGCAATAGTCGTTTATATACTTCAAAACACTTTGTTTTGGAAATAATCTCCTTTGCAACACTTTTCGAATCATCATCATTTAACTATTCTCACCATCAATGAACCTTACATTACCTCTCAAAAAGACAAAACAGACTCACTGTACTGTTTAATGAAGATGGATAGCTATACATTGATAACTAGGATATTTTTGTATATCTGATTTAAATGTTTTCTGTTGTCAATGTTTGTTGAGTCTTCTCACTGTCATTTCTGTACCCTCATTTTTCCTATTTATGATATTTCAAATATACTTTTCTAGTCTGACCCACCCAGTTGTAATTGATTTACCAATCTATTTTGATTAATTAGTTTTGTTATTCCACTGATTATTATATGTCACTATATATATATATATATAATTCACTGAAAAATAACTCACGCGACCGCAATCCTCTGCTGATGCTAATACTGTATTTAGACACTTATTTGCCCATGTCTTCTTCCATTAAATTTTAGCTATACATATATTACAAATATTTTTTTTTCATAAAGACACATATGTCATCAGCAGAGGATTGCGGTCACGTGAGTTATAGTTGCCTGCACTAACTATAACGGGGGAATTTCATTGGTTTTTTATCAGTAAAATGTCCAGCTAACTATAACATGTGTGAAATCTATGGTTTTTTCAGTGAATTTGCAAGGTTTTTTAAATGCTAATTCCTAACTATAACGTGTGTGAAACCTATGGTTTTTTCAGTGAATTTGTACGTTTTTTTAAATGCTAAGTTACTTTACGCCATTCGTGGCGTGCGCGCCCACTTAACGCAGTTAGTGCCGTGCACGCAAAGAAAAATGGCGCCGGTTTACGAATCCTCGCGAAATTTTCAAAACTAATGGGGCGCTCCGCTCAGCTCCTACCCTGAAAGTCTCGGGGTGATTCGTCAAGCGGGGGCCGAGAAAAAAGGGGGGTCCCAAAACACGTTTTCCCCATGCATTTTTCCATAGGACCTTTAGACACAGCTACAGCCCGAACGGCTGAACAGAATTACTTGAAATTTGGCAGAGAGGTAGCCATAAGGTCAAGGAAGTGCCTTTTGCAGGTCTGGTGTAAATCTGTTCAGTATTTCCTGAGAAAATAGCATTTAAAAGCATATCAATATCTATACGCGCGCACCCTGCCGAGCGCAATTCTGATTGGTTGTTAGATGTCGGTGCGCGCACGGTGAAAAACCTGAAAAAAAAAAATTATAAATACATAACTAAGCATTTAAAAAAACGTACAAATTCACTGAAAAAACCATAGGTTTCACACACGTTATAGTTACGAATTAGCATTTAAAAAACCTTGCAAATTCACTTAAAAAACCATAGGTTTCACACATGTTATAGTTAGCTGGACATGTCACTCGTAAAAAACCTATGAAATTCCCCCGTTATAGTTAGTGCAGGCAACTATAACTCACGCGACCGCAATCCTCTGCTGATGACGTCAGATATTACATCACTGATTACATATGTGTCTTTCTGAAAAATAAATATTTGTAATATATGTATAGCTAAAGATTAATGGAAGAAGACATGGGTAAATAGGTGTCTAAATACAGTGATGTAATATCTGACGTCATCAGCAGAGGATTGCGGTCGCGTGAGTTATAGTTGCCTGCACTAACTATAACGGGGGAATTTCATAGGTTTTTTACGAGTGAAATGTCCAGCTAACTATAACATGTGTGAAACCTATGGTTTTTTAAGTGAATTTGCAAGGTTTTTTAAATGCTAATTCGTAACTATAACGTGTGTGAAACCTATGTTTTTTTCAGTGAATATATATATATATATATATATATATATATATATATATATATATATATATATAAATATATATATATCAAACAAAAGCCGTAAATCCTTCTTCTAGGTAACAACAAGCCGCGGAAAACAAATGCTTTAAAGCGGTGATTTATTTAAAAAGCCAAAAGCAGCAAAACAACTCGATGTGTTTCAGGAAAACACTTGTTCACGAGTACTGTGGTAATTACTTCCTGATGTTTAAATAAACATGTGATGTCAAAAAGAATTGAAGCTGAAAACAGACTTCACGATTCAATGTTCATCTAACGTGAAATTGCTCAAAAGCATATGAATTACATTGTGTTACAAAAGTCACATAGTTTCAAAACCAATAATTTATATAATTGTTATGAACGAATATCATAGTGATTTCACATTTTTAACACTAAATGTCTTGTAGCGTGTGTTGCTGCGCCTCCACAATCAGAAAACAACGTTGTCATGGCAACTGAAAACATTCATGCACAAGATAAAATCGCAGGGACCCAAATAAATGCCTGCGATCACAACACGGAAGACTTTTTACAAATCTCATATATGGATTATATATCTGTAAATCGGACGATCATATCCAGGATCGTATTACCTAATTCCTGCTCGTGGAGCATAAATCGCCTGCTACTTGTTCGGTACACATTGAGTGCATGACAGTGCCATCATAAATTTAATTACACAATATTTCGGATGGAACAACATAAATCTGCCAGAAGCGTGCATTTAGATTAGTCACGTAGTCAACCAATAAAGCTACATTCCTATATGCCTATTGTACACAGTCCCTAACGTCACTGTGTGACAAAGAATTTATAACGACGTTCCATTACTATTAAGGTATATACATACTATGATGCCAGATTATACACAAGGTGACACACGTAAATATTAAAAAAATTAACACACTAGCATTTCCAAAACAATTGTTTTTACTATTCACGTGTGTCACCTATGGTGTCCAACACCACATCACCTTGCGTATAATCTGGCATCATAGTATGTATCTACCTTAATCAGACATGCCAACCCTCCCGATTCAGGTGGGAGACTACCGATTTCAAGGCTAGTCTCCCACCTCCTGATTGAAGCATCCAGAAACCCGATTCCTCGGGGTTTCAGCTGACAGGGCTTGGTATTGTGTAACGTGCTAATTATTCCAGCAATAGTCAGAGTGGCGATGCAGGGGCTCTAGAAGGGGTGAAAAACCAACAAAGCCCCATTAACAAGCGAATGGTCTTTTAAAGACCTGTGAAGTACTCGGGAGCGGCTGTCTGTGTGCCGGGGAAGCTGTTTCAGCCCGGGCTGCCACACACGAGGGGGGGTTTGGTGTATGCACTACCAGCAACCTGCCAGGCCAGAGCACAACACTTGCATCACACTCTCTCTGCCTGCCATTGCGCTCCATGCTTCTGAAAGGTAAGAAAAAAACGTGCATTTGCGTTTCAAATGTCCGATCCTGCAGCAGCACGCTTCCAAAGCCCATAAGTGACAGTAACCCGATTCAAGGCCCCATTCTCCCTATTTTTTTCTAAAAAATCTCCCACTTTGCTCTTCTGAAATGTTGGCATGTATGATACCTTAATAGCAATGGAAAGTCGTTATAAATTCTTTGTCACACAGTGACAGACAAGTCTTATGAAGTTGTTATCATGCCCACTGGGGCTTAATACTTACCGACATGATTTATTCATTGGTGCAACAAGCATGTAGCGAGAGCTGATTTCATATTCTAACGTGAGGAACGCTTTTCCCTTTGGCATACCTAGCGTGCAGGGAGTGCTGCTGATATCCCCCAACAGACAGCGGAGGTCCAGTGCTACTGATCATATAAGTTCGGGGAAATCCTCAAGTAGCGTGTGGTGAGCGCTGTGGCCTCACAAAGCTCGGTGGTTGCAGTCGCGCTGGGTCTCTCATTGTTAGGGGCAGACGGAGACGAGGCGGGGTTTCCGTGTGTGTGTGTGTTCAGCATTGCGCTCCCTTCACAGGACGGAATTTGCAGACGATCCCTACGATCTTAAAAGGAACGTCTGACGCGTAAGCCGTTGCTTGGCTTACTGATTCCTGACGTAACCACGCCCCTTTGGTCAATTCCGTGTTTGTTCCTCGCTTAGCGGCACAGATGTAGCCGCTGTGATTCCTGGATTCCTGTTTGTTTCCCTGAGACAACTTCCCGGTGGGAATTTTCTTACCTTTACCCCGTGATCCTGCTATCCTATATCCTTTACACCCTCCGAGGGTCCCGTTCCCCGGCATCTCTGTTTGGCCAGCTTTTCGTGTTTCCCTAACTCCCTGACTGGTCTCGCCTCTCGTCTTCCCTGTATTCTGACCCAGCCTTTCAGTGCGAGTGTGTGTAGACTCCCTTCCCCCTTCCTTATTGTTACCTGGTACGAACGTGATTGTGTGTGTTTACCCCGCTCCGTATCTTCTTGTAGATACCGGAGGGGGTGTAGTAGCCCTCTCTTTCTCTCCTCAAGGGTTAGGTGGTGTAGTTCCACTCTGTCTTCAGTTTAGGAGTTGGATTACACGTATTTCACCTACCTCCTCTATCCCGGGTAAATGCTTACTCCGCTCCGTCTTCAGTTTAAGAGCCGAGTATAGTCATTTGCATTGGTGCATGCAGGCGTCCCGTTCTGTCTTTAGCTTATGAGTCGGGCAACGCTCCACCATACAGAGGAGAAGGACATCCTGTTCTGTTTTATGCTTATGAGAAAGGGTGTTGCAAGAGTGAGAGAGAGTGTTACCCGTGATTGTTTATTTCCCTCTGTTGGTCCTATATTGCCCCTTACTGGCTTGAGCCTCTGTGACTCTCTGCATCTTCCACTGGACTCCTTTCACAGAAGACCTCTCGCCAAGGCCTTGTGCTCACAAGAGTGGGGTAAGTGGAGCGCGGTGTTGAACACACTCCAAAAGAAGCTTTGTATAGGTATTAATAGTACTAAACGAACACTGTAACCTTTTCTTTGCAGTTCCTGCACTTCCTCAATTCCCCGCTGCAGCATCATCTAGCTGGGGGAGAGTGGGGATCACTCCTTGGGTAATTCCCCCCACACTTTTTAGAAGCTGCTGCCCTTGAGTGTGTTACGTTGCTCCATTCCGGGCGCTAGCTCTTGGGAAGTGTGGAGGACTTTCATCTTCGCTTCTGTGGAATTGGGCCTGGGCAGAGGGCCTAACCTGACACTCATGAGCAGGAGCCGAACCAGCAACAGTTTCGCAGGAATCCCCTCCGTGTGACTCCCCCCTCCCCCCAACAAAGAGGAGGCGACGTCTCGTGTCGGCAGGAACGAGGTGGCGTTCCATGAAATCCTCTTCTGGCCAGTAATTGTAACAACACTCCATGAAGGGAGTGGTAGAGAGCCTTGCACCGAAGAGCAGTGCTGTTTGACCCAGCTGGGGACTGATGGGCCCCAGAGGGCTTCAGACTCATCTGAATGTACTACTGCTGGCAGCTGCACTGCACGCTCATGGGAAGCAGCGTTGGGGCACCAAGCGGATGGGGGGGGTCACAGCGAGGTCTCTCCCAGATTGGTGCCATCCCCCCAGCTTACAAACACAGCGTGTGATTCTAAAAGCACACGCTGTGTTTGGTGCTGCATTTCTTTTGTTTTCTGAAGTGTGGCTGTGGGCAGATTTGTGCTTTTGTTTAAAGCATTAGTGTTAATCCCAGCTCGTGACGGGCTCTGCAATTAACACAAATATTTAAACAAAAGCACGCAATGGATCCCACAGCCGCACTCTAGAAAACAAAAGACATTAAGCAAGAGGGAGCACTTGCTAAATGCAACGGTGGCGCGAATAATCTTGATGATGTGTGCGCGCCACAGACACAGCAGTGCGCGCTCCGGGGCACGGAGGTGCGCGGGCGCGCAGGCGCGCAGCTTAGAGGGAACACTGGTCAGGAACTAAATAGGGGGGGGGGGATACTTCAAGAACATTAACCCCTAGCCCAGAAGGGCTCCCAGACATTGTATCACTATCTAGCCAGGGGTGGCGAGAGAGCTTAAATAAATGGGCGGAGGTCGCTTGAGATATTCCGGCCCAGACTATCATTGTTTGTGGCTGAGTGCATTATTGAGGCTCCCCGCAGCTCGGCCGCTAGAGAAATTAACCAGCGTCACACCGAACACACAGAAATACCAGCAACTCTAAAACAGCCATGGGGAGGCCAGGACTGTCCAACATTGAGAATTATAAGGCCCTCGTTGCACGTGCTATGGTAATACTGGAAGTTATATCAACCAGGGAAATACCCATACTGCGGGTTCTTTTTTTCCCAAGGAGGGAACTACCTCCCCATTCCGAGTTCTGCAGGTCAAGGGGCAACGCAGCAATAGCACACATTTAGCCCCGCTGAACAACATTAATTGAAATAGTATGCTTTCTCCCCCACAAATTTCACCAGTTTTTACAGAACAAAATGTGTGTTGGGTGATAAACGCATAATTTGCACGCAAGTTATAATCCTGATTTGGGTGTAAACGAGCATTGCTACTGCACATAAATTTCTGAATCACAACGTCAAGATCTTTAGCATTGTGCACACTCACCAATGTCACCTGTGAGCAGGGCTTGCACAAGATGGGTGGGGTTATCAGCCGTCATCATTAGCCCGTGGGGTGGGGAAGCGGCGATTCGACTGGGAGAGCCAGGGTAGTGGGTCATGTTAACAATGACATAGGCTAAACAAGTATTACATTTGATGTTTTTAATGGAACGCCTCGCACTTTTCTCTGCACGTATAAACTAACAAGTAAACGGACCAGGTTTGTGTGGTGCAGTAAAGTGCAGCCAAGTGCGTACAGCACCGAGCAGCCCCATTTTTGGACTTGGCTGCAGGGGAAGGAAAGTCTTTAACATGAAAATCAATTTCCATGTGAAGAAAAAACATTAAATGAAATTTCATATTAACCCTGGACTGCGGATTTTTCACAATGTGAACAATCCCTGAACAAAGATTTATGCTTAAGGGGGGTAGGCCAGAAACACTATTTCCCTGAAAAGTAGGATGTTTCAACAGGTTGTAGGCGTTCACCTATTGTATAGATTTTAGACATTTTTGTGAATGGTACTATAAAGTTATCAGGCCTTCCATTCCGCTGTTTCTTCAGGACTCTCTGACTTTGCTTACTAAGGGCCCCTTGTTAGAGTTGGGCAAAGGGGGTTGCCATGCGGCTGGGGCAGCAAAGGCACTGTCTACGCTGACCCACCAAAGCCCACCTACCATATTAGGACTTAGCCACCCGGATGACAGATTTTTTTCGCCAAAATTACATCCACCAAAACAGCAATAGCAGCTTAATTAGATCTGACAATGACAGCTGGTTCTGCCATGCAATGGTGGCATGGCGGTCAGTCAGCATTTAAACAAAAAAACATTTTTCTAAATCAAAACATCAAAGAGGGTGGCGCTTGGGAGCGTTAAGTTAATTTGGGTTGGTTCTCTGGCCCAGATGGTGCTAGACAGCTTTGGTTTTCACTAGTGGTCTTAAGTTTAAGTGAAGACACACTATTCCTTGGTGTAATAATTTATTTTTCTTTAACAAACCACTGATCTGCTTGGACGCTAATATTATCTGTTATCATCTGTGTCCTGTTTCTCAGTTTTCAACCCTGCATCATATCCTAGAGTAAGCCTTGGACTGTTTAACCCTATCACCCTGAAAGAGTCAAGTTCTATAATATACTACTCCATTTCATTTTGCCTATAAAGATAGTGCAAATATGTGTTTGTTTTTCTTTGATCTTAAGGTACAAATTTATGTAATATGGTTTGGGATAAAAATATTTCACCCACTGCATGTAGTGAAAAATGAATTTTTGCTCTTTTGTATGCAAATGTGCCAAATATTGAGCAAGATGGCCCCAGCAGGATTCATAATAGATTTTCTTTTTAAATTGGTCTTTATTCAAATTTCAAAAAAATACAAGCACTTCCGGTCTACCGGCCCTGTGGGTTGGGTGACCAGAATTTTAAAACCGGAAATTTCACAAAAATTGAATCAGGACTGCGATTTAGCTTCAACCGGCGCATAGAATGACTGCTTCTCAGCAGAGAATTACAGAAGAGGCAGTAAGAACATAAATACAATGATTTTTTTTTAAAGCCTGTAGCTTCTTATAACAGCTTCTAACTATCCCTGCTTTGGAAAACGTAAAAAAGGCACCTCCCTCCGTTTTCAGTCGACCCTCTCATAAAACCGGGACATGAGCTAAATTTCCCGAAATCTGCCCGGACAGCTGGTGAAAATCCGGTACGCCTGGTCACCCCACCTGTGGGTTGAACAGCTTCTAACATACATTTCGGTCTGCTCAAATATACACAAGTCTTGTTAGGTCGAGGACCGTCCGGTCTGCCGAGGGCAGAACCGGAAGTCGGAGATTTAATGTTTCTGAGAGTGGCTCTTTAGCCCGCCTCTCTTTTTGGCTCTCCTCCATTGGCTGGCTTCCTAAACGGAGGCCAGCCATTGGAGGAGAGAGCCGTCCCTCCAAATAGGCTCCGTCTTTTTCAGATTCGGGGGCGTGTTCCGTGCTGTTCTTTCCACTTTTTAGCCACGCCCTTTCTCAGGCGTGTTTTTCTCTCCTCCAGCCAATGGCAAGAGGAGAGAAAAAGAAACACGCCCCCGAATCCGAAAACGTCGCTCCGTTTCTCCGAGGCATTTCTGCTTTGCCTCGGAGAAAGGCGACGGTGTTCATGGCATCCTCTCCCCCTGCTCTTGGCTCCCGTGTTGGCTGCTGCTCTGGTCTCGTCCCCCCTGACCGTGCCGCATAGGATCCTAAGGTGTCCGTGCCAGTGTAGCCTAACTGAGGCTCCCCAGCAGTTTTCAATGTTAAGGAGTTGAAAGTGGTGCCCAGAATTGCCGTTGCTGCTTTAACTGAAACAGCTACTTTAAGGGTCGTTGAAGGTGGGACCCAGAAACTGTTGGCACTTTAAGTGGATGAGCTATAGTTTTCTCGTAGCAACAAATAGCTCTGCAAGGAGGTATGTGCTTGTTGTGTGAAGTGCTAATTCAAATCAGTAATGCCAATATCAATGTTCCCCCGGAAGACTTGGGATCGCCCCGTTAACTTTAAGTCTGATGATACCCAGATTATCTTCTCCCTCTCCTCTGCTGCTGCTAATTCTCCTTCCATTCTCAAACTTGGACTTGGGCGAGTCGCTGATTGGATGCAGACCAATCTCCTGAAATTAAACGGAGACAAGA
Source organism: Triturus cristatus (assembly GCF_964204655.1). Taxonomy (NCBI): domain Eukaryota; kingdom Metazoa; phylum Chordata; class Amphibia; order Caudata; family Salamandridae; genus Triturus; species Triturus cristatus. Next base: position 946,615,136 of record NC_140592.1, on the reverse strand, counting down.
CTGAAGTGCTCATCCTAGGTAAGCAAAAACATCTCTGGGGTCCTTTACATTGGCCGGCTGAAATGGGCCCCGTACCTGTTCCAGTGACTCATGCCCGCAATCTCGGTTTTATAGTGGATGACTCTCTCTCCATGCGTCAGCAGGTGGTGAAGGTAGCGGCCACCTGTTTTTCCATCTTAGGTTGGCTACGCAAAATCTTAGGGGTGCTCCCAGAGGGTTCCAGACGCCAGGTGGTCCAGGCCTTGGTCACCTCTCGCCTGGACTATGGCAATGTACTTTACCTTGGCATCACTCAGGAGCTGCAGCGAAAACTTCAGCTGATACAGAACTCTGCAGCTCGCCTCCTCTGTAAGGTTCCGTGGAAATCTTCAATCTCCCCTTTTCTCAATGACCTTCATTGGCTTCGCATTACTCACCGAATCAAATTTAAGGCCCTCTGTTTTCTGCATAAAATCAAGCAAGGGCGCGCCCCTGGCTATCTCATGGCCCTTGCTCAACCTTATTCCCCCTCTCGTACTCTCAGATCGTCCACTCAGGGCAATTTTAGGACCCCTCGTTTCAAACTGGCCAGAATGGGCGGCTGTTCCTTTTCCTGTATTGCCCCCAAACTATGGAACTCTCTCCCGTCCACATTGAAATTGGAACCATCTCTCATCAAATTCCGCAAGGACTTAAAAACCTGGCTTTTTTCCGCACAACTTCATTGATGTTCTTCATGAATCTATTGGCGCCGGGAGACCCCTTGCGGGTAGCTGCGCGCCCTATAAATTCAACACCAAATACCAAATACCAAATACCAAGTCAAAGTGCCCCTTGCCGCTTTAAGCGAAGCGGGTTTCTGCTAATCACCGCCCACACATCAGAAAGGCTTCGCACGGAAGTAAGCAGTAGAAGCAGGATATTTGCGTAGGGGGAACTCGTCACGTACCTTGCCCGAGTTGACAGCAGCTATACATACATACATCGTGGTAAGCAGGGGTCGATCCTCTCTTGCATGGCGTGGGTTCACTTGCTGGCGGGTTGCTCCATTGATAACAATTGTCGCCAAAATGAAATAAATAATGAAGCCGATGTTGGTGCAGTTATCGGGATACGTTTATTCAAGATAGGAGCTGGAGCAAACCCGACCAGCACATCAGGGAAACCGTCTCTCCGTAATGGCTGAGCACGGAACGCTGGGCTCTGGAACAAGGCGCATGGCCCGTCCACGAGACCAGACAGCCCCACGAGCACCTGCTGCAGCGTTTCTTTCCGCCGGCATTTACCAGGCCTCACATAAATGTTGAGAAAACTCGTGTGATTAATTATCTTCCGGGAGAGCGAGCAGCATTTTGTATAGTTGAGGTTTTGACTCATATGAAGTTAGTGCAGAGGGTTAATAGAACGTGTACTAAGTAGATTACAGGGTGCATATGATGTAAACAGATTACTGCTTTCAAAAGAGACATCCTTCTGTTACTTACCATTTATAACTTAAAGTCCTAATATAGAATGGTGAGCTATTAACTTTCATCCCAGAACTGCATACACACTGCAAAGTAAACATTATTAGAAAATTGATTAATGTTGCAAAAAGGGTTAATTTGGCTTGAAATCAATTCGTATTATTAAAGAGAACTCCCAACTATGCTGTTTCTTTTTTGACTCTGCGTTTGTGCGACCGGTGCCACCACACCGGGTGCTGGCTTCCTGGCGGCGCCGTGTTCAAAAGTTTATTAAACTTTTGAAGCACCTGCTGCAGCGTTTCTTTCCGCCGCCATTTACCAGGCCTCACATAAATGTCGAGAAAACTCGTGTGATTAATTATCTTCCGGGAGAGCGAGCAGCATTTTGTATAGTTGGGGTTTTGACTCATATGAAGTTAGTGCAGAGGGTTAATAGAACGTGTACTAAGTAGATTACAGGGTGCATATGATGTAAACAGAGTACTGCTTTCAAAAGAGACATCCTTCTGTTACTTACCATTTAGAACTTAAAGTCCTAATATAGAATGGTGAGCTATTAACTTTCATCCCAGAACTGCATACACACTGCAAAGTATACATTATTAGAACATTGATTAATGTTGCAAAAATGGTTAATTTGGCTAGAAATCAATTCGTATTATTAAAGAGAACTCCCAACTATGCTGTTTCTTTTTCGACTCTGCGTTTGTGCGACCGGTGCCACCACACCGGGTGCTGGCTTCCTGGCGGCGCCGTGTTCAAAAGTTTATTAAACTTTTGAAGCACCTGCTGCAGCGTTTCTTTCCGCCGGCATTTACCAGGCCTCACATAAATGTCGAGAAAACTCGTGTGATTAATTATCTTCCGGGAGAGCAAGCAGCATTTTGTATAGTTGAGGTTTTGACTCATATGAAGTTAGTGCAGAGGGTTAATAGAACGTGTACTAAGTAGATTACAGGGTGCATATGATGTAAACAGATTACTGCTTTCAAAAGAGACATCCTTCTGTTACTTACCATTTATAACTTAAAGTCCTAATATAGAATGGTGAGCTATTAACTTTCATCCCAGAACTGCATACACACTGCAAAGTATACATTATTAGAACATTGATTAATGTTGCAAAAAGGGTTAATTTGGCTAGAAATCAATTTGTATTATTAAAGAGAACTCCCAACTATGCTGTTTCTTTTTCGACTCTCTATCTACCTCACTCTCTATCTCACTACCTCACTCTCTATTTCACTACCTCACTCTCTATTTCAATACCTCACTCTCTCTATCTCACTACCTCACTCTCTCTCTGCTAATGCAATAGGTATCACATATGCAAAAAAAGGCTAATGCCAATAGAAATGACAATGCCATTTATTTAGGGATACAATAATGATAAAAAAAATAATGAGCAATACCAATAGCTCTACCTATAATATTGCCGAGACCATTGCATTGTAAATGCTTGTTTTTATCTGCCGTGGGCTGGCGGCTGTGAGAATCTACAAGTCAGTGCACTCAGCCTCTTCACGAGGACTAAAGTCAGATCAATACTTGTCTACGTTTGGTGGCGGCACCGTAGCCAGCAGTATGTTTATTTATGTTACCCTGCTGGTCCAGTCGGGGATTTGTTTCGCTGTCTCAGTCCACCATCGTCTGATTACGACACAAAACCACACCACATAGCTAAAAGTGGCTTCTTCCTCTCTACGTCTAGGGTATATATGTATGTGTAGTGTTCGTGAACATGACCTGAGCCGAGCCGGGGTCAGGGCCGGACTGACTATCGGGCGTTTTGGAATTCTGCCGAGCAGGGGGCTGATTTCGTTCATGGAAACCTCCGTGTACTTCGAAATAATTAAAGCAAGACGAATTTCGTTCAGTACACGCAGGTCCCCATCAACGAAATCAGCTCAGCGGCATTCCAAAACGCCCGGCAGTCAGTCCGGCCTTGGCCGGGGTCACATATGTACGGAGGACACAAGTGAACTGCAGGAGCTTAGGCGGGACATTTTGGGAGACTTGACAAGTGTGAAGGGCACCTGCCCATACCACCAACTATATCGGATTTAGAGAGCCCCACGTGTAACCACTGTTTCATTCACGATTGTACATCTATTGGAAAAATGGCGTATTCCGGCTGGCCTGTCATCTGTCACTGGTATATAGTTATGGGTATGTTTGGATGCCTAAAGCGGCTGCACAGCTGCCGAGTCTCCTCATTATAATATCTTACATGATTTTTGAATTATAGCTATACATTATTTTAGCCACTAGGTGGCACTAGCTACCTTCTAAAACAAGTGGCATGGGGCCAGTTGAAAGTGGAACTTTGAAGAAGTGTCATTTCTGCACAGCATAGGTTGCATCCAGAAACACCATACAATTACCGACACGCGCCTACAACAAGCCAAACCTATTGATTTTGCCAATGCTTGTCATCAGTGTCAGATAAACAAGCAACAATGATATTGCTGTTAAAAATTAGAATTGAAAATCAAATGTGAGCATGCAAATTAAACATTACCGAGGTCTGTGGAAGGTGTAGAGGTCTGCAGAGGGCCGTAAACACTTCTGTTCAACCCTTCACCCACTTACCTCTGCAGCCTCAGTAATACTCTTACATTCTTTTTCTCCCCACATTTTTTACACATCCTCCGTCGGCTTATTTCACTCCTTATCTCTTTCCTCTTCCGCACCCTATTTTCGCTCTCTCCTTCTGCATGTAACTTGTATTGCTTTCGCCTCAGCAACCCCCACATGCAGCCACCTAGAAGCACTTCATTTTCTTTTACTTTCCCATCAATATTTCAACAGCGTGTACCTCGCTGACAAACTTTTGCGTATACTTATAATTGACACGTCACCATTGCAGTGCGTGCTCTCCAGCAGGACAAAGAATTGGATTTGCAGTGCAGTGCAGCGCCAGAGCAGCCTACTCAGGAGCTGGGGACCCGGGTTCGAGTCTCTGAGTCAGTACAACATCCTGTGATTCTGGGCAAATCACTTAATCTCCCTGTGCCCATGGACAGCGCCTGGATACTCTCACGGGTGATAAGACCCACTATATAAATCTACAAATGTAATTTAATTCTGAAGACCTTTATAACCCACTAACAAACACTGGGGAAGCGTGGCTGCCTTCAGCATCCACCCAGAGCTCTCCATCGTGGCCCGTTATAAACACCCACCTATAACATTGAACTCTCAGACACCCAGTTCACAGTCCACACAATACAATCCTAGTGTGCTGCACGAAAAACTAGAGAAAACACAGCATCCAGGAACCACCAAACACTCTAAGGAAAGTAAATTAAGTAAAACATGTGAAACGTAAACAGGAGCTACCTCATTCACATGGATTGCCCTAATGGTTTTCACAGTCATTGTTGAGATATTGATCAGCATTTTCCTGCAAAGGGCAGCAACGTAAGGCCCGATAGGGACCTGTTTCAAAGTCAGTTTCTAATTATTGTTGGGCGTGAGAGCCAGAGGTAGCTGGCCCACTTAAAGGCCTGGGCCCTGGTGTTTTTTTGCTGTGACTTTCTTCCCTTGATCAGACCAGGTACAAATGGACTCTGCAAAAAGACTCCATGCACTATTTGTGCACCGTGCAATGGGGGGTAATATCAGTGGTCGAAAAAAAGTAGGGGAACTGTGGGCGGAGACTCAGGGGGCGGGAATAACCCAAGGATTGGATTAGTGGGCGGAGTCGGAGGTGTGGCTAGAAATAGCAAAACATACCAATTTTTGAACGTGTGGCATTTCACCGACCAGTTACAGCTTATAACGTTATTTAATTCAAAGAATCAATAAACATGTTTATTTGAGCTTTAATATATAAGTTGTTTATATTTAATTCATTTACAATGTGGGACATGTTTCCAATCACAGAATATTCCAAATACGCTTATAAGTGGAATCATAAGCCATTTGTCTCCGAGCCATGCAGTTTCTTTCATCTGCATTTCTCCTCCCTTTTTCTAATCATTTCTGAACATAAAATTCAGGTTTAAATTCTATGACAGGTGGCCCCACGATATTTATGAACATTGTAGAAGACAGACGATTGATTGATATTCTGTTCCGCAGTGGTGTGAGCACATCATTCATTACACTAAAGCCCCGTTCACATTCAGCAGTTGAGGTACAACAGGTGTTTATAATGTGCATTAATGGTTTCAGGCTTTCAGAGATGCAATTATTATTTTGTTTGTACTCTCTGAAACCAAGGATGTACTGTCTGGTATCAAATACATGCAACCTGCTACAAAGATTTTGTAATTCTCCCTCACCGTATAAGATGTCTACTGGATCTGGCCAATAAACTGGTTGTAGGAGTTTCATTCTATGTACTAACTCTTTGTATTCTATTTCATCATTGTTTGTGGTTGTGCATCTAGAAACATTTGATGCATTAGACATTGTCATCCTTTTTCGCAGGTTATTTGCTAAGCTCCTAAAGAACTGTGCCCCCTTGATGCTAACACAGCCTTTGTTCTGTTGCAGTCCTACACCAGCAAACTGCATCCGTTCAGCAGCATCTGATGCAGTTGTAGCAAAGGGCCCAGGTGAATCAGCCATTGATTCAAACACTAAAATCTGCATCTGTATTGAACGATCGGCCTCATATATGGTCATATCACGCCGCTGCAGCCTTCTGGATAGGTCACCCAATTCTGTGAGAGCATCATATAAAATGCCCATATTTTCAACAAACACCAGGGAGGTTAATAAACGGTTTAAACCAGCATATTTCCTCTGCTCAATGTCACTCCTCGTTGAGTCTTCGGAAGATTCCATGAAATGTTTACTAAGTGCTTTGTAGTTATTCCAAACAGCTCTCACACATCTTTCACTTGAGGACACCCAACGTACATCTAGCACCTTTCCAATTGCCAGAAGTCTTACTTCTACCTCCAGAGCACATTCCCCAAGCTCTCTCTGATTTTTCGGAGAGGCATGGTAGGTGGTATATAGATTATCATAAAAAACTTTGAGCTGATTAATGCCTGCGACTTCTTTACAAACATCACCCACAGCAAGCTCCAGCTTGTGGTTAGCACAGTGCCATACACTCAACTGTGGATATTTCAGTTTCTGAAGAGTTGCCACACCGGATTTCCTACCTATTATATTGGAAGCACCATCTGTTACAAGCTGAACCAAATGACTTTTTAAATACTCATCAGTAAAACCGTGGCTCTCTAAGCATGCCAGTAAGGTATCTAAGATTAGATCTGCTGCTCTGCTTGGCAACTCAACAAGGTCCAAGAAAAAGGTCAGTGGCTCATTGTGTTTATCAATACATGCTCTTACACAGATAATTAGTGTGGTCATTACTATTTGTGAGCTTAGGGACATATTTATGGGAATGGTGGCGCAGGGCAGCACAGCAAGTTACTTTGCTGCGCTGCCCTGCGTCACAGGGAAAGGGCGGGAATGTGCCGTATTTATCCAATATGGTGCATTCCGGTTTTTTCCCCCTGCACTGGCGCCATTTCGACAGCCTAGCTTCAACGCAGGCACACTTGCCCCATGGTGCAAGGGTGCCTCCTTTGCATGCAGGATTGTTTTTGTGCAGGAAGGGGCACTTTCCTGTACAAAAAACAATCTTGAGAGGCTTTTTCATCTTTCTATGTGGGCTGCAGAATAAAGCACAGTTTGAAAGAGAGAAAAACAAGGAGAAATAAAGATATTTCTCCTAGTTATGCCTCCTCTGGGCCAGCGCAAGATTTTGCCGCATTCCCAGGATTACAAGTCCTTGTAAATCTATGAATGCGTCAAAAACCGTGGGAGTTGTGTGGGAGACTTTTATTATTGCAGGAAAACTACTGCGTGACAAAGCCACTGCTGCTCTAGGGTGTGCTGCTTTGTAGACCTGCCCGCAAGACTGGTGGTGAACCTGGGTATGAATTGTGGTGGACAGGGCTTCAAGTTTACCCAACTGGACACCGGTAGGGTTCACCTTCTGGTGCTAAGAGACCAGGGCTTCTAAGGTCTAGTGGGGCCTTCTAAAGTCTATCATGGGTGCCCCCTCAGGAGTGGTCTGATGGACAAGGCATGAAGGCTGAACCAGGTTCCCCAGTTCCAAATTTGGTAGCTCTGGCCATAATGCCACATCCTATCCCCACCGAACACCCTTCTGCCCCACTGAGTGAAACTCGCACTGTCTTCAGCTACAACCCAATTCTGCCTCATTATAAGCACCTGGATGTGACTCATTTCAAATTATGCAGTGCCTGAAAAAAAGTAACAACATTCTGGGAAAAGCAAATACTCATAGGGAATGCAGGATTATGTAAAGCATGCAAAATATAAGCAGGAACGACATATTACCTTAACGCTTTTACTCTCGTTCAGAAATCAATGAGTATTTTTTGTCTCAAACATTGAGGACATGAATATAGGGCTCCTCCTGTACACATGTGTTAAGCAGGGCTCAGAGACAAAGGAACTCTTCAAGAGAATCTGATCTGACTCACGGAAACCCACAAGGGCTCCTTCTTATCCACAAATTGTGCACTCTTGATTGTCAGCGCCAGGATGCCTGTTAGGTGAGAGTGCGCTTTACAAGTGAGATAAATAAATAAATAATTCTTATTCATGTCAGCCAGCTGGATGCTCAAACATAGTATAGCACATATGTATTCAAGTGTCCTGCAAAGAAGAATGAGTGCGAGTAAGTAAATGTGGGTGTGAATGATTGAGTGCCTGAATGTAACTGAGCATGAGTGAAAGAGTGTATGTCGATGAAAGTGAGAGAAAGTGAGTGAGAAGGAGTCACGTAGAGTAAGTGAAACTGTAAGTTAGAATGAGGTAATCAGAGTAGGAAAAAGTGGTGAGACTGACTGAGAGTGAGAATGTGATACCGAATGTTGAAGAGTGAGTGCAAGTGAGCAATTTTGAGTAAAAGGGAAAGTGAATGAGAATGAATAATGGGGGTAGTGAGCCTGAGTGAGATAACATGTGAGCAAGCAGGACAAAACACAGGCCTTGGCAAAGTGGAGGTAAATATTTACTTATGGGAGGAACATATTGTGCATCTTGAAAAAAAATGTGGTCAACTCTTCTTAGCCTTACAAGGCCCAGTAAATCGCACTCTTTTTCAAATCTCTTTCTAAATATTATCACTCTCAAAAACTGTTTTTTCTATGTAATTTTCCTTTGATGGGAAGAGGAGGTTTCTGAGGTGGTAGTATCAGGCAAGTGACACTACTTGGGCTCCCTCTGTTCGAGCCTTCATGGAGGATCCCTCTTCATTACTACCTCCACCTGACCCCAGACTCCGCAACGCACTCCCTTGCAGGCTTGATTATCCACTACTCCTCTCCAGTGCACCTTATCTCACAGCTGACCTTGGGCCCAGCCCCATATCAGGCACCATCGGGCTCCACTTTCATTTTTCCCGGTAAAAACATCAGTAAAATCACCTTCAAACTTAAAACATTGAATATAGCAGTAAATATAATTAGCACACACTTTAAAGTATGTTCCACAGTAGCCCTTATGACCCGACTGCTAATTAAATAAACAAAAACAGAAAGGCCATGACAGGGCCGGCTTTAGCGCTGATGCGAAAGTCTTTTTTGGCGCCGCACCAATAATCACTGCCATACACCACAAGTTCTCCTCATCTCCCCATAGCCCCTCCCCCTCATGACCTCCTCCTCCTTGGATTCCCTCACTGCCACCCTCCACCAGTGCCCCTCATTTCTCTGTAGCCCCTCCCCCTCATGACCTTCTCCTCAGAATCCCTCACTACCATCCTCCAGCAGTGCCCCTCATCTCTCCCTAGCTCCCCCCTCCCTCCTCCACCCCATGACCTCTTCCTCGGATTCCCTCACTGCCACCCTCCAACAGTGCCCCTCATTTCTCCATAGCCAATCCCACTACCTCCTCCTCGGATTCTCTCACTGAAACCCTCCAACTGTGCCCCTCATCGCTTCATAGCCCCTCCCACTACCTCCTCCTCGGATTCCCTCACTGCCACCCTCCAACAGTGCCCCTCAGCTTTACGTAGCCACTCTCTCGTATGCATTTCATTTGTTGTGTAGCGCTACTCATATCAGTGTAGTGTGTGTCAGTACTTTACACCACGCACACATTATACAGAGACAACGAATCATACAAGTATGTAAATCAGCCTACAGGGAATGTCACATAAGCCAATGAGGATTACAAGGTGTATGAATCACATGTCATCCATACTGGTGGGCAGTTATTTTAAGAGGGTTTGGTCTGAAGAAGCACAAACTCAAGATTTAAAGAGTACTCCAGTGGTTAGGGGTTGGCTTTACTGATAAAAATGTATATCTGCCCAAAGATACTCATTTTAGCAACATTAGAATAATGAAAGACTGGGGAAGTTCTAACTATATCACAAAACAAAAAACGCGAAGTTCTAACTATACCATTCAGGTTTGCATGCAGCTCTTTGATGACAGTTCATTGGTCACTGTCCTATGTTAGGATTGTAACTTCTGAACTGCAAGTAACACAAGGATCTCTGTCACAATAACAGTAACCCACTGAGCTTCCACATAAAATACAGTTCATCTGCACTTAACTACTAACAGAGAAATTATTGCTCTCCAGCAGGATCATTAATAGCCAGCGTTATCTGGGCATTTTTTTATTGTCCTATTGTTGTCCTGCATCAGCCATGATAATGATAAAAACGGATTAAATGAAGCACACACGAAGTACATGTCCTGCTGCGCCTGTGCAGATTTAAAAAGAAAAACAAATAGTGACACATTCTCCTACCTACTCCATTAGTCAAACTTAGTGTCGCAGCCTGAAGTGATAAGCAGCTGCAGGGGTTGGGAAAGGTGAATAGGAATAAACAAACTTCTTTTCTCCTACGCTGCATAGAAAAAGAAATATCCACGCAGCAGGACAGGAGGCAAAGGGTACCGTGGCCAAAGAAAGGATTTGTTGCCATGCCCCTGTTGGAGATGAAGGGGTGAAAAAATAAACTAAGCCTCGTTAACATGTAAATGGTCTTTTAAAGACCTGTGAAGTGCTCGGCTGCGATAATCTCAAAAACTGTCTCTGTGTGAGCGCCCGGGCGCACAGACACGATGGGGGAGCTTTGAAGCACTTTGAGCCCCATGGCGTTGCGCGCCTCCCTTCAAGCCCTTACTGCAAGGGCCAAGGCTCCAGTCTGGGTGGGCCAGGCTAATGTTTGGGTGGGCCCGGCCCACCCGGTAGAACCGGGCTTGAATTAGGGCAGTCCCGGGACGCTTTTTTAAAATCAAGAAGTAGGGGAACGGACTAGCATAATTTTTAAAAGTAGGGGCACGCCGTGCCCTTCCGTTCCCCCCCACTTCTAACACTGGGTAATATGCACTATTAGCGCGTTAATTATAATTCCAAAGCGCTTAAAGGGGAGTTAGGATCAAAGTCTGCACCTGATTAATACTAAACTGGACACATTTGCACTGCAATTTGTACCCCGGCCACCACGTTAATTGATCAGGTTTGCGTTCTGGGCCTAAGTGTAGGTGTGGAATTCGAATGAGAAAATCCTTTGGCAATGGCCAACCCTACCTCTTCCTTGGGGACTTTCATGCTCCAAACTCTAACCTTTACATCAGGACTGCAGACACCTGCCATACCGGGTTTTCAGTCGTAAGTTCAGTTTGCGGGTGCGTGTGGATACTCACCCACTCACTGATCCTCTCTCTTTGAATCCAAATCTGCTGTTTGCACCTGCAGATACCAGTTGACATTCACCTGAATACAATTTAAACTTGAAAAAACTAGTGAGTCAGCTCCTCAGTCAGTGCTTTAGGTAGGATGAAAAAGTAGGGAGGCTGTAAAAGTAGCGTGGTCTAAGATGCATATCTTAGCAATCCCCCACAAGGGGAGTGGCCTATGTAATTACAGACATGGCCTAATTAATGCATGTAAAATAGAATCAAGTGCCTGAGAAGTTTATAAATAGAGTCTTACTGGACAAAGACTAACAACTTATACAAGCATTATCATTCTGGGCCACAAGCAATAAGGGCTTGACAAGGTAAATTTAAAAATAAGAGGTGCCTTGAGTGCTTGCTAGCACCACCCTTCAATCAATCAATACAGAGTTTATATAGCGCAGCTACTCACCAGTGAGAGTCTCAAGGCGCTGTGGGGGGGAGGGCTGCTGATCCGTCTGGGTGTGGAGGTTCAGTCAAAGAGCCAGGTCTTGAGGTCCTTCATGAATTGTTGCCAACAACACGGATTGCCTGAGAAAGAGGGGTAAGGTGTTCCAGGTCTTGGCGGTGAGGTAGGAGAAGGATCTTCCTCCGAATCTGGTTTTGTGGATCCGTGGGAAGGAGGCCAGGGCGAGTTGAGAGGAGTGGAGTTGTCTGGCGCATGTGCGCAATGAGAGACAGTGGTTTGGATATTCTGGTCCTGCGTTGTGGAGAGCTTTGTAGGCATGTGTGAAGAGCCTGAAGGTGATTCTCTTGTTGATTGGGAGCCAGTGGAATTGTCAGAGGTGTTGTGTTATGTGGCTGTAGCGGGGGATGTTGAGGACCAGACTGGCTGTGGTGTTTTAGATGTTCCGTAGTTTCCTGAGCTGTTTCTGTGTGATGCCGGCATAGAGTGAGTTGCCGTAGTCCAGTCTGCTGGTTATGAGTGTGTGGGTGACCGTCTTTCTGGATACTGTGGGGATCCATCTGAATGTCTTTCGAAGCAGGCGGAGCGTGTGGAAGCAGGATGAGGATACTGAATTGATTTGGCGGTTAATTGTGAGCAAGGAGTCCAGTATGGTGCTGATGTTACATGTGTGGTCCGTAGGGGTGGGAGGGGTTCCTAGTGCGGCGGGCCACCAGGAGCCGTCCCAAGCTGAGGGGGCGGGTCCCAGGATGAGTCCATCGGTCTTTTCCAAGTTTAACTTGAGGCATTCATATATTAACGGTCTCAATTTCTGCTTAGCGAGTCAAATGTACAAACAGCATAACTTTGTTATTCAATTGCAATGAAATAGGATTGTAGGCCATATGACACCAATGCCAAACAACAGTATCCATCTTTTCATTCATTCCAGTCTCACAAAGGAGACTTTGGTTGCATTGTATTGCACCTCCGACTTGAGATAGGCAGACAAGTACAGAATTTTTAGGGCTGGCTTGAAATTGTAGATGTTTGTGTGACCTATTGTTAACAATTCTTCAAAATATACATATCGTATGCTTTGTCTCTACCATGTGGAGAATTTCCCTCTCACTTCAAGCCATTGACTCTTGGGTGCATCATTTCATCTCCAACAAAGTGCCTGCAGTGCAAGTGCGGCTATTTTACATCTCAGTCCTCGCTCTTGGCCTCTTAACAATCACAGCCATGTCTCGCTATCATGGGCTTCTCTTATGACATTGGCTTTTCAGTATGACCTTCACATCTCTTCCCCTCGAGCCCCTCCTACTTTACCAGTAAGTCTTAGCCACAGGGATGTTCCTAAATCTTAACTAGAGTAATGAGTCATGTGCTCATACTTCCTCATTACTATGTGTGTTCATGCCTTCAACTGGCTTCTATATTTTCTTTCCCTTAATAATATCCCCCCTACAATGTATTTACTATACTTTAGGCAAAATCCTCTATTTTAATGCCTCCCACCCTTCCCTGGTCCCCTGATCCACAACACCGGTGTAAATGGATGCAATATGAATGACAGTGAGTTTGCAGATATGCAATGGGCAGTGACGCTCACGGGGTATAATGGGGTAGGAGCAGAGCCACTGGAATTATGCGGCACAAGAGGGCCAAATTATGCAGCATGAAAAGGCAAATGATGTGGCATAATGTGGCACATTTTGTTATAGTACTACTTCATTATTTCATCATTACTAAACTTGGCAACACTTTCTGGGCCTTGGTTGCATTATATAAGTAACAATTTAACACACAAATATATCAATAAGCAACAGAAAGGTGACCAGCCCAGCTTTGCAAAGGTCCTTCCGGTGTGCTGCAACACGTGTTGTTGCATCTTTTGTAACTACAACACTTTTTATGTTAAAATCTGTATATTATGCAGCAGATGATGGATTATGTTGCAAATGTGGCAAATATATAATTATGTAAAAATCGCCGTAGACGCACAATCGCATAATTCCAGTAGCCCTGCCTATGAGTCTGCTAGAGACTGGTAGTTGTAGCCTCTTGCAGACTCATATTCCAAGCAGTCAGAAATCATGTATAATATACAGCTGGTTCCACTTACATGGAGGCTGGGCATATCATCATATAATAAACAGGTCTCTGTCACCGGAGAGGTGGCACTAACCATTTGCCACCTCCATGCATGTTAGACCTATTTGATAATTGCAAACTCCTTTGTTTGATGAACCAGTTTGATGAACCAGGACCACGGCTGCTGATGACCACCTTGTGGTGCAGCACATAGGCTCACCAAATAAAGACTACTGAGATTTTCTGAGAAACCTAAATAGAAGTGCTACCTATCCTAGTAAAGACATTCTTATAAAAATTCTAATGTTTTCACAAAGTACTCTGCAGTTACATTTGAAAGCCCCAATAACCAAGAATGCTACAATCAATGTAACTTTGCAACCTGTCACTTGTGATGCAGGATAAGTGCTTAATTTATAAAACAATAAGTGGTTCTGACCAGGAGGCCACTGCAGCTTGCACCACCCATCGCCCCTGTTATCGCTGCCAAAATAACTACTAACCAGCTCTCTTGCTTGCAAGTGTAACAGTTCAGATTATTCCAGGTCCCCAAAGCTAAAGGAATGGCTGGGGAGGCAGGTATTAGTAATTTATATTCAATAAAATCATATATAACCTATGCACCGAAACGCGTCGACAGTGGGACTTTTTAAAGCATATGAAATGTATTTGTGTAGTATTTAATTTGCAATTTTGAAAGTACATGATTTGAACTGTGTGTGACTCTGAGATAGATACCGTAATACGGAATTGTTAGATAGCATATATAAGATTGTACCAGAGCACCCAATCAGAGTATATATTGAATGCAATTTTAAAATATGATTTTATTGAATATAAGTGTTTTCCTATGAGAAATAAATTTTGAGAGTAACAAAAAGTATATTCTAGTCTGGAGTAATAATATTTGTCCAGTGTCACAGTCAAAAATCAAAGGTTATTGATCTAAATGTGTAGGCCTCATGGTCACCAACTAAAAGAGTAATACACAGAAAGGAATCTTTTTTGATAAATATCTGACACCCAGTCCTTTCTGGTCCCTGGGAAACTCTCTTTTTTGAGATCATACACAAAAGAATGTATGAGTACAGGAAGAAGTACTTCAAATGGTATCACAGCACAGAGCGGGACACGGCGTAGGTAAAATAGAAGGCCGTACCTTTTGACGAAGTGGTGAGAGGCCTAGGCAAGCAACACGGAATGGGCCGCAGTGCTACGCAGCACCCGAGGAATTCAGGACGCAGCGAGAAATAGCCATCATCGAGAAGCGGCCAACTGACGAGCCTGGGGAGAACACTGCGTGACCTTAAACGATCTACAGTGACGGAGGTGGAGGCTCGGAGCGGGTTACCCACGCGCACAAAGTCGGAGGCCAGGGGTGCGCAGGTGATACAACAACAGCGCCTGGCTTTCCGTGCTGATCCTCTTGGCGTGTAAGTGGCTGAACAGTGTTGCATGGAGAGAGTGGAGGGCCCTCTGTCCCATGAGTAGGGAGAGGTGCCACCCTGCTGAAGCAATCACGGCACGGGGAGGAAGTTCCATGCGTGGAGAAGGGGACTGCCTTGAAACTTTTCGCAAACCGTAAAGAGGCGGGCAGTGCGCTCACCAACAAAGACCAGGACACACATGTGAAACCGACACCGACAGAGCCCAGGAGGCCTCCCCTCGAAACAAACATCGACAGAGCCCAGGAGACCTCCCCTTGAAACAAATACCGACAGAGCTCAGGAGCCCTCCCCTTGAAACAAACACCGACAGAGCCCAGGAGCCCTCCCCTTCAAACAGAGTAAGGTCGCTAGATGACTCCATGATATCAGGAACACAGCTCCAGGCCCTTTTTGTTAATGTGGTGCATTGTGGGAGCTGTAGTCTTGGGAGCCTGTTAGTGTGACCGCTGTTGGACCCACCTGGAATGTTGGCAATCTGCACTTTTGCGACACCGACGGGGGTCCGCTGCTCATTCCTCCATTGCTGCCGCTCCAACCACGAGCCTGTGAGTCAGGGGGGGCTGGAACTACATCCCCCAATAGGCTTTGCGCCGTGCACCATGTCATACGCGCCAGGAGCCGCTTAAGAGTGGGCCGGGGCTCCCACGCGTGTTCGCGTCCATGCCTGTCAGAGCCCAGAGGAGGCCGGGCTGGGCATCCCATCTAACATCTGGACTAGGGCATAAGGAGCCCCAACTTTAAGGTACAGGGTGCGTTTATTGTGCCTATTGCAAGCCCCCTTAAACCTACGGAAGCTTCTGATTACGGGACTATGGGCAAAAGAAAAGAACTATGTGCACCCCCGGATGGAGGAATTGCGGGCACTATAGATGCCTTCCTTACCAGGACTGAGTCTGTCCTGATTAAAGAAATCCAGGCAACAGAAAGGCGCCTTTCGTTGGACACTATTGCTATTCAGAAACGTTCCTCGCTAGGAGGAATAAGTAGTGCCAAATCACCTGTGTCCGCCCAGATGGAGCCCCAGCATGCCGAAATTATAAGTGCGATGGGGGGCAGAGAAGGGGGCCCAACAAATCATATGCCTGAACAAAGTGGCCCAGGTGCCACAATTTCAGAGCAATCTATAGATCTGGACCCTGTTTTGAGGGGATGTGATACTTTGCCATTATTACCACTGGAAGCATCTTCATTACAATCAGTCGGCTCTGTGATAATCCAAGAAAATGTTATAACCCCCACACCGTTGGTAATGGGCGATTCTGCGGGTAGCGAGATTACTACAAGATCTAAAAAGTCTCAGAGAGATGGTTCCTCAAGGCTGCCCACTGCTATTAATAATGAGCCACCAGCCAAACAGAGTAGGGGAGGTAGTATACAAAAACACAAAGCCAGGCTGAAGCAGTCAACCACTAAATCCGTGACTACCAGTCTCACGGTTATAGAAAAAGACCGAGGTTTGCTTCCCGCAATAAAGCTTAATGGTAACTCAAGCAACATAGTGGGCTCTGACAGTGACACTGACCAATGGAAAAGGCTAGAGACTTTGGTTACAGTTTTGCTGAATCCACTCCTAAGTAAGTTATCAATAATTGTGGAGCGGCTGTCTCTGATAAAAAGCCCAGGGGTTTGCCATTGTAAATGTAACTGCAAAAATGTTGACCCCAGCCCTGCAGTGGTCTCTGTGAGTTCTGTGCCTCTAGCAGCTAAGCGACCACAGTTAGTAGTACAACTTCCGGTGGCCAGGTGCTTCAGGTGCATCATCAACCCCTGGGAACAAGGGAGGTAATAATAATAATAGAAGTCATAAACCAAGCCCCGGGACGGAGCTCCCAGTCATCGTTGCAGCAGGTCGGGTTACGGACATTAGTCATTCTACGAAGAAGTCGGGTACAGATCCGGGAGTCCCTCAGCAAGGTGTTGGTCGACAGCAACCCTATCCCGTGGGATGGTCGTTACATCTACCGGAGGCTTCCTCCCCACTTGTATTGATCTTGGGAAATGTTCCACCCTTGAGGGAGGGGCAATTGGAGTCTACCACACAGCTAATGAACAAATCCCTACACTGGCTAACATATCAAGTAAATCTAAGAGGGATTCGGGGGGACACATCGAGCCACCAAATTATAATGGCTAGAAGAGTGGAATGGTTAGGACCAGCTCAAAAATCATTACGGGAAGATTGTGTGATCCTAAATTTCAATAATCGGGCTGCGCCACATTTTCTTATTGATCAATTGAGTTGGATTCCACATGATAATTTTGAAATTCGAGTATTGCCTTATGCATTTTTTTTTAAGCCACCGCACTGTCAGGGCAGTAGTAATGGTGGGTTAGGTGTGCCCATGGGGTGGAATGGTCACAAATCTGGTGCTCTAGTAAACTTGGGTGGTATGGGAGTAAGCACAGGAAGTAGATTCGCTCCCTTGAGTGTGTTGGATTACTGTGACTGACTAAGGTCAGAACCTCACGTCAGCGTTCGAAAGAACAATGACTTAGTTTGATCGATCGAGGATACCCAAAAACATTGCTGAAAAGAGGGATGAAAGGGGCCTGGTGGACCCCATGAGAGGTACTACTAGAGAGAAGAGAGAAAACACCAATGGAAAGGATTGTATGCTTGTCAACCTTTTGCCCAAACTCGAACCATCTAAAGAAAGTTATCCATCAAAATTGGCATCTGATTAAACATTTGGATAAGTCCTTGGCTTTAAAACCACTTTTCGCATTTAAAAAGGAGAGGAGCATCTCTAACCAATTGTAAGAGCGGCAGTTTCCCAACCAAAGCCTAGTACGTTACGAGATTACGTTGGCTTGCTCCCTGTGACAGGACACCACACATGTGGTACTTGCCTTTGCTGTGAATCTACCCAAGAAGGAGCACTGTTTTCACACAATTAAATCTATTGGAAACACGAATCCTTTACTAACTGCAAATCAAAAAATGTGGTGTACGGGATAACCTGCCCGTGCAGGAAACTATATATTGGTAAAACTAACCAGGAAGTGAGATTTAGAATCTCAAAAAATAAAGCACGGATTCGGAAAAATGTGCAAACAGCACCTTTGGTCAACCATTGGAAGCTAAACAACCATGTTGAAAAAGATCTTAAATGGACTGTGATCTTGAAAGTTGAACTAGAAGCAAGAGGCGGAGATTTGGAGCTTAAATTGATTCGCAGGGAAGCAATGCTGATTGTGAAATTCAACTCAGCAATTAATGGATTAAACGAATTATCTGAGATCTACAAGTTGGGATAGGATGTTCCTCCTATCCTTTGACATATGGTTACAGCTATGATATGGAGTCATCCATGCAAAGTCACTACCACATTCAACTGAACTAAGTACAATTAGTAACACAATTGCATATGGGCTTCCTACAGCCCTATCCTTTTGAACATCAGCACATTCATGCCGTGTATAGAGGTCCAGGGTCCCTTTTGAAAAACGTTCAGGAGACAATGCTTTTGCTTAAAATGGGACATCTATGCAAAGCACATTGCTGAAAATGGGACATCAATGTTAAGCACATTGTGCCATCCCTTCATCATTTGACAAACAATCCCAACATTTACTACATTATTATCAGTGTTCAAACCTGTAGCGTTTTTCTTATATACGTTTAAGGTTAAATACTACATAACAACCTGATGGTTTCAGTCACCGAAACATCTACATTCATTTGGACCACATTTCCCATAGTTCAAAGCGCTGTTGCGCTTTTCTGGAAGAATATGGCGGCGACGTGCCGCCTTTGAGTGGCTAAAAGAGGTTTCACCCTGCATCCACCAGGAAGCAGTCGCCCGTGGTGTGTTGCCGGTTTTCACACGCAGGAAACAGCGAAGAGCCGACTTCCCCAAATTAACAAGGTATGGGGAGTTGAGAGAATAAGAGAGACTCGGTCAGCCCGCCAGTTGGTGTAGCGGGAACTAACAGTTGTTTATCCCGTCTTCTATTGCAGAGTAGATGTAAATCAAATGGGTCATCTACGGTGAAGGGAAGCATACCCTGAGACGCTCGCTCAGAGGGATTTGACTAGTGAGTGATAACTCCTTGATATATGGGCAATAAGCGTGTTATGCTGCCATACAAATACAACAGGCATGGAGATTAAGGAGCCTTTATTTGCTCCATAGGTATATGTCCCGGGCTGCTGCACTTAGAGCAAGCCGTTCTTTGCACAGTTTGACCGGCCCCAATATGAATTGCACATCGAGTTGTAACGAGTAAGTGACTTTGTTGTGAAATATAATGTACTTTGATATCAGTTTATTGTGGAGTAGTTATGTTAAATAGTTTGTAGAGCGCGTGAATCACCCCCAAGGGGGTCTCTCAGCGCTGGCAGGGCTGTGCAAGAGCATAAAAGAGATGTCATTCTGTGAACATAGTGGTTTTCAGAATCTTCCTGAACCTGAGGTAGTCAAAACATTGTCTGAGCGGAAGGGGGAGCTGATTCCAGACCAGCGGAGCTTGGTAGGAGAAAGATCTACCTCCCATCCGTGCTCTCTTTGTATGTATAGCGTGGGGGTGTGAAAGGAAGAATGGTTGTTTGGCTGCTGGAGTGAATGAGAGAAGGTTAAAATTGAAAATTGTGTGTTAATCAATACAGTCTGTGAGTTTAAGATATGATTGTGAGTACGAGAGAGCTGTAAAATAGGGATGTGCAGGATTTATTTGGTATGTAGAACTATTGCAATGATTTTGAATAACCCATTTAAATGATTTTTGTGGTTCAATAGATTTTGATAAACTCAAAACTGAGAAGAAAAAGGTCTAGCTGTCACTTTGTTCGGTTCAATGTGACGTGTTAATAAACAAGGTTGAAGAAGCTATCGGTATTGGCATTTTGTTGTTTATTGTTCATTGGGGCTCTGCCTTACCGATTGAGAGTCCAAACCCTGGTTGTATTCCTTTAACTTAATCAAAGGCGAGACCTATTGCATTTTCAATGCTTGTTACTTTCAGGTAGCTGGAGATATTTAAGAATGCAGCAAATTTGGGGCATTAATTGAAGGTTGATGATTGATAGGTCCATTTATGATGAGTCTTTAAGTAATTGTGTGTGTTACCATAGATGCTTTTATGGATTCCGGGTGTGGTGGCTTTCCATTCTTACTTTCATATTTGGACTTATTTCTTCTTTAGTCTGTAGCAAGTATGCGAGGCTTCTTGTGGCCGTGCTTTTAGTGAGGCCTGAGATCCTGTCATGGCCCTGGGTATAGGAATGATTTGTATCCAGGTCCTGCTGGGGTCGAGTGGATCACTAAGCTGGTGGACTCGTCTCTCGGCCAAGGGTCAAAGCCCTCTCCCGCCCCAGGAACAACACGCCGACTGTTGCTGCGGGATGGCAGATGGCCAACATGTCCAGCTATAACAGAAGGCGCGCGGGTGCTAGAGAGCAGGGCCCCGGGTGCCACCGCACACGGGCTAAGAATTGCTCCCCGGGTGAAATGCCGAGATCAGAAGCGGGGAGGCCGGCTTTACCACTCTGACCACAGTGCTTGCCTACAGCTGAGGCAAAGAGATGCAGGCGGGTAGAGCAGTGTTCGATTCCTACTATAAGAGCTATATGCGGAGTGTATTCAGGACCCACGGTGCTCTGTCGGGATTCCAAGTCTATTGGTACATAAAACAGATCGACCTATAGATACAATAGTGCCTCGTATAACGCAGGTGGGGCTGGGGTAGATTCAGTCATATCCAAGGCGCAGGCACCTTTCAGAGGCACTGACCTCTGTAGTCATGTGACTGACTCTTCCGCATCCTTTATGATGGTATTATGCAGACATAGTAGGTAAAAGAGAGAACACCTAAAGCACAGAAAATATAAAGTTAAAATGCTTTGACTTTTTAATGACTTTATGTTACAAACACGTCATGTCTTTAACCCATCGGCACTAGTGAAACTTGATATCAAGGTATACATTGGACTTAGATTCTGGACTAGGTTGGTGCCAGTCTTATGGCTAAAGCACAAGTCGAGGGTTATTTTTAAGGTTTACATTAAGTTTAAGATCAGGACTTGGATTAGACATAGAGTTGGCATTATGCTTGTACCGCTAGCTTAGGCATGGAGTTAGCGTTAGTCTTAGGCTCAGGACAAGGGTCAAGTTTAAGGTTAGCCTTAACCCCCTGGTTCTTGGATTAGCAATAGTGTTACTTACCATTAAGGCATAGGTTGTGGGTTAGCATTAGTGCTACGGTTAGGCATAGGGTGAACATTAGTCATGAGGTTAGTAGTCTTATGTTCGGGCTAGGGTTAAATATCTTGATAGAATTAGGCTTGGAGTTCTGGGCTAGCCTTAGTGATAGAGTTAGCATTACACCTAGGCTCAGGATTAGGGTTAAACATAGGGTTAGTGTTAGGCTTACACTCGGGTTAAGCTTTGGCTAAAGTTAGCCTTAACCTTAGGTACAGGGCTTAGAAATGGCATTAGTTAGGGTCAGAGCATAGGGTTTGGGGTACCTGTACAGTGATCATTATGCCTTGGGTCAGGCTAGGATTTGTCATGGTGTTAACTTTAGGCTTCAGCTCAAGACTATGGTTAGGTTAATCCTTATGGTAGGAGGCCTAGGTTCAGAATTTAAGGTAAGCGTTACACTTTTGTTTAGTGGTGCTTCCCCCCTTCCAAATGTGTTATTCATATTTGGGGTCATAGTCAAAGCTATCAGGTCTTTAGTACTTAGATTTCAGTATTTTATGTTCAATATAACAGGGGTTACAGTGGTGGCACAAGTCTTTCTCGGGCTCGGTCTCTCCTTCCCAGACAAACTGGGGCAATTATTGTCTTCTGCCTATAGATGGGGTTGGAAGGTTTCTGGGTGATCTGGTGACCCTGTCGGTCCATCCTTCTGGGGATGACTACAACTCAGCAAGCAATAGGAACCCTGAGTCATGAAGAAAGGAAAAGATAGAATGGAGTACAGTGTTCACCATCCTGATGTTAGATGCATGAGAACAGTATGCCTTACTACCAAATACAATAAATCAGCAGACATCTGAAAGGCAATACAGTACCTTGCATGGTACACAGCTATGCAACAAATCAATAGAAGAAGGCATATGGGATGAGCCGCATAAAGAGGGTATGCATAGAGCAAACAAAGAGGGGTTATATCTCCACCTGTAGTGAGGCAAGTGTTAGTTTAAAAGTGCAATACATTTTGCAGATCTCAGACTTGGCAAGTCCCTTTGAAGACATGAGAGATGGCACGTGGTGCAAGCCATGAAAAGTAACTGGGGCACAGAAGGTGAAAAATTGGGTAGAAACAAAGGTGACACTTTCATGCAGACTCCAAGACCGAACACACACTTAATTCTGAGGTAGACACTGAGTTTCTGGAAATCTCATCCGGGTGGCTGACCATCATGCCTGTGCTGAGGCATGCATTTGTAAGATTCCTCCTGTGTCTCCATTGACAATAGGACAGAACAGTCTTTTTGTCCAGTAGATCACAGCGGTGGGTCTCTGCTGAGACTGTGCAAGGTCTGCAGGAATGGATGGCACACAATGAAGTGTATAGTATTTGATCCCTGGATTCTCAGCATCGAGGGGTTCTGGGTGCATCGACAAATATGCCCCATTCAGTGGTCCTTTCACCCAAGAGCAGCAGCTCTCTTTAGGTCTTCCCTCCAGGTGCACCATCAGGAGAAGAGAGTGAACTCCGGGCAGCAGGGTCCTCAGGAACCTTCATATCTATGGGGACGATAGTCGGTATGAAACATCCAGTACTAGAAGAAGGGAGGCCTTAAATCCAATGTGAGTCTGAGCAGCATATCTTAGCTCCCTTCTCCTTTCCAGGCGATTACAGTGAGTTCAGCAGGCTACCTGACTCCACGATGGGGTGATCCTCCTCTGTTTTGGAAGAATATCATAACAAGATCACAGGCCCACCTAACTCCAGAGGTGAATCCAGAATAAACACCCAGTCCCCCTTCTGCGCCACGCACAGCTTGAAGTGAGGATGATAAGTTCCTGGGTCCTCCATGAAGTTAAGGCCCTAAGTAAAGCCGAAGCTCATCCAGTGGGTTCACATTTGAATGGAATGTGCTCTGGTCTCTGTGGGATGGGAGTTGAGTGGAAATGGAGTGCAAAAATCCTTCATCATAGAAGGAAAGTTCCTGAATCCCTCTTAGAAATACCTTTGATGGGAAAAGAAATCCAGAGTCAATGGTGAGGCGGCAGCCATAGCTAGCTGGCCAGACAGTTTGGGCTGAATTGTTCCTATGAGGAGCAGGGTCAAGACTGATTTGCATATCGCGGGGTCTGAACGGAGGTGGCATGGTGAGCAAAAGAACAATGGCTTGGGATGCTATCAAGAGCGATTGACAGTGGTTAGACATACTGGAGACATTCCTTCCATCACCTTTGGTGTTTTTTAGTAGCCCTAGCTATGCCAGCCTAATTTTAGCAAGAGATATGAGCTTGGTCCGTGGTGCGAAATGCAGTCCATGGATGCCACGGGCACGGCATCCATGGACATGGATCGTACATGGATCGTAAGTGGCCACCTGTCCTTTACATGCCTTTAATATGACTTGGCTTTAGTCAAACCTCACCAGTCTTTGAGCTGTTCTGCTGTTGCAGACATGCTATGATTCCAAAAACCCAATAGTCTGCGACTAGATTTTGTGAAAACCATTTATAACTGGTCCAGTGTAATATTCACTCAGTCTGACCAAGAATAATTTGTTTTCATTTAACTTAGCTTATGAGTTATAGTATAGCGGTTAAGATAATGCCCTTGTACGTTGGAAGTCAAGTCTACTGCGAGGTTCAGTATGTGACAAAATGTTGGGTGATTGTCAGCGAAATATTCTAACTCCCTGAGCCACAAATGTTAAACCCTGCTGTACAGTATGTTGTCTAGTGCTGCTCCAATTACACGGCACGTACTCCCTGTCTATCACTGTTGGCTTCTATAATGAGGTCTTAACAAAACTCCACCCACTGAACTGTTCTATGTACAACATCACATTACAAAAGTCTCCAGCTACAATAACAATGTTCTCAGTAAAGTATCCTGTTGCTTCTTAGCCATATGTTGGTGCATTTGAATGACCTAAAAACAACAATTATAAATATATTTTGGCTTCTCATAGTCTTCAATGTTTTTATTATACTGAATATTATCCTCTGTTAGTATGGAAAGGCTTTCTTCGGGGTAATTCCATCTGCACTGATTCTCTGAAATTTGACAATCTGGTTGTGTTTTGGTTCATTTTTGTCCCATGAAATATGTGAACGTGTGGAACACGGCTCAAGACACTAAACTAAACATTAAAGTACAAGACTACTCTTAACACTCCTGTTGCCTCAACAAGAGTGATGCTAGTACCCTATTGCTAAAGTTTGTGGTTGACAGCAACAAAGGCAGAGGGCTGGCACTTGTGGGGGAACAGCGTGTCATTAGCAATGGCAGTGAGATAGGGTCTAGATAAAAATAACTTTGGTCTCTGGCACCCATATATTTTTCATATTCACTAATATCTGAATTACACCTATTTTTTTTTTATCTAGTCTAGTCAAAAGATAAATATTTGAATAGACTGGATTTGAGTGCATTGAAACGAAGCAGAATTGCTTTTGGGCAGAGGGAGCTGCATGTTTGCAGCTCCCTCTGCCCAAAAGCAATGCCGGCTCCTGCAGGAGGCGGTCCTCTTGGCACACTGCTGGTGGGGTGATGATGTCCTCTTGCCTCCTGAGGGCCTCAGGAGTAAAGTAGACTTCATCCCCCAAGCAGCAGTGTGTCAGGAGGCGTATTTGCAGAGTGGTGCGAAAATGGAGGTGGCCAATGACCACATCTCAGCAATCCAGCTGTGTGGGGCTTACTAGAGGTAACATTAGGGCTAGTTGCCCCCATGGACCTTCAAGAGGTAAGGGGACTTCACCACCCAACCAAGAGCGTGCCTATAAACATTGTGGCTCCCTTTAAATATATGCGCACAGGTATGGATGCACTTTCATGCTCACTTCCACCATACATGTGTACAAAGTCAGCCCCGTCGAGGTCTAGGCACTAGCAGGCACACTGGCACCACCACTGCCACCAGTCAATGTGACAAACACTGGCAGACTTACCCTGTAGGCTGTGAACCCTTATTTATATGTTGGGTCTCCTCCAGCCCCGGAGTAGTGCAGAGAGCCCACAAAGCCCCTGGCTGCTGTGGTTGCCACTGCCTGAGCGTTGAACACCGCTGCTGATCCCGGGTAAGGGGAGTGATCAATTTTTATCTATAAACCCACAGGACTTGGCCCACCTGGGGGCCATAAAGAAAATAATGGGGGAGCTCCGCGTGGTTCATTTTTTCAATTTTGGGCTGATTCGTGGGTCCCCCTCGAAGTCACAGAAAAACTGAAACAAAACATGTTTTTGGCCTCTGGCAGCGTTCCTGTGGGACCCCACCACTAGAACTAGGGTGTCAGGGTATTCCTACCGTGCCCCCTTCTTATATTTCTGGCTCTTTTTTTGGTACTCGGACCAATCCGAACCCCAAGATGGCTGCCAATTCTTCCTGGTTGAAGTATGGACAGGCAATAAGATTTAAGCATGAGATGTGTCAGAGCTGCAGACCCTCCGCGTCCCTTAATATATATATATATTTCTGTTTTCTTTAATAATTGCTAAACTACTGAACACATTTAC
This sequence comes from Triturus cristatus, assembly GCF_964204655.1. Taxonomy (NCBI): domain Eukaryota; kingdom Metazoa; phylum Chordata; class Amphibia; order Caudata; family Salamandridae; genus Triturus; species Triturus cristatus. The sequence continues at coordinate 946,589,416 of NC_140592.1, read as the reverse complement.
ACCAAATAAAAGAAGAGCTCTTTGTGCACCAGGAGTTAGCTTTCTGCCAAATTTGGTGCAATTCCATTCAGCGGTTATTTTAGTCGGCCATAACGCGTTTTGGTCCAGCCGGACCTTGATCACATGACAACGCCGATATTTTTTACGACCCATTTAAAGTGACGAGTGCTTATTGTGATTGGTGTTAGGCAGTCGACATGGAAGACATACTTTTTGGTGGTGTTTACGTATGTTACAGTACAATATTTTCACGCTTTCATTAAAGTTGTTTTCAATATTAAATACGTTATGCATTTCTTCAAGAACACATGCTCTTTTACCTATATAAATATATAGATAAATAAATCATGAAAAATTTCAACAGTACTAATGATAAAACACTGTTAAAAACAAGTCCCATATCATAGAATAAATAGATGTATAAATAAATAAAAATTAATTATGTAAAATTCCAGAAATGCAATAAAATATTATAAAAACATATCCTTTTCAGGTGAATGGGTCATATGGGTGTATATATATATATATATATATATATATATATATATATATATGAAAAAAATCATGAATTTACAGGGTCTGACTTTGACAAGTTCTAATGTATAATAGATTATGAACTGAATAATTGTGAGATATATATTTCTGATAATAACAATTTAAAGTATGATGGCTTATACACCACTAAGCTGAGTAAACGATATTTAACATGTACTTGACTAGCTTAAAATGGCCGCCATAGTAACAGACTCTTTGAGGACAATCAAAGTCCGTTTTCTGTTTCTCTGCTGTTGGAATTCCCTGATGGTATATACGTGAGCTTTACCCACTGTTCAATGTGTGAGCAAGCCTGTTGTGTCAGGCGAAACGCGTTACCAAAATTAAATGATCTGGTGAAGGATAAGCCCTATTGTGGTCGTGGCAATTATTTTTTGGGGAATTCTGAAAGTTGGCGTGCTCCGCCGTCATCGGACGACCTGCCTGCCTTGGGCGAGGGGAGACAGAAGGAGCAAAAAAACCGGAATATATATATATATATATATATATATATATATATATATATATATATATATATATATATATAAAAACACAGAAAAAAATGTGTTGGCTAATTACAATAAAAAGAAAGAATCCATAGATGCCATTAGAATCAACTCGAATATTCCCCATGTAGCAGATAACTTAAAAGCATTCTTAAAATCAAAGGTGTCTCACAACTGATTCCATACACGAAAGGACATTGAACAACTTATACATGTCAAGTTCAAAAAAATTCAGAAAGCGGTTTGTTCACTGGTAATGTTCAGATTCGGCAACCAGACCCCTTTTCAATCAAAATTCTATATTTATCCACAGATAACTTGTTTTTTTATGTAGCACTTGCTGTCATAATGTGCTGCTTTTTTAGCACTTGATCCAGGTGTTCTACCTCAACTCACAAAGTTCCACCTGCTTAGATTGCAACCTCTATTTTCTCAATTCTATTCTACATCGTGCAGAGTAATGGTATCTTGCTTAGAAGGGACACAAATCCATGCCAAAAGAGGAACCCTGCTTCCGAAGCTACAGAAAAGGAGTATAAGGCACTAGTGTTTCTGGAAGGTGCAGGAGTGATGTTGTCACGAGGTGCCCCGACCGGACGAGGAGGAGAACCTGCCTCTATTGACTGTACCTGTGAACCCCCTCCTCTCCCCTCTTTACCTCCAGCAACCCGAAGCCTGGGACAGAGAAGCCTGCTCACACCCTACGAGCGGAAAAGGCGATCCATGTTTCTTTAATTGGGCCGAGCTGGCTGCGGACCCCGCCCCCACGGATGACGCGGATAAAGGGAGGAGTTCCGAACACGGAAGCTGTCAGCGACCAGGAGTAGCGAGTACTGACGGAGTGGAAGAAGAGAGGGGAGCGTTTGCAGAGGAGAGGCGAGAGAGAGAAGAAGACGAGGGACCGGAGACCCAGACCCCGGAGCCAGGAGGCCAATGACCCGGTGATTCGCCCCGCCACGTTTCCGGAGAAGCATGGCACCAACAGGTACGAGCTCGTATCTCGGGTTGGGCGGGACGACAGAGTCTAAAGAAGCCGTAGGAGACGTATTCCCCTGTTCCCCTCCCCGCACACTACCGTCACAGAGGGAAATAGAGAGAGCACGGTGTGAATTCCTCACCCCCGGCCCTTCACGTTAAAAGTCCACCAGAGCACCTGACTTACATCAGTCTTGCTTCTCTTTTACTCCCACGCCCGGGACCTGAGAACGGTGCGGTGTTCAGAAGGAGAAGGCATCCTGGAACGGGGCGTGAGAAGAACGAAAAGCCCACACCGGCAACCAGCAGCCAATCAAGAGGCGGAGCTTCCCCTCCCTTATTACCGGGCCAAGACTTATCGCAAAAGAGTGCTCAGACCAATAAAACACACCTCCCCAGCACACCCAGTCTCTGAGTCTCCTTCAAACCCGCTACAAGTGGTGGAGAATGCGGGCATAGGACCAGCCATCTGTACACCAAAGATGGACGAACTAATACAGCATCTGGTAAAGGGGCAAGAACAGCTGGGATGGATGGTGGAGCAACAGTTGAATTCCGCCCAAGCCGACAGAGACACGTTTAAAACAACCATCTCCGCCCACCTCGAAGGCCTACAGGCAATGCTCAGGGAACCAATCCCCGGAAACCCTCCTCTCACCTGACCCACCACCCCCGGACCCTCAGGGATATCGTTACAGAAATATGTGGCAGGCGAAGATCCCGATGCATTCTTACTTAATTTCGAAAGAGCCGCCTTGGCTTGTGGGTGGCCTGTGGAGAAATGGCCTTTCTTTCTGGCTCCGTTATTAACCAGCGAGGCACAGGCAGCCTATCAGGTCGCCAATGCGACGGGCAATGTACCCTATGCCACCATCAAAACCGTAATACTAGACCATCTGGGGCTGGATGCGGAAGCGTACCGGGTACGGTTCCGAAAGGAAAGGGGAGCCCCGGGAGAGAATCCTAAAACCCTGTTTTTGCGTCTCAAAATGGCTGCAGATAAATGGCTAACCCTGGCCTCCAGTTCGAAGGACGAAATAATGGACAAGATCTATTTAGAGCAGTTTTTAGAGGCAGTACCGTTTACCACCGAGAAATGACTCCGACAACACTCGCAGTTGACTACAGCTCAAGCTATCGAAATGGCCTCTTCCTATGCCAGGGCGCAACCTCGCTCAGCTCCTTGGAACTCAGAGAAAACCTCACGTCCTCTTCCGGTTAAGGGAGAAAGGAAACCTAGACAGCTTGTAGAAACCAACCCGCAAAAAACCCTTGAGAACAGAGCCCCTCTCCTTCAAAGGACCGCAATGCTTTGAGTGTGGGACTTGGGGACACATTGCACGTCTATGTCCTCACAGGAGGCCATTGGAGGAGCCCATGGAAGTAGGATACGTCCCCAAGTCAGTTCTATACACGGCGGAGCTGGGCAGTTCCTTCTATGCAAGTGTAAGGGTGAATGGGAAAACGATCCGGGCACTACTAGACTCTGGGTGCAGACAATCAGTAATAAGAGGGGTGTTTGTGGAAACTAGGCAAGTGATCCCCCAAATAATGGTTTGTATCAAATGTGTACATGGGGACACAAAACCATATCCAGTGGCTATGGTCCACCTGGAGACCCCGGAGGGAGGACAACACCTAGTGAAGGTGGGAGTGTTGGACGCGCTACCGGAAGAACTGATTATAGGGACCGATAATCCCAACTTCCTGGATTTATTCACACGTTCCACAAACGTACAAACCCCACAAGAGCCGGTAGAGGCGAGAGCGGATCCATCTCGCCCTGCGTACATTACACCAGAGCCTTGGGCAGGGGATAGGAACTTCAAATTCGCACAAGCCAATGATAGCACCCTCTATAACGCATGAGAACAGGCACACTATACCCAGGGAGACTCCAATCCCAAGTTTCCCCGATTCTTTATCCAAAGCGGGTTGTTGTACCGACAAGGGAAGAAGGACGACCCACTACAGCTGTTAGTGCCCATCACCTTCAGGGATCAAATTATGTTCTATTCACATTCACATCTCCTCGCCGGCCACATAGGCACTGAAAAAACGACTCAAAACGTACTGCGACACTTTTACTGGCCCGGTATCTACACGGATATAAAACAACACTGCATGTCATGCGAGCTGTGCCAAAAAAAGAACATACATAGGCCCCCAGGAGTCCCGTTACAATCCCTCCCCATTATAGGGACCCCATTCGAGAGGGTAAGCTTAAATTTGATAGGCCCCTTACCCAAAAACAGAAGAGGGAACCAGTACGCATTAGTTGTGGTAGATTATGCCACCCGCTTTCCGGAGGCCTTCCCCTTGAGAGTACCAACCTCCCGGGCAATAGCTGAGAAGGTAATAGAGCTCTTCTCCCACGTGGGGTTCCCGAAGGAGATTTTAACGGACCAGGGGACCCCCTTTGTGTCCAGACTGATAAAGGAGGTATGTAGCTTGGTGGACCTACGACATATTAGGACGTCTGTGTATCACCCCCAGACAGACAGTCTCGTAGAACGTTATAACAGGACCCTCAAGGCCACGATAAAAAAAATGCTGTCTGTGAGTGGGAAAGAGTGGGACAGCCTCTTACCTCTGGCCCTGTACGTAATAAGGGGACAAACGCAGAGTAGCCTCGGCTGTTCCGCCTTCGAGATGCAATATGGGCGCCAACCCAGGACCCTTCTCGAGATGACTAAGGAAGCCTGGGAAAAAGATGCCGGAGAGAGCCAAGGCCTGTTGGAGTACACCCAAGACCTGAAAAGCAAACTGGGAAAAATAAGAGAATTGGCCTATGTCAATTTGGGACGAAGTCAGAAACGGCAGAAGACGACGTACGACAAAGGAAAGAAATGGAGGAAGATGGAAGTGGACGACTGGGCATTGGTGTTGTTACCATCTGCTACCCGCCGATTCCAGACGGAATGGATGGGACCATATAAAGTAATCGCCACCATAGGAAAGACCAGCTACAAGTTACAGGTGTCCTCTCGAAAGACACAGGTATATCATATTAACTTGCAGAAAAAATGGATCGCCCCCCCCCCCCCACAGGAGGTACATCTCTCCTTACCTACAACTGACACAACCTCGTCTACGCTAGAGGAGCTAGTCATAAGTGACGACCTCAAACAACAAGAGAAAAAGAGCCTGCAGGAAACGTTGGACCCGTTCTCTCCCATATTTTCCAACGTCCCCGGGAAAACAACCGTGATCGAACACTGTATTGAGACCCCAGCGGTCGTAGCGAAGCGACCATATCGGATACCAGCCGCTCGACGACCCGCCATACAGAAAGAGGTGCAAGAAATGCTGCGTCTGGGGATAATCAGGCCCTCCCGCAGCGAATGGTCTTCACCGATCGTGATGGTCCCGAAACCCGATGGCAGTACCAGGTTCTGCATGGACTTTCGAGCCTTGAATCAAGTATCCTCCTTTGATGCATACCCGATACCACGGATTGATGAGCTTATCGAGCGGCTCGGAGAAGCCAAATATATAAGCACTTTAGACTTGACCAAAGGCTATTGGCAAGTGCCACTTCGAGAGGAAGATCACAAGAAAACGGCCTTTTCCACACCCAACGGTTTATTTGAGTTCAACGTTTTACCGTTTGGACTCCACGGAGCCCCCGCAACGTTTCAACGTTTAATGAACGAGGTGCTACGAGACTACCAAGACTTTACCTCCGCTTATCTAGACGATATCATTATTTTCAGTCCCTCTTGGGAAAGCCATCTCCTCCATCTGACCCTGGTTCTTCAGGCCCTACGGAAAGCGGGGTTACGTGTAAATGCAAAAAAATCTAGAGTGGGCTACCACAAAGTAAAGTATTTGGGGTATGTTCTGGGCCATGGAGTCATCGAACCTCAAATAGAGAAAGTCAGGGCCATCTCCGAAACCCCTTTTCCCTCCAACAAAAAGGAAATGAGAGCTTTCTTGGGGCTCATCGGATATTACAGGAGATTTATTCCCTCATTTTCGGACATCGCTACCCCCCTAACTGATACACTCAAAAAAGGGACCACTACACAGTTGTTTCACTCACCCACACCGGCTATGTGGAAAGCCTTCAAAGCTTTAAAAGGGGTGATCACCACCAACCCGGTATTAGCCTCCCCAGATTACACCAGGCCATTCATTCTACACACGGATGCTTCCGATTGTGGGATAGGGGCGGTATTGTCTCAAACTTCCAAGGAAGGGATAGAACACCCCATTCTTTACATTAGCAGAAAACTGTTCCCCAGGGATGTAAAGTACCCCACGATAGAGGAGTGCCTGGCCATAAAATGGGGCGTTGATTAATTAAGATATTATCTTGAGGGTCACCCGTTCACCCTTTACACGGACCATGCCCCACTGCAATGGATGAGTCAGAACATGTCACACAATCCCCGGGTGTTGCGGTGGTTTTTGACACTCCAACCCTTCTCATTTACTGTACATCATCGGAAAGGCATAGAGAACAATAGTGCGGACTTCCTATCCCGACACCCTCTCCCCGATCGGGAGAATCCAGGGGGGGTGGTGTGTCATGAGGTGCCCCGACCGGACGAGGAGGAGAACCTGCCTCTATTGACTGTACCTGTGAACCCCCTCCTCTCCCCTCTTTACCTCCAGCAACCCGAAGCCTGGGACAGAGAAGCCTGCTCACACCCTACGAGCGGAAAAGGCGATCCATGTTTCTTTAATTGGGCCAAGCTGGCTGCGGACCCCGCCCCCACGGATGACGCGGATAAAGGGAGGAGTTCCGAACACGGAAGCTGTCAGCGACCAGGAGTAGCGAGTATGGACGGAGTGGAAGAGAGGAGAGCGTTTGCAGAGGAGAGGCGAGAGAGAGAAGAAGACGAGGGACCGGACACCCAGACCCCAGAGCCAGGAGGCCAACGACCCGGCGATTCGCCCCGCCACGTTTCCGGAGAAGCGTGGCACCAACAGGTACGAGTTCGTATCTCGGGTTGGGCGGGACGACAGAGTCTAAAGAAGCCGTAGGAGACGTATTCCCCTGTTCCCCTCCCCGCACACTACCGTCACATAGGGAAATAGAGAGAGCACGGTGTGAATTCCTCACCCCCAGCCCTTCATGTTAAAAGTCCACCAGAGCACCTGACTTACATCAGTCTTTCTTCTCTTTTACTCCCACGCCCGGGACCTGAGAACAGTGCGGTGTTCGGAAGGAGAAGGCATCCTGGAACGGGGCGTGAGAAGAACGAAAAGCCCACACCGGCGACCAGCAGCCAATCAAGAAGCGGAGCTTCCCCTCCCTTATTACCGGGCCAAGACTTATCGCAAAAGAGTGCTCAGACCAATAAAACACACCTCCCCAGCACACCCAGTCTCTGAGTCTCCTTCAAACCCGCTACAGATGTATTCTGTTTTTTAACTCTCCTGCTTGCAGGATGTCCAATACTCCAGCACGGGCACGGTTCACTGGTAGTTTCATGTAATGATGGGTGGTGGGCTGGTCACATCTTTTATTTATTCTTTTTTAAGGAGGATATAAAAAATATTCAGCATTACATCAATAGTATATAAATATAGCATCAATTGTAAGAAATATGACAGGCAATTTATGAAAATACAATTTAAACAAGATACATATAATGGTATTCTTAATGAATACAATCACTTTTCATCTTATTAAACATCTTATCTAAATAGTTTCAGATAAAATTGTCCACCAGCCTGAGAAATTGTTGTGTCGCGCCTACTCGAGCCACATTATGCCAAATATTTTGGACAGCCATTCCTAAAATGTTGGCATTGATTTAGTCTTCCACTTTTTTTTAAAAAATGACTGTGGGCTATGAGCTCGGAGATGTATATCAGCTTGCTACACTTGTCTTAATACCCCAGTGAAATCATCACAGGATTGTATGATAATGTAATATCTAATTTGTTATCACAGTAATCAATGACTACTTTCCAATAGAGGTCTAACCTAGAATAATGCAGTACAGTATTGAGCCAATTTTCCTGTTCTCATGTCTCACATCTCAAATAATTAACTGAAGGTACAGGGTTAATCTTTATTTTTTTTAAACAGTGGCGTATGAGAAATTAACCATTTTGCATAAAATAACAATATTTTGCATAAAATAACATCTTATGATAATAGGCATCCCTAAAAGCTGAAAAATTAATATATGAAATTTGTTTAACGTATCTCGCTCTCAACCATTTATCCAGAAATTCTCGTAAATCGTTCTCTTTCTTCTAGCTGGCCATATCGATTTTCCAATAACCAACTGGTTTCCAAGAATCAACTGGCCTCACATTTGGGTTCTCTGTTAAACGGATCTGATGGCATCAGATGGCTCGGAAGACCATGCTTTTCCCACACTGAAAGGGCACTGGATTATTTAGCTCAATATATGAACATACCTAATTGGTAAGGCTGACATAAGGTTCTGGAGTGCTACAGAAAGTATTATCCCAGAGACAAAGGCAAAACAAATAGTAGACGTAGATATTGGTTGGGATGACCTATCCGCTGCTTGGCTTTAAGCAGCCTGCGCTCTTGCCTTGTGCTCTATGTTCTTTGCATGTTTTTATTTTCTGCCCCCTTACATCCAACAATCATGCATGTGTTCGGTGTTCATCTCCTGTGAAAGGTTCTGAGACATGGGGAAGGATGCCCACTTACTTTTCATGTGTGCTATGGGGAGTGCATGAAGTGTGTGTTGTGAAAACACTGTATGGAGGTAGAAATCTATTTTGGAATCCATTAGCATGTATTGATTGCAAAATGAAGTCAGGATAAGGGCATTATTGAATACTTTGCATAAAAGGGTAATTTGAACATTCCTCCATCTTTTTAAGTGCACCAGACCTTTGCCACTGGTCTTGGGAAGAAACTTCCATTTGATGTGTAAATGTATTCCCTTCCCCTCCAATGACCTTCTACTTCAGGCGGGTCACCTTTACAGGGTTGTATAGTGAGTATCTGGACTTGCTCTCCATTCCTTCTGTGACCTTTATTCTTTTTCTTTGGCTTGGCACATCTAATTCCACTCCTGCTTGGTTCTGCAGATCAAGGTTTTACAGAGTGCTGGAATCCATACTCATGACTACTAGCCAGGTATTAGTAATGGGCACAAAATCAGTGACTTTGTTCCAGGATACTTGTGACCAGAACAGAAGTACATCCTGTGTACGTGAGTGGTCTTTGAGCGCGAGGGTTGGGCTCTGAGAAAATCCGCATCAGCGGAAAGTCAGGACCAGGGTGGAAGAATCCAAGAACTTTATTAGAAGTTTTGTTTACTCTGCCTGTTAGGAAGGAAGTCCAACATTTGCTGATGAGGAGCGCTGGAGTGCCCTGCAGGAGAAATCTGCCAGAAAAAGAGAGTGCAGCCCAACAGCCCATGAAGTAGGGGATCTGTGCAAGGGGAATTTTACACAACTACTGATAAAGCTACAGACGCCTCGGGAGGACTGGCTTTGAATCCACTGTGTAGAGCTCCCTCTGTCCTGGAACCCCCACACTGCCAGCCTCCTAGTGGCTCAACCAGCCTTGACTTCACTTGACTCACCTCCTGAGGCTGACTCATCCCGAGGTTGCTAGTGTGACCTGACTGTGTAGTTCACACCTAAATCTCTGTAGGGACTGCTGAGATATTATACGTCATGCTCCTGCTTTGTGGGAGCATGTCTGGCTGTTCCTGGCTGACGCAAGCCTGTGCTGCGATCTGGACACATAATGTTGTGTCTGACGTGTTCCGTTACTGCCCCACTCTATGAAGTATGTAGGTCACCATGTATGAGCCACGGTGTGATTCTGGCTTGTGTTGCTCTCTGCTCGTTGTGAATTCAGAGTGCAGGGCCCCTGGAAATCCGGGTTAGAGGCATCATCTTTAGTTCTCACCTTTTGAGGACTCGTTCTTTGGTGACGCAACTGGTGTGCGGGAACGGATAGTGGCCTTGCTTGGGTAGTGGGCCTTGGGTTCACCAAAAGACACAGAATTTGCATACACGGGGTCCAGATCCACGCAAGACCTGTAAAGCAGGCTGCAATTTACTTGCATTCCAAAATATAATATACTGGACATGTCTGAATTATTTTTAGTACAGAGGTTTATGTATTTATTGGAGCATTTTACTTTTTATGAATGAACGTTTGAAAGTGGCTTCGGGTGTTTCAAAACACATAAACCTCGGTACGGAAAAGTAATTCACACGTATTTGTATGAGATTGCACTAGTTCAGTATTCTCCACACTTTCCGATAATTAGAGCTACTTATGTTCCATGAAAGTCATCCTGAGCTACCGCTATTATTAGTTTTATCATCACAACCACATCCGGCAAGATTGCATAGGTGGCCGCCCTAAGCAAGATTTCAAACTGTGATCACCGCAGTGCATCAGGCAGGGCTGCCAGACGAATATGTAAAAAAATCTTTATTAATTTGGAATGTCTATACATGGGTAATGTATAAAGGCCATAGATGCAATGCCACTAGCACCTAGTTAATAATGCTAGTAATATGCCTCCCCCGTGCCTTACGATTGATCCCTCAAATATCTTCTTTAAATGCTTTTTTGGAAGTTTAACCATTTTTCTCCAATCATAGCTTATGAGTTCTGAAAATGCAAACGTTTTTATCTTGAGCACTCCCTTTTCAATTTCGATGTACATATATTAATTTAACCAAGTAAAAGTTTCTGATTTAGTAGGCTGAGTTGCACACAGGAGAGCTACTTACAGGGAGCTACCTGCAGCTCACGAGCTTCCCCGCTGGAGAAGGTTGCACTTGACTAGACCAAACTCCAAAGAAAACTTTTAAAATAATATTTAATTGAAATTATAAGGATTTTGTGGCAAATTTATTTAACAGGGGGTATCCACAACGGGCCGCAAATAATAGCCATAAATAAGGAATCCCCGAATGTAAGAGGGTTTCGCATGGGTAGAGAAATCACAAGTCGCATCCACTGGCAGGTGGGCAGACAGAAAGAAGCCTTTTGAGGGCGGCACAAACATGGAAAACAGCTGCAGATATCTCTTCATCCCAGCAGAGGGCAGTAGATCCCCGCATCATAAATGGACATTCCAAAAATATCCACTTCACAAACACCATCAAAAGTATCTACCACAATAATCTCAATATTAACGTACCAAAATAGCGACATGCTTAAGTTTGAAAAACTTTTCAAAAACAATTCATAGTTATACTAGAGACGAGTTAATGCAATATTCTAACTCCAGTTCTAACATATGTATTGCGGACAGAACAACTCCAGCAGCCTCCTCTGTGCAAGGCCAGCAGAGGGCAGCCTAGCCTCTCGCACGAGCTCACCAATAGTTTCCTTCGCATAGCAAAGGCCAAAACAAAAGTTTACACCTGCCTCAGCAACGGCCTCCTCCTTCCAGAGAAGGGACAGCCCAGCTTAAAAAACTCCCTAGCAGAAAGCAGCTCACTCTCCACTCTCCTCCAGAAGGCTGTGGTACAATCGTGCGCCCCCCCCCCTCCCCCCCGTTCAGCAGCCTCCTCTTCTTCTCGCGAGTGGGCACTACGGCCTGATACATAGATCCCCCCCCCCCCCCCCTCCTCACAGGCTCAACCCCAACTCACCAGCAGCCTTCCCTGACCACAAAAGCAGCAGCTCCCTCGCCCAGAGTCAACCTCACAAAAACACCCTCATCGTCCTCCTCTCTGTAGGAAGGCCGTGCACCATTAAAATCTTCATGGGGTGCTCCTCTCTCCAAGCCTCACATGCCTCCCTCGGTGAACGCTTCCCCTCCCTTACCTTCACACACGCCCTTCGATGGCATTTTTCCTCCCTTCAGCCTCACATGTCCCCCGTCTGCACCAGTCTCAATTTCCCAACCAGGGGTACACTCAGGGCCGGACTGGCCGTAGCGGGAACCAGGCGTTTCACCGGTGGGCCGCCAGGGTGGGGGCCAGTTTTAGACTCCTGGGGACCGTTTTTGTTACCGGGGGCAGAGCTGCAATATCGGTGCCCTGCACCAAAAGCAGCACAAAGCTTTCCAGAAGCACACCCCCATCCCCCCTCACCCCCGGGCCGGGCGAGCTCTTTGCCAGGGCCAGTTTCGGTTCCCTGTCCGGCGCTGGGTATACTAGGTCAGGTACACCTCATATTCTACACTCTCCCTCATATAAATGAAACAACCTCCTTTACTTGAATTGCACAAACATCTCCCTCAGAAGCAGCCTCCGAACCACCCTGATGGAACGACTTTGGCTCCTCTTGCCAGCCGGCACCATCTTCAAATCTAGCAGCGCCATTTTAGGTCTTGGTGCACCCACAGCCAGGACACCATCAGACTACAGACTCAGAAGAGCAAAAAAAAAAACAAGACAACAGGACTTTTCCATCTACACACCCAGCATCTGTAACAACATCCTTATATCCACCAGGACCCCCCCAAGCTGCTCCAATGTAGGAAGGAGTTGAAGTTTCACCTCTTTACAGTACACTACATCACAAAGCATAACCCATCCACACTCAGCTTCTTCTCCCATTACTGGCTGACTTTACTCTTGCCTTTGACCATTTACAGTGCTCCACTGCCTTTTGGCTAGGTTCACGCTATAGAAATACTGTGTACATAAATAGAAGCAGGGCACAAGTCGGGGGTACACGAGGGTGGACTGTGTCCACCCACTTTTTTCACAGGGTGCATGCCGTCCACCCTGCCAAGAATTTGGGCCCCGCTGAATAATGTGTTGAACTCGTCCCAGTGTAATTAGCAAACACTGGGACAAATTCAGCAGCGCCTGCACGTTGTCTGCATTCCATCTACAACAAGCAACAATGTGCAGACGGGGACATGGCTTTCTTATTTAAGACTCCTGCTGGGCTCATAACAAAGACCAAATTTGAGGGGTCATCAGGCCTCCTTTTGTTTGAGTCTCTTGGCTGGGAGCAGTCAGGAGCCTCACACCTGATGCAAATGAAGCGGAGGGGAAACAAAGGCTCACACCTTGTTAGCACTTCACACATACTTAAGAGAGGCAGCTTTTCACTTAGTTCAGTCCCGGTTTAGGAGATATGCATGCACTGTAAGAATGTCAGATGAGTTGGTCTTTCCCAGTATTTACACAAAGCAAATTGCATTTATATAGAGCTTACTTTCTCTGAGGAGGCGTTGAAATAATGTAAGTACCACTATTTTTTCTTGTTTAGCCCTACTCATTCCAATGCAGGGTGTCAGAGCGCTTTACATTTACACGTGCATATTACATGTACAATAAATTATATAAGTTTGTAAATGAATGTACAGGATGTGTTACATAAAACTGGGGTATTGCAAGGTGTAGAAGTCACATATCATCTTCCATAGCTCACTGGGCTATTATCAATGCAATGCGCTCAAACATACACATGATAGACCTGCTAAACATATATGTGAGGGCTTTAGATCTGATGTCACTTCTTGTGATGCCACTTCCTGTAAAGTCGTGGCTTGTGATGCCACTTTCTATGATGACAATTCCTGTGATGCCATGTATGATGTTGTGTGCCTGATGTTGTGCGTCAGATGTCATGCACTGTGATGTCAGGTGCCGTGATGTCGCCGCCGTGATGTCACTTGCATACGGCCAAACTAGGCCAGTCCCCCCCACGTCTTTTTTTAGGACTTGTGCCCTGAATAGAAGGTCATCAATTAATGGGAGCCAGGAGTAGTAGCTGTTATTCATTGACTCACTGATAAAGATCTCAGAGATAGAAAAACAGCTATGGACCAAGTTTACTTTCTGCGGGTTCCCACACCTCGCTCTTCTATTACCATCTCAGAAGCAAAGTGAAGGCTGTAGAAAAGCAAATGATAGGACAAAGAGACCTGTGAGATAATCAGGAGGGGCCAAATGGATTGTGATGTCAAGTCTGCTACTTCTGGTATTTTCTATTTTTCTAACCCATTCCCACTTCTCCCTCAGCAGTACCCTCCTCTACCCCAGCCTCATATGCACATCCCCTAAGCAAAAGCAGCCTCGAACATCCTCAGATGGAGCCTGCGCTACCCACCCCCCACACATGGCCTCCCTTAGAAGCCGCTTCCTATCTCCCAGAGTCATACAGCCTTCCCACAAACATTTTCCCTACCGGTCACACAAATACCTTCCAGAGACACAGCCCCCTCTCCCTTACAGGTGAGAAGTAAAGCTTCATTTCTTTGGTCATTTCATATACGGCTGCATGTTACCTTTCAGTTACTTCCGAGTACTAAAACATATTTGCAAAAGTCAGCTTCAAGCTGGAACGGACAGGTTAAAGTCCAACTGGGTGGGTGGGGAACCGAGTCTGATATTTACCAGTTTTGACCCCTGATCTGCAGAGCTAAGTTGAAACCTCAGTTTCCATGTGTTTTCTGCACCACTTACAATTAAGCTCTACTCTCCGTTTAGGATGTAGAGCACCTATGGCCCCGGGCGCTGCACTTTCAAAAAAATCAGCCTTCCCAAACCCTTTCCTAGGCATGAGTCGCCACTCGGCCTAGCGGTGCACACCCTTCCCCAGCGGCAGCCTCCCTCTTCTCTCCTCCAGCTTTGCACACCCTAACTTGGCAAGAGCATGCTCTCAACCACTCTCTGGTACCCTCTTACCAGCATCCTCCCTCGAACTTGATGCAGCCTCCTTCAGCACCTGCCTCTTTTCACCCAGACTCTGATACCATCAGAGCGAAACACATAGCAAAGTCCTTTGGCACACACATAACGGTCCACACAAATCCGTATCAAACTGTATCCGACCATGATCCAAAATACTCCAACTATAAACAATATATTAGTGTATTCCTACCTCGGCGGCCACTATCCAATATGATGTACCTCTAAACACTACACAACAGAATCAAATACAATATCTATAGGGTTCAGTGACACAATTTTGAGGGCAAAAATATAGTGGAGCCAATATATAGAGAAGGTAAGTGCATATAGGTAATTATAGGTTTAATATTATTAACTCCACATCTACATATCTTGAAGCTATGGATTTCATCAAGGTACATATTTGTGGGGGTAACCATCATAAACTCATGCTTTCCTATAGAAACTGACCTTTCCAATGTTTTTGCCACAATATGTTGGCCCCACAATTTTGAGCAGTCAATATTCTTGTGCAATACCATTAACAGACCACCCTTAGTCCACTGAGCGAGAATTCCGGAACCATGTTCGCTGGCGAGATTCCAAAAGCATTAAATGACCAACAAAAGGTAAACATGCAGTTATGTAACATAATACACACAGGTGCATGCACATCCCAGAAGCCTCAACTCCATACCCGCCCTCTGCCCCCTCAACGCCTTATTAATGTATGTATTTGAGTTATGTTTTTATAGATCTAGTGTTGCCTGGAGACCAGCTTACTGTGTTTCCCAGAGTATGTGAGCTGAGGGGTCAGAACCGAAGGGATTGCGGAGATTTCCATAATCTTAAAAAGTGTTCCGTAAGGAAAGGAAGAGAGTGTTCAGGTCTCCACGAAACGTTTGAATCAATACATCACATGAGCCTACGACGGTCACAGGAAGTATGTTAAATGTCATTACCTGTCGTAACTTCTTGAATGTCGGGAAAAAGAGTGCATTTGAGGGGGGTGGAACGGGGACTAGGGTTATATTACATTCTTAAAAAAGTCCCCAAAAATATATTGAATCCGAAACATTTGTATTTTTCTGAGGCTACAGCGAGTTTTTTTGGGTGTACGACTTTGGGAGTAGGTGTAACCATCAGGCTCCCTCTGCAGCGGGGATTTTCTGACCATTAACTCAGTAAGGCAGAGGTCAGTGGTCTGGGCTACATTCGAGGGCTTGGGTCGGGTCCCTATTGGTTCCGGACACAGACACACCTCCACAAGACAAAGACAGCGCCAGTTCGCTGTGCGCAGGGCTGCACGGGGGACATCCCGCCGGGCCATACTGGAGAACCCCAAGTGCACACCAGGCTCGAGCTCGCCTTCCGAGCAGGCACACGCGCTCCCAACTGTGTCGCCTCCTCTTACATAAACACTTTAAAACGCGTTTTCCCCTTAGTCTCACATGACCATCTCATCCTAGCCTCTTCCTTGAAAGGATTCTTCTGCACTTGCCGCACACAACCCTTTCTCTCACTTTCACTGTCCTGCCTCCTCCCGGCAAAACTTTAGGCTCCTCCCGCTACATACAATAGCCTCTCTTCGTCCATTAGTGGACAACAAGAGACAGCCTCTCGCACCCTACCTCACTAGCCCCGCCCCTCCTGGTCTCGGGGGCTTTGTTCACAGAGGAGCAGACCGACCCTGTAACGGCGCGCTCCTATTGGCAGACCCAGCCCTCCTCTGCAATTGGGCAGCTCGGGTGTCCATCCTCCGAGGCGGTGCACGTTGCCCAGGTAGTCGCTGTGCTTCAGTGGAGTGCGTTCCCTGTGTTACTCCGAGCTCAACCCAGCGCCGCCTCCCTGCGGGTCACGGCTACAACTTCGCAAACAGAACTGCCAACTACCGACTCGTGAATTGTTTCCACTTTTAGAGCTCTGAAAGGGGGTTCCCAAATTCAAGACTTGTCTCGCTACTTTTTTTTCAAGGATTATCATAAAAGAAGCGTCTGTTCTGCTCCTGGGTTTGGATAAACGGCAACTTTACTTGGATTTGTAAAGCTTTTTTTGTCTGTGGTGTTTTTTTTTGCTGGCGTTTTTATCTTCAGAGGATTTGTTGGAAAGCTTTGTTCCTCCTCTGCATCACTTTCCCCCTAGGGAGGGCCTCTGACCCCCCGCCGGGGTGTGAGCTACAGGAACCAGCAGCAGCGAAGGCGCCCTCCCCTCCAGGAGTAGAGATGGGCCACCTCACCCATTAGAGAGGGCAGC
Source organism: Triturus cristatus (assembly GCF_964204655.1). Taxonomy (NCBI): domain Eukaryota; kingdom Metazoa; phylum Chordata; class Amphibia; order Caudata; family Salamandridae; genus Triturus; species Triturus cristatus. The sequence continues at coordinate 946,572,593 of NC_140592.1, read as the reverse complement.
ACCACTTCTCAAGAAAGGGGATTCCTGATCTGCGAAGCATGGGCCGCTCTCCTTTGTGCTTGGAATGAGACAAGCCCCGTTAAACTACGACCCGGAATTCAACAACATGGATGTAACCATCTCGGAGCTCATGGACTCCTTTCTGGAGTGCCCCCTGGTCACGTGGGTAGGTATTGTGCGTCTGTGTGTGTGGGGCACCGAAGTTCTCAGGCTGTGGGGAGGAAGGGCGGCTGTGTGAGCCATACTCCATTCTGCACCTTGTTCCATGTGAGCTGGGTCCAGAGAAAGTGGTCGTTAACCTTGAAAGAATAAACAGCGCTGTCTTGTTATTTGTGGAGTACTTGTGTGTGTACATGTTTAACATTTCTTGTCGGTCCGCGTTTTTGGTGCGTTTTCCTCCAATGTAACAACTCCATATTCAAGTCCACAGGCTCACCCAGCAGAAGGACTGAAGTTGTCTGTTTTGCGCGCCCTCGGTGTTACTTTAGTTGTATTGCTGTTGCAGAGAAGGTTCTGCGCCCAAACTATTGTTAGTGAAATGATTCGTTTTCGCATTTACTGTTGGACAGTTGCTAATGGTTTCTACCGGATGTTTTTCTTTTGAAGTCATCACACTTTAATCGCCGGAGAGCAGGTGGCAAGAAGTGTCATTGACCTGGTTAAATAATAAAAAGCACACCATTTAAAGTGATGACGTGCCCTCGAGTATTAGTGACAAAAAGACTGTACAGAGATGTGTTGAAGATGCCACTAACCCCATAATTCATATCCACGCCGGAAACGTAGGTGGGAGGTGTTCCCAACACAAAACTACTTGAGTGGATTGCCTTCAGCGATTTTTTGTTGTTGTTATATAGACGTCACATACATTGTGATGTGCACGACAGACCCTGCACCCGTTGCGTTGTACCAGAGCTACAGCCAGGCAGACAAACCAGGCCAGGCATGCACGGGTCTCTCACGCACAGCATGGCACGTTCTGCAGCCCAGGCAATGCGCACGTGGCCCTCGAGCGCCTGGAAGAGGGCCCTAGGGAAGGACAGCTGTGAAGCGAGGAGGCACATGGCCGTGGGTGGGGGCTATGCGCAACACAAATGCATGCAAACGGTGTATGCAACGGGAGTTTTAGTGCAGCTGGTGCAGTTATCTGTGAACCCCCGCCCCCTGTGCCCGGTGTGTGAGCGGGCGGGCATTCCAAGTCTGGAGTTAAAATACACGTCAGTTTGGTTGTGGGCGGATGCAAACATGCACACGTTACTGAACACCTGCCGCCTTGTTAACAGATGTAGGGTGTGTTATCAAAGGCTTTGGGGGGAGGGGAGGGGTTGCTAAGTCTGTAAGAGGGTTTGTATTCAGTCTCATATGGTTTCTTCTCAGCAGCCGCCTTACTTCGTTCCACCCCGAGTCAATATTCAGCTGCTCGGGGCGGAAGCGAGGGGGGCGAGGTTGGGGGTTGCTGGGTGTGAACTTAGAATCACGACTGATGTTACTAACGTGTTCTTAACTTGGCTGGTGGTGTCTACGAGATACCTCGCAGGGCTAATGCACCCGCTGCAGACAGAGGCGCAACTAGAGCCAAATACCGGGGGGGGGGGGGGGGGGGGGGGGGGGGCTGAGCAAAAATTTCGGGGGGGCTGAACTTTAAGCAATCGGCAGAGTGGAGCTGCAGGGGCTCTTAGAAGGGGTGAAACAACAGCAAGGCCTCATTAACATGCAAATGGCATTTTAAAGACCTGTGAAGTGCTCGGGTGCGGCTGCTTTTTTGCCCGGGAAGGTGTCTCATCCCGGGCTGCCACACACGACGGGGGGGGGGGGGGGGGGGGCTGAAGCCCTTTGAGTCCAATGGGTGTTGCGCGCCTGGCTGCAGACTGTATTGTGCATCCATCCCTTCAAGCGGGGGAACGTGTTAGCGCATTTCCAGCACCGCGAGTCGCAATCCACGACTAGCTATATAAAACCTTCTTGTATAGTGGTTCACTGCTTGTGTAACAGTTACCATGAGCACGCTTTGCTCCGTAAGGACGCCGCATTCTTACCGTTCTCCTAGTTCCTTTTGTGGTCATGTCGCATTTTTGCAATGTCTATATAGTAAACATAAAGATGTGGTCTGTAGATACCTTCTGTCAGCCAGCCTCCCCACCTCTTATCCACACCACAATTCGATGGGACTGGTGAAGAAAATCAGAACAAGTGAGTGTAAAAGGCCGCTTTATTAGGTAGGACATGTATTGCAAATGCATTTATATAGCGCTTACAACCCCTCATGAGGCGTCAAATCGTTGTTTCTGTGAGTAGCACGCTACTTCGGAACCCATAAAGGATTAGTGGTGAATTAGTATAGTAAAATATGAAAGTAACTTGAGTGGTGGACATGTTAGTCTGTTATTGGATTGAAAAGTGTGGCACAGGGATAGAAGAGAGAAGGATTTAGAATGTTTCTGTTTGTTTTGGAGCTCATTGCAGTAGGAGGAGGCTTGGGACGAGTGAAAGGGAGGTGGAGGGGGAAGAGTCAGAGGGAAGGGTTGAGAGGCTTGTTTTGGGGGATCGGAATAGTAAGAGGTATGAGATGATGCAAGGAGGGGTAGAGTAGGGAAGAGTTGAGAGGGTTATTTTGGGGGCTCATGGTATGGGGTTTGGGATGAATGAGAGAGTGAAGGTAGAGGATATATAGATAGATGTATAGGGTGAGAAATAGGGTAGTGCATTGGAAAGAGTATTAGGTTTGAGATGAGTCTGAGTTGCGGTAGAAGATATATTGAGAGAGGTATAGGGTAGTGCTGTGGATATGCTGAATTGGAAGAAAAGTAACAAATACATACGTCCATAAGTACATGGAATATACATGGAGTATATGGATGCATAAAGAGAGGTAGTATATGTAAATTAAAGATGCGTTAAACTCCGGCTTTCAAGTGTTGTTGTACTTTAAATTCATTTTATTTATATATTTTTTTGTAATTCAAAAGTGAAGCAATTGTAGGTAAACAGTTATAATAAAAGATTTACTTTATTTATGCAGTCACTTATATACATGTTAAAAACATAGAATCATGTAACTATCAGTAATATGTACATTTGTTAAGCAGAACTAATGAATTTCCATATATTTAAAAAAAACACTTATTCTACATGTTTATGCAAAGCAATACACATATATACGTACATATCTATTGTACAAATAAATGCTTTTATTCAGAGGGATGTGCTGTATATTTCTGTTTGCGTATGGTGGTTATGTGGGGAAGAGCCAACTCTTGAGGAGTTTTCTGAAGATAATGTGGGTTATCTGTGGACATTATGTTGGGGGTAAAGAGTTCCATAGTTTGGCTGCTTGAACAGAGCAGGATGTGCCACCAAGGTTTTTTTTCTTTCTTGTATCTTGGGATTTTGAGGCAAGGTGCCACGCTAGAGCGGAAGTTCCTTTGTTGAATGTGTTCGTTGATTTTATTCCTGATGAAGAGCTGTCCTGTTTCATATATCGATTTGTGGGGGATACAAAGCAGCTTGAACATGGATCTTCTGGCAACGGGTAACAAATGCAGGGCTTTCAAGGTGTGGTCTTGCGTTTTTATATGTAAGAGTAGTCTGGCAGCGGAGTTCTGAATCCGTTGTAGTCTTTTCATGGTAGTTAAAGGTGATCCCTGGTAGAGGCTATTGGTGTAATTGAGTTTGAACAGAACAAGGGAGATGGTAACCTGGATCTTTTGTGGAAATCCCAAATGGGGAACGATAGGTCGCAGAGTTTTTATAGTAACAAAGCGTGAACTTGCTAGTTTGTCCACTTTGGCATTCATTGATGGCTTGGAGTCCATGGTCATTTCGTGGTTTCTTACTTTCTTTGATAATTTAGGTGGTGTTTCCAGATCATCAGGGCACACGGTGAGCAGGTTAATCTTTCCAATCGCCACACGTGAGTATTTCTGTTTTGGAAGCATTCAATTTTAGATGGCTTCATGTCATCCATTGATCCACGGTTCTGAGAGAACTGAAAATTGGCAAGCTTCCAATGTCTTTGGGGCATTTCAGTTGAAGGAGTATTTGTGTGTCATCTGTATAGTTATATCATGTGAGGTGAAATTGATCAGTGCCGGTATTTACTTCTTGTAGATGTTGAAAAGCATGGGCGAGATGATAGAGCCTTGAGGGGCCCCTGTTTTTGTGCAGTGCGGTTTGGATGAGAAAGGTGGGGTATGGATGGCATTAGTTCTGTTGTGAAGGTAGGATGCGATCCAGTTTAGAGCAGTCTCCTCTATGCCGGCTTCGTAGAGTCTTTGTATCAGAGTGTCATGGTCAACCGTGTCAAAGGCAGTCGAGAGGTCCAAGAGAAGTAGCGCAGCAACCCCGTTGCGGTCAACTGTGTTCTTCAGGTCATCCCAGATGGCATTGAGGGCAGATTCTGTGCCTCTTCTTCAACGGAATCTGGTTTGGAAGTCTGAAAGTATGGCATTATCTTCAATGAATTGTGACATCTGGGCGAACACTGCTCTTTCTATCGGTTTGCCCAGGAAAGGTCCATTTGTAATCAGTCTTTAGTTGTCCGGGTTCAGTGGGTCCAAGTTTGAGTTCTTCAGTAATGGACAAAAGTATGACTTTTTGAGTTCTTATGGGAATATTCAGATAGTTAAGGAATTGTTGATGATTCTTCTTATTGGTGTGGCAGCAGATGTTGTTAGAAGAATTGTCTTGAAGGTTTGCGGTGGACAGGGTTTAGAAGGGCTGCCAGCAAGCCTGCCTGCTTTGAACAGGTCCATAAATTGATAGTGTGAAATGTGTTGGAAGGAACGGAGAGGCTGGGTTAGAGTATTCTTGGATTGTTTTTTTGTAAAAGGGTCAGCACTGGTGCTTTGTCTTTGTTTTAAGTAGGAGTCCTGGGTGTCTGCTTTGGCCGTGTAATGATTTGCCAGTTTGTCTACAAAATCTTGAGTAACAGGACTAGGCAATCTGGTTCATGAAATTCATTGAGAATTTTCTAGAATTATTTATTTGCACATTTAGCAGTTTGAATTCTGTCTAAATAGTATCTTGAGATAGTAATGGTTGAGGTACAAAGAACTATAGAACAACTTACAGGCATAACACTGACCATGTGAAGTATTATATTAAGTACTGAGGATCTGGATAAGGAGCAGTTTTGGTTTATATTGCTATAATGATGGCCAAATATTTGCTGAATAGTAAGTGAAGGTATGCATTCCAATCCATTTTGAAAGAAGAGGTGGTGTTAAAAAAAGGCGATACTCCGACTGAAAACAGCTTTTTGTTTTCATTACCAACACAAACAACTGTGGTGAAACAAGGAGTATTTTTGCATATGTAGAGATCTAGAAACATACTAGTAGAAAAAGCTTTGACGGTGTTGATACTGTGATGAATAAGAATACAGGAAAGGGCATTGCTGGAATTACGATGTGGAACAAAAAAATCATCTTCCCAAGGCCTTGATGAAACGGGCACGCGCAGACTTCGTATCCGATTGATCAGCTCCCTGATTGGGCGCACCCATTCAGGTAGCCTGCGCCCATACACTTTTGCCAAACTGATCTGCGGAGTACCCCAGGGATAGTCTCTCAGCCCCACGGTGTTCAATGTCTACATGAAACTGCTTGCCAGCATCACCTGAGGCCACAATATTAGCACCATCTTGTACGCTGATGACACCCTGATCATCCTCTCCAACGACACCCACAATACTCGTACGAAGTTAGTCGCCTGCATGTCTGATGTTTCCAGCGGAATGAAGGCCAACAGCCTGAAGCTGAACTCCCACAAGGCAAAGGTGGTACTCTGCGGGGAAAAAAACACCTTTCTCTGGACCTCAGTGTGGTGGCCGTCTGAACTAGGACCAGTTCCAAACTTGTACAAGCCCGGAATATGGGTGGGTAATCAACCCTTAGTGGCCAGTCAGATTAATGCAGTTCTGAAACTCATTAAAACACTTCAATTTTGAAATTCATTGCATCACTAATACAATAAACAAGTTCTAACCCCCATCCTTAAACCTCCCCCAACAATAAAAATTCCCAAACCATTCTTAAAATCTGTCTTCATCATCCCCTTTCTTACATCCACTGACCTTCACTCGTGACTCAACCATCATGTCCCTGTGTACCCTCTGCGATGCCCCAACCCTTCTGACCTGTCGCAAGCTCCTCAATGTCTACCACCTGTCCTAAGCGAAAACCTAAAGCCCCAGAACTACAGACGACCCACCCCCAGCAAAAAAATTGGAAACAACCAAAAATTATTGGCAGGGAGGGACAAGAATAGGACAGGACCACAGCGTCAGAATTACATAATTAACCCATGGTACTCTAAAGGCTTTCTGAACCCTGCCCCCACGTAAAAGATGACCAATGAGAGTTCTCCCTAGGACCAGGGCTATACCATTTGGCCAAAGCTGGCCAGGGGTGGACATCCCTGGGGATGCCACCCCCAGGAGCCCCCCATAGTACAAAATGGTCAGATTTACTTCAACAAGTGTGAGTAAAAGACCCCTTTATTAGGACAGGTATGCAGTTCTGAAATTCATTAAAACATTTTACAATTTTAAAATTCACCACCTTACTAATGCAAATGGGAGACGATGTAGCCTTATGGCTAGATAGGTCGACCTCGAAGCTGGGGAACTGGGTCTGAGTCTCGGCAACAACGCTCATCATCCTGTGATTCTGGGCAAATCACTTAATCTCCCCATGCCTAACAAAAATGGATGTGTCAATCTGTTACAAAACTGGCGCTCATGTAGAGCGCTCTGATACCTGATATATTCGGGTCGAGTTCGCGCTATATAAAAATTAAAAAAAATGCTTGGGCACCACAAAAGCGTGCAGTGTCACTGCACGTACAGCAGCTATTTGCAGCATGCATTTGTTGTGTGTGAAGGAGGGTCATTAGAAGGGCTGCTTGTTTTTTCAGAAGAAGCGCCATATGCCTCACCCCAAAGCGCAGCTGGCAGCAAAAACTAACTTATGCTGGTGGGTGGCCTCTCTGCAGCAGGTGAGGTGTTTGCTTAAGCAGAAACGGCCACTTCACTACCCCAGCAAACAAAAGCACGTGGTTTCTGTTGTACACAAAGGGCGGAATGCCTTTGTTGTGGGTGTTTGAGGGTGGGAGCTAGAACAGAGAGAGATGAAACTAGGTGAATTGAGAAAGGAAAAAAAATGGAGTGAGCTGTAATTTACTTACACTTCGGGCTCTTTGACTTTAGAAAGCAGCGTTATATTGTGCATTTTTTATTTAATATTCGGGTGCAACGAGCAAGGCGTGCCTTATAGGTTTCAGCCCGATCTCTTCCCTTCTGCCGCGTGGGCCTGAGGTGCCGCCTGAGACCCTGTCTTTATTTTGCTGTGCAGGGTCATGCTTCGAAAGGTACAGACCTTATGAAGCCTGTATCTGTGCTTCTGAACACCCAGAAAGAATCCTTGATCCACCTAAAAGCACCAATACCTGGCAAGGTTTCTCCCTCCCCATTTGCTCCATAATCCATCTTTGTGACTCCAGCCTGAATCATCTGCACAGATAACTCTTGAGCAGAGGGTTGGGGTAGCCCAAACTTCTAACTGGCTCACGGGGAAGCTGATCCTGAGGATACGTTAATACTTTAAACCCAAGAACTGAATCCTTTGGAGTACTCTTTCAGACCTAGTAACTGACTAGTTTATTTTCCAGTTCCTGATACCTGTTGGAGAACATCTGACATTAATCGTTGAGGATATTCTGCCTACTGCAGTGTCTTTTGCCGTATCCCACGACTGTCCATCGCTACCCGATTACCAAGAAGCACCTCTTTGGATGATTCAGTTCAAGTTTCTGGGTGTATACCATAAATACATTAATTTGTTTCTAATCCGTTTGTGAAGTGGTTGACTCGCCTCAGTTTGGCTTCAACCTATGCTCAGAGACCGCACAAGAAGAGCACAATGAGGTTGTGAAGTTGCAAAAACCAACATTTTCTGCCATCATCTGTGATTGTTCTAGTAAGTACAGACTGCCTGGTACATTATTATAGGCCTAAATGTTTTTTATTAGCTGTATCAAGTAACTAGATAAAAGGAAAAACATCCCTGTGTCTGCCTTATGGGCCAATACGTCAACTACTCCAGAGGTGCAAATGGCTTCAGCTAAGCAGTTCCTCAATATGACAAGCGTAGAAAAATCGCAGCAGCTCTAAACTGAGCCCAGTTGGGACAGCAGAGAGACCGGATTCAAGGGCAAGCATTAGCAAAGGAACAGCTTGCATTTTGAGTCCAGAGTAAACATTAAAAAATTAATTTGGAGTTTAAAAGCAAAAATGATTGCTTTCTCTTATACATATCATCTGTGAAATAAGAAACATCATGTGTGATGGTTCAGAGTACTTTTCAGAGGGGTAAAATAGACCCTCATGCATTGGAATGCAAACACTTTGTAGGAGGTGGAATTAACCAAACGGCCAATAGCAGGCGGTGACAGAGAAATACTCCTGGAAGCCCATTCAATGTATTTTTTAACAATCTGGTAACAGAAGGTCTTGCAGACAGCTGGTCTGTCAACCCAGACCTAGAAAGCATTGGCAAAGCCAATAGGTCTGGTATTGTTGTTCAGACTTTTGACTTTGTTAGTGCTTGTTTTGTTTTATCACTATGTTTGCAAACCTTTGTTTGGGAAGGTCCTGGTCCCTCATCAATCTAAGAAAATAAAATGACTAAAAGCAAAAAATGTATGCTGTAGTGGGCATAATAAAAATGTGAATGGCACAAAAACAGAACAATGGGTCGCAAGGACTGACCGAAAGCCCTTGTAAGTAAATACATTGTACATATCATTTTAGTTAAATCAAAAAGACTTCACTAATGTGACACCTAATAATGTCCGTACATAAAGCCCCTACCTCCTCTTGCTTCTTCTGAACTGTTTTGCTTCTCAAGCCCTTCAACGGCTGCTCCATTCCATGCAAAGCGACTTCCATTGAACCTGTTCTCTAATGCAGATCAGAACTCGGGCATTGATCAAGTGGTGCAGCCCAGCATCAGTCTGGTTTTGTCTGGGGGCTTTGCTGCCTGACCCTTCCGGCTGCAGAACTATGTGGGATTAGAAAGTCCTTTTCCCCATTTTTTTTGCCACCATCTCAACCTTTAGCGGTGACCAGCAACTGGAGAGAACACAGATTGTCTCCCCAACAGGATTTGTTGGAGGTTCCCTAATATGGGCCTCATTTAATGGTTTCTCATTCCACCCTCCTTTGGGGCCGCTCACAAGGTAGGTGCCTCAGTGAAGTTGATAATGCAGGGAGCTGGGCCCGGATGTCATGGCAGTCTGTGCCAGCCACAGAGGGTCACTGCATCTCCCCAACTAGTTCTTCTCTCCTTCCACAGGAACCGCATTTAGGATACAGTCCTGTTCCACCGCACTGTATCCCACATGTTTTTCCCTGGTGGGCCCCTGGTACACGGCAATGTTCAGAGCTCCAAAATCTGTCCCCCCTCCTTTCACTTTGGGACGGTGGTTGAACTCTAGCCGAAAGCACTGGCTCTGATAGTCCATACTAAAGTTTCACTTGACTAGCCCAGGGTGCAGTAAAGGGTCCAGCAGACAGGTTCCAATGTTTGCCCCCATTGAAGCTCATCTCTTTCTTCCTCCACCAACCTTTATGAAGCTGTTTACTCTTCCCCGTGAAGAGGCACAGAAATCAAAAGGGGATTCCGATCGCAGCAAAAGTGGGTTGAGGCTATCTTCGAGCCCAGTGGGTCCGTGGCTCTCCATTCTCCATCCCCTTCTTTGAAATAAAATCTCCCTGATAGTCTCGATGATCTGCCGCACAGACCTGACCCTGGCGGGGGTGAACCTATTCCCTATCAATCCCCACCCCTGCTCGGCCCTGTTGAGCCCAGTATTGAATTATGGTATTTTGGCACATCATTTTGTATAATTAATTCTTTCTAATTGTACCTGCTTTGACAGTAAACATGTTATTTTATTACGTTTCGAATAGACTAGCTGTTGTCTAATCCTCTTCACTTTTGAGGGAAAACTTTAACTCAGCCACTCCTCGCTAAAAGAAGTGCTTTGAGGGTCTGAGAAGCCTCTTTGCGCAGATCAGCTAAACTCCTTCCAATGGTGCCGTGCCATCATACAGGACTTTTGAGTTAAGGCCCACTCGCATTCATTCGTCTGGAGAAGGATGGAGTTCTACAACTCTCTTAATGATCCCGACATACGGACTCTTACCACAATCCAGGAGAAGCAGAATGGGAGCTTATATCGCTGTTCTTGCTGACCTGCGTGGTCATTCTAACAGCTCTTTTTTTCAATGCTTTGTCTGACGTCACCTGTCTAGTTCTGGAATCCTCATCCGCAGTGAGGTCCTGCAAGGGATGGAATCCCCATCACTAGTGATATTCTAAAGAGAGGGGAATGTTCATTGCCTTTGATATCTTGCAAGGAGTATCATTCCTACAGCTAATGATGTCATGTAGATCGAGGACTCCTCCAAACTAGTCTTGTCGCAATGGGGATGGAATCTTCATCGCTTGCTATGTCATAGTGAGAGTACACTCCAAATTTCTCAGTGATGCCATACAGTAAATTTGGTGGAAACCTCATAGCAAGTGATATGGTATGGGAATGGGCTCCTTACTGCTTGTGATGCCTTAATGCTACTGAGATCATGTAAACAATAGATTCCTCAAAACTAGTGATGTCTTACAGAGTGAAATCCTCATTTCTCAGTATTGTCTTGCATGGAAGGGAATCCGTGTGCAAGCAATGACCTATTATTAGAGTCATTGATATCGTACAAAGAGTGAAATCCTTTGTTATTGATGCTTCACAAAGAGTAGAAGTAATCTCTTTCCGGTGTTAGCTAAACATTCCTTCCGGGTTTGCAGTCCTCTCAGTGTTCGAAATGATTATCATGAAGGGAGGAGCCTCTGTCCGTGTTCTGTGAGAAGGAAGTGATGGAGAGAGCCCCGCTGCTGCTTCCTCCTAGAACAGCCCCCCTTTATATAAATGACCGTGTCAGCTGATGCATCATGGCGTCCCTGAAGGTTCCTTCGTTTCTGCAGTGAGTGTTGGATCGATGGCCTCTATGCACCGGCTCTGCTGCTGGAACTTGAGCCTGCACATGGTTGCTGGTTGAGAGCTACAGAACAAGATCTCATCTCATGAAACCCTACCCAGAAGCGCCCTACTGTAAATCAATCTTGCGCTCTTCTCCAGTTTCCTCGCAACACAATAGACATGTAGCAGTCAGATTGGCATTTATGTGCCTCAGAAGATCTGGTTGGCCTGAACGACATGACACTGGCACTACCTGACCCCCATCGGTCTTCTCTACACCACTCAAATTACTGTCATAAACACTAATCCTTCAAGGGTTCCCGGGTAGTGTGCTACTCCCTGAAAAAGCGCTTCAACTCCTCGTCCGGGGTAGTAAGCTTTATATAAATGCAAATACAATACAATACAATATAACATCCACTTTACTTGCCGCCATCCCCACCCTGAAACGTAGGTTTTTCCCAGCTCGATGAATCACTCATGCTCCTGATCTGAGTATTTGCACCTTACTGAAGAGCATTGTTTGCATCAAGTGTATTCTGAGCTTTACTTCCAAGAGTTCAGCAGGCACTATGACATGGTATAGTTCTTATGGATAAGAAACAAGCAAGGCCCATCCTTCTAAGCATGTTCCACAGAGATGTGTGTACACTATAGTACACTGAGCTTTAGATTTTTTGTGTAGACATTCTTTCATAGCTACATATGGAGCAATGCACCAGAGCACAGGAGTGGGAGGGGGCCCAATTTCAACAGCTCCTTGAGCCCTGGAAGGTGAGAGGGTACCTACATTTCCATGCTGAAGTTCTGAATGTGAACTGGCATTAAGGATGACTTCAGATTTTGTTTTTATCTGGTCACATTTGTTGTGCATTCAAAGTCAGAGGTCAAATATCAGTCTCGTCTTCTGATAAATTGCACCTTAGTCTTTTTAACATGAAGACTGGTGTTTACTTTTTTCTCTTACTTCAAAGTGTGAGGATTTTGTGAAGTGAACTATGTGAAAATCTAATCCATCTAATCCCCCTTCGTTCCAACAATGGCTCTCAAAATTATTGGCTATTTACACCATAGAGAAAGCTTTATATGAAAAAAAAGGGGTGAATGCAAGGCAGCTTGGGAAACGGATATGGGCCCCAGTAGAAAAATGGAAACGTAAATTAGATGGCTAACTTAAGGGGGGGTAGGAGAATGCTGATTTAGATAGGATTATAGTTGGCGGTGATGAAATTGTTTGATCATCATTTATATGCGTCGTCCGTCTTTTTTTTTTTTTTGTTTTTTTTTTGTTATGTCTCCTTCTCTAGATTTTCACTATTTCTTTCCCTTTTTTTTTTTTGTTGGAAATTGTATACAAATTATGATCCGCATCTTGTCATTTATTTTAAGAGACTAAGCCTTAATTGAAGGATTTCTGTTGTTTTAGATATATATGTTAAGATAAATAAATGTATATATTTTGTTTTTGTGATGATCAATAAAAAAAAGAAAATCGTGCTGGTGCGAAAGGAAAGTTTGTAGGAAGTTGTTTTCTTCTAGCACACAATAACATTTTAATATCTATACATCAACTTTACAAATTTCAAAATAAACAGTTAAGAAAGTACAAATTATGCACTTTCCCCCCCTAATTCTAAAGTGTGATGGAAACAGGGATTTTAATATGATCAAAACAAATGAAGACACTTTACTTGGTGATGCGCAAATAACAAACATTTGCTGACATTTCGGTTCCGCAAATTATCATTTATGTGCAGTATAGTGTAACAGCAAATTGTATGTTTGTACAAATTTAGTGGCTATTTATATGGACAATGTGCTGTCTGTAAATGACTGGCTATCACACAATGCTCAAGTAATATATTTTGGACTGAGTGCTCCTTAATGCAACACCAGCTACATATCACACTTATACCACTCTCCTGCTGTCTGGGCGTGGCTCATATGCAACACTTGTTCATTGTGTGATGCTTGGATTTTTCAGAATCCCTATAAGTTCAGTGATGTAACATTGATGGCAGGACTACTTCCTACTAGGGCAACAGGAGCTATCACAGCACTGGGAGCTTACGGTTAATTCTGTCCAATTTCCTCAGCTGCACAAGTTAGACTCTGAGTAGTAGAACCTACTGAAGCACCTGCGGAAGCACGATAAAGCCCTCATTGTGCACTCGTTGAATAGCCAAGAAGTATGCATGCTCACTTTTGTAAATGCAGAGTGCGCCATTCGACTCTGGCTGCCTGGCGCCAGCAGATTTCAACTATCAAGTTATGCCCATGAAGCTGGAAGACAATCACAGTAATCACTGCATTCAGCCTGACGGGGGATGGTAGTCGGTAAAAGAACATGGACTTACTTAGGACAGAGTGTTGAAACTGGGGGAAGTTAATGATTTGTGCGTTGTTTATTTCATTTTATGCCAGGGGTCTTCAAACTGGGAGGCGAGCCCCCGTAAGGGGGGACTCAAGTGATTCCAAGGGATGCGCCAGGCTCTGGCCAAAAGCTGTATCATGCTGATAACAGTGCTTTGTTTTAAGCAGAAAAAAGTGAACTCCAGTAACCCTCTCCTCTTTGTAACGGGCCATCGCTAACCTCTTTTGTCATTTATATCCTAGCTGTGTCAAAAGAGAAGGGACTCAAAATATTCTTCAAAACCCCCCATTTCTAATAATCTCACTGTGGATACTTTTACGCGTTAGTAAATCCTGCTTGACCAGAATAGTATATTTGGCAATCGTGTTTGATTGCATTTAAACAGGTAACAGAACTTAACTGCAATGTTTAAATATGACTAGACATATTTAAGCAATGGCAATTTAATAGAATAACTGCAAAAAATTCTGAGGGGGCTCATCGTTTAAGTTTGAAGACCACTGTTTATGCTAAACAAATGCACAGGTAACTTTAAAACAACTACCCTGGGTCGCTAATGCACAATTCTTCCTTATTAAAACCAGAAATAGAAATAGTTATCCTTCTGAGACCTGTGGAAGCTGGCCAGAATCTCGGAAAACAAGATGTTGCTCCCCAAAGCGAGACACTGAGACAGGGGAAATTGGAGTACCTATTGTACAAAGTGCTGTATAGAGGTGGGCTAGTCAACAAATCAAAAATGGAGTTTCAAGCCAAGGGCGGTCTCAGTTGTAAGAGCCCAAGCATGAGTGGAGCCATGGGAACATTTGGCATGGAAAGTACGATAACTTGTCCTCAAAAAGGTATTTTTCTTTGACTATCGTTTCACTTTAGTACATCAGATTATATCCCTGCATTGAGAGGAGTTTATCAAAAGTGATATCTTTTAAACGTGAACTTAGAAACATCCATGCAGTCACACCCAACTCTGATGACAATACTATTAGTGAACTGCAAACTAAGAGTCAAGCCAGTTGTGATGCACACCCTATATGTGGGATGTATTCTCATTTTACATGGAGCAACATTATAGTTCAGTAACTTAAATACAAGAGATATTTGTGTACAGGCCGCACCCTCGCTTATTTCAAGGCTTTCTCATATGCTATAACGAAAAAATAGGCGTCACAATAAAATAATTGCCTACGATCGCACAATTTGGAAAGGGGGCCAAGTCCGAATTATTCCAAAGTTTTCTAATTTCACATTGCGTAATTCAACAACTAGATTGGTATCCCTTTCTTGCTCCTGTTTGACAGCAAAGTTTAAAGCTTTGTCTTTCGTTCTTGGTGTGTGAGATTAAAGTTTGGGTATAAGGGAAAAGCCAGAAGACATCTCAGATAATTTTTTGGGTTGATGGCTCAAGAGGACGTCAAACTGAACCAGAGCCTAGCATCTGCCTTGAGCCTTCAGTGGCTCGCTCACCTCTATATTTTACTCTGGGTATTTTGTGTCTGAAATAAGCTTAGATGCTGCCGCCAGCGTGATTCCTGTATTGTATGTGAGGATATCTTTGCTTGCACGGCTAATGACCATCTTGTACCTGTGCTGTGTGTGAAGGGAACTTATACTGACGCTAAAGGCTATACATTGTGTGTGTTTACACATAGGCTTGGACTGCTGCTTCAGATGCTGTCCATGCTCTGTGCATGCAAGAGAAGTTGACATTGTTTCTGACCAGATCGGTATGTGTAAGGAAAGCATGTACTCTTGCTCTGTGCTGTACCTGTTTAATCTGTGGAATTCTTGCGATGCGAGTCAAGTTGCACTCGTACACCCCAGTACGGTTACTTGCACCTGTACCAAATTTGAAATGTTGCATGTTCATTGCACCTACGGGAGGCATTGAACGGTGCTACCCAGTGCCATACTTGTTCCATGTCTTTGAAAGAAGCTTGCACCCACCCAGACTACCCCGCTTTTTCCATGTTAAAGAAAGCTTGCACTGTCTCTGCAGTAACACATTTGTTTCATTTCTTCGAAGAAACCTTGCACTGATTGGTCCTGCAGTAGCATACTTGTTCCATGTATTTGAAGTAAACTTGCCCTGGTCCTGCAGTACCTCATTTGTTTCATGCCTTTCAGGGACGATTGCGATGCTCTTGACCAGTGTTGTATCTCTTCTGTGTATGAGCCCAGGACCCCAGCACTCCTGCTTCCTGTGCTTCATCTTTTTCTGTGTTTTTGCTTATGACTAAAAGGCTATTTTAGCTGTCTCATCAGCCTCATGGACTCTCAGAAATAATACATAATCTAGCTTAAAGAAAATGGACTTTAGGTAAGCCCACTTCATTTATTTGTCAGACAGTGTCATCATTCACACCAGCACTTCTGAACAGCATACATACAATTGGGCAGATCATCAGCCCTTTTCAGCCTTTGGCTTTGTTGCCACTGTTTGGCTCTCCCTAGTAGCCAACCGCTGGTCTTTAGGTTGCAAGGTAGTCTAAGTGATTGTATTTTGTCTGCTTACTCAGTGTTACTCTGTACCCAAAAGAGTCCACCATGAGAAGATATGTTCTTTAGTTCATCTCCTAGCCGCTCATCTGCAAATGCAGACTAGGTTTTAATTGTGTAATGAGAGTCCCAGCAGCCATTGCTACTGGACCAGAATTTTGTTATGCAGAGCACTTGCTTAAAGCTTCAAAACCATACCATCATCTTGAAACAGTATTCTGCATACTCTGTCATATTTTGCTGTTCCAAGATGGCAGACCAGAGTGAAGCTTTACCTTTTAGGCCGAGCCTAGCGGCAGTGCGCATGCATTGCTCGCTCTGCGAGAAATGCTGTATTAGGGTATGCACTAGCAGCCCCACCCACTCTCCGCCCATATTTGTCATTGGCTTTGTGTCATTGTCTTTCATGCACGCCGGCTTCGGATTGATTATGAGGCTTGTTAGTCCCTCCTTAGTAACGCCTTGTCTCCATTTGTTACCGCCCATAACGACTGGACCTTTAACTTGGCTTGTTACACGGTTGGCTTTATCTAGGGTTCGAGCGCTATTTTGTTTTTGGACACTTATGGGGACAATGGCGGGTGCTTTTTGTTGTATTTGCATGCTGAGTGCGGCGCCATCTTTAGGGACACCGTGCTCAGTTTTTAAATGTTTTTATTTGTTTTAACTTTGATGTTTAGCCTGCGCCCCCTTCAGGGACACCGTGCTCTGTTTGTTTATTTATTTATTTATGTAAATGTAATACTGAGCGCGACTCCCGCTTCATGGACACCGCTCTCTTTTTATTTTTTTAATGTATTTTTTTAAAATAAACTTTCATAATAAGCGCGGTGCCCGCTTCAGGGACACTGAGCTGAACCAGGAGCAGCTTCGGCTGCTTCGCTGTCCACTCCCTCCCCTCAGCCAGTCCACGCTCGCCTCCTCTATTGGCACCCTCCCTCCTTCGCATGAGGGGGTGAGGCTTATGGGCTATCTTAGCGAGTGAAAACAAGCAATGCAATAGGTCTCGCATTCACAAGAGTTTGAGCTGTTGGCATTGTGAATGACAAAATGCCTTTTTATGTTTTTAAAGCATAAATAAAAGGCATTGTAATTTACAATGCCAATAGCTTAAACTCGTGTAAATGCGAGACATAATGCATTGCAAATGCTTGTTAATAGTATATTGAAGCATTTAGTTGCCATGCTTTTTTTCTTTCTTTAATTCTTCATTTACTTTCGCATATGCTTGCAAAATAAAGAAAACCACAACAGTTCTTTTTATGAGGTAAGTGGGACTTTTTGTTGATGCCAAGAAATTCCTGCAAAAGTCCACAAAGATCCAAACTCGCATAATCTGCAGTTCTGGTCCAAGTGTGGCCTGTGGGAGATTAGATAACCATAGTGGACGTTCAGGGTTCAATGTAGATTACTTCAAGAGGTTTGAAGTGCATCCGTAGAATGATGCACCACATGATCAGCCTGTGCCTCTTATGCCTCCATCTGTCCAAACTCTGCACCTTCCTAGTGAGCGGAGTACCTGTGTTTGAGCAGTGCGCTTGTATGAGTGCAGGATAGCCTTCATGTTTTGTGAGTGCATTGTGAGGGGTGTGCCTGTATAAAAACATGATTTGTCTTTTGTGAGTGCAGGGTAAGGGAGTTTACAGGTTGAAAGTTGTGCCTGTTTGAGTGCAGCATGTGGGGTGTCTATGCGAGGGCAGCAGTATGAGTGTGGGGTCCTTTCATGCCATGTCTTTGTGTGCATGCACTTTACAAGTGTCAACCTGTTAACTTAGGTAAAGCTTTTTTAGGGGAATGGTCTTTACTTTCAGAAATGCAATGCTGGGAATAGAAATACAATAGTGTCAGGAGGCCCAGTTACTTCGCTTGTACTAGAGGCTATGGCATCATCGCTACACCACTGGTCTTCCTGCTGGCTGCATCATGGTGCCATCTCTGCAGCGGGGCATGATCAAACCCATGCAGGTGGCTTCAGAAACATGACGTGTTGAATTCATGTTTGTTCAACACTTTCTGCGCTTGCCCACATCAGGGTTTTGTGGTCAGTCACGTAGGACCAAGGATGTTCGCGTTGTTGACATGTGCAACTACTGTGCCTATGAAAGTTGGTTAATCCTATGTTAGATTTACAATCCCAAACCTGTGTAATGCTTTGTTGTGCAGTTCGCAGCCATGTCTGATCGGACAAATTGTGCAACGCTAACAACCGAGATTTCATGGTGGTTAGTTCTGGCTAGAAGCAGTCTTGGCTTTCTCAGGCAGATTGCTTAAAAGGTTATAAGACTCCCAAGGTCTCACATTAATGGCACAGCTTTATGACAGGACGTCCCAAAGGTCAACGTTTCACCTACCAGGAAGTCTTGATACAGCGGTTCTTCTTACTTGTCTCTACGCTACGCACACAATGCCACGTTCACAGTCTGTGCTTGTCCCTGAGGCTGCTAGTCATGTGATAGGATAGAAATAGTGCAATGTTTATAGGCCACATGGACTTCACCTGGACTATGCACTGATAATGGTGCATTGTTTGCAGTCTGTGTTTACAGCTATGCTAAGATGTGCAGTGTGTGCACAGTCTGTGTTTGTAGACAGTACACATGATGCATTGGTATTTGTGTGTTTGCGTGAAGTATGTGATACAGATATTTATTAGATTGTGTTGCGGTTATACCACCACAAGAACATTTCGAAAATGCCTGGAGCGAAAAAGAGGCCAGTGAAGCATTTTGTAGGCTTCAGGACATGAGGGAAACTGCAGTGGGAGTTCCAGTCCCTGTGTGGGCGTGGCCTTGGGCTACATCTTGTGCAGCTATCAAGCAATCAGTGGAGTAGGGCTGGGAGAATCTGTATTAGTTGCTTGTACTTCATAAAACCTTTTTGTATACGCAGGTGAATTCTCAAATGGGGAGACTTTTGTAAAAAGGTTGTTAGTGTGTAGTGCCCCTTGCGTCCCGACTCCCTGTATGTCTGAGATGGTGTCTGTAATGTTGAGTCAAGGATGGTGTGTGGTCTGGATAGGGAGTTAGGAGAAAGGTACAGCTGGAAGAAGAATGGAGCACTGACCGGGGCTATTAGGCTGTGGATGTAACCTCCGGCCCTAACGTGGAATCAAGAGTTTACCTCACACCAGAATATGCCTAGACTCGTGTAAATAGACCGCGCCTTCTAAACACAACAGACAAATTCATGGTTCCTTAATTATTCAGTCTGTAGAAGCGGTCAACTTGTGAAACATATGCTGTCCAAAAGTGTACGGCTTATGGTGGAAAAGCATGTGTATCTAACAATTAAAATTTAAACTATGTATCATTATAATACAAGCATTTGAACGTTATTTTTTTTTAAATAATTGATCCATGAACGACTCCCTCTAAAGATTTTGGATATGTTGAGATTGTCTACACTCACATTTGATGTAAGGGGTGTTTTCAACACTCCGAAGTCGCCCACCTTCTGTGTGTAATAGCTTCCCTCTAAAACTATATTCATTCTCCAGAGGAAGGTAATATATGTGCTCAGAAGCCAACCGTCAGAGTTTTTTTTGTTGGGAGGGCCAGAACAGATTGGCCAGGTTCGTGGGGGTCCTGACCTTGTATGCTCTATGCACTAGTCTGAGGTCTTGAAGTTCATCCCTTGATTACTCGGGAGCTTATTCACAGTGGTAATGGCATTGGTCTTATGGTTAGAGCTCTTCTGTCCAGAGAGGAGGCAGACTGTATGGTTTTGCAGTTTGGGTGTGATTTTTAGTATGTAGGTGTTTCCAGATTGTGTTTAAGAAGTCTAGACAGGACAGAACTGCCGCAACGACTTGTGATCTTGAGAGACTGGAGTAGCAGCAAGAGGGTATCCTATATGGCATGTATTGGGTGGAATGCCCTCTTTGTCGTTGTTCACATAGGAATAATGGAAGGGGGATCCAGATTCTCAGTGATGAGTTAAATGTTCTCTTTGGATGAGAGCAAAGCCCCTGTTGTTTTCTACCAGTTTAGAGCGTTGATAATGGGTTTCCAGGCCCAATGAGCAGGATTTTGGGATTGGCAATATCAGCAGTCCTGTATCTTGCCTACAACTTTTGATAAGGACCAGCCTTCAAAATGTTGGCTTTCAGGACCTTTTTGTCCGCTCAAGGAGGTTCCAATTGATATGACTATTTGTGGCAGCCTACTTTTGATTGTTTTGTTGTTCATATGGGGATTGAGGAATGGTAATGTGGCTGAGCCCTGGAGTATACAATAAAAGTGATGGTTGGAATGCTTGAATTAATCTCAGCCACTGGTAATTACTCAGGCCTGCATCCTAATCCATCGTTTGTTTGCACACCATGCAGCCTCAGTTTGAACCTAGCCATTATGCAAATCAATCTCGACCCTGCTCCAACGGGAAAAGTTCAGCCCAAACTGCCAGGCCGAAACTTGTAGCATCCCATTGTTGATATTTATGACTGCTGATACAGTGGAGAAGAGTTGGCCCTGACAATTATGACCAGAAATGAATCCTTGAAGCTTGGTTCACCCAGATTACATCAGTTTCAGTTTCCGGGTAATTTAGTGTCATTGTGATTCTTGGTGTCAGGTGGCTTTCATGCGATCAGGACTTTTTCTTGATCTTGGTACTTATCGTTGAATTGTTCCTCTGTTCTCTTCATGAGGTACTCTTCTATTTCATGATTTGACTGTAACTTGTCCAAGGAGACTGTTTTGTTTCAAGCCAAGGAATTAAATCATGCAAAGAAATGGGATACAGTTGCATGTTTGGTTGTTTCTCCTGTAATTTAAGGATGGTGGCATGTTTGAGTTGGTTAGGCACAGTTCTGTGAGCAATGACTTTACGCACTTTGAGGGCAGCGAGGAAATCAACCTAAGTTGTACCCGCCTCATTGCTTGTGCCTGTTGGTGAGGTGGAAGGGAAGGTTCATAGAATTTAAGATATGATTGGTTCCACCGCGGAGATTGAGACAAGTTAGCAGAAAACTGCAGGACTCAATATGTTTTGAAGTGTTTGGAAATAAGGCTGGTGTGGCAATACTTGTGTACATATTGGTGTTCTTGTTGTTTTTTTTAAAAATATCTTTAATTATTTGATTTTATAACAGTAAAGTAGTACTTAAGAAGCATGAGAAATATACAAGGGAACTGGGAAAAAAAGCACAATTATCAGAAAAATACAATAAAGAAAAATTCCCGCCAGTTTTCACTATATACGTAATAAATGGTACTTACTAAAGACGATATAAAAGTATGAGCAAACTGAGAGACAGCATAAGAGAGAGTGTGGAGAAAATCAGAGAACTACAGTGAATCACAAGCTGAGGGGCACCCCTATAAGGGTCTTAGTGAAGAATACAACAGAGACATATCAGTGAATATATGTGTTCAAGTCTCGCGCTAATCCAATAGTGTATGCATCAACCATCCTCGGGTCCCTCTATAGCAACAGGGAAAAGCAACAAGTAGTCTCAAAGTGGTTTCCATATGTTTTTTGGTCTGGAGGCTGGTGGTTGTAATATTGCATATACATCACTAGTGGCGTCGCAATATACCAGATCACAAATTCATGCCTTAGTCATTGCCGTGGTAGTGCAGGGACACCTGACATTTAGCCGGTAAGAGGGCAATGGCGGCATAACGCCGGATTCTCATATGCAATAGCCCTTAGTCGGGTCGGGGTAAGTAAAAAATCAAACGCAATAAAATGGAAAGAAAATCCTCCCAGTAAGAAAATATTGGAGCACAGTTCCAAGTCAGATGCGAGAAATCGTCATGCTCTGCCGTGCATCTGTGACAACTGTGTTATTTGGTGAGGTCAATTTTAGCAATGAGCTGTGGGGTGGTGTAGATATTTGAAATGGAGTAGCTTATGTCGATGGTTATTGGAAACCAACCGTGTCCGCTCACGACAATAGTCCCACGTTGTGTCCGGTAGTGGGTTCCCCTAGTCTCTCTCCCAGGCAACCTGAGCCCTCTCCATCCCAGCAGGTCTTAAAAGGAGAGGAGAGTGGTATATTCGAAAAAACAAATGGGCATTGTCAAGGGTCGTGATTACCATGGTAAGTGGTGGGATGTCCACAGGCTCTGCAGGAAAGGAGTGTAGCACGAATTGTATTGTGAAGCCAATGCAGATTGAACCTGTCCATATAGGACACGTCATGTCCCTCTGTGAATGAAGTCACAGATAGCAGCGTCGCATCAGCAAAGATATCGCCCAGTGTGTGAAGCCGACATGCGGCCAATGTCTGCTTCGTCAAAGCCTCCGCAGTCACCAGGAGCCAAGGGTTATCTGGGAGGGAAATATGTGGGGAATATAAGAGGTCAAAGCCCAAGTAGCGCTGGAGTCTATTCCAGCCCCAGTACATAGCAGGGAGAGTCTGTATTTCCGAGTGAGTCCTGGGGAGGCCTCTTGGCATAAAGGTGGGTAGAGGGTAAGGGTAGGACTGAGTCCATTCCGGCTTCAGGAATTGCAAGAAAGCATCCGGATGATACCAATACAACTGAAAATGTGCCTGTGCTATAAGATAGTAGAGGTAGAAGTCAGAGACTCCAAACCCTCTGCATGCATAGGGCATGGTTAATGTCAACCAGCTGATTCTTGGTTGCTTGCTGGGACGAAACCGGCCCTGGCAAACATCTTAGCCGGCCGAGGCGGGTCCTATTGGAAACACCACTCCCTTCATGTTGCTGTTGTCACCAGGGGCTGAAATTGCAGCTATGCTGCAATACCGGCCCCCGGTAACAAAAACAGCCCCCAGGGGTCCAAAACCAGCCCTCATCCTGGTGTCCCACTAGGGGAATGCCCGGTGCACTCCACGGCCAGTCTGGCCCTGCTTGTCAGCCCAGGCTAGCTGTATGAGCATGCCACGTAAGGTGTTGAAGAAACTGCTCGTCAGGGCTATAGTAATATTAAGAAATAGATATAAAAAACGAGGGAGCACCACCATCTTAATGATGGCAATTCTGCCAGCACTAGATAAGGGAAGTTTAATCCATCGATCGATTTGGGATGATAGCCTATCAATAGCAGGGCCATTATTGAGGCGAATGACCTTTACACTAAGCTGATGCAGATAGATACCAAAGTATTTTGGGAATCTGCGCACCACTGCAAAGGAAACTCAAGTGGGCCAGGGACTGTGGCCTCCGTCAACAGGAAAATTTCAGATTTGCTCCAGTTAATAGTAAGTCCCGAAAATACCCCAAATCGGACGACCTCACAGAGAAGGTTTGAAAGATTGGACTCTAGTCCCTGACGAAGAGCATCACGTCGTTGGCATATAGGGAGGCCACGTGGGGGCCATGATGGAAGCACGATCCGCGCGCCAAATGGTACGCCTGAAAATGAAGTACCAGGGTGTCCATGGCGTGAGTGTTCTTCTTGTTAAAGGCCTCGATTAGAAGCCAGGGTGGTTGCTGCCTCTGGATGGTGTGGGCAAGGAAGAAAGAGGTAACCAGTTTCCGTATTTCTCAAAAGCTCTTTCAAGGTGTTGTCTTCTTTGAGTAAGCGTACCATAAAATTGGTTCCTTGTCGAGTTAGTCTTTGCCTGCACTCATGGAGAGATATGTGAACTGCTAGTTAGTCTTGAGGGGACATTGATTTTCTCCATTTTCTGTATATATATTTTCCAAGATGTAACCTCGTTAGATTGCCAGTAAGCCATTATTGAACTTGGAGGATTCAGCGTTTCACTGTTCATAGGATAAAGTGCTTGGTTGAAAAGGTGAGACTTGATACAGCAAGGATACTTGGTGTTTTTTCATTCATCGAACGGTGATGGGTAGTGCTAGGATGAAGTTGTTTGGATGTTTCTCTTCAATATATTTTGTTGGTTTGCTGGGGGCAACCTGAGACATGAGGTGTTGATGGGTGACTATTTCGTTGAGGATGCCAAGACCAATGCAGCCGTGGTTGGTCTAATGCAAGGGGCAGACTTGGCAGGTGAGAGATGTCTATGATGAGAGATCAATGCGAAGATCCCAGCTTTGAGAGGCAAAGGGTTTCTTGCTTGGAGGACGAGGATGATGGAATCTATATCTTTGATTATTCCCTCGTTTAAGCATTTGAGGGCTTGTCTGATAGTTGTTCATATCACATAAAAGTTTCCTTACAGTTTCAGCCTGAACTATTTCACCTTGCGGAGCTACACTGGGAAGGAGCTTAGCAATTTTTGGGGGAGCGAAGTCAGTTGATTTGCTACCACGCTAAATGGTGAATGCATGAGTTCTAGAGTGGACTTGGTTGTTCTTTGCAGGTGATGGTAGTCATGTGTATAGAAGTATGGTGTGGAAGAATTCCATAGGATGTTAAGACTTCGTGGGTGGTGACATTTTGTCACAGGTAGCTGTGAAGAGACCACATAGGGGCTTGTTGGCCAGGATAGGTGATTGCCCGTTGCGATTGAGTCCATTAACATATGTCAGTACAGAGTTGTGTTTAGAAAGAGGGTTTTTGAGGAGAACAGCCAGATTCACAGTGCTGCGAATAGGCTCGTGTTTGGATTTGGAAGCTGGCTGCTGTGGTAGTTCTGGTTTGCCTGGTGGACTAGAGTGATGCTGAAGCTGGCTGTCGGCAGATTAGGTTCTTGAGATTCATTTCTATCATTGCTTTGTAAAAAGTGCATTTTCAGAGCCAGTGGGAGGTGTGCTGGCATTGCTTGAGCTGATGCTCATTGCACCACGAGATGGGATTCCTTTTGTGATTGAAATCAGCAAAGATGCACAGCACTTGTTTGCAAAAATGGGAAGATGTGAAAGAGGTGGTTTGTGGTTATTTCATAAAACATAATTTATTTAGGTGCTTGTTAAAGGTGTGGTGTAATATACTTTTGAGATTATTTCTGTTGCTGAAAGTTACTTTTGTGGTGATGTATTGTCTCACTTGTCTTGTTACCTCTGAGACTTCAAATTCAGCTCGTGGCTGTGTGAGCTGTGCTCCCTCTTTGTTTGGTGTCAATATCTGATGGGGAATAGGTAAGATCATGTTGGAAGGATCTTTGAGTAATGGTGTGGGTGAACAGTATATTTCATATTATTTCTCTTGGTGGGTATCTTAGGACGCATTGTTTTTCTTATCATGCAGTCTTTCCTTAATGCTGTAACATGTTCACACTTGCATCAGTGTAAGCCTTGCTCTGGGCAGAAACGGTCAGTTGCTCCGTTGATGTGCCAGCTCACCTCTTTGTGATCGAACGCTTTGTTTTGTTTCAGTTAAATAATGATGTTATCAAATGTACTTTTTGCCTTCAGTAGTATCCATCTACCAGACACAGTGTATTGAGTTTGTGTACAGTGCCCCACGAGCCGAGGAGGGCCATTGCCAAGTGTGACGATGACTCTCCTTGTGCAAAAAAGAAAATAATGTTTCCATTGGAGTTGGTAAATTCCCACGGCTCTGTTCAGCATTCCGGTGTAAGCTAATCAACTGCTAAGATCCTCCCTCTTTGTTTTCACAGCTCCCTATTATAATGTCCCAAGATGAGGGCTTAGTGGAGTTCTCCTGTTTCTTGGTTTCCAGAAGTTGGCACGGAGCTGGGGTGGAAGGGCACAGGTAGGCCCTTTGGAAGGATGGAGGGAAGCGCTGCTGGCCTCTTTTAGATTCCCAGGGCGCGGGCAGCCTTCACGGCGATGTGAAACAATGTCTCTAGCGACTAAAGGCGAGTTCACTCTATGGGGCTTCTGAAAACTCCTCTAGTTAAATTTAGTAAACACAGAAAAGCACTTTTGTCGCACATTCAGCCTGTCCCTTATTTACTCACAGATTAGAGTCACTCACCTTGTTTGTGCTTGTCCTGCGTTGGAAGCGGAAGTGAGATGAATCCTCCACGGTATCAGGCAAGTGCTTTGTCTGGAGAGGGTTTCCCACATTAGCTGGTGGGTAATCACCATTAAGAGGTTGGGTTTACTTTAGGTTCTGGGCTGTTGTTGCACTTCGGATAGCTTGTAGCAACCCTTAGACGTTCTGTTCTAACAGTGACGATCGTGGCTTTTTGCCTGCATGGCATATTTCAAATGTGATTTGTTCGCTGCCCGTGTCTTTTAATGCTGTTATTGTGCACCTGTGATCCTTTCTTTTCTATAGCACAGGCTGCACAAATGTCGAATTAATTGGTTGCTCATGTTACTGTGCTCTTGTGAGTAACTTAATCCTACTTTTTTGTGGCATAACCAAGTAGCGTGCGTATTGTTCTTGCCATTTGCATATTCACTCTTTTTTATGTTGACTGTTATAGTGGGTTTATCGACTTAAAGGTGCGTAAAAGCCTGTCTCTTTTGTGATGTAGG
This sequence comes from Triturus cristatus, assembly GCF_964204655.1. Lineage (NCBI taxonomy): Eukaryota > Metazoa > Chordata > Amphibia > Caudata > Salamandridae > Triturus > Triturus cristatus. The sequence continues at coordinate 946,546,415 of NC_140592.1, read as the reverse complement.
GTATTTTCCCGTGGGTGAGCGCACGATTCCACTCAGTCGGCCCAGGTTTTGCCCACTCACGTGGATTGAGCAAGTCTTTTAATCTCCTGTTTGGGCGGTGGAAAGGTTGGGCTGAAACCTGAAAGATTCGAGTTATGTCCTTTGTTGGTTTTTACGACTGCTGGTGTTTTTTTTATTGGACCTGTGGCCTTCCTACGTTTTGAGAAAACCATGATTTCTGGTTGCTGACATCAGTCCCTTTTAGAGGCATATTTGAGTGAGTGGATTTATTTCATTAATCGAGGGAGCAGACTTCTATAAAAGCATACCACGCACTTCAGAGCTGTCCAACTCCATTAATAAAGGGATGCAAGTATGCCGGATTGTCAATATATACATCGCAAATTATCATTCAGTTAATGTATATGGATATAATAGGGTGTAAATGTATGTTATGAATGTTGCTCGTTGGCCATATTTTAGAGGAGAGCTGGTTTTGCAGCCCTACTGTATTACATTGTAAAAGAAAGGCGGAAACCACTGAAAAGGTGCCTACTTCCTTCTTAATAAATGACGAGGAACCTTTTCCGAAGGTTTTTGTTTACTCTCCTGGGGCCTCAAAAACAAGTTTCTTGGGCGGTATCTGTCTCTGCCTCTCAACGAGTTATACCTTTTATAGTGCAAGAGTTTCATGGCCTCTGCCAACCACAGAACTAGGGTAGTCTCCTCACTCCATGTAATCCAGGACTATGTTTCCGACCCTTGACTTTCAACCTGTAAATCAACCTGTAAATCATTGCTATAAGCAAAACTACAAGACCTAGATTGTATTGGTTCGTTACATGAAAGCCCAGGTGCTGCGTCCTTGATGACCGAGAGTGAGGTGGCTATTCTACACAATACCGTCCCTTCTAACCAGTGGTGGCTAACACAAGTAAGAGTGGTGGGGTGGGGGGATCGACGGGATAGGTAAAATAAAATGAAAAAAACATCTTGCGCTTGCCACATCGCCGACTTGGCGCTGCGTCGAGCGCATGTGAATTTGGTTTTATTTATTTATATTATTTTACCCATTCCTTCGACTCCTGACCACCCCTACCTATGCCGGCCGCCACTGCTTCTAACAAAGTTTCAGATTAGCAGCTCCTCATATTCAGGATATGGTCAGATCATCTAGGCTTGCGTGTTGCAGATATGAAGATGACACATAATTCATTCGAAAGACAGATGGTCTAAAGGTCTACCACAAGTTAAGACCTAACGATTCTCTTTGTGCCATAGATACATGGATGATGAATAACCACCAAAATCAGAACACCGCCAAAGCAGAGATCATGACCAGTGGACAATGGCACAACCCCCAGCCCGCAGACATTGGACCCAAGTAACATGATTCCCCAACCTGCCTCATCAGGAAGAATGAGGAACCAAAGGGTAACAACTCAGCTCTGTCCAAGTTACCACATCAAGGAGATCACAAGAAGCACGTGCTACACAATGAAAACATTTCAAAATTCATTGCCATACAATGGCTACCAACAAAAAGGTGGCCCCTGCCTATTCATATGCAAAATAGAACACATTCAAACTATGCAGAAGGTTGACTCCCTCCTCCTGTACCCATGAGAACATGTGTTGACAGGCCTACGTGCATTCCGCTGGCTACCAATTGCCATACAATTACTGTTCAAGGCTCTGTCAATCATTCACAGAGCTTGCAAAGGACGACTTTATTGACAAACAAAATTTAAGCAATGCAAAAAACAGGGCCCTGCACTCTAGGCTATCACCATGTACTGCCCGACATACAAAAAGAAATCCATAGGAGGCTCCACCTTCTATGTACAGGTGGCAAAACTCTGGAACTCCTTGCAAGCTAAAATTCTGAGCATCTTGAAATATATAATGTTCAGAAGAGAGGTGGAAACTTGGTTGTTCCTAAGGTAATTACGTCATCTGCTGACCCAGGACCAGAATAATAATCCCCACCTATCGGCCACCCAGAACCATGACCAGCAGAACAATCCAAGAAGAAAAACACGAACCCCATACCAGCTGGGCACATTCAGTCACCTTGGTCTCACGCAGTCACCTCCAACTAGTAAAAGGCGTCAATAAGGTGGACACAGATAACACAGGCAAGCTGAAGACCTCCACTCACCATGATCTCATTATGATCTCAACAAACTAAAGAAATATTATGATGCCCCCTCAACAGCTAAGATATAACACTCCACCCAATATTGGGATTACCTGCTAACACTCAACATCTGAAGGCTCAAAACCAGACTAATGAGATGGAGGACATGCTTGCTAAGACCAGAGATCCCCTAAACATTGCTGTACACCGAAATACAAATAGCCTACTCCTCCCTGAAGGGCCCAATTAGTCATATTCTTTGAGCACTGGCAGCTTATAATGTCAATTTAAAGGATGAATAGAACCGTGTATCTTGGCAAATCTCCGTGCTTGGCATATCATAATGACAACCATATCAAGGGAAATTGTAATAGTTTACTTGGGCAGATCTGGTACCCTTCACAGCTTTCACCCTGTTCCCTTCACAGAACCATAAGATATTTTAGTGATGGCCACCTATGACAGCCAGCCTAGGAAATTGAATTGAGAACATAAAAAAAATAACAAGAATTAAAAACACAGTGAAGTGACCTGCAGAGCTATTCAGAGCTGCCGGCATTTTTTATTGTACGTATATGGCACAAAATAAATAGGAAATATGCTTCTGCTGGAGTGTGGCTGCTATATGCTTGCAATAAAAAATTTACATTCAAAGAAACATTAATTGATTTGGCTATTTTAACATTTTTCAGCTGTGCCTTGCATTTTATTACTTCTATTTGTGAAGGGGAGAACAATAAATCGCCAGGTAACCAAGCTCTCTAACCACAGGCAGCTACAATGTTTCAATGTTACTTTATAACACCGACTTTAGGACCGAGATGGAAAATAAATTGCCATTTAGCTGGGTATCTGAAGTACAGACAGACAGAATAAGCAGCCAGAATCCATAGTTAATATAAACAAGCATTGGCATAGCCAATAGGTCTCGCCTTTGGGATTTATGTGTTTAGTCAGAACTTTTGGCAATGTTGTAGAGCATTGCGGCTGCTGTGCATCATGTTGAAAAGTTATAGTAAGTGTTAAGCATTTTTGTTACCTTTATACAAACCAAGACAACATTATATACAACTGAACAACCTAATTAAAAAAAGATTGTAACATAAAAAATGACTTCTAGTGTTTTGTACTTGCACTGCTGGCAACTTCTTCCTGCCTGTTTTCATGGTTGTTTGTTATAAAAAAAAATTGTTATGGGGGAGTGGGACATTATTAACGGGGGAGTGGAGGTTGTAAAACAGTAATTTTAATTAGAACACGAGTATCGGACGTACACTAGGAGAGAATCAACAGATGCCAGATTCCGAGGGTAGACTGACATGATGCTTAGGTGGTGCTTAGGTGGTGCGCTGATGCAAAATGGTGGTGGTGAGTGATGTTTGGTGCTCTGGTGGTGCCACTATATAGTGTGTATTGGAGATACGTTGTGGATTGTGGAGTTGAAATATGTTTGGTGTGTAATTATGTGGTGTGTATTGGAAATGTGTGGAGTTGAATTCTGTGTCCTGGAACTGTGGTTTTGAGTGAAATTATGCTTAGTGAAATTGTGTCATGGTGTGCAGTGCCTTTAATTTTGATTGGTGGTATGTGGCATAGAGTGCATTTATGTGGAGTGTATTTATGTTGCATTGAGTAGAGTGCAATTATGTGGCATGTAATTATGTGGCACTGAGTGGTATTATGTGGAGTGCATTTATGTTGTATTGATTAGAGTGTAATTATGTGGCGTGTAGCTATGTGGCACAGTGGTATTATGTGGAGTGTATTTATGTTGCATTTAATAGAGTGTAATTATGTGACGTGTAATTATGTGGTACTGAGTGGTAATATGTTGAGTGTATTTATGTTGCATTGAGTAGAGTGTAATTATGTGACGTGTAATTATGTGGCACTGAGTGGTATTATGTGGAGTGTATTTGTTGCATTGAGTTGTGTAATAACCTGGTATATAATTGTGTGGTATTATGTGGAGTGTATTTATATTGCATTGAGTAGAGTGCAATTATGTGGCGTATTATGTGGCACTGAGTGGTATTATGTGGAGTGTATTTATGTTGCATTAAGTAGAATGTAATTATGTGTTGTGTAATTATGTAGCACTGAGTGGTATTATTTGGAGTGTATGTTGCATTGAGTGAACGGCGCAGTGTAGTGACTAGTGAGAAATACAGTGAACAAGCAGTGTGCTGTGAGATAAAAAAACATATGCAGTTGGCTTATAGTTGCACAGTTTCAGAAAATGATGTAGCCCTGTATTCAGGGCCACACAGATGGCACTTAGTATTATAAAGTGAACAGAACAATATATTGACGTTTCGACCCCAAAAGCACCATTTAAACTGAGTCTTTATCAGGACAATGCAAGTAGACATCTCAAAAATGTAAGGGGAAGAACGTACAAGTAACAGTGGTTCTGAATCGATCAGTTTCACAATACCAATCCGTTTCTGCAGTTAGATACTGTTAAGCGCACTCCTGGGACAAAAAAAGCAGGGTCAGTCACGATCGCAGCGTAAAGGAAGAATCGAATCAGCAGGATGGTCGGCAGAAACAGATTGGCATTGTGAAAGTGATCAATTCACTGGGTTGCCCCATTGATTGTTTACCCACCTTCTCATCTCATGTAGTCCTCTCCGGGACCCTTGCAATAGCTGCCCAATCATAACCGCCCACACAAGCCTCACAACCAGTACCTGACAACTGACCATGTGGAGTAGGTTAAGTTTTTTTAATATTGACACGAACAATCAACCAGCCTGACATTTTTTCACTGCTCTGAAGTTCATCTCAGCCTATGCTCACCACCACCTGCACACCACTCCTCTATACCCGATCTCTCATAGTCCAAGAAGCCAACTTCCTCTCTGTAGGCCACCGGCCACCCAGGCAGGTCTTTAGCCTTCACAGGTGATCGTCACAGATGTTCTGCTTAATTTGCCGACTCTTACTCGGTGACTAGTCCAGACTGCAAAAAAATGCACTTTATACTTCTTATAAAGTTTGAAAAGCCAGCCACTAACACAACAAACTGTCCAACTGCTGTATTTCTTTTAGTTGCAGAGCTTTTACAACTCACAATCTTCAAACATATATTTTTTTGGAAAAGGCTTCTGTCTCCAGCTGTTTCGATAATCAGAAATAAACCTTCAGATATCAATGAGATCATCTTGCTTCAACCAAAATATTGCATTCCTTTCCAAAACACAAGCAGTAGCCAGGTCAACATCCTCAGGCACTCGGCCAACAGTGGCTAGTTTGTCTAAACGCCTAAGTCTGGTCATTTCAACCTTGTACTGAATACAAGTTCCTTCATGAGCCTGTCCATTGGGCTGGGCCGGATCATATGTACAGCAAGATCCTGTACAAGCTGGGCGAGCGTCCGGCTAAGTCGAGTGATGTACGCATCATGCTCAGTAGAAAACCCTCCGCAAGCTGGGCCGGCACTTTGCAAAGCCTGATCATATGAACATCATGCTCTGTAGAAGATCCTGTACCAGCACTGGTCTGACCTGTTGGGGAGACGGACAGACAGATAACACGCCGGGAAACAACTATTCATATACACCTCATGCTCCATATGAAATCCTCTACAAGCCAGGTGAGCACAGGGCTGTAGTCTGCACATATGAGTGTCATGCAGTGCAGAACACACTCCACAAGCTGGGTGAGTGGCGTTGATCATGTGTAGGCCATGCATTCCAAGAAGACCCTATTTTCAACCTACAGACAAGGCCACCATGCTCCCATTTCCTGAGTCAAACCGTTCCGACTTGGGGTGCAATTTCATAACAAATACGAAAATTCACCAATAACACTTCCAACTTAAAATATTTCTGTAAGAAAAGAGGGCTATTATGTGTCCCCACGGATGCTGTATAAAGGGTAGCGAAGGACCCTTCACAAACGGAAAACTTTGCCTATTTGGGACACTAGATTAGATGTAAAAAGAAACTCACTATTGGAAGTACTGTAATCTCCCAGAATACATGACCGGGACAGCTCAAGAAACCCAGACAAGCTGCAGGTGAAGTACTGAGGCGGAGGGGAAGGTAGCAGTCCAGATGTATGAAGGCATCGGTCTTCACCAGCCCAGAAATGTGCTTTACAAATTTTAAAAAAACCTGCTCCCAGCGTACACAAAGGCGGACTTGTGTGGAGGACAAGCTGAGCACAAGAGAGTAAACAAACAGACACAACAACAAGCCTGGGGAGTTGTGCGCGCGCGTGCTAGCACGAGCTCCATCTGTTTCCATTTAATGCGAACGCGATAATTGGAAACAGATGGTGCTGATGCTCACTCCCAAGCACCCTAGGCCAGGGCAGAAAGAAGGCGGGACATGCACCCACCTTGGGCCAATTGCGTACTGTCTTTCTTAGAAAGGCGCATGCAAAGGCCAATCGCGGGTTAAGCACACACACGAACATGTGTTCAGCATTGAAAAGCCCTGACTAAATGCCTCGCAGAGTAGCGCATGTGTGCTGGCTCGGGCGCGACCTAAAAAGCACACATCGGACAGCTTGTCACTGAAGAGGATCTATTTTTAGGTGGTTGTGAACAATGTGCACGGGCTTTATGCAGTCACTCAAGTGAAGGTAGCCAATAGATAAAGGGGGTGACCCATTGACCATGCTATGCGCTGCAGGTAGCGAAGAAAAATATGAATGGCCGCCGACAGCCTCTCCTGCTTCAGCCCCCCACCCTTGCAAAATGTGGAATTCTGCTCCATCATCAACGCACCTTATCTCTCTGGTGTTTAGCTTTTTAAAGCAATCTATTCATGCATTCATTTGTGCATTATGATGAGCTGACGAGTATATTTAGTGTGAAGCGGGGTTGGACTACAGAGGTATGTTTGAATGGTCCTAGTTAAGGATACAATATATATTTGTAATACATGTTCTGGTTTGCGAACATGAACCCAGTGGTCTTCGGGGTAGTCAGCCAGGCCTTGGAAGAAACGTGGGTTCTCGTCACACAGGAAGTGCAGCGTCATCTTAGATCTTGCACGGCAAGGATGCAATGAGCCCCAGTGGGACACTCACTGCTTAGCGGTGATGCAGACACACCACAGAATGAACGCAAGTGCCTTTTGTGCACCCCGCATGTGCGTCTGTTGTGACTCCGCACTTGTGCCCTGGTGCTGTGCACACAGAAGCAGGGCCGCGGGAAGCAGGGCTGCGGGAACAGAGGCGCCTGGAGGGTACTCGGCCTTTGTGTACATTATCGTGACCCTCTGTCGGGCAGCAGTTCAGTGCTGTATTTAACGACTGGAGGAGATGAGACCCCCTGATGTACACACACTCGCTCTGCTTCAAGAGGCAGAAAAACCACATCAGCAGAGCTGCTGTAGAGCCAGAGAAACCAGGTCAGCAGAGCTGCTTTAGTGGGAGAGAACCAGGTCAGCAGAGCTGCTTTAGAGCCATAGAACCAGGTCCGCAGAGCTGCTTTAGAGCCATAGAACCAGGTCAGCAGAGCTGCTCTAGAGCCTGAGAACCAGGTCAGCAGAGCTGCTCTAGAGCCAGAGAAGCAGGTCAGCAGAGCTGCTCTAGAGCCTGAGAACCAGGTCAGCCGAGCTGCTGTAGAGCCAGAGAAACCAGGTCAGCAGAGCTGCTTTAGAGGGAGAGAACCAGGTCAGCAGAGCTGCTGTAGAGCCTAAGAACCAGGTCAGTAGAGCTGCTCTAGAGCTAGAGAACCAGCTCAGCAGAGCTGCTGTAGAGCCAGAGAAACCAGGTCATCAGAGCTGCTGTAGAGCCAGAGAAACCAGGTCATCAGAGCTGCTTTAGAGCCAGAGAACCAGGTCAGCAGAGCTGCTCTAGAGCCAGAGAACCAGGTCAGCAGAACTGCTTTAGAGCCATAGCACCGGATCAGCAGAGCCGTTGTAGAGCCAGAGAACCAGGTCAGCAGAGCCGTTGTAGAGCCAGAGAACCAGGTCAGCAGAGCTGCTCTAGAGCTAGAGAACCAGCTCAGCAGAGCTGCTGTAGAGCCAGAGAAACCAGGTCAGCAGAGCTGCTGTAGAGCCAGAGAAACCAGGTCAGCAGAGCTGCTTTAGAGCGAGAGAACCAGGTCAACAGAGCTGCTCTAGAGCCAGAGAACCAGGTCAGCAGAACTGCTTTAGAGCCATAGCACCGGATCAGCAGAGCTGCTTTAGAGCCAGAGAACCAGGTCAGCAGAGCCGTTGTAGAGCCAGAGAACCAGGTCAGCAGAGCTGCTGTAGAGCCAGAGACCCAGGTCAGCAGAGCTGCTGTAGAGCCAGAGAAACCAGGTCAGCAGAGCTGCTCTAGCTGACACTGCCTGACTGACACTGCCTGACTGACTGACTGACTGACTGACTGACTGACTGACTGACTGACTGACTGACTGACTGACTGACTGACTGACTGACTGACTGACTGACTGACTGACTGACTGACTGACTGACTGACTGACTGACTGACTGACTGACTGACTGACTATGAATGACTGACTGACACTGACTGACTGACTGACACACTGACACTGACTGACTGACTGACTGACTGACACACTGACACTGACTGACTGACTGACACACTGACACTGACTAACATTAGGTCTCGCCTTTCATTAAGTTAAAGCCATTTGCTTTGCTATACAATACCATTAGCAAAGCAAATGGCTTTAACTTAATCAAAGGCGAGACCTATTGCATTTTCAATGCTTGTTTTTTCTGCAAGCGTGCAGTTGACCTGTGCACATGACTACAGGCACTTTTAAGAGCCAAACACACATCATCAGCCACTTCCACCCAGGCCACCCTTCAACCACTCTTGCTCAACAGAGAGTGCTTGCTCTGGCCTGCAACAATTTCGGACATGGTAACAAAAGTGCTGAGGAACTACACTAGTCGTAGATTTGTGCCGAACAATCCAAGTAGCAGTAACCATATGCAAGCCACCCTGCATTGTGTATTTCTTAGAGTTGGAAACTGTTTGATAAGCTGCGAAGAAGGTGTGTAAATAGTGGGGGTCTGGTCTTTTTCAAGTATGTAAATGTGGATTAGTTGGCTGATGTGTCAAGTTCGTTATTTGTCATTCACAACCTGGGGTGCTTGCCGGGGATATTTAGGTGTGTTCTGCAGTAGCATGTTTCAGACACCCGATACCGGTCCAAGTTACAAAAGGAACTGCTTTACGTACGAGAGGGGAACAATAGAGGCAAGATTCTACTTTTTCAAGAAAACCTTTATAAAGATCGTGGGAGCTTTCAGTAAAACTAAAATGCAAACAGTACATTTGTAGGAAACGAAAAGCAGTTCACTTTTGAAAAACAGGAAGTAGCAGCCGCCAGGTGCATGCATTGTCTAGCTCTAGAAGGCACAAAAGCCTCCAAATTCAATAAGTTTTTTGTAAATATGTGTTTCCGAATTTTTTTTTTCTCAAAGCCGCCAAGTCGATTTTATAGGAAAAAGTGTTTCTTATTAGCTGGTGGCCAGCCTTTAAAGCACGTCTGATGAGCTACTTTCAATTTAAATAATATATTTATTTCTTCTTTCCCAATAGGTGAAAACATTTGGCCCATGTGGAACCGAAAATGAAGATAAACTGGGGCTGTACATGGATCTGGTGGATGGCATCTTTTTACATAAAATCATGCTTCAGATGTACGTACATTTTTCGAAATTCTGAGAAAGTGGTGCTGCATGAGTGTCACTATCACAGTATAGGAAAGGCACATTAGAATTTGATTGACCACCCTACTTTACTTGGCAACTTAATGACCATTGGCATGGCAGGCTCTGCCTTTAACTCTTTTGCATCTTAACTTTGTGACCTCTGGCCGCTGTTACCTGGCAGTCCAGTAGATGACCACCCACGCCACTGTTGGCGTCCCCTAATGCTCTTTCCCAACCCCGGCCCTTTTTTTCTATCTATACTAGCTCCGTTGATGACATGATCTCTTTTATGGTCTCTTGCTACCTATATGCAGATGGCACCCAAAACTTCTCATTCCCAACTTTCACATCTCTTCTATAGTCACATGTGTCTGTCTTACCTCCATGTGTCAGTGGATGGTGTTCTGACTGCTGTAACCCAGAGATGGATTTTATACTCTTTCCCCCCCCCCCCCCCCCCCTCCCTTCTCCTACTACTAAATCTACTCCTGTGGCTACATCCCTCGTGACACCCTGACTTTTAAAGTTTAAGCAAAATAAGCATTTACAGTGCAATAGGTCTCGCACTGACATTATTTTGAGCTGTTGGCATTGTAAATGGGTTTTTTTTAAATCCTTTTGTGAAGCAGTAATCAAATGGTGTAATGCCAAATGGCAATAGCTCACTTTGTTGTTATTGTCTAATCTATTGCATTTGTACTGGTGTGAGTTTTCTATTGTAAATGGTACTGTCTTTTAGTTATGAATTGTTTGTTTATTATATAAATTGAATGCATAAAAATGTTAATACCCACTTATTTTGGAATAAGGACTCTGAGTGAATATTACCAATCACACATTAAAGGTAATATCACACCATAATTCTGAGATGAAGCTGCAATTAAGGATTGGGCTGCTACCAGTTGTGGTGCTTTTTGGTAGCCGATCAGAAATGGTTTAAATGACATCATTGCCCCAATGCAATACAGAACTACATTGAGGTTCATGTTTTATTAAGCAACACGAGGCGGTTTTGTCAAAATCGGAAAATCTTCACATTTTAAACAATTTAGTAAAATGATAAATTTTTGGTTTGCTGAATCTACTTGTTATAGAGTTTACAGACTTTGTATTGCGGTTGTTGCATGTACCATAAACATGTGTAATGACTGGCCAGCTGCGTTTCTTACTATTTTGGTACCCGAGCAGCATTATTAACAGATCCCCACGCTACCTCCACACTCGCATAACTCAGTTGCGAGTGTACTGTAACCAGAGTCGGTGCTCCAATTAAGTGGAATATGGTGAAACGGCCCCTAAGCACCGTGAGCGCATTTTGCACGCGCACAACTCCTGCGACCTACGCTGTGGCTGGAATTCTTATCCAAGTTCTGGAGGTGCGCTTGTCAGTTCCGTTGCGGCTTTGGTACCAAATTTGGGGCGGCTGCAGCGTGATCCCCCACGCAGAGTATGGGGACGCGCGCTACTTTGTTCTGTTTGTGTGTTGGGCTGAGATCTCGGCGTGGTGATATGGGGGTATATACTGCTGGACCCCACTTGTGCCAGGGGCCGCAGGCATCCCGAGTGCTTGCAGGCGTACATGTTGACAAACCCATGGGTGTGGCACTGTGAGCTCCCGGGGTGCTGGTTTGTGTACTCGAAGACGCACCATGAGTCCACGCTCTTGCGAGCGAGCTCCTGACAGTGCCATCCCTTCACTGCGTATTCCAGTGGCGGTACAGGTTTAGGCAACCCATGTTGTCTCTGGTGCCGCTCGTTTGGGGGGTAGAGGGGGCTATCACTTCAATATACGCTTGGTGGGGATTGAGAGAGGAGGGGTCTAGGTTTTTTTTTTCCACCGTGTGTTGCTGCGAGCTGCTTGCAGCACTGTACCTCAACTCTGCACCTAGTGTGATGGTGTTTATGGCTTTCCTGCACGCTTCTGACGGGGTGCTACTCGCAGTCTGTAGGTGTGGTGGGCTGGTTTACTCATCGAATGAACAGTGCTAAGAAGGTGCTCAAAACTACCGAAGTCCCGTTCCTTTAACTGGGGCTCCGAGTGGTTATGGGGTTCAGGTGCAAGGTCCCTACAGAACCGTACATCTCTGCACCTCCAGCGTGGTGGCGGGGTCCAGGTATTGGCCCCGCTGTGTCCTGCGCACTTCTGACTGCACCATCCTCAGGTGCTGTTGGGAAGGGGGGTGTCCGTTTTGGTGCTTTTTCCTAACAGCAGCATAAACCCATAAACATTGTGAACTGGTAGATGGAGAAAAGGGGTAGTGGGGCGGGCGGTACAGATGTGCACTCCCGTCCCTTCACCTGGGCTCCCTAGATGTTAAGAGTAAACTTGTTTGCACACCATACGTCTGTAGCTGCGTGCTCCTGACGGCCCATCCTTCCAGCAGGAGCGCTCGGCAGCGATGTGCAGCCTCCGGGCTCCTTGTCATGCTGTCTGAGTGCAGCCCCTGCCCCGTCCCACCTTCCCCCGTGAGCGCTGAGCCGGCTGCTCTCCCTGGAACGCCACCGCAGGTTGTAAATCGCCTGAAATCCCTGATGCCCGCCCCTCCCTGCAACTCGAAGACACCAATTATGCTGAATTACACGTGCGCATTGCGCAGTGCAGAGCCGGCCGGGAGCGGCTGATGGTGACATCTCGGGACGAGGCTGGAGCTCTGGGCGTCTACAGGCAGCCGTGGACGCACACCATACCTGCGTGGGCATGGATCAGTTACTTGCAGATCCGATAATTCTGGACTCATTCATTTAGGCTCAGTTCGGCAGTGTTCAGTGGGGGCTCTGTGAGCCGAGGCTCAACCCGCCAGGTTCACAGCGCGATTCGGGTGACGCGCTACTCGGAAAGTGAAAGTGCGCCATGCGTGTTGTGCAACGGAAAGATGATCAGTCACTACACGCCCCCTTAAGATAAGAAATAGCCTCACGACAGCCATAAAGCAAACGATCCGGTCCGGATGGGCCATCCGAAAAGGAGAAAGGGCGGCCACAAAAAAACCTAATTTCCAATGGCAGGCCACCATTTAGCATAAACGGTGACGCAAGCCAATGAAAATGATGACCGGGGCTTCACGTCCCCTTCAGAAATCTCCTCATCTACAATGTGTCTTGCAGAGCGAGCAGCGCATGCATGCTGCAACGCTAGGCGAGACCTAAAAACCGCAACTCTTCGTTTCTACTCCTGCATAAATGTGACCTTTTTCATCTCCACCACTGCAAAAATGAATTAAATTCTAAATATACGTAAAATTGTCCTCCTCTCCCCTTTTACTGAGCCAACTAACGGGCAGTCAGTAGGCTGAATAATTGCAACAATCTTCTAGTGGGCCTTCCCTAAAGTTCATTTAATCTTGTTGCTAAAGCTTTAAAATGTGTCTTGAAACTAGATTAGACTCCTGAGGAACGCCCTTAACTTTGTACTAAGTTCACCAATCTGGCTGGTTGTCCACCATGAGCGGTGCCCTCTACAAACGTATCTAGTATTCAAAGTGACTCATGGCACATCCCCAGGTTACCTTTTGCGCACTATATGCAGGGCCCCTGGATTTGTTGGATTTCACTTCTGTGGCATTTTACATAGAATTCTAGATTTTCTACGTTTACTGCAAAAGCCACCATCAGCTGCATGAATTGTAAATGCCATCAAAAATGTTGTTTCTATGTCAAAAGCATAAAGTAACTTTAAAAAATAGTGCCACAAGTAGTTCCGTGCGGTTGCATTCCCTTTCTCTGCAAAGGTTAACTGGTGACTGTTAAACTGGGACTAGACTGATTCAATTTTGCCCAAACTGAATTAGTAGCTTGTTAAAATGACAAAATAACAGCATACTGGCACAGATTGTGACATTATATGTTTCATTATTTGCCTATGTTTCTCCCTAATTTTGTCAACTGTGCCAAAAAATGTGGTTCTCCATCACTATATCCAGCCTCTTAACATCCAGACACCCCGGGTTAGATAATCAGCAATTCCTAACTTTATCAAAACCACCACGTGCATCTTCCAGATTCCGGTATTTCTCCCTTCTAGGGCCCACCTTCTGCAAAAGCTGAACAGTTGGGACCAGCCCTTCACTAGAATTTAAAACTACAATAAAACTCGCCTCTTGAAACTTGGTGGAAATGGAGGTGAACTATCTCACATAGTGACCTAACATTATAAATATATCCTTGTTGTCTACACACCTCCATGTGGGGAGTTATCTGCCCGTGTTGCTAGTCTGTTGTATATGCGTTGCACCGTTTTGAGATGTTTGTGCTTGTTGCTTTGCTCTACCACAATGATTGACTTAAAACACACCATTTTCAACCACATTGGTTCCTTTGATTGTACCATATCTTTTTTTATTGTCCTAATGTACAACACTTCTGGTTGAGATCTCATAAGCTGCTTCGTTGTCCCAAACCTTAAACTAGAAATCCAAACGTGGCAACCTGAGAAAATAAGATTTGGTTTTTCAGTTGTTCGGGTGTGCCATCTTCACATCACTTGCTGAGGATCTGCCATCACACACACTAGGAGTGTAGTGGGCAGTCGGTATTTGCGTAGTTGGGTGAGTGGTGAAAAGAACATGCAAAATAAGGTAAAACCTGAGGAGATTATCGAAGTGCGAGTACGTGTAAACCTTGAATCTGAAACCAACGAACCTCAACCAAGAATTTAAGAAGTGGAAAGTAATAAAGAAAATGTTTGGATCAAAGGAACTTTGAGGTAGTAGAATACCCCTGCAGAAGGGCCGCCATGGATGCCTTATCCAAGGAGTGACTGTAACTAGATACTGCCACATTTGTTGCCAGTAAAGACCACAGTATGTAGCCCCCGCAAACAAAGACTGTAATATCTACTCTCCCTTCCCTGTGCATGTATATCGACTGCGTCTTACCTGGGGCCAAATTCTGACTTCTTCACCTGCCTATTCTTCATACAAGGCGGCTAAATAAATAGGCTGTTAGGGCAAAATATCGTACCGAAAGCCCCCCTCCATGTATGTCAGGCCAATGCTTATGCAGTTCTGATGAGCAGCAGTGAACAAATTGAGCAACATTTGCCTAAATGTTTAGACTCCTTCTACAGACCTTTACAGGGAATACTCTTGCGATGAAGTGGGCATGGCTGCCATTATAATAATATCCCTGCTTCACACACACGGGTAAGCTTGTCTGCGGGCTGCCTACTGGACTTGTCTCACAAGAAATAATGGCAACTCCTATTTCAGCGCTGAAGAAGGGCGCTCTCATCACGACCAAGTGGTTGTCTATACTGTCAAGGCCTAAGGTGGCAGGGTAGAGGTACCGCATACGCTGACAGAGCTTCCGTGGCCCATGGTTTATAGTGGCAGCAATAGCAGCATCAGACAAGTTCATTAGTGGGAAGTGGAGAAAGTCCCAGAGGTTCTCCAAAGGACTCTGCACTTCTTCTAAACAGAAGCAGAATAGACCGCTCGCCAGCAGTGATGTGTGATTGAGCTACATCTTGTCCCTTCACACATAGAAGAAAAGAAGCAGGACCACCACGTGGTTATCCTTGTGTTAGGATAATAACAGAGGCTCTTACTCATACCTGTTCTTTGTTCTGCTTCTTTTCTTCACCAATCGAGAGGCTGCTGGAACTTGGGCCACTGAGCTGGGACCACTTGTGCAGGTCAAGGAAGACTCTATCTTGCTACTAATCTTCAACCATTTCAGTCTGTTCCTCCATCACGAGACATACAAAATGGACGCCCTGGCTCAGCTTTCGTCTGCTGTTCAAATGGGCAAGTAGGCCATATACCATGAACTTCACTGATACGTGTTGATGTACCTGGTACCGCGCTGAAAGTGGCAGCCCGTGATCCATTGCATGGATTTCTAGCTTGCGCTCCTGGTTGGAGCCACTACACGTCCCAGAAGTGCTGCATTCTGGCCCTTTTTAGTTGGAGTAATATATAGAGAACACATCAAAGGCTGAAGTCCAGCCCTGGTTGTTCTTAAAACCCTACTCCGAGGCTTTGTCTTGTATCAATCTTGGAAAGACAGACGGCTGAGGTCGCCCTACCAAGAAGTTAACTTGCTAAAGAGAGAGGCGCAATTACACCTCTGTTAGGTTTTCAGGGCACAATTCTTAGTTTTGACCTAAGCACTAACTACTGCTTCCACGTGTTTTGCACTTGGGGTCTCTTTGACGGGACACCTTTTTGACATAAGGGAGCATCACTTCATGGTGTTTTCCTGAGTTCACCTACATGTCCCTTCATAACAGCTAAAATTACTTCTGGTGTTGTAGTCTGCGTATATCTGTGATAGTAATTGATATGGTCCTTCCTTGGAAGGGATGCTTGCGTTTGTTCCCCGCTGTGGGATGGACAGCCATTGTCTCTCGTGACCTCCCGAGACATGCCCTCAGCATCCATTTTGTTCCCCATTGTAGTGTGGCTGGCATGCTCCTATACACACTGAACCTGCTTTTTAAGCCGCATTCCTCTACCTTCTTGCACAACAATAGTTTATATAATAGTTTAGCGTAAGTGTCCTGTGTTTTTAAATTTAAAGTGAGATAACTCGGTGGGTTAATGCGGGTTCTGGTAAAGTGCAGAGGTATAGGTCATGCTTTATAATTGAGGCTCCTTATCTTATGGTATGTTTTTAAGCAGTTCTAGCTGCATTTATCCATTTTTTTTTTGTTCATTCAATCTGTATGTATCCATGTTTATTTTATAGTTTATGAAAAAATGGAGCTGGAGCTGATATATTTTCACATGTATTTAACGTACATGCACTTGGTTTCCAGGTGGGCTTTGAGATTGTAAGAAGCATACAGACTGCATCACTCGAGTACAATGCATTTGGGGTGCAAGCACCTGCACATCTTCAGTTGTACATTACGCAACCTCCTCTTTTATGTTTGTAACTCTTCTTTCTGCGTAGCTATTCTCCTGCCACTCGTGCATGACAGCATTTGTTTTTAGCAGGTTCTCCCTTCGTGTTGCCACTCCTCTCACATACCGGGACGCAATGCTTATGCTTAGCGACCTGTGTGTGGCCCGGCTCAGTCAACCGAAGCACACCCCTTCCGGCCTACATGTGTGCCGTTAAAGTTTGATGCTAGTGAGTGGCTCGTTTACGCACTGGGACTCGGCTTGGGTTTTTCGGTGCAGGTACTCAAGTTCCACAGAGGGTTTCACATCTTTAATTTAAGGCTTGGCCGATTTAGATGGAGACCCCTCAAAATTTATTTTAAAAATGTATCTCTTTGAAAAAAAAAGTGTACTTTGTGGTCCCCCCCCCCCCTGAAACAAGCTTTGGTTTCCACCCTTCTGTCTCTGCAGGTCTCTCTGACCACATCCTTCCCTGCAGATTAATTGTTTGCTTGGCGGGCGCGGTGGGTTTGTTGAGGGGCCGCCGGAGATGGTTCAGTTGTTATCACGACATAGATCCGGCGCAAAGTCTCTCAGACCTGGTGGGGTGGGACTAGGCAAACAAAGGGGGCGGCAGCTAAGCGCCTCAATAGAATTCTGAGACTTCGAAGTGCTGCGTCTGGTGGCTCGGTGAACTCCCTGCAGGGTCCTCTGTTTGACCTTGTGGTCATTGGTTGAAATCCCAGGCTTTAAGCTTTTCATCCTTCTGATGTCGATTAAACAATTCCCATCGAGTGGAATAACTGTTTAATAACGTAGGTGCTTCAGCGCCAAGGTAACCTTCGAGCTAAAGCTACACTTTATAAAAACACGTTATATTATGCTTGGTCATGTTGACCACGTGACCGTGGATTTAGTATTTTAAATGTCTTGTATTTGTTCATGATGTGTGGTGACACGCGATCCAAGGCCTCGTTTTTAGCAGCGTGCAGTGGGCAACACACTGTAGATGATCCGCTCATAAAAGAGGTGATCTGTGTCATATGTCCTCTTCGAGCACGGAGCATGTGCTGAACGTTGTCTTCATTTCTGGAGGCCCTGTCTCTGAAGGGGTACAGTCAGGGCTTTAAGTGGGATGAAAACAGGGGTGGGGTTTGTCAAAGGGGCGTGGCCAATGTAATTAAGGGCGTGGCTTAAAAACATGTTAGCTAAAAATCTGTACTTAGCATAGTGTGCTGCCTGACTTGTATTTTGCTGTTTCTGTCATTGCATCCGGATCTATGGTACAACAAGTATAATCATACCTACAAGAAGTCAGGACTATTGGCTTTGTCAGTGGTTGTTAGTTGCATAAGATAAATAAGCAACAACTATGGCTTGTATATAATATTGAAAAAGCTCCAATTTAAAGCCCTGGTGACACAACGACAATGTTGCTGCTCATGAGTTTCAAAAGGAGAAGGGAAATCCAGAGAGAAAATGACTCTTTAAAGGATTTCCCTTCCCCTTCGACGCTCACCTGACGTCATGCCGTAATTTCTCCACTAGTGAGAAGTGAGCAGTGTGAGCAATCGCACATTGATGTGCCTGTGGGCACTGCAGTCTGGAAAAAAATGGACCGCTTGTACCAGGGCACAAAACAGAGCCTGATAGAGACCCGTTTCGAGGCCCCATTTAACAACAAGCATTTACAATGCAATGGTCTCGGCATTGGTCAAGTTAGAGCTATTGGCATTGCTCATGACATTATTTTTGTTTGTTTTTGTTTTTAAAACATTTAACCCCTTCGCTGCGACGGGAATTCCGCCGCAGCGCTGGGAGGGTTGGGGGGCAGCGCGGTGGCGCTGTGCTCATGACGGAGCCACTCCGTCATGAGCCACGGTCGAGCTGTGCTCATGACGGAGTGGTTCCGTCATGACTCTGCCCAGTTGCGTTGTCCCCCCGCACAGGCGGGGAAACAGCGCCGTGTGGGCGGAGCGGCCGCCAACGGTCGCGGCATGACGGAACCACTCCGTCATGAGCACACGGCAGCCGTGGCTCATGACGGAATGGCTCCTTCATGAGCAGGGGAGGGGTTAAAGAAACTGCATTGTTATTTACAATGTCAATAGCTTAATCACTCTCAATGCGAGACCTTTTGCATTTGCACTCACACACAGCCACCCACACACAGAGCCACCCACACACACCGAGCCACTCACATAAAGCAACCCACACACAAATAGAGCCACCCACAGAGCCACCTACACACACAGAGCCACCACGCATAGAGCCACACACACAGAGCCACATACACAGAGCCACACACAGTGGCTTCCACAAACCTTCCAGCACCTGTGACGAGATTAGCAATAAATCAGCATTTAACAGTGTTTAAGGCTCGAGAAACGAAGGAGTTAAATGCCAACATCAGAAGGAAATAAAAAGAGAACTTCGCCACTAAAGATAAAGCGTGCAGGAGCTGCTGAGGGTGCTGCGTAGGATGGACAGTGGAAATGTACACCACCAGCAGGCACTGGCTGCACGCTTCGATGGGGACTGTAGGGGGAGTGGCTGTTTACCTTCTCAAAACTCTCACGGCTTCCCAGAGGACTCCTCTAGGGGCGTCTTACTAGTAGTGCATCACTCCTTGTCTCTTCCCGCCCTCTCTCCCTTTCCATGGTGTGACACACGGAAACTGCAAGCCATCTTCCCTTTTCACCTCCTTACACAAGACACCCATCTCCTTAGCGCTCACACATCAAAAAACCGCCCCTCCTCTAACCACAGCGCTTCACATATTGCCACCGACGCCTGGCCCCAAGCCACAGCATAGCCCGCCTCCTCTACTATTACACCCACACTGCGAGCTCCACCCCCTGCGAATACATCACAAGCCATTGCCCACCCACATCTCTAAATATTATTGGCACTGACAACCCTTTTAATAGTTGTAAATTACTAATTTATATGCAGACCTTTGTGAGTGACGCCCATAAAAGACAATTAGGACATCAAGCGCAGAGGGACTGGAAATGGCATCAATCCAAATTCGGGTAGGGATGGGTTGTTTTTCGTTCTTTTTGTCTACGGAATGTAATGCAAGCACAAAATAGGCTGTAAATAAAGGAATTGAAAGTTGTCCAGGGTTTGCAACATTTCTAAAACCCTTGTGTAAGGTCACTACAGGGCTTTTTCTCATCACGGACACCATTTTCCAACCCACTGCTCGCCACACACCAGAACTCAGTTGCCACATGACAATAATTTGTTTTGAAAAAAAATCTGGTGAAAGGTTCCCCTGATGACATGAACCACCTGGCACCCTTAACCATGTGACCAATGGTTTATGAGAAAACCGAGCTGAATCTTTTTATGATGAACACAATCCGGGTAGGAGGTAATTTAGCCTAGATAACTGGTGGCTGCAAGCTAAGCGTAGTCAAAATAGTCACGAGGACGTCCTTATCCAGAAGCACGCGTCGCTCCTCACTGCCGCCTCCAAGGGCTCTCTGGACTTCCATGTCCGTGGATGCAATCGGGGTCCACCTGTGATGCTAACAGCTGCACAACAAACAGAATGAAGGTATGCACATCTGATAGCACCCGAATACCCACCCGACCCCCAGCAGGCTCTGAACATGACATCTGGCAGGTATGTGCGAAGCTGGCTCCCTGGCACTCGCCTACACAAAGGGAGGCTTTCCGTCTGTACACATCCCGCTGATGGGCCATTAACACTGATTCATGGCAGCAGCTGGGGGAACGGAGACACCAACGGGACGTGCACAAGTGTGACGCGAAAACATATTTTCACATTCAAACTTTTTAGGACAGGGGGAGGAGACCAGAGCAGCAGCCGGACACGGGAGCACCGAGGCAGCCGAGAGCAGGGGAGAGGACGCCATGAACACCACCGCCTTTCTCCGAGGTCAAGCAGAAATGCCTCGGAGAAACGCAGTGGCGTTTTCGTATTCGGGGGCGTGTTTTTCTTTTCTCTCCTCTTTCCATTGGCTGGAAGAGATAATCAGAAAAGTAGAAAAAAACATGCCCCCGAATACGAAAAGGACGGGGCCTGATCGGAGAGACGATCCTCTTCTCCAATGGCTGGCCAGCATTCAAGAGGCCAGCCAATGGAGAAGAGGAGAGAAGAGGGGCGGGTTCAAGCCCCTCTTCTCCAAAACATTAAATCTCCGGACTTCCGGTTCTGCCTTCGGCAGACCGGATGGTCCCGAGACCTAAAAACTGTGAGACGCAGCCCACTTAAAGCCCTTGGTACAGTTCAGAGGAGGGTCACAGTTTACTGCGAGATCCGCCTCAGAAACCTCTTGTAGAGGTAGTTATTGTGCACAGGGGCGTAGCTTCGGGAGTGGGGGTTGGTGTTACAACCCCCCCATACATGTATTTTCTGATAAGTAGTTGGGTACAGGTGCTTTCAGTCATGCATTGTAAGAAATCAGTCGTATTTCATACACACAGACAAAGATGCTCACACACACACACACTCTCCCTCTCTGTTTTGATAGTCTTCAAAAATATTGGTTACTTTACAAAATATTGTTTCTGTCTTAGTACTCCTACCAATCCGCTTTCTTCTCCCTTTCCACTGCCCCATAGGCTCCTCTCATGCACCCTTCCTGTCCTATAATGTATTTAAACATTATATGTCAACCTGATTGTCAGAAAATCTGAAGCACACCCCCTTCCCCCAATCTTACTGACAGCGGCAGCTGCTCCATTAGAACAGAGGCGCACCGCTCCTGCCACCACCAGCAAATAAACTATAATAAAACGGGTTTTAAACCTGTTTGTATTTTAATCCCCTGAACCCGCCCCCAGGACTGATGAGTCTTGGGGGTGTACACAGGGGATGACACTGCTGGTGTGTGTGTGGGGTGGGGGTAATGGGCACTCCCTTCACTGCACATGAGGGTTTTCCGACCGTCTCAGGCCGGCCAAACCCTCATGCGCAGTGAAGCTCGCAGATGGGGCTGGGGAGAGCATGCACAGACTCTGTCTGCCTGAGAGTGCCCAGGATGTGGGTGGAAGCTTGGTGGTGGTTGCTGAGCTAGGAGCAACACACATCTCGGGGTTTCAGAGCTCAGATCAGCATCAAGGTCTGGTAGACAAGAGGTTACGGAAGAATGGGTCTTCTGAAATTGCTTTGACTTTTATTTTCTTTATACGAAATGCATTGTTACACTCCAACCCGTAAAAGCGAGTTATCTTGAAGGAACATGTCAATTGCCTACATGTGATGGAAGTGCATAAATAAAAGTACCAGGACTGTGAAAATGTTTGAGTTGTGGAACCAGAGGGTCCAGGATCTCATTGGTTCCTTTACACTTGGACCATGCAGAAGGAGAAAAGGGAGATGTGCAGGATGGGAGTGCAGAGTGGAGGGCTCTTTAAGTGCGCGCGGTCAAACATTTTGTGGTTGGATCGTCTGCAGTAAAGCAGTTCCAGTTGATGGGGAGGAAGTTATCTGAACAGTTAGGACAGCAATGTGTTGGATCTATTCTGGTGTGCCACATCCTGCTGTGGTCACTTTCTATAGGGTTCTTGATAAACACAAGGTTAGTGTTATAGACAACACTTGAGAACTCAAGTGTCATGGATGTACAAACATGGCGACATTCTGAGCTCTTGGGGGTTAGCCTTCTAGACATAGCTTTTCCATGTAAAGAGTCCTCATTCTCTTGTTTTTTCTTGATTTGTTTACTTGGTTTGACAAAACTAGCAGATATTTATATTCTCTTAAAGTGCACACTTATGTTTTATTTTGGAGCAGTGCCTTGTTACTGAAAGCTTAAATTATGAAATATGGTGCAGTTCACTTTAAGTACTTAAGCTGAGCTGGATTTATCTCTAATCTTACCAAAGATAAATGCCTTAAAATCAGCCAGGTTGTCATGTAATTAGTAGAAACAGAACAAGCATTTGCAAAGCCAATAGGTCATGCCTATGAGAGCTGTTGGCTGTGGAAATGCTTTGTAGCCATGCTGTACAGTAGCACAGTTTATTTGGAGTGTGGCTAAAACAAGCGCTACGAAGCAGCCAGGACTAATGTGATTTTTCCTTCTTCTAAAGTGCATTAGCGCTGTATGCATTATAGTCTTTTAAAAGAATATATATATATTTTTAGGCATTGCTGCAGAGCAGCCACTCTGCATTACATTATGGCTACAAATCAGTGCCAAATACGGCAGTGCCAGGGCTGTGCAGTAGGCACAAAAGGCTCTGGCAGAAACAGTTGTCTTAAAGGCAACATCTATTGGCTTTGCCAATGCTTGTTAGGTCTCTGCACAACACCCCTGTGATTCTGAGTAAATGAGTTTAATCTCGATATGCACGAAGAACGAAAAAAAGTCACATTAGGCAAAAAAATCCTGTCGCATAAAGCAAGCAATTGGGCCAATGGCAATATCTTAGTGAAAATGCATTTAGAAGTAGTTAACATCAGTTGTCACAATAAAAGCTGATAACGTCTACTGTCACAATAAACATCCATGTCAAATGTGAAAAGGGACTTTTGAAGTGTGTCTGGCATAGCTACAAATGTCAAGCGGTTCAACAAGGTCAACAGTGGTACCTCAGTTGCAGCATGATCAGCGGAAGGACAGCAATCAAGCTGAAGCAATCAGTACTTGGTCTATGCTTCAGCTGAAAGAAGAGAAAGTGAAGCCAGCACGTGCTGGTCAATTAGTAGGCATAAAAAAAAGTTACAATGAAGCCAACAAATGTTAAGCGGTGCACGGCTGCAAACACCTTGTTGTATGTAATATCTATCGCCAGCGAGAGCCCATGTGCTGTTGCAGACACCTAAAAAAATGCAGGATGTAGGTTATCTATAAATTATTACAAAAAATTTCTGAACCATCATCTTCTCAAAAGTATGTGTACAACAAATCTAATCTACTGCCTTATGTGTGGGGTGGAAGCAAAAGTTGAGTACACCGCTGTCTGGCCGGTGCAGGTAGAATAGAGTGAATCTCTTTTATCGTAGCCATATTCTGTCATCTCAATTTGTCCACGAAGTCCTCTACCAATACTGCTACCACAAAGGGGTAAATCTCTTCGGATTTATTTTAACTCTTGCATGTCATATTTCGATGTTGCAGACTCAGTAGCCAGTACAGCCTGATGCCCTACAGAGCCCCATTCTTCTGAATTGCCAGACTGCGACTGGGTAACATTTCCTAGCCAAATGATCATCTGTTTTGCCTTTCTTCAGTTTTATTCTCAATCTTGCCGTCTGGCATTGTGATCCTCTACTGCAGCTTTCGTCTTCCAGCCTGAAAAGCATTGGAGTTCCCTCCCGTGTCATTATGTAGATCTCTCATGGCGTTGGATGAGTCACTCTCCAGCTGATTGATGAATTGTCGCAGAAAAGTTACCAAGCATACTCCTGCATCCTCTCCTTTTACTTCTGCTGGTATTCCCAAGACTAACATTTCAGTTTTTGGGTATATTCTCTCACCTGTTCATTGTTGTCATGAACATGCCAGTGGTGTGGATCTTTTTGAATAATTTGCAAAAATTCCTTTTTAGAGAAATGGCTGCCTGCTTAGGAAGACTGTAGGCACAGATAAAGTTGGTCAAGGGTACTGAAGGCCACTGGCCAAACCGAATGAAGCCACTCTTCTTGGCAACTAGGCAATCTATCCCACATAGAATTCTGCCTTTTTTTGTGGGCCGAAACTTCCAATGAAGAATTTGACCCTGTATTGGCCCCAGTGCGAACTTCATCGCGA